>NC_091802.1:55222500-55835000 GCF_041296235.1 Equus asinus | reverse complement strand
AAAAAAAAAAAAAAAAACTTGGAAATATAGCTTGCACCATATACCAAAATTAACTAAAAATGGATCATAGACCTAAATGTAAAAGAAAAACTATAAAACTTCTAGAAAATAGGAAAAAATCTTTGTGACTTTGTGTTAGATTTATTAGATTCAATACCAAAAGCACAACCCACAAAGGAAGAAATAAATTGGAACTGAGGGGCTGGGGACAGGAATGGGCGGGAGAATTTTCACTGTATATACTTTGTGCCTTTTAATTTTCAAACCATGTGAATGTACTATCAAATGTATCTTTAAAAAATCAGCAACCTCTCACTTCTGGGTATATACCCTAAAGAAGCGGAAATAGGGACTCAAATAGACTTTTGTACATCCATGCTCATAGCAGCATTATTCACAATAGCCAAAAGGTGGAAGCGATCCAAGTGTCCATCAACAGATGAATGGACAAACAAGATGTGGTCTATACATACACTGGAATATTATTTAGACTTAAAAAGGGAGAAAATTCTGACATACGCTACAACATGGATGAACTTTGAAGACCTTTGAAGAACTTAAGTGAAATAAGCCACTCACAAAAGAACAAATATTGTATAATACCTCTTATTTGAGGTTCCTAGAATAGTCAAATTCATAGGTGGATGCCAGGGAGTGGGGGCAGGGGAGGAATAGGGGGTTATTGTTTAATGGGGACAGAGTTCCAGTTTGTGAAGATGAAAACGTTTTGGAGGTGGATGGTGGCGATGGTTGCATAACGATATGAATGGCCTTAATGCCACAGAGCTGGTTAAAATGGTAAATTTTATGTTATGTATATTTTACCACAATAAAAAAAGTCAGCAACTTCTGATTCTCATTTTACCATAGACTCTGCCTTCTGTTACTATACAATATTCCCCCCTTGGATTCCATGTCAACTTTAGGAATGTTTATGCTCTTTTCAACACATCTTTGAGTCTCTCATCAGTATATATCTTTTCCAAGTGTTTCCCATTATTTTTCTGTTTACTTCCCTACTAAGGAAGGTATCACGAATCTCTTTTTCAGGAAGATCCTGAAATTAAGAAAACTGGGTTCATTTAATTACACTAAGATTTCTGGTTTTCCAATGGCTGCTCTTAAAGGGTCTCCTTCCCTTGGGCATCCAGCTCCACCCCCCGGGCCCCCGTCACTTTTGGCCTTTGGAGCCAGTAAAACCCAAAGCAATCAGTGTGAGATGTAGGCCTCATGCCGGGTCTAAATCTGGCCCTTACTCTACCTGCCACGTCATGTGACCCATACTGTTTACTACTGTCTCAGCAGCCACAGGCAAAGCTTATTATTACACAAACCCCTGATCACCAAACCACACATTCTGGCTGGCCGGTCCCTTCGGAAGAAAAACATTCCTGCTGCAGTCGTGGCCTACCCTTTATTTCACCTGTGCTCCTGTAAACAAATCCAGGCCTGCTCGGAAACCAGCATTCAAACAATAGTTTTAAAGGAGCCTATCTTTTAGGTAAAGAAAGACACTCTCGAGAAGACAACATCGACACAGTAACAAGATAAAAAAATACTGACACACGTATACCAGTGAAGTGCCAACCATGAGCTCGAACCTTCTCACTGAAGCCCAGGAATGGATTTAGGGGCTCTGTCTTCCCAGCTCGGACTGCTAGCGTAAGAGCTCATACTTGACTCACCAGGTGAGGGTCAAGAAAGCCTTGGGTGTAGGTAATAGTTACATTAGCACTCCTCCCTCTCCACAGAAATTGTTTCCCAAGCCCGACATTAAGGAAAGAGCAATGGGGAGGAACGGAAGGATTGCGACCTTCATTTCCCATTAACTCTGCAGGAGGTGAGCTTTCCAAAAGGCTGATTCTCAACACTTGGAGTTGGCACTCCCTAGCAACTTCTCAAAATAGAAATAGAAGCGCTTTCTGTTTTCTTCCATCTAACCGCCCAACCCTGGCTCTCCAGGTCTAATCTTCTGATGTCCGGTCACCACAAACAAGGGGCAGGGTGGGGGGGTGGGGGATTCAAGGGCAGTTAACTCTCAATTATTTGGCCACTGATGGATGGTTTGTACTTCACCTCCCTGGTCAATGCACTACTCCATAGTATCCACCAGTATCCCTATTTGAAGTTCTGACAAAAAGAACCAGTGAGCAAGGAAGTGAAAGCTAACATGGCCGCTAAAACAAGACTTGCAGAGTATTTGTGGATTCTATTTGAACACGCTGTCCCCTGTTCCAGGGTTATGACAGTCTGGGTTCTGATGTGTTCTCATCTTTACAGTGATTTTCGAACTTTTTTATACCATGGATCACTTTTGACTCTTTAGAAAATGAACCTATACCATTGTTTTTTAAAAAATTAAAACTACCTTGGAATACTAAGATTGGCCTTTCTTTTGCCAAGATTATCATAAAGACATACCACCGTGGTATTTCTTCTTTCCTCAGTGGTTCTCAACCTTTTTCTGCCTCCACACTGTTCTCATACACAACACATTTCCACTAATAGCATCTCTAATAACACTACACTGGTTCCCAAAAAACAGAGGAAGAGGCTACCTTGACCTGACTCCATCCCTTCCTGCCCTCAACAGAGAATCATTGTAATCATTTATGCCCCAAAACACACAGAGAGACCACAATAAATACTAACGCAAGAAATTAGCCAGTGAACTACCCACTGGTTACTTAAAATGAAGGAATGCAAGAATGGATTAAGAACCTGGTAAGTGCTAGACCCCATGCTATCTACACCTATGTATAGGGGTCCTATATACACCATCTCATTTATTGTATACAACCACCCTGCAGGGGGCTTAGAGAAGTTAGGGAACTTGATCTCCTCTGATCACACCTAGGAAACAACTGGCTCCAGGGGATAAAGAACTTTAGAGCCTGGCCTTCAGAGCTCCAGTCCTGGCTCTAGGTGACCCTGGCCCTGCCCTGTTGCCCCTCCCAACAGTCTCCTCTTGTGTAAAATAAAAACGTAAAAACTCTCCTCCTCCCCACTTGCAGCTTTCTAAGAGTACCCTGGGAATAACTCCACTATGTCACTAAAGCTGAGTGTCTTGAATAAAGGATGAGAAAACTACCACCTCCTTCAATGCACAAATTCACACACTAGAAGGAAAAGATCAAGTATAGAGCTCCCTCCTTTTTTCCCCTAGAGCCCCAAGAAAACTCGGAAGAGAGGGTGGGATGTAGCAGCACGTGACCAAATCTACGAACACGCCAAAGTGCAGCCTGTGGTTACACACCAGTGAAAGAAGAGCAGGGTCTGCCTCGCACCGGGCACCGGGCACGGGGCGCCGGCCAGGGGCTCACACCGTGGCATGCGAGGACTGTCAGACTGGACGTGAGGGGAGTGTGCGGCAGAGGAATGAGGGCACAGCACAGAAATCAGTTTATAGGATGGCAAGTATTGTATTCCTGTGGTTGCTGCTCAGGAATCTTTAAACGATTCTGGAAAGACGGAAGGACAACAAAAAGCACGGCACACTCCAAACCGCAGGGTCGCTGCTCAGGGTTGAGAAGCCCCTCGGCTCCCTCCACCTTGGCCCGGGGTACTCGGTCAGCACGAGGGCCGGCCAGCAGCTGAGAGCGCGCGCAGGGGAGACAACGGTCTGAACTGGGGCCGGGGTGGGGGACTCGCAGAGGTCTATAAATACACTGGACATCAGCGTTGGAAGCCCCCTGGGCCAGGGCCCAGCCACGACAAACCTGGGGCAGGGATTCTTTGTTGGCGGGAGGCTTCGATTTCTGGCGCGGGACCCCCAAGGGGCCAAGCCAGGGCCGAGGGCAAGTGTGAGCACCCGGGAGAAGGAAAAGGCCAAGAGCTGGAGGCAGGAGTCAGTTCCTTGACTCCCCCTCGAAGGGATCCCCCAAGGCCAATCCCTGGCTGCAGACCCCAGACTCCCCTCGCCTCGACCAAGAATCCAGAGGACGCGGAAGGCCGAGCCCCACACCCTCTAGCTCCCCTTGCTTCGGGCCACGAGCCTTCTCGTACTTACCGGGGCCCGGGGGCCTGTCTTCCTCTCCCACGTCCTCTCCCCTCCCTGCCCCTCCTCACTTCACGTCCCCTCCTCCAAGGGCTGCAGCCATGTCTGTTACTGGCAACTCTAAAGGGGCTTGCCTCCCTTCTCGGACACAGAGACGCCGGCTGGCGAGCTAAAGTTCTGGGTGCTGATTGGTTGAAGTCCCAATCGGCTGGGCATTTCTGCCTTCTTATTGGCTGCGCGGCGCGCAAGACTGTAGCTGCAGCCTCCCCTCCAGGAGCCTGGCGGAATTAAGTGCCAAGCGACCGGCGGGAGCCCTCGCAACCGCTCTCCATCCTTGGGCGTACTCCTCAGGCGGTTTCTAGTCTAGGGGTCCTGACCAGAGGCCAGGGAACGGCTTCCACCTTGCTTAGTTTTCCTACAGAATTATCCGAAAAAGATGAACAGAGCTATCCCTCCAACCCCCCCACCCCCGCCGTTTTTCTTTCTTTTTAAAATAAGCCCTTGCAGAGCGCACGCTCGTGTCTCTTACTTCTTCTAAGCTTCCTCCTTGTTGCTGGGAACAAGTGCCTAGAGACCCTTGCTCAGAGACCTTCGAGAGTCTCTTAGGAACTAATACTGTGCCCAAACCAAAGCTGGAGAGTCTAAGATAATAGTGCGGGGTTTCCCCCCAGCTCGGCTGAACTCTAAAGGGAAAAACAAGTTAAATTTTTTTCCTAGATAATTAGAGAAATCGCCTGGGAGACCTCTCTTGGGAAAACAAAGCCAGACTGTGTCAGTATTTACTTCTGTTTTCCCAGAGATCTCGGTCTGGAGACTTGGTTTTTTGTTTTTTAATCTGTTTATAAAATTGGAAGAGGGTCATGGCTAGCCCTGGGAAGTGAAAGCCCCTTCTCCCTATTAATGAATTTAGTTACGTAATTAAAATCTCTCTTTCTTATCAGCTGGACAGGAAGGTGCCATTTCAGTACCTAATCTTGTATGTTTGAAATGTTATAGCTATTGCCTAAAACACAGGTAGACTCGTGTTACTTTCCTGCCCACAAAAATCTTCTGCATTTTTGCAAAGAGAGGAAGTCCAAATCTCTCTGCCTGGCGTTGAAAGCACCTCATAAATCAACTCAGGTGGACATTTCCAGGCTTAACTCCCCACAGGCCAAACTACTGCCGTGACATAGATTCATCACCACCCCTAAATGCATCTGGGATCCTCCCACCTCTGCTCGTTTGCCCAAGAGATTCCCTGTGCTTTGAAGGTTCATTCCTACCAACAAAGCCGACATTCAAATCCATGCCCATCCTGAAGGCCCATCTCAAACGCTACCCACCCAAAAGCCTTTCCTGGTTTTTAGTCATGGAAATGCTTGTCTATATAGTACTGTGCCTCTTTCTTTTGCGTCTGCATTGTCATCTTTACAAACGTATGCTTTCTACACCATTGTTTTTGTAAGACCTCAGGCTCCCTGAAGGCAGCTGGCTTATCCTGGCAGTCCCCACAACGTCTTACTCAGAGCCTTGTACCCAGTAAACGTTTGCTGAATTGAACTAGTCAGTTGTCTCTAGCTTATGTCTTTCCACTTGATCCCGGAAGATGTACATGGCTACGTTTGGAAGATTAACAAATGTAAGAGTCGTCCTGCCCTGCTCCACCTTGTACCCCAATCTGCTCTGACCACACTTGTTTCTCTGCTCCATTGGGTTTTATGAATATCACTCAACAAACTTGAACTGAGTGCCTACCAGTTTCAGGGGCTGTGCTACAGTCCTTCACCCCCGGCCCTCTCCTCTGTCAGTCCCCCCAGCCATAAAACTTTGCCAAAGAAGTAAATCAAATCACTCAAGCCATGACATGCCAATGCATCCACTCTGAGTTCACCCTGGCTAGCCTTGTTGCAGCCCTGAGGTCTCTGTGGCCACATCTTGTTAGTTGTCTAGCAACCCCAGGCAGCAGTACCAATCCTTCTTTATTTTTCTGGAGCCTCCTCCGTCTCCCTACCAAGATAACCTTGATGAGAAGACCAAGGCCTTCTGGTGGTGATTCCTCACCCACTTCATCTGCTTCTATTTCCCTCTCAACATTCCTCCAGGAAAGAGATGCTCTTCTTCCTCTCCCCATCTGTATCCTCAGTCCCTTCCCTACTTCAGCCTCACATGCCCATCTCTAGGCTTAGCTTGTGCTGCTCAGCGTGCCTGAAATGCCCTTCTCACCTCCTTTCTTCCTGGCTAGCTCCCTATCATACTTTAAGATCAGGTTGGCTTGTCCCTGCTCTGTTTTCTCATAATTCCCTGTAGATAACTGTATCACTCATTTACCACATTGTTTTATATCTTTGACTGGAAAGTAATGTTAATAATGCATTAGTATCCACACTCTCTTTCTCTCCTCCTGCCTGCTAAGGAGGATTGTGTCTGTGCCTGTTGGGTTCCCAGATCATTGCCCGGTGTTGGAGTAACAGGGTAATGGTGGGACTGAGAAGGGCCAAGCCATGAGTGATTTCATTTACTTTGTATAGGATGGGGATTACCAGTAGAGGAGAGCAGGTGGGCTTTAAAAGAGGACAGGAAGAGTGAGGAGAGAAGAGCCAGGAAGGTGTGGGTTAGGGAAGAATTGGGGGGAGTTTTGAGGGAAGGAAAAGAGAAGCTTTAGGGCAGAGTGAGAAATACCTTCAGTGAGTAGGTGAAATACCTCTCCCTGTTGTTCCGACACTGTACAATGATCTGGGAACCTAACAGGTAAGGACAGAATCCTCCTTAGCAGACAGGAGGAGGGAAAGAGAAATGAAGAATAGGATTTTAAGAAGGTTTCTTGTAAATCATTTACATAATTCTCCTTTTGGCATTTTTCTCAAGAAACTACAATAAGACTTGAAGTTGCTTTGCAATTATTTTTGGATGTCAACTAATGCTTCTTTGTGTATGATTCTGTATAAAGACTGGACATATCCATCACTAGGCTTTATATACTTAATAGCATTATCTATTTATGTGTCATTCTCTTCCTGTGAGCCCCTTCAGCCTAAGGACTGTGTCTTATTCATCTTTGTGTCACTATTGATTAACAAAGTACCTGGCACACAGCAGATGTCTGATAAATGTTTATTGAATAAGTGAGCTGGTGCCCAATTATCCCCTCTCTCTAACATCTTTAGTTCCTTCCTTTCCATTGGATCTTTCCCCCCAGTTGTATAAACATTCATAGTTCTCATCTCTCCTTAAAACAAAGGGGTGGGGGGACGCGGTGGAGGGAAAAGAGAAGGAGAGAGGAGAAGGAAGAAAGGGAGGAAGAGGGCCGGCCTGGTGGCGCAGTGGTTAAGTTCGCACATTCTGCTTTAACAGCCCCGGGTTTGCCGGTTCGGATCCCGGGTGCGGACCTACTCAGCGGTTGTCAAGCCATGCTGTGGCAGGCATCCCACATATAAAGTAGAGGAAGATGGGCACAGATGTTAGCTCAGGGCCAGTCTTCCTCAGCAAAAAAGAGGAAGATTGGCAGCACATGTTAGCTCAGGGCTAATCTTCCAAAAAAAAAAAAAAAAGAGAGGAAGAAGGAGGAGGAAGAGGAGACCTTCAACATTAAATTGTCTGGTCTATATGACACTCCCCTGCCAAATAGCTAGTGAATCAACTGGCAAGAGGCTCCCTCTCTTTCTGTGATGTTCTGTTGCTGTCATACTAGCCAGTGTAGTGACTTCACCCGGTGAGTTAGCCTTAGCTGTATAGTCAACAGAGAATTACTGCTTCATTAATTTTGTGACCCTGCAGAATGTTGAAGAGATATAGCTAAAAAGATTCAATGTCATGTGACTTTAAGAAAGATGTTTCAAAGCTGTTAAACCAGCCTGGAATAAACCCCTTCAAAACGGACCAAAGATGTCATACTGTTTGGGCTACCTGCCAATCAATCAGCACATGTTTACTAAGTCCCCTGTATGTGCTAGCCCAAGGCTAGATGCTGGCCTGAACAAAACTGAGAGGATCCCTGCCCTCAACTCAATATTCTAGTGGAGGAGACAAGACCCTAAACAAATAAACAATTATCGAAAGTGTGCAAAGTGCTGTAAATGGGATCCTGGTGACCAAATGTGAGGTGGCTGGGGAAGGCTTTCCTGAAGAAGTGACGTTTAAGCTGAAATCTGAAGAATGACTATAAGTTAGGCAGGCAAAGGAAATGAGGACAAACACTGCAGATGGAGGGGGTGGCATGTGCAAAGGCCCTGAGGAAGGAGGGTATGAGACTGGGGAACAAAAGGGGATTCCTACATGACTGGAGCAGGAAGGAGAAGGGCAGAGTGGTGAGAGATAAAGTAAGAGAAGTTGGAGGGCAGTTTGTGCCGGGTCTTCTGCATCGCACTGAGCATTTTGAGCTTTATTCTGAGTGCATTGGAAAGCTACTGGAGGATTTAAGCAAAAGAGTGCCACGATCTGATTGGCATCTATAAAAATACTCAGTTTGGCTGCTGAGGAGAGAATGGATTGTAGAGAAGCAAAAGCAGCTTTGAGACACCCAGAGAGGAAGTTTGGCAGTAATCTGAGCGACATAGTCCCTGTGCTAAGACGGTAGCAGCCTGGGAGGCAAGAACTAGAAGTGTTCAAGAGATATTTAGCAGGTAGACTTGGCAAAATTTAGTGATTGATTGGACTTAACGTTTGGGGAGAAAGAGAGGAGGTTGACGTCTAGGTTTCTACAGCCTGGATCTCATAAGGTGTCAGCACCTCTGTCCACTTCCAGGCACCTTGAAAAGGCTGATCTAGAGCAAAGTACTGAACAAAGCATCGTCCAGAAAACACTGCTGTTTATTTATAATTCGCTTCATCTAGATGGAGGTGTGAGAGGTGAGTCAGGAAACTTGGGTAACTCAGCAGGACTGATTCAGGTTTTTGAACAAAGAGTGACGTGCTGAATCACATCCAAGCAGAAACGAGCTCCTCTCCCCTCGCGCTTGAGCATCCTTTATCATTGCGCCATCCTTTCAGCTTAATCATGCGTTTAAAGGTGACAGGATGAAAGGTGATTGTTTAAGCTCCCTGGGCTGAAATCCTTTCAACTTGGCTGAGCTAAACACCACGGTCAGAATTAGAGACCCTTGCCGGAAATCACAGTGTCGAGATGCACATTCTGCGAATGGCTGATAAGTATCTATTGTTGTTGCAGCCGAAGTCTCAGACCCACCCATGGGCACTTCCATGCTCTTTGAAAGGATGGACCAAATGATCAAAGGACATGAGCACACAGTTTACACAAAAAGAAACCAAATATTAGGAATTGTTGTTTTTGGGGAAAGGTTAGATCTCACTAATAAGCAAAGAACATTAAATTTAAAAGAACACAGAGGTGCCATTTCTCACCTATTCAGTTAGATAAAATAATAAAATTTAATAATACTGAGGCTGTGGTGAAACTGGTATGTTTATACACTTTTTTTATTGCAATGTACATTGTTATGATATCTTTGCTGGGCAATCTGACAGCAGGTAATAAAGATTATGAAATGATCGACTCTTGATCTTGATTATCTTTTTCATGGTAATACACCTTTAGGAAATAATTCCAAAGCTGTGTATGTAGGGGTGGGTGGCAGATACAGCAATGAACAAGTAGATAAAAATCCCACCCCTCACGGAGCTCACATTTTAGTTGAAGGCATGGGGGAGAGTTGCTGATAGATAATAAACAAGTAAGTAAAATTATTAGTGTGTTAGATGATGGTAAGTGGTATACAGAAAAGTAGTCGGGGAAGGCGAATAGGGAAAGCTGAGGGTTGCCGTCATTTGAGATAGGGTGGCCAGGGAAGGGCTCGCTGAGAACGTGTATTTAAGCAAACACCAGATTTAAGACATTTTGCACTTACTGTCATCTCTGAGTATTATTGTTTATACATCAAGGCTCTGAATGATTTTGCTCCGGAATTTGGGAGTTTAATTCAGCCTCTACCTGTGAATTCTCTGGACAAAGCTTACAACCCTCTGGACTTTATTAGAAAGTATTTTGAACAATGTGCGTTTTGGTTTTTTTAACATAGTTGTTTTCTCTTGCAAGATCTGACAGCTGATAGCCTGAATCTGTAAGCAGTGTGGGGTAAATATAGCCTTTTGTATTTTGAGAAGGGTTTAGTGTGTTTCAACTCATAAATATGTTTGTTTGTTTGTTCAAGCAATGAAAAAGGCCAGGGTGTGGCCATGGGAATTGGGCTGAAATAACACGGATGTTAGGGATCCTTAGCATCTAAGAGAGCAAAAACCCTAGCAGCTAGCTTGCAACCAGAAGATGAATAAGTTCTGGAGATCTAATGCACAGTCTAGTGATTACAGTCGACAGCACTGTATTATATACTTCCAAGTTGCTAAGAGGCTAGATCTTAACTGTTCTCACCACAAAAAAGAAATGATAATGACGTGATGTGACAGAGGTGTTAGCTAACATTATGCCGGTAATCATATTGCAACATATAAATGTATCAAGTCAACATGTCGTATGCTTTGAATTCACACAATGTTATATGTCAAGTGTATCTCAACTTAAAAAAAGGAAAGAAACTTAGCATCTAAGCTATCAGATGGGTTAGCCCTACAGAGTAGTCATGGTAGGACGAGGAGCAGAGTATAAGAAGTGAGGTCACAGATTATTGCCAGATGACATGCACCTCAAAAGAGAGAGTTTTCATGAGGAAGGAAGTAGAATGGTCTGGAAGGAGCCACAAAAGCAAGGGAAACAGTGCTACTGCTTCCCAATCCTGAGGTACTTAGGTTTAGCAGGAGTACTCCCTCTGCTCAAGAGCTGCAGGGGAAGTGGCCTCTTCATGGGAAAGCCACTTCTCAGGTAAAGGAAGGGAGTAGCAGGGGGGTCCTTTGAAGATGCTGAAGCTGGTGGAGATTTTCCTCATAAAGAAACAAGGGCTTCTGATAGCACAGAAGGAAGGCTTGGAGGGAGTTAGCGGTGGAGGAAGAAGCAAGAAGGAAGTGGCCCAGAGGCTGTGAAAGAGGAGTTGATGACAGGGCCTAGTGTTTGGGGTCATGCCTGAGGATAACTGGAATGTGCGGCCTGGTGAAATTATCTGAGCTGTCGATTCTTGAGTGGCAGTTCCTACGTTCAGCTTTCTTGGCTGGTAAGAGCCTTTTGCCTCCACGCCGTGAGAGATATTTTTAGGAGAGGCTGCTCCTTTAATATCTGCAACGTGGTGCTGATGTCTCCCCCTTGAGGGCCTTTTCTTGAGCCCTTGGATTCACTCAAGAGGTCCTCCTGGAGATCTTTGTTGTAAATACTGAGAACGAGGCGATTCTGACGCTTGTTTGTCCTCCTGAAGAGCAGTCCTGAGACAGAGCATCTGGCCACATTCCCTTTGCAAAACTTAAATCTCTGAGTGACAATGGATATCCACACAAGGACTTTGCTCATAATCGCGCCAAATGGGAAACAACTCAAACGTCCCTCAACAGGAGAAGACATAAATAAATGGTAATATATCCATATAAGGGAACACCACGAAGCAATAAAAGTAAATGAACCACTGATACACACCACAATATGAATGAATCTCACAGACATGAAGCTGAAGAGAAGAAGTCAGACATAAAAGGTTACACACCATATGATTCTGTTTATACGAACTTCTAGGACAGGGATGGGGGGATGAGTAAGGCATGGCTCCAAAGGGGCATGAGGGAAATTTTGAGGGGATGAAGCAAATGTTCTATATCTTGATTAGAGTGAGAGTTACATAGTTTATGTATTTATCAAAACTCATCAAACTATACATTGAAATCTGTATGTTTTAGTGTATTTAAATTACACCTCAATAAGGGATATATATGTGTGTATGTAAATACACACACACACACACACACACACACACATATATGTATTTAAAACAATCTCCTCTCTCAGCTGAGGGTGATTTCGCCCCCAAAGTCATTTAGCAATTTCTGGAGACATTTTTGGTTGTCACGATCAGGGGGCTGGTATTGGCATCTAATGTGTAGAGGCCAGGAATGTTGCTAAACATCCTTCAAAGCAGAGGGCAGCCCCCACAACAAATAATTATCTGGTACAAAATGTCAGTGGTGCCAAGGGTGGGAAATCCTGTGTAGCCTTAGGTGAAACACCACCAGAGTATCAGCCTGCAGATCTTTAGGATTCCACATAGGAGAGGCTTCTATTTTGTTTGCTTTCCAGAAATAACTAAACAGCAGCTCACTGACATCCAGGTCTTCATGCCACAAAGCAGCCGTTTTAGTCTTCCAGAATGGAAGCCATATTTCCCCGCTTATCCATGGGAACTGAGACTAATCTGTTTGCCTGTTGTGGGCAGAGAGTTTGGTGTACTTTGTGGAGGAAGTGCAGGGGAAAGTCCTGCTGGACGAGGTTGGGGCCATTTTCTGTGGAGCTGTGAAAGTTATTAACTGCCTGAAGATAAAGGGGAACACCCCCTCCCCCAACACTTTTAAATAGAGAGATGAGACAGGCAGGTTTGGGAGGAAGAAAGATGAGTTTGTAGATGAATTTGAAAGAGGAGCCGCTGGAGACAGGAAGCCAGCAGAGGTGGTCCCGGTGCCAGCTGAGGCAGCCAGCCAGCCTTACTCCCCACCCCAACCCAGGGAACTTTCTCCAGCACTTTATTTCCCAAATACCAACTCCGGACTTCTCTACCGGGCCTTCTGGACTCATTTTTGCACTGCTTCTTAGCACTTTAGGTGTAAATAGCACTTCATTATCTAAATTTTAAGCTCTTTGAGACATGGACAGCACCCTACTGCTTTTTAATTCCTCGCAGATTATCAGAGTGATTATTTACATGCACATCTGTGTCCTAACAGTGGCACCCAAAGTCCTGATAGAGAAGAAACTGTCTTTGTTTATGAAAACACTTGATAAATGTTTTAAGGAAAGAGGAGGCCCCAAAGGCCTAGGTCTGCAAGCGCCAAAGCAATAGGAGAATGAGCCCAAATGCTCTACATTAAAAAATGAACTAAAAATTTGGAGTTAGATGAGAAAGAGAGGAAAGAGCAGAGAGGAAGGCTGAATAAGGTGGAGGGAGGTTGGAGCCCGAACTGTGGAAATGGCAGAGGACCTTTAGGAAAACAATTCCCTGATATGAATTTAAAGTTGCTCGTGTTTCTACAATGTAAATCCCTGCATCTCCCCAGCCCTCCGATAGCAATATCTACGTATGTAGATGCTTGTGTGAGTGGTTGGTACAGTGAAAACTAAGGGCAGGGGTATGTGTCACATCTCAGTCACTGCTATTGGATAAGGAACAACACCAGTGGCATTGTGGGAGAATCCCTGAAGTAAACCAATTCAGGTGAGAACCAGAAGTGACCATGAGAACGTAAGATCCTGCAGAGAATTCTTTCGAATGCGGTTTAAGTTAATGTTGTCTTTATCTACAAGGACCAAGGAAGTCCCTGCTGTCTCTAAACTACATTTACATGGCTGTCTCAAGAGTCCTTTAAAACTGGGTGAGTCTAATCTGGTAAACAAGCTAAAGAGAGGAGGCAGCCAGTTTCCTCCCAGTGCAGTGGAACATTGGCTCATCTATAGAGGGGAACACATTAGTCGAACAGAATAGAGAGCATTAAAGAAACAATAAAACATCCTGTAGAGGAGTGCTCTTTGTCGGTGAACAGTCAGGACCATGCAGGATAACAGACATGCTTCCTGGAACATAAACAGCTACTCCTGGCCCACTCCTCTCCCTCTTAGAAATACTTTCTTTCTGCTGGCTTCCAGGTCGTTTTCTATTTTTATTTTCTTTCTTTCTTTCTTTTTTTTTTTTTTGAGGAAGATTAGCCCTGAGCTAACATCTGCCACCAGTCGTCCTCTTTTTGCTGAGGAAGACTGGCCCTGAGCTAACATCCGTGCCCATCTTCCTCCACTTTATATGTGGGACGCCTACCACAGCATGGCTTGCCAAGCGGTGCCATGTCCGCACCCAGGATCCGAACTGGCGAACCCCGGGCCACCGAAGCAGAACATGCTAACTTAACCGCTGAGCCACCGGGCTGGCCCCTGGGTCATTTTCTTTCTGCTGGCTTCTGGTTCATATCCCACCTCACTGGTTACTCCTTCTCAAACCTCCTTGCTAGCTCCCCCTCTGATAGCCCCTAAATATTGAAGTGGAGAGGGCCCCCTCTCTTTTCTGCTACTGTCTCTCTCTAGGTGGCTGAATCCAGTCCCATGGTCCTAAATATCATACATATGCTGATGACTCCCGCTTCTGTATCAGTCTTAATCTTTCCCCTAAACCCCAGGTTCACATATCCAATTGCTTACTTGACACCTCCACCTGGATGTCTAGTAAACATCTCAAATTTAACACATCCGAAGCCAAGCTCATGGCCTCTTCCCGGCAACAGCTTCCTTCTTCCACTCCCCCGCTTTGCAGTAAATGGCACTAGCAAACGCCTCACCACTCCAGCCAAAACCTGTCCTGTTTGATTCCTTCCCTTTCCTCTCTTTCCATATTCAGTGCTATGGGCTATAACTCCAAATTACAATCCTAATCTGTCTTCTTCTCTCACTTCCGACTCTTCCACCCCAGTCCCGGCCACTGTCAACACCTGCTGTGCTACTGCAGTAGCTCCCATCAGGTCCCTGCTCCTTCTCCAGCCCCCCACACGCCAGTCTCCACACAGGAGCCAGAGGTATCTTTTCACAAAATAAGTCAGATCGTGTCACTCCCCTGCTTGCACTCTTTGAACGGCTTCCCATCACACTTAGGCTAGAATCTCAAGCCCTTACTATGGTGCATTAGTTATCTATTGCTGCATAACAAATTGCTCCAAAATTTGCTATTTTAAAACAATAAACTGCTATCTCAGACAGTTTCTGTGGGTCAGGAATCTGGGAGCAGCTTGGCTGGAAGATTCGGACTCTGGGGTCTCTCCTGAGGTTGCAGTTAAGATGTTGTCCAGTCGTCTGAAAGCTTGCCTTGGGCTGCAGGACCCAAGGTGCCTGATGCACATGCCTGGTAAGATAACGCCGGTTGTTGGCAGGAGGCCTCAGTTCCTCATCATGTGGACCCTCTACACGGGTTGGGCTGTTTGAGTGGCCTCAGGACATGCCTGCTGGCTTCCCCCAAAGCCAATGATCCAAGGAAGAAGAAGGTGGAAGCCCCGATGTCTTTTGTGACCTATCCTTGGAAGCCATACTCTATCATCTCTACAGTATCCTATTGGTTGCACGAGGCAGCCCTATTCAGTGTGGGAGGGGACCACACAGGAAGTTAATACCAAGCGGCAAGGATCATTGGAGGCCACCTTGGAGGCTGGCTGTCACACATGGCCTACCAGACCCTACATAATCAGGTCTCTGCCTATATTTCTAACCTTATTTCTTATTTCTTACCCCCTTGCTGCTCGTCAAGCTCCAGCCACACTGGCTTCTTTCTTTTTCTCCAACACCCCTAGCATGCTCCTGCTTTAGGATCTTTGCACTGGCTATTCCCACAGCCAGAATGCCCTTCCCCAAGAGATTTTCATGATCAAAATGTCCCCTTCTCTGAGAGGACTCCCCTCACCCCCAACCTAACACGCCCCAGTCACTGTCATACCAGCTTTTTATTTGTTTCAAAGAACCGATCTCTGTCTGCTATATTTTCTTGTTTGTTTGTTCATTGTCAGTGTCTTCCACTAGGATAGAAGCCTCATATGAACAGGAAATCATATCTATTTTGGTCATTGCTGTTTTCCCCGCACTTAGAACAGTACCAGGCACAGAGTCACATGACTTTGACAAATAAGTGAATGAAGGGCTTTCCAAGGTCTGATGAAGTATCCCACGAGAATAGCCACCTGCTTCCGACCTCGTGCTTTCCAAGCATCCTTCTGACTCAGCTTCTTAAGCACCTAAGAATCAGTTGGGGACATACCGAGAGAGACATGTGACTAATAATAATATCGGTAACAGTTAGCCCTTAGGCAGGGTTTACTAGGTACTACGCTCCATCCTGAGTGCCGTACATAATAACCCCATGATAGAAATACTATCATTCCCATTTTAGAGATGAAGAAAATGAGGCCCAGAGGGTCCAAGTAACGTGCCAGCAGGTCACACAGCTAGTAAGTGGTAGAGCAGGATTCAAGCCGGGCAGTCTAGCTCCAGAGGCCAGGTTCTTTTTATTTTTTTCTTTTTAAAAACAGCTCTATTGAGGTATAATTGACATACCATACAATTCACCCATTTAAAGGGTATCATTTAATGCCTTTAGTATATTCACAGAGTTGTGCAACCATCACCACAAACAGTTGTAGGACATTTTCAGCACCCTAAAAGGAAACCCCGCAGCCCCTAGCAGTCACTTCCATTTATCCTCAACCTCCTCCCCCAGCCTCAGGCAACCACTAACCTACTTTCTATCTTCATGGATTTGCCTATTCCATACATTTCATATAAATGGAATCATGCAATATGTGATCTTTTGTGACTGGCTCATTTCATCTAGCACAATATTTTCAAGCTTCATCCATGTGGTAACATGTGCCAGTACTTCATTTCTTTTGACTACTCAGTAATATTCTATTATGTGGATAGCCCACATTTTGTTTATCCATTTATCAGTTGATGGACATTTGGGTTTCGACTCTTTGGCTGTTATGAATAATACTGCCAGGAGCATTTGTGCGTGAGTTTTTGTGTGGACACGTGTTTTCATTTCTCTTGGGTAGATAGAAACTAGTGGAACTGCTGGGTCATGTGGATACAGAGTCCTTAAATGTTCTCTACCCGGCCTCCTGTAGTGAGTGAATACTACGAGCCAGATGATCAGTGGGTTTGTATGTCAGCCTTGATATTCTTGGTCAGCACAGTTGGCAGCCACCTGACCTGAGAGCCTGGTCACTTCTGAGTGACTTAAAACCCAAGAGGTGAGGGGTTGCCCCTGAGAATGACAGATAATACCCCCAGAGGGAAGACTGTTGCCAGTTGCAGATTCCTTATGTTATGTCATTCCCTCAGAAGGTTGGTGCCACGTTCTCTTCTAAGGGGAGAAATGGGTTTGGGTCTGTTCATCTGTGCCTTTTCCTCCATGACCCTTTCTGATCGAGGGCAGAAATTTATGTGTGACTGGTTCGTGTCTGGAGATGCCGTCAACACCCAGAAATAGAATATTCCCATTCAAAAAAATTGGCCATTTTAGGGCCAGCCCTGGTGGCCTAGTGGTTAAGTTCGGCGTGCTCCACTTCTACGGCCTGGGTTCAGTTCCCAAGCACAGACCTACACCACTTGTCTGTCAGTGGCCACGCTGTGGTGGCAGCTCACATACAGAAAGAGGAAGATTGGCAACAGATGTTACTCAGGGCAAATCTTCCTCAGCTAAAAATAAAAATTGGCCGTTTTAGGGATCACATGCAGCTGAGGTTTTATTAGCATATTTGCTAGCCCAGCAGCTCATGCTCATCCCCTTAGGAGAGAGGCTGTGTCCACTCACAGTGAGGGTCTTTCTCCCCAGGGAGCTTGTCACGGCTCCCAGGATTGGGATGTATAGAGCAATGGAACTTAGCTGTGGAATTCGCAAGACCAACAATCCTCAAAGAAGGGGCAGGAAAACTTGAGGGGGTGTTGCTTTGGGACTGAGGGCAGCAGCTGAGCCTTCCCCTTCGGGTCTCTCTGCTTAGCCCTTGACAATCCCTTGCCAGGCTGGCAGTGTCAGATGCCTCAGCTGTCACTGCTTCTTCATTGCCACCTTCCCCACCTGAGGAGGACAGCCTCAGGGGCCTGTTGGCACAGTAATCACTGTGTGCTCAATGTCAGCTAGTAAACACCAGAGCCCTCCCTGGGAAAGCGCTCTGTGGGTGCTCAGGAGAAGACAGCCCTGTGGCTGAGCCGTTCGTTTTGGGTGTAAAGGCCAACAAACACAGGTTGTTGCCTTGGTTTTCTTTCGATTTTATCATGGGTGTGGTGAGCGTGTTGTTCAGAACCAAACGAACTTTAGTATTCCCTGGATGTCTTTATTGGACTGAAGTTCAGATCTGTTTGCAGTTCTCGTAATAAACCTTGAATTCACTTGCCTCTTTTCCTTTGGGTCCTCACAGAGCTTTTTACCGATGACCTTTCTTCTGCCTAGGACATCCCTGTGAAATGGGCTGCAGAGTTAGTGACATCTTATCATATTCTAGAAGGCAGAAATGAGGGACAGCCACGCTAAGTAGTTTTGCTCAGGCTCACACAATTTATGGGCTGTGGGTCGAAGCTGAAAATAAGCCCTAAGCTTGTCATTCATCACACCCTTCCCACAGGGGGAGAGCTTAAGCGGTTACTCCACTGCCGGCTGAGTTGAGTTTTTGAGGGAAGGGGGGCGTCACGCAGGGAGCAGATGCCTGCTGCTCACACCCCCGGGGATCCCAGACGATTCGAACGTGCACTGCCAGCTTCTAGATAGAAGGGAAAATCCGAGCTTAACTTGAAGGTACAGTATGTAGCTTTGTTTTCTTTATCCTTGATAAACAGCCAGGCTATTCCGGGCTATTCCAGGCTATTCCAGGGTTGCAGAGGAGCAATTTGGTCAAGGCTGTCGATCTGTGGGCCGCAGATTTAAAAACTGAAGAAGTGATTAAGATCAAATTTACTTGATGGGAAAAAAGAAAGAAAGAAAAAGAAACTTTAAACAAGAAAAAATACACAACAGACTTTATTTTTCTATTCAGCATTGCAATGCCAGTTGCTTGATATAGCTCATAATTTTCAAGTTAAGGGTGATGCATAAACGGCCATGTAAGAAGAAAATTATTTTCCTAAAAGACAGACATTTGAATTTCCTCTGCAAAACGCATTCTCTCTCTCTCCCTGAGCTAACATCTGTTGCCAATCTTCCTCTTTTTGCTTGAGGAAGATTGTCCCTGAGCTAATATCTGTGCCAGTCTTCTATTTTGCGTGTGGGATGCCATCACAGCATGGCTTGATGAGTGGTGTAGGTCTGCACCTAAGATCTGGGCCCACAAACCCTGGGCCACCAAAGCAGAGCGTGTGAATGCCACTATGCCACTAGGCCAGCCCCTGAAATGCGTTCTCAGTGGTGGCAATATTGCCCCAAAGGGGAAAAAAGAAAATTGGTTCTTGGAAGATGGAAAAATCTTAGATATTATAATAGTTTGTGGTCCTCCAAAGATCAACTCTACCCAACAAAATCTTATTTTTTAGTGTTTAATTTCCCTCATTAAGAAGAACTTAAATTCAATTTACTTTTCCTCTTTTGGAGGGAGATAATGAACTTTTTAAAGAGGATTAAAACACTGCTCAATGAGAAGGTTCGCTTTCTCATAGAAAGTCTCTGTCAGCCATCGCACATCTTTAGCTATGACCTTTTCCGGAAGTCCTAACTGTTAATTGCGGGTCAGACTCCCAGGGTCATGTCACTGGAATTATGGCAGTCCGTCCTGCATAATCTGGAGGTTGGCATCCTGTTGGGATTTGTTGGGCAGAGAGAGGTGAGCGCTGGGAAAGAACACTGTCTGTGGCTCAGGCTGTCTGTGGCCTGTGCTTCTCAGCCACACGGCTCACTCGGGGGTTGCTTATGCTTGCAAGCCGTTAATTTCAAGAGCATCATGAATGCAAACTTTGGAAAGGAAGGTGGGAGAAACCTCTCTTAAATTTTGTTCTCCTGCCAACACTGAATCACCGTGACCCTCACTGTTTAAAATCAAGTATATGTCCCAAAATACTCAACCTTGGACAGAAGCTGCAGACCTAGAACCTTGCTTACTGCTGCTTCCCAGGGTCTGCTATCTAAAGGCAGCCCACCATACTTGGTTGCTTGTTGGAGGTGTGTGGAGAGAGAGGTTGTTGGTCACCAGGACTGGAGGAAGACGAGGACCCTCACTTGATCAAAGGAGATAACGCGTGTGAAGATACTTGATCAGACGAGATGCTTCTGAACTGCAAAGTAGGTACCGTGTATGATAAATTCTCCCCTAACTGTGTGCCTAAGCTACACGAAGGAAGCCAGGTTTATTTAAGAACTGTTACGAGATCTCTGCCTTAATTTTCACCACAAGAAGTTGGAATAATTAATTGTTGTTTGTAAAACCCCTTTTCTATCTTTGGGAGGCAGGGGCTTCGTGAGAGCACGTAATACATTATCAGCTGTTACTCCACCTGGTCTTCTGCAGCCTCGTCTCGAATTGCTGGCTGCCTAGTTATTTTTCATTGT
Source organism: Equus asinus (assembly GCF_041296235.1). NCBI lineage: Eukaryota > Metazoa > Chordata > Mammalia > Perissodactyla > Equidae > Equus > Equus asinus. The sequence goes on along the minus strand of NC_091802.1, from coordinate 55,814,867 downwards.
AATCCTGTCCTTTCTTCTTGTGTCCATAGAAACTACCAGTAATGCAGGGGCTTGTCCTTTCTCGGGGTCTCTAAGACTCTCACACCTTTACTCGGAGCCCAAGAGCTTTTCCCCTTCAGCCAGAAATGGGGTTGGGGTACCTATTGGTGGTATCTTCTAACTCAAACCAAAAGTGTCCCCTTTCCATTTGAATGCTGCTTAAGATGTGTCCCACGGAGAGGGTTCTTGCTCAGGGTTGGTTGTGGGGTATCAGAGGCCTCACACTTTGATAAGCCAGCTAGTCAGTCATTCTGCAGAACAATCTGTGCCCCCAACATGAACAGGCATGTGTACTAAAAACCCAGCTTTGCTATCAGGCAAAGAATGTGCATTAAATGTGTTTCATCACTTTTGTGCCCTTTAAGGATTTTGTTGACAAAGGAATTTGTGAGAAAGTTCCTAATACGTTTCATGCAATTAACACTTCAGTGTTCTTAGCTGCTGAGGCTGTGGGAGTTACAAGCGGGGCCTAGTCAGATAAACTCAAGTTTGAATTCCAGATCTGAACCTTACTAGGCTAGGATCTAGAAAGAAAGAGAGGCTAAGGGACCTCTCTCTAAGCCTAAGTTTTCTCCTCTGTAGAATTTGGATAATGATAGAATCTTCTCATTGGTTTGTTAAGTAAGATCATGAACAGAAGATGCTGAGCACAGTGCCTGGTAGATAGTAACTGGTCAGTAAAAGGCAGATGTGGCTGTCGTGATTATTAGTGAAATGAGGAGCTGAATAAGAAAGAGAAAAAAACCTGATTTGGAAGAGAAGGAATTAAGTTAAATTCCACGCAGAATTTTACAAACCTTATGTTTAAAAAGTTATTGTATTTATTTTTGAATAAGTAATACATGCACATAAATAATTCACAAGAAACAAATAGATATACAGTGAAAAATAGGTCTTCTTTCCACCCCGTGCCCAACCTCCTAGTTCTCCTCCCACGAGGCAAGTAATACATGAGTTTCCTGAGTATCTGTCCAGAAACTTTCATTATTGAAAAACCTACTTCTGTGGTAAGTCAGTTTTGAAGAGCACCATGATGGGGTGATTTGCTAAACATTAGGCAGAACAGTTTGATAATAAAGACAGCTGCCTATGTGGTCTTGTTGGACCTCAAATTTAGGGAGTATTTGACAGCATATTTAGTTCTCAGCAGCCTGAGCCAGACTAGATGAAGTCTTTCTACCTATACTAAGACACATGGGCTCAGAAAAGCAATCTGATTCAGAAGCAGGATTCACAGCTCCCAAAGCAGAGAGCCCCTCATCCTTGTCAGGATGTCAGTGCAGGGTGAAGCCAGACTGTGAGATCTGAACTCTGAACTGCGGACTCATTCTTGACATTCCCCATCTGCCAAGCCCACATTGCCGACATTCCCCTGGGGCTTAGGTTCTCTGCTGGCCTCCTGGACAGAGGTACTTGGGGTCACATAGCTTCGCCTTCAGCTGCTGGAGGGTCCTGAGGACAGGTTAGAGGAGACAATGATCAGAGGCCATGTGAGATGGGCAGGGGTCCCCTCCTGCATTCTCCCCCTGGCCTGCTGGAGTCCAGTTTCTATTCTGTAAAATGCACAGATCTTATATCTATCCAGGATCGACTTGGTAAATTTAAACCCGCTCAAGTCCTAAGATGCACCTGTTAGTTGGATAAACAGGGCTATTTGTTGCCCTACTGTTAACAGGGTAACTGTGTGTATAGAGAGAGCTGAGAAAGTTCACTCACTTGCCTCCAACCTCCCGCCAAACAAACGGGTATTTACTGACCCCAAGCGAAAGAGATTCCGCGACCCCGGTAACACATTCCAGTACTTAACTCTATATCAAAAAGTTCCCCCTTGGATCTAACCTGAGTTCACTAAGCGAGAATTTGCCTGGTATCCAGTAATTAAGGAAAATGATTACATCTTCGACGTGCTTGAAGACACTCATTAGCCTTTCTCCCTTTAATACGAAATGAAAGCCCAGCCAAGTCTTTTCATCTTCCATTTACATTCAGTTTCTAACCCCTCAGTTACTCCTGTGGTTCAGAGCTGTGTGCTCTCCTTTCACTGCCTCCAAACCAGGCCTGAAGCTGGTGAAGAGCTTTCCCCATGCAGACCACCAGGAGGGAACCCTGACACGGCTCCTTTTACTGGATTTCTCACTTCCCTTGCAGCCTACAAGCCCTCACAGCAGCTTGGCTGATTCACCTTCAGCCTGTATGTATATCAGCTCAGCTATAGAAAGCAAAAGATTTTCCCCATCTGACATTCCTAAACATCAGAAGGAGTGAGTAATGATGCTCCCTTCTGGTCCCTAGGCAGTCCTGGTGTTTATGTTGATCTTAGCTCATGATGATGCTTGTAGAGATTTAATTTTCTTAAAGCCCAAATACTCATGGTAATTTGGGAGAGGAGGGAGATTTGATCTCTTGAGCAGAGCTGAAGACTCAGGAATGGGTTGATTCCGAGCCCCAGAAAGCCTGCTGACAAGACTTCGAAGTCAGTTGTTTTACTTTTTGAGCTCAGAGCAGGAGAATAGAGATGGCCTTAGTAAACTTCCCTGACTTTATGACTGGCTAAAGTCTCATAAAATACTCAGTTAGACAAAAAAAGAAGAAGGAGGAGGAGGAGGGGGAATTGGAAAAGCAAAAAGCACTAGAATTGATTTACAAGCAGTCCTATCCTATTTTCAAATACAATGAGCCTAAGGAAAGCAAGAAAATGTACATTATCGACTATTTCTCATGGCACCCTACTGTTATTAAGGCTGAGGACTCCGAAGCTTTGTTAGTTGAGATAAATTGTGCCAAGTGCCTCACACGGGGCCCTAAAACACAGTCGGTACTCAGCACAAGTTAGTTCTCTTCCTAATTGTATTGCTGATAACAAGAAGGGTAAAGGAGTAATGGAGATGACAGTATTCTAGTTGCCAATTAAAACCCTTAGCTATACTGTCATACAAAACACAGCCAGTAAATGGTGTCTGTGGTCCAACTGCTCAGAGAAGGGCTGTTCCCAGTGACAGTCTGGGTTAGGTTGTCCGGCCACCTTGGGAGGGGCCTTGGGGTGGCACTGAATCCCTGTTGGGGAATCTTGTTCCTCTCAGTCCTGACTGACAGTTATCTTAGCGTCATGGTCCAGAGGCCATAATAGCAGTAATAATAGCAGTGAACATTTCTCAGGAGCTTACTGAGGGCCAGGCTCTGACTTAGACACACTACATGCATTATTTCATTTAGGCTCCTAAGACAAAATGTTCAGACACTGAGCATCCTTGCCAGAAGGGAGGACACCAGAAACCTAGACACTGAACTATCTGAATCTGAAAAAGTCTGAGAAGAGAGAATAAATTCCGTAACGCTGTGCCCTTGGGTCATAAAACCAAAAGGAGAGTCTGAGCCGAGATGGAAGACGTGTTTCATGCAAGAAGGCAGGAAAAATGCAGCTTTGGGGTTTATTAGGGAAAATATTACTTCTGTTCTTTTGTTACCACAAAGAACTGGAACTCGTGGTTAAAGATTTAGGGGTTAGGGAGAGTGAGAGGGGAGGGCAGTCTTGTCGGTCGGTTCCTGATTTCTGTTTTGGTTCCAGGGAAATAGGGTTTCCATTGCATAGGGTGCAACTGGATATTTCCTCCACCCTCCATTGCTGGGACCTGGCAAACGCCGTTTCCTGGCACTCAGGAGCAGGAGCCAGTCCCAGCAGCGCAGCGAGGTCAATTCCATTTTGGAGCCAAACACCAGCATTCCTTTTCAGTTACTTCCACAACCTCCGAGGAAGCTCTTGCCTGTCTAGACTGACCTCTACTGGCAACCACAGGTAGTTGCCCAAATTTCCAGCCTAGGTAAGAAGCACCCTAGAAATGTTGGACTCTGTCACAACAGGAGACTCCTGATTCCTTCCCTCACTAATTGCCCTGTGGTTCATGATGACAAGGAGGTTGACAACATGAACAAGTTGAAGTTATTCCACTTTCTAATTAAAACCGTGAAATATCCTTTCATGTAAAGCATGAAGCCACTCTATACGTCTGTGTGTGCCCAACCTCTTGGCCTTGGCAGTGATTGTCCTGAGCTGGAACGAGATACTTGTCTACCAAGGGTACACCTGCCCGGCCACAGCCGGCAGTGGATGTTTCCTCTCCAGAGGGGCCTTAAGACTTTATAGCAGGAATAATGGTGATAATCTACAAACTATTTTGAGATCGTTGGATGACTGGGAATATTATAGGTATGCATGCTGAAGTGACCACAGCTAAAAGATATGGCCCAATAAGTTTTTAATAACTATGGGAATGGGTCCACCATGGGATTGTTAAAATGAAGAAAGGGAAGACCGAGATGTGAATTTCTAAAAGGTTATAATTAAGAAACATTTTCAGCACTTTCACTCTGTATTGTCTTATTTTGTTTCATTTTCATGACAACTCTATTTTGAGATGTATTATTATCCCCATTTTTCCAGATGAGGAAATTAAGTCACGAACATGTGATATCGCATATCAGAGATTACACAGTCACTTAGCAGACAGGCTAGCACCGGAACCCTCTCTCCTGCCTGAAATCCTCCTTTTATTTCACTGTGTCTCTTGGGTCAGTCCTCCTGTCCTCAAGCTGGAAGCCTGGGAGTCATCCTTTATTCCTTGCTCTCACTCGCCTCTCGCTTCCAATCCAGCATCAACATGCAGCCACGTGTCTCCACACTCCATCGCTGCAACCCGTGGTTTCTCCCCGCAGTAAAGATCTCAAGTGTGTCCGTCCCCACAGCCCCTCTGTCCATCTCCAGCTCACTATCCCAGTCCAGGCTCACTTAGTTGAAACAGGCTTCTGAAATTGCAATTCAATACTTATTTGTTTACTGGTTTGTTGGTCTACCTTTCCACACAGGATTGTAAGCTCCATGAGAGTGGGAACTCTGTCCTTTTAAATTCACCAATGCACCCCAAGCGCCTAGCTCAAAATGCACATTCAATATGTATTTGTGGGATGAATGAGTAAAAGAAAACATGCTAATTCAGCAATTCTATTAAAATACTCATGTCTAGACCCCAACCCAAAAGATTCTAATTTATCTGGAATGGGGCCAGGTATCAATATATTTTTTAAATTTTTTATTGTGGTAACATATATATATATATATATATATATATATAACATATTTACCATTTTAACCATTTAGAGTGTACAATTCAGTGGCATTAAGTACATTCCCATGTTGTGCAACCATCACTACCATCCATCTCTAGAACTTTCTAGAATCTTCCCATACTGAAACTCTGTACCCAATGTACAATAACTGTCTGTTCCTCCCTCCCCTCAGCCCCCGGTAACCACTATTCAATATTTTAAATATTCCATATTTTAAAATATTTAAATGTTTATAAATATTCAATATATTTTTTATAGTCCCCTAGCAGATTCTAATGTGCATTCAGAATTGAGATCTGTTGACACAACCCATACAGTCCCCTGTCCTTCAGCCCCCTGGGCCTCCCTCCTGATTTCCAACCATCTTCTGCTCCACCCCACCTCAGCTACCCATCTCCATGGTCAGACTCTACAGCCTGTCATTACTACCAGCTGTAGCTCATCATCTTGATTTCCAGTATCCCATTCTTTAAGCTTCATCTTCTATCTTCCCAGCTCCTTTCGTTCTGGTTTCCCTCCCCAACTACCCTTTGGCTCCAGGGGGGCCTTAGTCTATTCACTCTCCTGCTTTTACACACACACACATGCACACACACACACACATTTCCCTCCCATCGTGGTTAAACACATGTAACATAAAATTTACCATTTTAACCGTTTCCAATTCACTGGAGTTAAGTCCCTTCACATGGTGTGCAACCATCACCGCCATCTATGTCCAGGACTGTTTCATCTTCCCAAACAGAAACTCTGTCCCCATCAGACACTCACTCCCCCTCCCCCTTTCCCTTTTGCCTGGCTTAGATTCCACGCCCATCACTGCATCTGGTGCCTTGCACATACGGCAACACCCTGGGCCCTCCCACCTTTGGTGGTATTAGCCTGGCTAAACCTCAACCTGGCTAAACCAGGCTGTTCGCCTGCTCTATGTCTGCAACCAGGCAGTTGAATTCGACTGGTTAAAAGCGTGCAACCGGGCTGACTGGCCTCTTTTCAATCTACAGTCGCAAATCTGAGTGGGACCTTAGCACTGCCCGCAATGTTTCCTGAATCGATTTGATCCTCACAGTCCAAAAGTTCAGTTTCATACTTTCTGATCAAAACAAACCTCCTGCATTCTTTCCCCCTCCCCCACCTTAGGTGTTGACTCCACTCATTTAATTGGGAGAATAAAACCATCCGCATAGAGAGATTGCGTCTTCCTGCTGCGACTGCCACCCACTGACCTATATCTATTCTCACAAATGAGGTTGCTTGTCTTTGCTCCTCAACTCCCTCCTCTCTCCTGTATCCTCAAGTTTTCCTCTGTATCAGATAGTTCCCTTCAGCATACAAAGCATGGCCTAATACGTCCCACATTTAAAATCTCTTCCTCGCCCTCCAGATCCTGGTCTTTTCATTGCTCTGCCTTACAGCAAAACTCTCAAAGAGTTGCCTGCTCTGCTGCCTGCACTTCCTTACTTCCCGCTGTCTCTCTTTCCCCCCAATTCTTTCTTTTACCCGCTCGAATCAGTCTCTGACCCCACCATGCTACTGAGACTGCTCTTGTCAATATCACCGACAATCTCCATCTCCTCAAGCTCAACGGTTGACTCAGTCTTCATCTTGCCCATCCTCTTTAGTAACAGTGGACACACCTGACTATCCCCTCCTTATGGAAACACTTCATTTCCCCATCCACAAAAAGGGCATAGACATAATATCTACCATGCATGGTTATTGTGAGGACTAAATGAGATACTGTGCATAAAGCCTTTAGACTTTTCCAGGCCTCAAATTAGTGCTCAATACCTGCCAGCTAGCCTTGAATACATTATTTTTATCTTTCATAAGAGAATGGGTTTATGTAATACTTGTCAAATTAAAACTTAGTTTGTAGGGGCTGGCCCCGTGGCCGAGCGGTTAAGTTCGCTCGCTCCGCTGCAGGTGGCCCAGTGTTTCACTGGTTCGAATCCTGGGCTCGGACACAGCACTGCTCATCAAACCACGCTGAGGCAGCATCCCACATGCCACAACTAGAAGGACCCACAACGAAGAATATACAACTATGTACTATAGGCTTTGGGGAGAAAAAGGAAAAAAATAAAATAAAAAAAAAACTTAGTTTGTAAAAATAATTGAAAAGCAAAAGGACATTAGAGGCTCAAATAAATTTTTGAAAAATGGGAAATGTTAAGGGAGAAGAAAAGAGAGAGTCTCATATGTAGACTATTTTATTATTTTTAAAAAATGTAATAAAACAATATTGGAAAAATTTGGTAGTATTAAAATTGCTAACGCTTCTTTCTTGTAGGCACGTAGGAGCCGTGCGGAAATTTGCCCCCTTTGAATACATCACTCGCATTTTAGTTCATGGCCAAAAGGGAATTGACTTATCTCCTTAATGAACAAAATGTGTTCTAATGAAACAGCGATGTGGAAACCAAAACAGAAGGAATAGAGAGGGACCAGCCTCCTCTGAACTTGACTCTGGCATTGCTACAGAAAGCTCTCAGGACCAGAGTCCATTGGCTTATCTGGGCTTTTATTTTTTTTAATTTATTTACACTGTGGTGCTGAGAAATGCCACCCACCCAGATGCTGACCACACCAACGGAATTTCCCGGCATTTCGCAAGTGCAGGCAGCTTAGGATCCCAGGGGAATGCCCTGGGGAATGAGTCTCCAAGTCCTCTCCTGCCCATAGCAATTCACATTCTGATCCCTGTAAGGTAGGACACACCGGGAAGATCCCAGAATCCCCAGGACTCAATTATGCAGTAAGCATTGTCTTTCAAAGTATGGTCCAAAGATGAGCAGCCTAAGAATTACCTGCAGCTGCTTATTTATAACACACATTTCTGGGCTTTTCCCAGACCTAAGAAGTTGAATATCCCTGGGATACTGGAGCTTGCAATCTAAACAGGTCCCAGGTGATTCTCTCACATATTAAAATGTGAGAACTGCTAGAGTAGAGAAGAATTGTTGCCCCTTTTCTCCATTTTAAAAACTTGCTGTTTAGTCTAGACGGGCCTCCACTTCGTTCTACCTACTGAAATGATAGCTAGTCTTCAAAATAACTCAGGTACCACCTCCTCATGAAGCCTTCCTGGACCTCCTGTCCCCGAGGTCTCTCTCTCCTGGCCTCCTTTAACACTGAGTCCCAGTGCTCCTAGAGCGCTTGTCATGCTGTATCACATTATTTAGAATCAGGCTTTATCACCACTGTTAGTTTCTAAAGTTCTTAGGGACACTGACTTGTTAAAAATTCATTTTTTTGACCCATTCCTACCTATCTCTAGTTCCAAACCTTGCACATAGTGTTCAATCAAAATTAGTTTAATAAATAAATAATACTCGATGAAACTGATTTTAGGAGTGACCAAAGAGAAAAGAAGAGTGAGGGGCGAGAGTGTGGAAAGAAGGAAGAAATAGAAAGAAAAATTACAAAATAATAGCTGGTTCCTTTACTATGACTGTCAATGCATAAGAAAAATGAGACTGATGAGTATTTTAGGAAAAGAGAGGACGCCTTGGCATTAACGTGTCTTAGTGATTACTGAGGAAGGTAAGGGAGCTTCAGTGCTCCCCATCAAACATTCCTCTTCGTTTCCTCTCCTTCTTTCCCTTCCCTGATTCCTCTTTTCAGCTTTTCTCATCTGCTGTTTCTCTCCCTTACTTTTCCATTTACTTTTCTTTAATGTTCCTGCTGTCGTCCTACCATGCCTTAAGTCAGCCTGTCATTTGGTCACCAAACATTTATCAGGCTGTACCCTTGTCAGGCATTAGGCTAGGTGTGGGGAGCCAAGGAGGACAAGACATGGTCCCTGCCCTTGAGGAACTCATAGTCTAAAGGGGAGAAGGGCCAGTAAGTAGATGGTCAATATACCGTCTTATGAAAATGGTGATGATGGAGTTGCCGAGTGTGCCATCAGAACTCATTGGAGGGATCAGAGAATCATGAGAGGCTTCCTGGTGGAGGTGAAGCCTGAATTGAGAGTTGGAAGACAGACAGGAGCCAGGCGATGATGGAGAAGCCAGGAAGAGGACACATTCTAGCCCGAAGGAGCAGTATGTACAAAAACTCGGAGGTACCAGAATTGTAGAGTTATTTAGGAAACCGCAAGTCATTCAGAAGAGTGGAGACAAGAGCTCCAAGGAATGTGGCTGAGCATTGAGGCTGGACTTGCTGGCAGGGGCCGACCACGGAGGGCCATATGGAGCATGCTAAGGACTTTGGACCTTATCTGTGACCCCCTGACTCAATTTGTATTTTAGAAAGCCCACTCTGGCTGCAATGTAGATATTGACTTGGAAGGGGCCAGGGCGAGCAGTGAGCAGGCCAGAGCAACCCTCCAGGGAGGACGGTGTGTGTAGACCACTCAGATGATGGAAATGGTGTCAGGAGGTGGAGGAAAGGAAGTCACAAGACTTGGTGTCCCATTGGTAGGCTCAGCATCAGAGGCCACCCTCGAAGCCTGAGAGGTGTATGCAGCTTTGGCTCACAACTTGAGCAAGGAAAATTCTAACATGAAAACTTAGAGCCAGTGGGAATAGAATTTCAATGACCAAATTTAGGTTGTCATTGGCTGTCTGGTTCTTTCCAACTAAAGAGAAGCTCAGAAACGTGGGCTCAGAGGATGTGCCTGAGATGGTCTGGAGGCAGCTCCTACTGGAGAGGGTCAACTGTTAGGCCAGTTTGGCATGGGCTTTCAAGGTTCAGTAAATGCCAGGGCAATGTCCAGTTCTCACCGGTAGGTGGCAGCACCAAAACTCACAGAAAGCAAAGCAAGAAACGCTTTCCGTCGACTAAAAATAACCGCAAACCCCAGCTGAGAAGAGAGATTTTTTTTTTTCATTAGTTTGTGCATTCCGAAGTGACTGATGTGGCCAGTTTGTAATAGCAAGGTTTGCTACAGTTACAACAGGTTTTCATACCAGACTTTTCCTTCACAACTTGCCTCAATCCAATTTCTTTTCACTGTTTAACGCTAGCCACACATGCATTCAAAACACGACTGCCTCTGGTGTGGTTTTTCTCTCTGCATGGAATGATCTTGGGCAGTGTTGCCTTAAGTTTCTGAGTCTGTGTCTGTAGAAAATAATTTTTTATTGAAAAGACAACGTAGCAAATGTTGAAGGTTTTTTTTGTTACCCACAATTGCTTCACTTCAACACAACTATTTTTACTTTTAAATGTTCCTTTCTAAATCCGGTCCATATGCATATATTTTTACATAGACATACTCAGAGTCTGTTTTATCAACGCAGCATTTTAAAAGGAAGTGCTTTTTTTTTTTTTTCTGTTCTCTAGGCATCTAGTCTCTTCTGAGATCTCACCCACTTCCTTAGTTTCAAATATCACATTGCACAGAAAAGCAGCACATCTTCATCTCTAGTGAACCTCTTATTCATCCATCCATCCATCCATTTATTCACTCCATGCACCGTGCTGGGGGCTGGGAATACAAACGTGGAAAAGCGTGGTCCTGTTTGTCCGGGAGCTTGTAGAGCATTGTGGGGGACAGGGGGGCGGAATAAATGATAACGCTGCAATGGGATTGGAGGAACAGTGGGAATTTTGAGGGAGAAACCCTAAAACTGACTTGGGGGCCTAAAGAAAGTGAAGAAGGCCAACTGAGCAGAGGACACTGCATGTGCAAAGATATGGGCACTCAAAAGATCATGGCACCTTCTGGAAACCGCAGTGGTTTGGTATTGTTGGACTTTGTGTTGGCTGGAGACTGAGAGGGTGGGGCTGGCAGGCAAGGGCCACATCCATAAGGATCTTGCAAAGGACTTCAGATCTTATCTTGTAGGTGATAAATATCTTAGTTTCAATTGATTTTCCACTCTGCAGCTAGAGTGATACGTATTTTGAAGATGAAAATCTGACTGTGCCCCCCTCCTGGACTGCAGTATCCCATAGAATCAAATCACTAGTTTATGGCTTCTTTGAGTTCTCTCTTACTTTATGGCCTTTGTACATGCTGTACTCTGTCTGGAACACACTTTTCCTCTCAGGCTAACCAGGGTCTCAGCTTAACCCTCCCTCCTCAGCTTTCCCTGATCCTGACTGGGTCAGGTCCTCTGCTGTATGCTCCCAAAGCTGCCATCACTGCCAGTGTCATACTCTCAAACGTATGTGTTGTCCTTTAGGCTGCAAGCTCTGTGACGAGTTATTCTGCTCTCTACAGAGTAGATGCTCAGTTAATGTTGTGAAGAGAGCTAATGAACGCATTGAGATTTTCAACAGCATACTGGATATTTCCACCTATATGTCTCCTGGAACAATGAACTCTGCATTTCCAGAACTGGGGCATCATCGTCTCCTTACCTGCCTCTTCCCTGTACGTCATCACCCCATCTCCCCCACCCAGTCAGCTGCTCCTCTTGACTGGCACATTTCTCTGCAGTTCTCCTCTCTCAAAACAAAGAGCTGCACCTCTTCCTTCATTTTTTCCTCCTCTCTGCCCGGCAGCTGTCTTTCCCTTGTATTTCTTTCTTTTTTTTTTTCTGGCCACCATTGTAGAACAAAGTATCATAGTGGGGTAAAAAAAAATGGGTTTTAGAACAAGACAGGCTTAGCTTCAAATCTTGAGTCTACTATATTTGGGTTTCCTTGGGTGAGTTACTAACCTCTCTAAGCCTCAGTTTCTGAGTCTGTAAAATGGGGACATTATCCACCCTGTAGAACGACTATGATTTTAGTATACACCAGGTGGTAAATAAATGGTCCTCCTGTTAATTTCACCTCATATCAGATCTACTGCTCAGACACCTTTAGAGGTTGCATATCACTTGACAGTGAAACTTAAGCCATACATCTTGGCCTTGTCTCTCATTATTCCTTCCCCTAAATCCTAAACTCTTGCCAATCTGAAATATTGGCTGATTCCATCACTCTTTCCTCTCTGCTTTCACACTGCAGTTCAAACACCAAGTCCTCCCTGATTACCTGAGTAAGTGGCTCCCTCCTCTGCAGTCCTATATGTAGTTCAGTGGCACTAGGGCCAACCGTTTTGCCTTGCAGACTAGGCAACTCTGCTCTAGATTACAAACTGCTGAAAGCTAAGGCCTTGTCATGTTCATCTATTACCCTGGATAGTGCCTCAAGTGCAGTTGATGCTCCATAAATACTTGATGAAAGAACAAATTCATTTTCTTTATTTCAATGGGCTTGTTTTCTCTGTAGAATCAGATGTTTGGTTACTCTCATCTTCACGCTATTTTGTTGGCTTCCAGAGAGCACATTACCATTAGATGCGCTCTGTTCTCTCCTTTAATTGGAAAGAGATTTTGGAACTGAAAAATAAGAGTTATTTCTCCAAGCCTCACCTTCTGCCACTCCTTCGTACTCACCCCGCCTAGTACAGGAATCAGACTACTTAGCATTGCGCAGAACACGAGTCTTCCTCCCGCCTCCTTTCCTTTGTACGTGCCTGCCGTTCCCTTCTCCGGGAATGCCCTTACCCCGCCTTCCTTGCCTGGAGAACTCCTACTCATCCTCCAAGACTCGGCTCAGACATCACCATATCATCTCCTCTGGGAAGGCTTCTCTGAGATGGCCAGAGTGGCGACCCCTCCCCCCACCTTTAAGCTTCCTTGGCATTCCCCAAGTAATTCTAACAGTAGTTATGGCATTGTCTGCTTTTCCTCCACTCTTCTAGACAGTGAATTCCTTGAGGGCCAGGATTTCTGTTCGTCGTTGTACCTTCTCTACCTTGCTCAGTGTTTAGCATGCGTTAGACACTTGATCCAATCAATGAGCGAACGAATCTGTTAATTCATCTAACACTGCGGAGTTTGTTTGGAACAGATTCTCAAATATTTCAAGACTTAGTCCTCTATTTGGAGTGCTTCATGCTGGAGATTCGCCGCCCTCCTCCCCCAAATTGCCTTGGTTTGGTGGAAGGGGAACAGAAGTGATCACGGTGTGCATAAGAGTTACTTCTGTGCTGAGCTGTAATTCACCTGCTCCGGCACCGACAGGGTTACAGCGACCCCGGGGCGGAGCCAGCCCGGTGCCACCTGCTGCAGGGCGGTCTGGCGCATGCGCCCTGGCACCTAGATAGTCTCTACCTGCGGGGGCCTGGCCGAGGAGGAGCGCTTGCGCTCTAGGCCTTTTCCGCCTGGGGAAGTCTCGCGGGGGCGGGGCGGGGCGGGGCCGCTCGGGGAAGTTCTCGCGGGACCCCGACGAGGAGCGGAAGCGGGGCGGCTCTGCTGCTTCGGGTACCGGGCGGCGGCGGCGGCGGCGGCGAAGGCGAAGATTGTGGCGGTGACGGCGTCAGGAGCAGACGCTGCCCTCGGGGAGCAGCAGCGGGGTCGGCGGCCGCTCGCACCGCTGCGGAAGGCCCGGCTGGGCGCGGAGCGGAGCAGCTGCGCCACGGTGAGTGCGGCAGGCGACGGCGGCGGCGCTGCTCCGGTGCCTCTTCGTCCCCGCTCCGCAGCGGGAGTCGGCCCGCGGGGACCGGGCCCAGCCTACCGAGGGCCGCTGTGCCTGGGGTTCGGGACGGCAAGGCCCGAGCGGGGAGCGGAATCCCCGGGGCTCCGGGCTCCACGTTTCCCGTTTTGTGGCGCTTCCTTCCTGGGGACCGTCCTCCCCTGGCCCTTGCCTGGAGGCAGAGCTCCGTCCCCGGGGCAAGAGGCCGGGGGCTCCTAATTAAATTTCGTGCCTGTTTCATGAGGATTTTCGCAGAAGGAGCCCGGGAGAAGCCCGAGAGCACAGGGTATTCATTCTGTGAGTCAGTCTGACTCGGCCCGGGAGGCGGGGGATTCGCAGCGGGCTGCGAGTGTGGTGATTGATGCTCCTTCGACCTGCACGGCCACCACGTCACCATCTCCTGGTGTCTGGGCCGAATTTTGGGAAGACACCCACCAGCCCTGGTAACACCGTGAGTTAGAACGTTTGCTGCTGGAGCCGCACGCGCTGCCTTTACTTCTGTCGCTCTTTTTTTTGAGTTACTTTCTGAAAAATATTTGTCAGGAAAAATAAGCAGCAGTTGGTTGAAATGCTCCGAGGAAAGATTTCAGTGAAAGAGGAGAGAGAAGCACTGGTCTTTTTCGTTTGCAACGCTCTCCGTATATGTGATTGTAAGCCATGAGTTACATCTCGTTATTCCAGGCTGGGTTCAGATGCTATAAAAGTACAGTTTGCAGAGGAGCTGACGTGCACTCGAGGTCTATTTTTTGGTACTGTTGACTCAGAAAATAGTCGAAAAGACACAACGAGAGAAATTAGCATCAATCTCTTTCGGTTTTCTTGTCTGTCTTTCATTTTGTACTTCTCCAGTTGTTGCCTGCTCTTCCTTATTCTCTCCATTCTATTGCGGACGCAAAATGCTTACTGGTATAATGCAAGTCATTTGCCCCCTCCCCCCGCTTTTTTTCTAATCTACTTCCCCTTCCTCCTTATTGTCCCCTTTCTGCCATAATTTTTCAGGGTTTCTGCACTTGGGCGCAATTCGTTTTCTCCCTCAGTTAGATTCCGTTTTCTATCCCGGGAAGATACCCTCTTTCCTGCTTTATCCTTTACTTTTAAGCGTCCACTGTGTTCCTTCAGTCAGCCAGAAGGGATGCTAGAGAGCCATGCTAGACTTGAAGTTCTCCCCCTGGGAACGGGGAGGCTCAAAGGATTGACTTCATCCGTAAGTAATCAATACTGCTGCTAGGTCACTAGTGTAGCTTGCTTGTATTATTTGTGTTTTAGTTGTTTTGTTCACTTTAAGATCATGCTTTTGTGCTTGATCTGCTTATGCTTTTCTTTCTTTCTTTTTTTTTTTTTGACACTTTTCTTTCTGTGTCTCTTTTACATTAGGAAGGAAGAGTGGGTCAATTGGGGGCTGTGTGACTTCTTTTTGGCTTTTAGTAGGAGCGGTTAATGTTAAAAAATGAAAACCAATCCCCTATATTACAATAGAATTAAGATAACATGAAACACTTAAGGGACTAGAATTTATTTAGACCATTGATAAAGTGAAGCTTGCCTATTCCAATAGCACTGGTTATTCTTTACCAGGCTTTTTAAAATCAGGCATCTTTTCCTACATCTGTTATAATCAGCCTTCTTTGTTATGGTTGTTGGATTTTTTTGACCAAAAGAAATAACTTTATTTGTTCTGTTGCCCCTTTTCTTGTTCGAAATTTTCTGAATCCCAAAACAAAAAGGAAGGAGTTAATTCTTGTAATCGGCTTTCTTTGATACTAAAAGCAAGCATTTAAATGCTTGAGGCAGTTTACTTCCTCAGCCAGTGTATTCAGTTTTGAGGGATTACTAGGTTTTAAATACTACTAGTTGATGGTACTTAGAGATTTTTCTCAGTAATTCCTGTTATCATGTTGCATGTTATGCAGCAACAGTTCTAATTGTTACCTAGAGCAGAAGAGTACAGGATTTTGGAGAAATGAAGTGGTAGAGAATAGAGACCCACCATGCTCTCCTGAGAGAAATTAATAGTTACTTGTACAATTCAGAACTTTGTGGCACAACTGAATGGCCATTGAGAGTCTTGTTTTTATTTGTCAAAGTTCACTTTTTCCCAGTTTTACATTATTTCCACTTTATGCAAAGACACTGTAGTGCATGATCTGGAATGCAAAGTTTAAAATCTGGTTAAGGTACCCTTATGGTACAGCGGTGATTCTGAAAAGTTAGCATGCGTAAGAATTACCTGTGAATCTTATTTAGAATTAGGTTCTGGGCCCAAAGCCACTACATCGCAGAACTCCAGAAGGCACCCCACAGGGAATCAGTCTCTGAATGGGGTGATTTTGATGCAGCTGGCCCAAGGCCCAAAGCTCTTGTTAGAGAATGCAGCTGTAAAATAATGAGACTGGAGTATAGCTTTAAATTACTCAGCTTAAAATTACACTTTCTCTATATAGAGAGTAAATATTTAAAAGCCTAATAGAATAAGTGACTATAGATGTGATTAATTTTTATATTTGTAGACACTTGAGCATTGTTAGGACTGTGATAATGGAGCAATTTAATCGTGAAGTTTATATTAATAGGACTGTTAATTTGCCTACCGTAGAGTTCTTCTGCGTCTGTGTGTAGGTGGAAGTTCTAGATTTACTATGAGAATATGCGGACCAAAGTTTGGAAAGGGACTGGTGATGCTAGTTAAAACACCTCTTAGCACTTTACGCCAGAGACCTTGCTAAGGCCTTTATAGGTACTCTCTCTTTCACTCATCAAAATGACCTTATAAGGTAGATTCTGTTACTATTCCCATTAGTCAGCTAAGAGATACAAGGGATTAGAGAATATGAATTATTTCTCCATTGTCACCCACTCAGTTATTAAGTGGTAAAGCGACGGTTGAATCCAGATCTTAACTCCAGAGCATCAGTAAGATTTTAGTTTTTTCTAACTACAAAAGTAATACATGCTTATAGTAAAAACAGTGAAAACAGAATTGAGGTGTATAGTGCGGAAAGTAAAAATGTTCTATGATCTCGCTCCCAGAGGTATCCATTGTTAACCTTTTGAATTTTTTCTTTAGCACACACCGATATATATTATTTTGCTTTACAGAAATGGGGTAAACTGTAATTTTTCTGCAGTTTTTTTAACTTGATAATATATCTTGGTACTTATATAGAAAGGTATTCCATGGATATGCTCATGGATATTGATCAGGTATAGATGTATTTTGTACATGGTATTCTGTCACTTTTTCAATGAGATAAATCTGGGAAGTGGAGTTGCTTATTCAAGGGTATGTATTTTTAAATTGTCAATAGATACTACAAAATTATTCTCCAAAAAGATTGACGTAATTAATTCCCTGCTAGAGTGTAGGCTCTGTGATGGTTTATTATTATAATCCAGTACCAAGCACATTATCCGGCATATCGTAGCTGCTCAAAATGTTAAATGAATGAACACTGAATAGAGTAGAGTCTGAAAGTCTCTTTACTCAAGAGTATTGCAGAGACTGGATATTATAAATCTTTAAAAAATTTTGCCAATTGGTAGGTGAAAGAAATCTCATTGTTTTAATTTGCAGTTTTTAATAGTGAAGTTGAACGTCTTATCATATGTTTTAAATAGAATCACATTTTAACTTATTTTCAGTGGCTTAATGTGGGGCTCTGTCCAAAAGCACTTCACATATATTATCTATATTACCTAATTTAATGCTCAGTGAACTTATAAAGCAGATGATATTATCCTCATTTTACGGATAAGAAAACTGGGGCTCCTTTAAAAGGCTTGCCCACAGTTATAGCTGGTAAGCATCAGGGTCATTACTTGAACCCCAGGTCAGCCTGACTTTAGAGGCCATGCGGACTTAACACTAAGCTATTGTGGACCAGCAAGTATCGTGTATTTTATTTTCTGTGAGTTTTGGGAAGAACAGAGTTAAATAGAAGAAAGAAAAGAAAATCCTGCAAATACCTTCAGGAGACTGCATTTTAGGATACAATGCATATTGCTTGAAATGAACAATTCAGGCTGCACTTGCCTTCTTAAGATTGACTGCTTGTGATTGGCAGCAGAGGTGTGTGCTGGTCGCAGTTTAGACCTGCTCTCATTTGGCTTCAGCGTTAAGTGTACTCCCAACCCATTTTCTTGGGAAATGAACAGCAACATCTACTCTGTTAAAATCATTATACATTGTGTCCACTTTCGGATTTCTTCCTTTTAGCAATTAGTGTTGTGCATGTGATAGAATTTTTTTGTCTTTAATGAAACACACCCTTTTGAATTCCTTTAGCTTATGTGCTCTTTTCTGTGGAGAGGCTAATAAGCTGACCTCTTCAAGTTTTCTGTGTGAGATGCTAATTTTTATTTGGCTCAGCCACAGAAGTATTGACTGTGCTTGGTTTTCATTTCTGTCAAACTATATCTCACAAAGCAGTGGTTACTTGAAACATAATTTTCGAGAGTGTTGGTCTGTTAAAGCTTTTTCTAGGAGACCTGTGGTAGGTGAGTAACGGCAGGAAAATGAGTGTTGAAAACTGTCTTGGTTTTTATGCTATGGCTGTTCCATTACACTGCAGTTGTAGGAAATCCTGAGCTGACATGGAAGTGTATGCCGTTACTGCATAGTACCTTGACAGTGACAGTGCTTTGGGTTTCTGTCTGGTTTCCGTTTCTCAAAAATGAAACTCATTTTTTTTAGATCTGCTCAATTATTCTTCAGCTTCCCATCATCAATACATAGTCCCAACAGTCAGACCTGGAGACCAATGTAAATAAATGGTCAGGTCAGGGTGTGGAAAATCCTGATAAGCATGTAGCCGAGATTTCGGAGCATTTGTAAAAGATTAAAAATAGGTACACACATTGGAAAGTAGGTAGATAAGGAAAAGCAGTTATTAATGCCAGGGAAAATTGAAGGATTGTACTAGAAAGGGAGGTTGGTTGTAATACATTATTTAGCTCAGCAGTGAACAGAATTTCTAGCGTAGTACTGCTGCTTCAACTGGAATATGTGGTATCACTGGATGGGGCGATTGGGAAATTGGGTGGAACAGCTAGGTCCTCATCTTTCAGGTGATAGATTATGGCTCGAATAAATTAAGAAACAGCAGTAGAAGCATATTATTTAGAAATGCTGTAAGTAAATACAGGGAGAAAGCTAAAAACAAAATAGAGGGTGCTTGCTCGTGGGTGTTGGGATAGGGAACTGATCTTTTTCATAAGCCTTTTAGTACTCAGCATTTTAAAGTTATATACGTGGATTAGTTTGATAAAAAGTAAAGTAGCTGCAGAGTGTGTAAGTAAAGGGTGTTTAAGGACACACAAAAATAAATACTCTGAGACTAAATCTTCTAATTTTTTATGTTTGTTAGAATTCTTTCTTTCCTCTCTCAGAGGCAGTGTCTTGTAGGGTGTCCTTGGTATGGCTTGATAGAATAAATACTGGTCAGGGTTATTAGTTTACCTGCAGCAGAATGTTTGGCTTTCAGAATTTGACTGAAGGACTTTTTATTACCAGGTGATTTCTTTCCTCCTTCGTAATACTCTTTTCCCTCTAATGTTAATATTCCCAGCTGGTTTACTGCTTAGTCTGTTTGCAGCTATGCTTGATTAATGCCCCAATTGTTAACTTTAGAACAAAAGAGTAATAATCACTGGTGCCCCTCAAATGAGTTCTCTGCTAGGTGGTAATTATCCAAGAAGGGTGTCACTATAAATAATCTGTCCCCATTCTGCCAGTGTCAGTGTTGTTTTCTGCTTTTATTTAGCCTGTGTGAAAACAGTGACTGATCCAACAAGAATGGGGCTTTATTTTCCTATAGTTATGCAAAAGTCTAGGTTGTGTCCCATATTCATGGCTGGAGACTCTGCCACCACAGTGATTGTACTGTCCATGGTTCACCGTCACCTGGTATACTACCTAAGGGTTATTGCAGAATCCTTACCTGCAAAAAATGCAATTTGGATCAGTTTAGTACTCTCCTGGCTCTGGGAAAAGCAGCTGTTCTCAGGGTAACTGTGTGAGAGACTTCTGTTTGACTTTCTGGCACCATCTCCCTGCACTTTCTTTCCCCAGATGAGATATCTGGCAGCTCAGACTCTGAAAGACAGATTCCTTTCCAGTGTAGATTAGGACTTCAGCTCTGCTCCTTAGGCTAGTTAGAAATAATGCAAAGGCTACTTCTGGAATGCTGAACCTGGACTCTATTTCAAGGGCTGTTGGGGACCCCAGAGTCTTGGGGGTGTTCACGGGAGAGGGAGCCTTATGCAAGAGCAGGTCTCCACCAGCAAAAGGCTTGAGCTAGATCTCCTTTCTCTGGTTACCTGAGCTTGCTGGTCACACTTGGGATGTGGTAGAGGGAGGGCTGCCTATGCTCAGAGTAGCAAACTGAACACAGTCATTCTTGGGTTCACTTTCCCTGCTTTCCTAGGAGCAGACCAAGGTTTAGTTTCTGAGAACTGTTAAAGCAGCTCTGGACCAAAGCTCGCATTGCTTGCATTTGACTGGATAGGGGGCCCAACATTTTCAGAAAATGAGAAAGGTTGGCAGGGAGATAGGCGTATACTACTGAGAAAAGTAGGGTGCTATGCCCAGAGTGAGGCCTTTCTTTCAATGGTCTGCATTTGGTGCCCAGAGAAGAGTCTAAGGGGTGAGGGAGGAAAGGTGGAGACTGAACGGGACTCCAGCCGGTTCCTGCACACCGCGCACACCCAGCGGGAAGGAAGAGGAAGTGTATTCTGGAATAGCTCAGGCAGCTGCCGCCATTGGCTGGGAGGCCTGTCAGTCGCCTGGGGGCTGAGGCTGAAAAGAGGAAGGAGGAGATCAGGGCTCCTGCCTGGAAGGGAGGGAGGAGGGCTGAGCCAGATTGAGCCAGGGGGCGTGGGGGCTGGGACAGCAGGCCGATTGGCAGGGCGGGGCTGCCTTCGATCCTGGCCACTTCTCTCAATCATCCCTCTTCTGATACAGGGTGGCATTGTGGGTCCTGGAGTGCAGGAGGAGTCTGAAAAGAGAGGCGAGGCTGAGCCCAGAGTGCTGGGTTGCTTCAGCAGGGAAGACTCCCTTCCCCCCTGCTTCAGGCTGCTGAGCACTGAGCAGCGCTCAGAATGGAAGCCATCGCCAAATATGACTTCAAAGCTACTGCAGACGACGAGCTGAGCTTCAAAAGGGGGGACATCCTCAAGGTAAGTGTTGATGCCAAGTAAATGCTGAGATGGCCTCTGCTTGTACTCACATACCTTCTTTTGCCCTGATAACGTGTAAAAAAGCCGGCCTTGCCCTTTTATCACTGCCCACTTTTAACATTTACCATCGTGTGTGGTTTGGATAGCTGAGATAGATGCTGAGTAGAATATTAAATATGACTTAAGAGGGTTGGTGTGATATATGGTCTTTAACTGCCTTTGTGTGAATGCCTCGAGTATTTCTCTTTGCTTGTTGATATTAGTAATTCAAGTAAAGTCAAAGCAATATGATTATAGTAAGGAAGTATGAGCAGATTGATTTACTTTGTAGAGTTTTATTAAAAATTTAAGTATTTTTAAAAGACCTAAACTTGAAGTATTTATGTAAAAGCACTCAGTCTTATTTTACATAATCAAAAGATTTTTGCATTCTGCATTGTGATCCTAGTTGGTTACAAATTAATTTCTAGTTTAGAGAGGTGGTTAGAAGTATATGCCAAAACTCGTTAAAGAAACTCAGTGTATTTTTATTCTTTGTGAAAAACCTAATGGAGTTCTAAATAATAAGGTTTAACTTGCTGTTGTACAAGTCAGATTTCTATTTTCTTAAAAGAAACTTGAGGAGCAATTACCCCATATTAGACTCTAATTGCAAAAAAGAAACCTGCTGACAGTTTAAAAATAAGCTTATTTACAGTTTGCAGCTCATTTTGAGCCCCACTGTTTACATGAGGATTCTCTTTCCACCTGGCACATGTTAATTATGTTGTTTACCCAATTGACTGGAGCAGCTTGCCCTTTTGGATGTGTAATTTATTTTTACAGGAGTGGGTGTTATCAAGTAATATGTCAACTCTAAATGAGGAAAACCTGAAGTTTAATGTTTGCATATTCACTCTCAAGTTTTGACATTTTTTTCTTCTAAGCCTTAGTCTGATTGTTGGAATTTGACACCATTTGTTTACTATCCCTGAAATAAATTATTAGAATTTTACAAAGATTAAGAAAGTGGAAATGTAGAAATATGGTCCTTTATGCAAGGACTGGTGGGTTTTTTTTTCAAGCTATGCAGATCTGTGGATAGTTACTATTTTGCTCTCATTGCCTGAGGCATAGAGTTCTACTCTGAAGTTATCTGCGCAGTAGTTTCTGAATGTTAGAAATGTAGGTTGTACTTCGTAGAAGGTGATATTGAAGAGCCCTTTAAAGAGAAGAAAACTGTGTGTGTGCGCTTTTCAAAGGTGTCTTTGTGACCCCAAGCTTTTTGAGGGTATTCTCAGTCAGCACTAAATTGTCAGAAAGCAGACAGAACCAGCTATGGGTTTTAGAGTGACATACATCTTCTGTTTTCTTAAGAGGTAGAAATCAGAGCAAACATAACTTGGACTACTGAATTACTCTGTATTATTGGTGTACAGAGGAGGTAATTTGATGTTTTCATAGGTGATTACTGTTTTCAGCAGATAACCCTCTCGTGATATCGTAATAAGATTAGCTACTCAAGTACCCACATTTGTAGCCTGTATAAAAACCTTTGGGAGCAAAGTTTGTTTTTTTAATACAAACTTAGATTTCTCCAGTAAGCTTACCCTAGAAACTTAAACCTGGAAGCCTGGTAGTTCATGTTTTTCTCTGTCTATCCCCATTGCATAGTTAGCACTAAAGCTACAAATTGAAACAAAACTAGGGATTTGAGGTCTGTTTTTAGCAATTTTTAGAGAACTTTCCCTATTTACTATCACTGAAGTTTGTCCTAGACGTAGACCATGAACATTTCATGTTTTCCAACTTAAACTCTTGAACAGGTGTAAAACCCTTCTCTCCCATCATTACAGAATTACAGAAGGTGATACTGTTTAACATTCCCCCCGAAATATTTGTGATGGGAGAGAGAGTGAACCAGAGTGTTCACGTTTACTTTCAGATTTTCTTTGGGGAGAGGGAAAATACATATATTTGGTTCTTTTCAATTTGGTGGATAACTGGCATGTGAAGTCATAATGCCATTATTGCTTTTGAATGGTGGCCGTTAGCTGTTTGTTAGTAATCTTGTGGCTGTACTCCAAAAAAAAAGAATGACGATACAGTAGTTGTCCTTTGTCTCATAATTCTGTGAAACAGTTGAGTGAAGAGGAGGGACATCGCTTTGTCTTAAGAGCTGTTAGTTAAAAAAGCAGTGTTTTCTTCATGTGATTATTCAAGGAGTAACTGGCTTCATTTGAATGGCTTCGATTTGATTTGATAACTTTCGGATGTTAGTTATGAGCCAAAACATGTTTAGAAGTGGCTGGAATAGCACTGACCGCCAGTTTAACTTGATCAAAATAGGGATGTATTTGTCCTGTCTTAATAAAGGGGGCATGTGCCTGTGGGTATTGAATACATTTTATTCGAAGATAAGGAAATAGAAAGGGGCTTAGTCCTCTGCCTCTGACTAGAGTTCAGAAAGATTACATCCTCTGTCTGTCTTGGAGTTCCTGGTTGACTTTTGGTTAATGTTGACGCCTGTCTTCCAGCACACCACTTCCTCAGTTTCTATCTACACATTGAATGTATTGCCCTTGGAAGAGAGAAGAATAAAGACATTTTACTGGAAGCCTAAAACAGAACAGAATGCTTCAATATATCTATCTTTGTTACTTTCCCTCTTATAAAAGCTTGTGTTTTTCTTGGGGAGGGGAGGGCACTGGGCCATAGCAGTGGAAGGAATTGCCTTTCTATTGCAGGTTTCAGGCCTTGCGTGGCTGAAATGAACCTAACCCCTACCCCCACCCCGACGCCGTTGCAGGGCTGACTTGAGACAGTACCAGGGGTTCTCCACTGAACAAGGCTCCTGAACAGTCTACCCTAGAGCACACAAAATGTCTGAGCTTACCGAAAAGTTGCATGCACCATTTAGGGGCTTATGTACATGTACTTCACATAAGGCTTCATAGGAATTTAGACTATTTTGAGCTGTCAAACCTATGCTCGTTCTATTCTCGAGCTGGCTTCGTGTTTTCTATCAAGGGAGACCTTCCAGTCTAGAAGAGAACCTACAGTGGATCATCTAGGTGTCTTCTGCTGTGTCTGGCTACTGCCTTTGCCAGTTTCCTAAACTGCCTTAGGTCCTAAACTAAATAGGTCCTGGGTTCATACTCAGATCTTTGAAGTGTTCTTTGTCTCAGTGCTGATGACCCTATTTCAGTGTCATATTTACTGAGCATCTCCTTGAGCCACATCCTGCACTTAAGTTGCTTTGAGAGTTGGGGAAGAAATGTAAGATGTACTTTCTCCCTTTAGGAACTCTAAATTCAAATAAGAGAAGTTGATTAATATGTGAAACAGTATATGAGACTATAAAAAAATTAGAGGATTTTTAGAACAAAAAAAGACTTAAAATCTCGTAATTTAGGCTTTTATTATTTTATAGATGAGGAAATGGCGGCCCATAGAATTAAATAATCTGTCCAAGATCACAAACTCTTAGCACTTAGTAGTGAACTAGTATTTAATGGAATGCTGAAGTTGTGTTACATATGTAACTGCCAGAGTAATTTAGGAAGGGAAGAGATTGGTAAGAGCTGAAGTCAGAGAAAGCTGTGTGGAAGATCTATGTGGAAAAACTAGACCTTGTGAGATGACTAGGACAGGGCTAGGAGAAGAGAAGGGAGGGTTGGGAGGAGGTTTGTGCTTGTTGTGTTTGAGATAGGAATGCTAGAATAAAGTTATAGACTGTGACATGGTGGAAAATAAGGTAGAATTGGAGCCAGACAAGAAAACCCACTAAGATCTTGTCCTTAAGAAGCCTCTGAAGGTTTTTAGCTGATGACGAACGTGTGTATCATGGATCGCAAGAAGGAAGCCTGGAGTCCCAGCCTGGAAGGTTGCAGTAATTGGCTGTGAGATAAGTGCCTGCATAGGCATTGGAGACTAGGAATGAAGAACTGGGGTGGTTTGAGAGATGCTGAAAGGAAAAATAATGGGTTTTCTGCCTGTCAGCTGGGGGTATTTGACTAAGTCTCCTGTGTAATGAGAAAAGAATGCTCATGGAGTGGGCTCCTGAGAGCCAGGAATCTGAACTAGGGTTTGATTGGTTACAGTTTTCACAACAGCTATAAGTTCTAAATTTCCATACGTGAGTCTCATTTCAGGTGTTTGAATAGCCAAACCTAAGAAATAAGAGGTTGGGGTGATTTTTTATTTCTTCACTATTTTAAAGTCCTAGTATCAGTATGCTTTTTGGAAGCATTTCTTTGCGTGTTAATAAGAATTCTTTTCAGTCTTGTTGACTAAACCCAGAATATTGCATTTGATATTTAAGAATGAAGACTCTTTGAGTTCTCTTATGGCAGATAATTTGTTTGCCTTTCATTATGTTCATTTTTCCCTTGTCATCTGAATGGACATTTCCAAATAGGTGGTAAGAATGAACTTTCAGTTCCTATACAAGACTCCTTTTGGGGATCTAGCCGAAGAACCCCCCCCATTCCTGTTTGGAGAAAGAAATGAATAAGGAAATTCAGTGTTCCTTTGGGGTCTTTCATGTTTCACCTCTGTAAGCTATTATAGTTGAAGTCATCATTGAATAGCTACCATGTATGGAGCATTTACTATATGCCATGAAGTTACATATTGTTTCTAATTTGGGGCACTGAAAGGTTGGCAGTATTAACACCATCTTACTGATGCAGAAACAGGCTCAGAAGTTGAGGAACTTCCTCAGGTTTATACATCTAGTAAGTGGCAAAGCTGGGGTTTGATCTTAGGTCTGGCTGAGCTGCTCCCTCTGCAGTACATTAATGCTCACTTAACTGTCGGGGATGAGTAAGCCAGGAACGTAAGGTATCAGCAGTCTTGCTTTGCTCACCTGCCAGGTGTGGGCAGCAGCCTGTGGCACTGCTTCTGCTGAGTGACTTACTGGACATCCTATCTGAAGTAAGTTGACTGCAATAGTGAAAAAAATGGAAAAAAGAAAAAGGCAAGGTCATTTTGCTGTCAGATTAGCAAAGATGATAAAGATTGACTCCACCCCCTATTGGCCAGGGTCTGAAGAAACCTCCTGCCGGTGGAGGTTTGTACCAATACAGTCTTTCCAAACAGTGGCTTGGTGATATATATCATAACACAAAATGACCCAGGTTTTCCACTTTAAGAATTTATCCTGGGGCTGGCCCTGTGGCCGAGTGGTTGATTTCGACGCTCTGCTCTGGTGGCCCAGAGTTTCACCAGTTCGGATTCTGGGTACAGATATGGCACCGCTCATCAGGCCATGTTGAGACAGCATCCGACATGCCGCAACCAGAAGGACCCACAACTAAAGATACACAACTATGTACCGGGAGGCTTTGGGGAGAAAAAGGAAACATAAAATCTTTAAAAAAAAAAGAATTTCTTCTAAGAAAATTCTCAAATAAGTTTTTAAAAATGTAGACATGAGGATGTTTATTTCAGAGAATCTATGTGTCACCTAGAAAAGAAATTTCTGCAATTAAATTATGAAATACGATCATTTAGAAGATGCATTTCAGAGATGTTAAAATGTGTGGAAAAAAGGCATCTTCAAATCGTGGAAATACTATATTAGCAAAACAAACAGCAACAACCCTAAGTAGCCCATCAGTGGGGGGCTGTGTAAACCGATTATGGTGCCTGTAAAATGGAATTCTGTGAAGGTATTAGTGTCGAAGTAAGTATATATCAACAAAGAAGAACGTCTACACTTGCACAGAGAAATGTTTAAATGGATCCTTTTTTAAAAACTAATAATGTAATTAATACGTTTACTGCTTAGTATGTCCTTGCACCAAACCACGTACTGTTGAACTTGTATTCCCTTTTAATTCTCAGAATAATCCTATCAAGACAGGTGCTATTATCCCCATTTTACTGATCAGGAACCTGAGGTTTAGGTTAAATAACGTGCCCAAGTTCACAAGTTAGGATTCAAATCCAGGCCGGTTTGAGTCCAGATTCCATGTTCTTAACCACTACCCTGTAGGGCCCTTTAGACCCAAGTGAGGTCAAACTAGAGAGAGAGCCCATTTAGGGAAAATTGCTCTCTATTTCTGTTTGCTTATTAAATACATAGCCTTCTTCCTGAATGGTCCCCTAAGAGGTAACAGTTATTTCCAAGGGTCTGGGTTTCAGGTGATTTCCACTCCTTTTTGGTACTCTTTTGTGTTAGTTGAATTATCAGTTTTATTAAAACAATACAGTTATATTCATGTAGTAAGTAGTTAACATTTTGTATCTGCTGTACCAGGACCGATTTTCCTGGAAGTTGAAGTACACTTGGTGAGGGCTTAGTTGTTGGTTTCTTAACAACTGAGGTTTAACCTGCTTTTAAATCTTTACAGTTCACTGTGGTTATGCTTAGTGTCATAAAACTTAGAAGTCTTTTAAAAAGTGACTCACAATCACTTCTTGGGGAAAATGTTGGTCCTTTTGGCAGATACTCCCTCGGTTTCACCTCCTTGTCGATGTGGAATGAGACACCTGTCATATTGTGGTAAAGAACATGAGCCTCAGTGCTCCAGGCTAGACCTACCTTCTTTGAATCCCAGCTCTGCTGCTGGTGGATCCTGCATTGTGATCTTGGACGGTTTACTCTGTGCTTTGGTTCCCTCATCTGTAAAATGGAAACGGTAGCATCTACCTTCGTAGAGTCACAGTGGGGTTTAAAACTAATATTAGTGTGGTTAAAGCAGTGACTGGCATAGGGTAGACAATAATGCTAGCTGCCATTAGTTTTATTAATGTTACTCACGTGCACAACTTTGATAAGAGGGTGGCTGTCCAAGCCCCAGCTCGGGTAACCGTTAAGTCACATAACTCTACCCGTAAAACTGGCCTGGTGCTTGTCCTGATACTACCTCAAACTCAGCACTGTTCAAACCTTGACTCAGAGCTCAGCTGAAAGCACGGTATTGATGGAGAATTGTGTGAAAGACAAGTAGTTTCTGTGCTAGGGGAAAAGAATGTTAACAAACCAACCAAACCCTGACCAGAGACTTTTAACTTCCTGGAATGTCGGTCAAGGTAAAATAGATGCAAAATGTTAGCTACTTTTTTCTTCTTCTTCTTCCTTTTTAAAGATTGGCACCTGAGCTAACAATTGTTACCAATCCTCTTTTTTTCCCCTGCTTTTTCTCCCCAAATCCTCCTAGTATATAGTTGTATATTTTAATTGTGGGTCCTTCTAGTTGTGGCCTGTGGGATGCTGTCTCATCATGGCCTGGTGAGCGGTGCCATGTCCACGCCCAGGATCCGAACCGGCGAAACCCTGGGCCACCGAAGTGGAACGCGTGAACTTAAGCACTGAGCCACGGGGCTGGCCCCAACTACTTTCTATTTGAATATAACTTAATTTTTTTAATAAAACTGATAAATTTCTCTCAGGATTACACCTGAAAGCAAAGAGATGGGTATGTGTACAGTGTCCTGTTGGGGGCCTCTCTTTTGTAGACGTCTTTGGCTGAGCGGTGCTTCAGGATTATGCTGTTGGCTAACGTTAAGACAGAAGAGACAGCTTTGGGAAGAACTCGTTATTGTATTTACTGTGACAATATTAAGGAGTCTTTCATTATCTGTAAGTGTCCTCGGTGAGCACCTGTGGGAGAACATTCTCTCTGATCTCAATACCAGGAATAGGCGTATTTTCCGCCAAACAACTTTTTAAAATCTTAAGGATGCTGTACATAATGCTTTCTTTCTTTACCTCTGGGAGAGCTTAGAAAGCCTACCTTGGTGCCATTTCTAGCAGTAGTTCTTGTATTTTCTGTCCTAATATTTTTATCAAAACACATACTAATTATTAGCAGTAAAATACTGAAAAATTTTTCTCACCTTAACAATGACTTTAATTTTTAACTAATTTATTTATTCTTTAACAGTGGATTTTTTTTTTGAGGAAGATTAGCCCTGAGCTAACTGCTGCCAATCCTCTTTTCGCTGAGGAAGACTGGCCCTGAGCTAACATCCGTGCCCATCTTCCTCTACTTTATACGTGGGATGCCTGCCACAGCATGGCTTGACAAGCAGTGCCATGTCTGCACCCAGGATCCGAATTGGCAAACCCCGGGCCGCCGAAGCAGAACACGCGCACTTAACCACTGCGCCACTGGGCTGGCCCCCTAGGTGTTATCTTATACACACATTCTTATAGTGCTGTAATTGTAGTGGACTTAAAATACAATATATGTTACCGTTTTTCCATATTTTACTAATTATTCTTAATGGTTTAATATTTTAAAATATTTTTAAAGTTAATGTTCTGTAATTGACTAAACTTCCCTATTGCTGGATATTTAGCTTGTTTCTATTAATAATTTAGTTCATAGTCTCAAAGGAGACTTTCGATATACAAGTTGCTCTATTGTCCAAAAGGGTTGAACAGATTACCTACTTGAGATCAAGTTAAATGAGAATGGCCTGTAATCTTGTAGCCAGAATACATAATAATAGTGCAGCTAATGTTTGCTTTATTCTTGAGTCTCCTGTAACATAGAACATTATTTCGTAATTTGACAGTTTTATCAGACCGGAGCACCAGATGTGTGAAATGATTAAACCTCTTTACTTCAGCATCTAAGGCACTCGACAACAGCACATGGTTTTTCTGAAGCACATTTTATTTTGTTTTTTCCTTCAGGTGATGAATTGGCTGTTATAGCTGTGTCAGGTTAAGTTAATAAGTAATTTGATAGCTGAGAAATTTGGTGTGTATTCATAGATGTAGTTTTAATTCAGTTTTACTTTTTTGGCTAAATGAATCCCTTCTAGAGGGAGATCACCCATCCTAACTCCTGTTTGGAAAAAGATAGGGAGACAGACAGACCAGGCTTTGTTTAGTTGATGCTGCAAATGGTTAGCTTTCGAGCCAGGAGGCCCCGCTGAGAGCTTTTGAGAAAAAAGGAGAGCGACTTACTGAAACATCCTCACCTGCATGTACTGCAATATAAAGAAAAAAGAAAACTGTCATGCTGGTAACAGGTGGTTTTCTCTGGGTGTTGGGATTATGGAGAACCTTCACTTGCTATAGCATACATTTCTGTAATGGATGTTTTTACAAGCATATATTAGTTTTATAATCAGAAAAGCAATAAAAAACAAAAGCACTACAGTAGTTTTCCAGATGTCAGCGTACAAGTCAATGAACATTTTAGGGCCTATTTTCTTTCTTATAAGGAAAAAAAATCACTGTGTAGCTTCATGGAGCAAATTTGTTTCATGTTAAGACTTCTTGGTGCAGGAAGCACAGGCATCTTCCGCATTACCTAGGGTTGTTACATAGACTTCATGTAGAGTATGCGATGATAAACCAGAAACATGCTCAGCCCTTTTCCTTAGAGACGACCAGATTTGCCCTAAAACTGGTCTGCTGCCCTAGCTTATCTTTTCCCTGTACCTGATATAGAAGTTACGTGCTTTCTTACGTATTTAATTTTGATTTAGGTCAGTCTCCAAACTGGATTAAGATTACCAATGCAGCAAATTGCAGTTTTTCCGAGGTTTAATTATCTCTTTCTCTTTCCTTGTCTTTTGTCCATATTTAGTTCTAGTGAAGCTCACATTTTATTGTTTTATCAATGTCTATAAAATGTTTTGCTTTGAAAAGTAAAATTAAGAGACAAAGTAAAGATTTGAAGTTGTTAGTGGCTTTTAGTTATCTATTGTGTGTTTAAAAATCAGGTGTCTTCATTTTATTCTTTTTAAACATTTATTAGAACTATTTAAAGTGTAAAAGAAAGGCCATACACCCTCCTGTCATCCTGATAACTTTTTTGGAATTAAATAAATAAATGTCACACTCATTGTTAGAAAATGTAAAAGGCAAATTCTCTTCCCAGAGAAAGTCACTGTTCCATTTTTCTGTAACCTTTCAGGAAAAAAAAAAATTAATGAATATAGCCGTAGTTACTTTTACTGTGCTTTCTGGATATAGTCAGAAACACAGTGAAGCCATATTGACAATTTTTGTAATGAAAGTAAGCAGGTACTTCAGCTGTGGAAGGAAGGATGGGGTTTTTGTTGAAGTGTACTGTACTTCTTTAGAAAACAGCAGTAGCTGGAAGGATTTCTGTGTCAGGCTATTAGAGAAGATCATAATGATTAAGACTTTCTCAGAGTCACATGTTAAAGCTGAATCAGAATAGACCTCAAACCTGAAATGGCTATAAATTTTCCCAAAAGTTGTGGTAATATTGTCCACATCAGATATCCAAATGAATGTCACCAATGGCCTCACTTAGTGCTGGAAGTGGAAACTAGTAGCCCTATAGGTCTTTCTTCGAGATTAGTTACTTTATTGGTCTCCTTCTAAATTTAGATTACTGGTGTAGACGGAACCAATACTTTAAGTTCTCATTAACTTGGAAAGTCATACTCTGTGTGTTCAGAAGCCCTTTATCTGCCTTCTTTGAGTACCTAATATAACTGCACAGACCTATTGGCTTTTAAGATGGTAGAAGTAATTTTATAAAGTTAGTTATTGGTTTCTTGGTATTGTGTATTAAAGTGTAAGATTTCTGCATGTTCTTTCCCACATACCTCTCCTTCCCTATTAGATATTAAGGACCTCACAAAAAGGGCATGCTTCTCATCTGCATATTCCCAGATAACCTGATGAAAAATTATTCTTGATTACCTGCTTTTGGGTTTGGGTTTTATTAAATGAAAGAATAGCAACCTCAATTTGAAATGAACTATAGTATATTTTTTCTTTTAATATAGGTATTTATAGCTATAAATTTCCCTCTAAATGCTGTTTTAGCTGCATCCTATAAATTTGGGTATACAGTTGTTTTTGTTTTCATTCATCTCAAAGTATTTTCTAATTTCCCTTATTTTTTCTTTGACTCATTTGTTATTTAGGAATGTGTTGTTTAATTTCTACATATGTGTGAATTTCCAGGAATTCCTTCCATGATTGATTTCTCTGTTAATTCTCTTGTGTTTATAGAACATACTTGGAATGATTTCAGTCCTTTTAAATTTATTGAGGCTTGTTTTATGACCTCACATATGTTCTCTCCTGGAGAATGTTCTGCTGTGCACTTGAGATGAATGTTTATTCTGCTGTTGTTGGTTGGAGTGTTCTATCCATGTCTGTTAAGTCTCGTTCGTTAATCATATTTTCCTTGAGTATGTCATGATAGTTGTAGGATTTTGATAAATTCTTAAGACAAATTCCAGTATCTTGGTGAATCATAGCAACCAATTATTGACTATCTCCTAGATGAATGGTACTATGCTTAGGGCAAAGGGTTCAAGATACAGATAACATTTAGTAATACATTGCTTTAAGAGCTGTGCTAGGGGTATGCACTGGGTGTTCTGAATGAAATAGACTTAGTAAGACGTGAGTATTGCAAAGTTTTCTGAGATAATTTAGAAACGCTTATGACTGCTCTGTCCATCCAGATATGCCTGTCTTACTGAGAACTTCTGTTTCTAACATTAGCAAAGCTCACTATCCACTCTGGAGAGTTGTTGGAGTTGTCCTAGAACCCTTAAACTTGGAAGGTTAATTGCCTTTCAGTGTGTTTGGTAGTTGTAAAAGTATACATGAGCCATATTGCTAACAGCATGACACGTGCAAGAGCTTCAAAGTAATTATGACACTTCTTTTACGTTTTGTAAAAGACTTTAGATAAGTGCCTTCAAACTCAGGCTTCAGGCCCCTAACGCACCGCTGCCTTTTAAGGAAATGTTTTATGGAAATAGGTTTCTACTACACATTTGTATGTGGAAAATATTGAATAGCATTTTTAAGTGGGGCTACTTTAAAGTAGAATTTTTCATGTATTGAAAATAGCGTGAACCGTACACCAATGTGATAGTGACTTCAGAAATGGAAAGGATTAAGCCTTTTATTTTCTCCATCAGCAGACTGTGAATTGTATTTAACAAGTTTGTGTGTAGTCCAGAGTGATATATACCTGAAAGCTGTTATCCAGATATTAGTTTCTAAAGTTTAAAAAGTCAGTGGTCAAAGAAGTGGAAAATGGAATACCTTTTCATGAAACCTTAGAAAGAAAATTGCTAAGTAAATAAAGAAGCTCAAGGCTCCTCTTCATAGACCTGAAAACATTTACTCAATTACTATTGTTTATCAAATATAAGTATGGAAGCCCCAAAATTCAGAGTTGTATTTACAGGGAGGGTAGAACACTTCTGCTCTCAGCTAAGGTCCCCTCAACAGGATCTTCTCTCTAAGATAAAAGCAAAACTGTTACAGCATCTTTACTGAAGTTAGTTTTTTTAAACATAGATTTTTAAAAAGTAACTTTATTTTAGAACATTTTTAGATTTACAAAACATTACGAAGATAACACAGAGAGTCCCCATATATCTCACACCCAATTTCCCCTATTAACATATTAGTATAGTACATTTGATGTAATTAATGAACCAGTATTGATACATTATTGTTAACTAAAGTCCATACTTTATTCAGATTTTCTTAGTTTTTCCTCACGTTCTTTTTTCTGTTCCAAGATCCCATCCAGGGTGCCCTGTTGTTTAATCGTGTCTCCTTTGGCTCATCTTGGCTGTGTCACCTGAACATAGATTTTAAAATATATATCTGTACACGCACACATTTATATATACATTTGAAGTTTAATATTTGTTCTTTTGATTCTTTAATAGTTCCTACTTAGTGAGAAATTATTTTCTGAAAGCATATAAATTGATGTTTCTGTGGAAGATCTTCTTTCTCAGGTAAGGCATGTTAATGATGTTTTAAGGTTGGACTGCAAAGTATTTGGCCTCTGTATGCCTGATATTAACTGCGCTGTTCAGTATTCTAGCCACTAGCCATGTATGGCTATTTAAATTAAATGAAAAATTCAGTTCTTCACTTATGTTGGCCGTATTTCAAGACCTCAATAGCTACGTGTGGCTAGTGGCTACTGTATTGGACAGAGCAGATCTAGGACATTCACATCATTGCGGAAAGGTTTTTTTTTGACAGTTCAGCTGTAGAATGTCACCACCCAAATAAATGTTTCTGTGTTCAAAGTATTTTGAGTTTTACCTTGAAATGCCAGGAATTGTATCTTTCCATCTTGTTTCAAACCATTGTGGTTACTCTGGTCTTTGGAGGTGAGACCTTGGGCAGAATTGGGATGAGAGTGGGAAAGTAGAATGCTGCTGTGGACTAGGAATAGGATTGGGGTGGGATTTTTCTCTTCCCATGAGTTCTTCCCTGTCTGTACTCCTCCCTTTCCTTGTGGACCTTTGATTTCCCAAACCCCTTTCTTCCTGACGCTGCACCTTTTCCACCTCCAGCCTGTGCAGTGGCAGATACTAGGAACCTGTTGCTGCCTGGTATCTGTCTGTACTAGTGAAAACTGAAGGACCGGACGAGTGCTCGTAGAATAGCTCCGCTGGGGTGATCTAGAAGATGTGGTTGAGTCTAGTGCTGCCTCTTCTAGTTTGGGTTCCTGTGTCGTTGGATGTGTAATGTGGTCTTGAGCTAAATCTGCAGACAGCAGCATCTGAGGTACATCCAGAGAGCAGAGGCAGCATTTCTTTCAATTTAGCAAAACCATAATTATTGTGTTTTCTTTTCAGAACTCTGTTTTACGTGAATAATCTTAGGCAGTTTTACTCTTATTGTAGAGTCATGTTGGTTCTTTATGTTAACTTGTACCAAAATTTTGCCATGTTTGCCAGTAATGTCAAATAATAGGTCAGTTAAGCTTCGTGACTATATCTAAACAAAATTTGGTCAAATTTTAGTTAGTTGCATAGTTTCCCTGAACCCTGAGCTATTTCACATCTTCTGGTCTTCAGTCACGTTGTTCCTTTTCTCTGGTATAACCTTGGCCACCTCCCATTCTTCCCTCATTAAGTAGAGCGAGCCCAAGCTTCAGGAGTCTTTCCTGATACTCTTCTCTCCTTCCCCTCCACTGTCCCTTAGCTCCATTGTGTACCCCTGGCTATAGCGTATTTCTCTTTCCCCAGATCTCGGTAGGTTCCTGTATCTCACCGTCTTGCACACTGCCTAGCAACATGGTAGCTTAGGGCGGTGTGACAGAGGAAGCGTTGAAACCCACACCAGGTTCATCCTATTCAATGGAGTCCATAGCTGGTATTGTCTTTACCCAGGGTCAAGTTTGGTTCTTATTTTGCCTCAGCTGTTTTTGCATTTATTTAGTAGACGTAGACCGGAAATAGGAACTCCTGAATTTCCATTGTAGTTTTTTATTCCCTTATTTTTTGCCACCACCTTGGTTAAGTTTCTTAGCTACTTTTCCTTTGTAAAGTATAATTACACTTTACTATGCGTGTATCCAAAGAATATTCAGTCAATTTTATTTTTAAGTGTTGTCCTAAAAAACTCTCCGGTTTACACCAGTTTTTGGTTTTGGACATTTATTCCCTCCATAGTCGTGACATTTTATTTCAGCACGTAGTCCGTACGTATCTAAGAAATATCGCCATAGAAGGTGATTCTAAAACTTCGGCTTTCTCTCCTGCATTTGTTCTTTATTCTTTAAGCGTATAAGAAAAAAAATTTCACAGGAATAGTTTGAAGTAACCCTGATGATTTGTTCTAATTTACATAGTTTACACAACTCATAGCCATAGAGAAAGTGCCAGATAACAGCTTTGCAGAGGACTAGATTTGGGGAAGAGGAGGAGTCTTTTCTTATCAGATGTTCTCTTGAGTTTTACTTTTCTGCCTTAAGTGAGGTGGGTAGAGTTTCTTCTTGTTTTTCAAGCTTTGCCAGAACACTTTGCTTACAAACAACTGTTTGAACTCTTACTTGTGTCCCTGTATTTCCAGGGATGCTTTCTGACCTCTTATTAGCCACACAGCTAGGACTGGTGGCATGCTTTGTGGTGCCAAACATAGCTGTAGCCAACCTGGAGCGAATCCAAACCGAACAAGATACTGAAGTCAGAACAAGCAAGTGGTGCAGATACGCTGTTAGTCAGAGTCTGGAAAGTCTTCATAGGAACGTAATCCAGGCAGATGGGACAAGCTGATAAAAATTTGTTCATAGACTGACATTTCGGTTCTTCTAGGGCCCGAGAAGTGGGTTTCAGTCAACAAGGAGCTAACATCCCTTTTTAAAATTGCCCTAGAAGCCAGCTCTTGGAATGTACGCATACTGACGATAAACTTGGAGCTTGAAAGTTGTTGCATCAGTAACCTGTGTTAACATTCTATCCATATGATATTCAGAAAATGAATTTGCCTCTCTAGTGTGACCTGACTTGAGCCATTGACTCCATGAGTTGATCTAAGCCTCAGCTTTTATTTATTTATTTATTTTTTTAAGATTTTATTTTTCCTTTTTCTCTTCAAAGCCCCCTGGTACATAGTTGTATATTTTTGGTTGTGGGTCCTTCTAGTTGTGGCTTGTGGGATGCTGCCTCAGCATGGCTTGGTGAGCGGTGCCATGTCCATGCCCAGGATTCAAACCAGCAAAACCCTGGGCCACTAAAGCAGAGCGTGCAAACTTAACCACTCAGCCATGGGGCTGGCCCCTAAGCCTCAGCTTTAAGCATTCATTAATTGTGAATGTCTGTGCCTCTTCATTAGTAATATGATGGTTCATGTTTTGGGTAAATAATCCTATCCTTAAAGCAAAGGAGTACATATCTTTTGAGTTGTTTTTTGAGTAGTGGTAGGTATACCAGAGAGTCAGTAAGTTCTTAAACAGCAACTCTGTCATGACCCATGCCATTCTTTTTTTTTTTCAAGATTGGCACCTGAGCTAACAACTGTTACCAATCTTTTTTTTTTTTCCTGCTTTTTCTCCCCAAATTCCCCCAGTATATAGTTGTATTTATTTTTTTAGTTGTGAGTCCTTCTAGTTGTGGCATGTGGGATGCCGCCTCATCATGGCCTGATGAGCCGTGCCATGTCTGCACCCAGGATCCAAACTGGTGAAACCCTGGGCCACCGAAGTAGAGCGCTCGAACTTAACCACTCAGCCACGGAGCTGGCCCCCAACCATGCCGTTCTTAAATAGGCTGGTTACCTAGAGTCAGATAGTCAGTCTTTGACCAACCCAGTCCATACCAGCCCACAGTCTGAAGAGTCTTATGCTGTGACTAACCAGCTGAACTTGGAAGAAGCAAAGGAGTAAATTGGAGTTTTTCTCAATGTAAGGTTGATCAGAATCTTTCAACTGAGTAAGGCAACATATGGTTGTTTATGCCTTAAATTTTTATATCTTTGGCTCATGGCTGTAAAGTGTAAAGAAACTTTCAATTTTGCTAGAACCTTAAGCTGCTACTCCTTATTCGAGCTTAAAACCATTTAAATAAATAGTTTTGATATATCCTATTTTGAACTCTTAGGAGTATCTAGTGGTAAGTTGATATAAAATGAAGAAAATAATATATTTCTAAGATTCTCTTTTCATATACTATGTATAGGTCAGTCAGCAAGCTTTTGAGTGTGTGTCAAGGAGACAGTTTCAGTCTGCTAGGAACTTAGAGTTGAGCTGATGAAATTTATATACCTGTGAACTCTATATACCTGTGCAATAATTTATAAAGAACATAATTGTATGAAATACATCTGATTAAATTCTGAGAGGATTTATAGTAAGATAGAATCAAATGTAGTGATTGTGTATTATAACTAGATTTTGGACTCAAGATGCTAGGAAATCTGCGTGAAATGGTAGCTACCATCTGAGTAATCAGAGCCTTCTAGGTAGGAGGAAACACGAATACAGAGATGGACTTGTTAAACATAGAGATACCTTACTGAAGTAAAGCTTTCATGTGGGGCAAGAAAATTAGCTCTTACTGAGCTCATACAGTCTTGGGAGCCAGGCAGGCCCTGTACCAGGTACTTCGTCTGCTCTTTAATCCTCTCGACAGCTTAATGAGAGAGCATTTTCAAATGTGTTAACAGAGACTTAAAGAGGTTGAGTAAGTTGTATAAAATTGTACAGGTAATTGCTGGGAGAGCAGACATTTGAGCATAATTCGATCTGGTTCAGATTTTGAACTGTGGGCCTATCAGAAGGCAGGCACTTACCATAATGAAACAGACAGCAGCATTTTCTAATAGGTCCTGGAACGGTGAGTTTACCAAAGCTGTATTTCAGAAAG
The DNA here is from genome assembly GCF_041296235.1 of Equus asinus. Classification (NCBI taxonomy): domain Eukaryota; kingdom Metazoa; phylum Chordata; class Mammalia; order Perissodactyla; family Equidae; genus Equus; species Equus asinus. The sequence goes on along the minus strand of NC_091802.1, from coordinate 55,777,043 downwards.
ATTCCTTTTAGTATGGATTGAAGTAGGGAAAGATTAGAGGCAAGATATGGCCTAGGGGTGAAGAGCCCAGGCTGGAGCCAGACTGTCTGGGTTCAGACTTCAGCTATGCCATTTGCCATGGGTGTGATGTTGGGCAAGTTTTTTAACTTCTTTGTGCCAAAATTTCCTCATTGGAAAAATGGGGATAATAATAGTACTTACCTCATCAGATTGTTGTGAGGATTAAATTAATTGAAATATATAAGCACTTAAAACTGCAATTATATATTTAGTTGTTTTCAAATAGGAAGCAATTTTCTTGCACGCATGCTGATGAAATAAGTTAGTAGGCATGGAGAAGAGTCAAAATCTAGAGGCTCCTAAAAGGGAAGAAATGAAAGATTGGGCAAGAGAGAGATTTGAGCCAGAGGATTCTGAGTCTTTGAGGCTAAGGAGATAGTGGTATTAACAGACATGGGAAAGTTAGGGATTATCTGATTGGGGAAGATAAGAGGTTGAATGTTAAACCATAGGAAGAAGTTTGACTAAAAATATTCTTGGGGCCAGCCACGTGGCATAGTGGTTAAGTTCCACGCACTCCACTTCGGTGGCCCGGGTTCACAGGTCTGGATCCTGGGCATGGACCTACAACACTCATCAGCCATGCTGTGGCAGTGACCCATATATGAAGTGGAGGAAGATCGTCACAGATATTAGCTCAGGGCTAATCTTCCTCAGCAAAATAAATTAATAAATAATTTGTGGACAGTTTAGAATCTACCCACTGCTGAATAAAGTAAACAATAACAGAACTCAACTCAGTCCTCACAATGTGGCTTCTTTCTGCATCTTCCACAGCAAGAAGCAGCCTTAATATTGAGGGACGTGAGTCACCCCTGAAACTTACTGCTCTAGGCAATTCCTATTTCACTCTCTCTCTCCAAACAGAGTACAGTCATGCATCACTTAACAACAGGGATGTCTTTGAGGGGGTACGTTCTGTAAATGCCTCCTCAGGCAATTTTGTTGTTACACAAACATCATAGAGTGTACACACACAAACCTAGATGGTATAGCCTACTACACACCTAGGCTGTATGGTACTCATCATATGGGACCACTGTCAGATAGCGGTTCATCACTGACCGAAATTGCTGTGGTTAGGGGAGCAGGACTTGCCGTGGGAGATTTCGTTGGGGTCAGTCCCGCCCAAGCCTCCTGACGGCTGCGTAGAGGTGGAATGGAGATTGAGGAGACCACTCATTGTCTACTCCACCCAAGCTATTATAAACTCTTAGTAAATAACATTTGTAACAGCTGCAGAGTATCTCATTATGTGAATGTGCCATAGTTTATTTAACCATTCCGCTACTGTAGGACATTTTAGAATGTTTTCTCTCCACCCACCCCTGCTGCCACTATTTTAAATAGTGCTTGGGTGAACATCTTTATTATGTTTAGAGGTGTTTTAAAGGAAAGATAAGACTTGATACCGATTAGACGTGAATATGAAAGAAAGGAAAAGTAGAACTAATTGTGAAAGTGGTGTTTCCATAGACAGGGTGAGTTGGATAGTGGGGAGACTTGGGAGGATGATCTGTTTTGGTTTGGCGTATTGAGCGAGGTCTATTCCTCTATCTGTTCTGTTCATCTTTTTGGTGCTCCTGAGCAACCCCCGGGTGCCCTTTGGTTATTCATTGTTTCCAGTTACTTTCATCTGTTTTATCTTCCGAAGACTCTAAGTGTACAAATGGTGCTTTTTTTCTTTTACTCATTTTCTTTCTATCCCCCGCAGTCCCACTGTATTTACATATGAACCTTTTTACCTGATATAGGTTGTACCAAGTGTTCCTTTCCAGGTCAAGCCAGTCAGTCATTACTACCACAGTTGTAAAGGCAACATCTTGCCAGAATAGCCTGTCCCTGACATCCCCTTCTGGCTTTACCGTGGTTAGCTTCTATTAAAAATGTGTAACTGATTTATTCTGAGTAAAAGGACAGCTTAATTTTCTGTATCATTACTTACAAACAAAGTAGAATTCATTAAAGTAGGATTTAGAATTTGATGTAAGGTTCTGTCCAGGAAGATTTAAATGATTCTGATTTAGAGGTTTTGGTTCTGTTTTGTTTTGAGAGAGCTAAAAGTAGGAAATCTCATGTAAGATGAGCCTTTAGCTTCTGCTCCCTTCATGGACTTTTTCCCAGTTTGGATGTAAGCATCTGGGTGGGCAGCAGATGGAGCTGCAGTAGGAATAGTATCAGACACCTGCCAGCTTGTGAAGCTCACATATTCTCAGTATAGCAATCATTTGATACTAGAACTGCCAGGGAATGTCCTAAAAATAAAGGTGGCCAGGACCAAAGGAGAAGCTTGAGATTAGTTTGATCTTACTTTTTCTTCATGGTCTGCCATTAGAAGTTTGGGTATTAAGCTGAAAACTGCCAAATAAAAAAATTTTTATATGTTCAGATTGCCCTGCCTTGCAAAAAATTAGAGGAGTTACTCTCTTTGAAGATTGACCTGAGTAAATAAGTAGTTGGTAGACTTTTTTTCTTAGCTGGCTGGATTTTTCTTTCTGCATAGAATGGAAAGATTAGTTCAGGGACCAGATACTTGTATGTGAAGCAGTTTAGAGTAATCCTGTTATTCTGAGCTCATTGTCCATAACATTCTTAATCTGGATTAATTCTATTCCCTCAGCTGAAGAAAGTATAAAACCCTAATAGAAACCTAGCTTGATAATTGATTGTGTGAAGTATTGGTCAAAAATAACGTGGACAACACTCTTTGGGAGGTCTGTTAAGGACAGTGTAAAACAGCACACAGTGCTAAGTATACATAATGGTTACAAGCATGGACTCTGGAATTGGTCAGATCTCAGTTCCAATCCTACCTCTTCCATTTACAAGCTGTCTCTCCTTGGGCCAGTTATCTGGCCTCTTTAAATGGACTTTAGATTCCTCATCTGTAGAATGGAATAATACCTACCCATCTCATGGAGTTGTTGTGAGGATGAAATGGCCTAACATCATGAATTCTGGCACATGGTAAATGCTTGATAAATATAAGCTCTGTTCAGTCATTTATTAAAGAATAAATGAACTCATTCCTCAAACAAGTGTTGAATGTCTCCTCTATACAGGTTTGTGACCAAACCAAAGACACTATTCTGTCAAGGACATAGGAGTACATGCCCTATGGTTGTGCAGTTAGTTTTAGTTCATTAGTAGAGGTGCGTACCAAGTACAAGCCCAGAAAGGAGAGTGGTGGTGATAGACTTCACAGATGATGGGCCATGCAGCTAAGTTTTGAGGAGTGAGATAGGACCAGGTAAACAAATAAGGAGCAAAAGGCATTCCAGGCAGAGAGAACAGAGGCACGAAGAAACGTGGAAGGTGACGGAGAACTGCAGGTAGTTTGCTGTAGTCAGAATGCGGGGTCTTTGAGGGGAAATGGCAGAAGTAGACAGAAACTATAATTAGGGAGTTCATATGCTGGGCTAAGTGTTAGACTTGATTCTTTAAGGGTCGGAAGTAATTGAAGGATGTTAAGCATGGAAATAACAGTTGCGTTTTAAGGAAGAAATTGTAGCAGAGTGGTAAAAAAGGGAAATCATTTAGGACATTGTACTATGTAGAGATGATAGAGATTCTAATTAAAGATGATATCTGTCTAGATGATAGAAGAAACTAGACTTGGGAACAGGTAAGGAAGAAGTCTGACTAAGGCATCTTAGTGGCTGTGGGTACTGTTAACTGGGAAAGGTAATATGGGGGATAGAATATATTTTGGAACATCCTCAGTTCCATTTGGTGACGGTTAAGTTTGAAGTGCTTGTGAGACATCCAGGAAAAGAAATTAATCAGGAGTTGAATAGGTTGGTTTGGGCTAGAGAGATTTGCGTATATCCAAGTAGAATATGGGCAGTAATAGAAGTTTATGTAGAGGTGAACTTTTTCTAAAGTGAAACTGTGGGGTTAGAACATTACCAAAAAGAGACCTCAAGGAATGTCAAACATTTGAAGAGGAGCCAGCAGTGAGCAGTGCCGCCATGGAAGCATTCCTGCTGTCCCTGAATCCGAAAAAGACCATTGTAAAGCTTTGCCAGGATATCTTAGGTTGACTTTTTGGTATGAGATCAGTATGTTGACTTCTGGTGCACACATCACACCAGGTGCGTCTTTCTGTTCTTTAGCTGATTTGCTCTTAGGACAAGCTTAACAGAAATTCAGAGTTGTGATTTCATGAGACTTCGTAAAGCATTTTGCAAATGTAACATTCTTCACATTCATTTTACTTTTAGATTCCTGAAATACTGATCAAACCATCTATCTATCACTGTTCTCTACACAACCTGAATAGTTTTCCAAAGTGGAGAAGATATTCCAGAGAGGAAGCTTAGAAGCAGAAGGTGCCGTTATGAGTGGGAATGATAGTAGCCTCTCCCCCCTGTAGCTGATTTTAGAGGTCAAGAAGTGGACCTGGCGGTTACTTATTAGTGGGTAGGTATTGGGACATACGTTAACCAAAGAAGATAATTTAGGTGTTCAGAACCTTTGAGAAAGGGTCTCTTGATTTTTAACATTAGAAATCGGGAGGTCTAAGTGATGGGCAATAATCTCCCTTTCTCCCCAAAACAAACAGACACACATACTTTGTGACAGGAGTACATTATGAAGTATGATGTCCAGAACAAACTCTCCGATGGGCACCTTTATTTTCGCTTGTTTCCCTCAATTACCCAACTAAAACAAACAGTTCTAATTTTTTTTTCTGTCTGTCCTCTAAGCTTACTGTTCTTCCTTTCTCAACTCCCCAAAAGAGAAATCCTTTAGCTTTTAAGAGTAGTACTTTATTTAGCTGTCAGTATTTGTCACATTAGTAGTTGGGTGATCTTGGCTGGAGGTGGGGGGCTGTTCTGCCCTTTTTAAGATTGGCCTACACACCATTGTACTTAGGTTCTCAGACAGGAGCAGAGGCAAGCGGGCAGAGTTTTGAACACAAACGCATGATACTGTGGGTGGGAGCATGTATAGTTTTAGAATATTTAAAGGCAAGACAAAGCCCATGCACCTAATGGGGACAGTGAAATAAACTTTACTACTGGTAGAAATTTTGTTGTTGTTTCTCATGTCCTTCATCCAGCAACTTAAAATACTAAGAATAGGGATAAAGTGAAAACTATTCAATCCCTGTCGTAGCTATTGCTTATTGATAAAAATCAACACATTCAGAAATATCTGCTAGTGCCCAAATTGTTACTACTTCCTGACTTAGGTGTGTTCTGAGTAATTTAGTGGAGTAAATGAGCTGGATCTTGCATTCTCAACAGGCATGATTGTCCCCAAAGAGGGCAAAATTTGGTGGTTAGAGGGTGAAAAAAATCTTACTCTTTTTACGCTTACGATAGATGCATGTATAGTGTATCTGTGATCAAAATTTCTTTGGGAGGGTGATGATTTTTTTTTTGAAAAGCCTGGGAAATGCTGGGCTTCCTCATTGGAGTGATATCTGTAGTGTCTTGAGCCTGGGTGGGTGTCTGAGGATGTTAGTGCACCTTCTTTATTTTTCTCCTCTCTAAAACTGGTCTCAGGCTGATAAACTCTGTTACTAATCTCAAGGGCTTCAGGAATCCTTATGGGTGCTTTTAGGATTATGGCAAAGTATGTGATCCTAGCAATTATCAAGAATATGTGTAATGCTTCAAAAAATATGTTTATACAGTTCCCCTATGTGGGGGAACTTTGAGGTTGGTTTAAAGGTGTGAAAATAAGATGAAAATAATGCCAGAGGTGGGAAGACATGAATCCTGAAATATTTACACCCTTGTAATTTACAATATTAATTTAATAATCTGTATGAGTAGGGTTGCTCAGTAACACACGTTTAATGAGCATAATATATTTTGCTCATGAAATCATAATGTTGTTTTCAGAGATGTTAAAACCTACTAAATTGGGAAGGTTTTTTTCCTAATTTGGTGGGGAATTTATTGTCCTGCATGCTTGCCCTCCCCCACACCCCCTGCCCCCAAAACCATGATTTTTAAGATGGTTCCTTAAGCTGTTTAGAGTATTTCCCTCATCCTTTCATTCAAGATGTTTGGTATTTTGCAAGTAGATATATAAGAGAAGTAGTATGATGGTATTTCCTAATAAACTAAGCAGTTGGTAAGGAAATGTTAGCATTTATGATGACATTTTAAAAGAGCCAAATGTTTGGGCTCATTTTTCCTAGGATTCCCCTGTCCCTTCTTGTGGCATGGTAGACTATCTTGACCTATTTTTCTGTCCTTATGCTGCCTGAAGGAAAGATGCTTGCTTCTATCTCTGCTGCTCTGTAGTTTTCTTTGTTGTTTTCCTTTTCCAGGAGGCAGATTAGCAAAATGTTTTGAGAACGCGACAAACCTAAACTTGAATTGAATTGTAGTTTCACTTTTTATTAACTGTGTTTGTGGTCAAGGTGCTTAACCTCTTTGACCCCAAGTTTTTAAAGCTTTTATTTTTCCTTTTTCTCCCAAAGCCCCCCGGTACATAGTTGTGTATTTTTAGTTGTGGGTCCTTCTAGTTGTGGCCTGTGGGACGCCGCCTCAGCATGGCCCGATGGGCGGCGTCGTGTCCACACCCAGGATTTGAACCAGCAAAACCCTGGGCCACCAAAATGGAGAGCGCAACCTCAACCTTGGCCACAGCTACGGGCCGCCCCTGACCCCAAGTTTATTCATCTGTAAAATAAAGGTGCTCTCTCTGGGAAGGATTGTCCTTAATATGCATATAAAGGTCACGTAATAGGAACGCAATACATTGTGTCTTTTTAAAGATCTAACTTTAAAGTAAAAAAGAAGCTAGCACTATAGGCTCTAGTCCGGCACTCTTTACGGGGGATTCATATGAGGCCCAGAGAAGCCCAGGGACCACAGCAGGGTTACAGGAGGGACAGCATTGATGCCGCTGGATCTCAATGTTCTTTTTGCTCTACTACACCTCCCTTTGTGTCACTTCATTCCTTACTGTGCAGACACATGTGGGAATGGTGGTGTTTTGCTGTTGTGTGTGAACACATGCTGAGTTTGACCTAAATTGCATGGGTAGAGATTACATTTGTGTCAGTTTGTAAGGATAGTTCTGTGGAATCCTTCTAAAATAGGATAATTATCTTGCCCATATTTGTGACTTCATTTACTAAGCTTTATAATAGGAAAATGGATTGGAATATCTCCTAAAATCCCATCTGGTCCTTTGATTTTTATGTGTGAAGGGCTTACAGTTACCAGGAATTGTTCCAAACACATAGAAAACTGGTCCCTGTTGTGCAGAATTGTCTGTCTTTATTTTTTCTTTAAAGATTTTATTTTTTTCCTGTTTCTCCCCAAAGCCCCCCGGTACATAGTTGTGTATTTTTAGTTGTGAGTCCTTCCACTTGTGGCATGTGGGACACCCCTCAACATGGCTTGATGAGCGGTGCCATGTCCATGCCCAGGATTCAAACCAGCGAAACCCTGAGCCACCGAAGTGGAACGCGCGATCTTAACCACTCGGCCACGGGGCCAGCCCCAAGAATTCTCTTTCTAAGGTGTGTGTGTGTAAGTGTGCATGAGAGAGAGACAGAGAGACACACGTTCTAAGTGATTGCAGTCTGTTGAAACCATATTTTGAGATTTAAGCTCTTGAACCATTTTCTTATTATGAATAAAAAGAAAACCAGGCATAAAAAATCATTATGTAATAATCACGTTTCCTCATTTACATTTGGGAGATAGTTTATCATTTCCTTTAAAAGAGAAAGAACTAGAATGTTTTTGTAGCATACTGTTTCTCCAACAAAGGTTTTTCTTTGCAAGACAGATCAAACTGTTAAACACTTACTGGATGCCCTTGAGCATGCCGAGATTAATAGATGAGGCACCTTCCCTCAGGTAGTTCAATCTAGTAAAGAAGACAAATAATTATAATATTTTGAGACAAGTATAGTGATGGTACTCTGATAATAATAAAGTTCAGTGATAGCAGAGAGAAAGTGCTGAAGTTAGGTCTTGAGTTTGCCATCTTAGGCAGAGGAAACAACATAACCAATTCTGAAAATTATAAAACATCTTGACAGTCGGGAAGCTACTTGGAGTAACTTTAGTATTGTTGGAAGTTGGAGTTCAAGGCAGGAAGTAACAGGAAGGTAAGACTGGAGAGTTAGGTGAGGGCCAGATAATGGAGAGCTTTGTGTTTAGTGCTGTGCCCTACACAACAATCTGAAAATACTGTGTCTTGTACCAAATGGTTGGTGGTGTTTGCTGTGTTAGTCAAAGGTGAGCTCTCTGAAATTGATTTTCTCCGTCCTTTCACTTAGGTTAGTTATTAGCTTCACTGCCTACACAGATAACTATAGAGGAAGAAAAATAGCTTTTGCAAGTAAGTAAACATTTAAACTAAAAATGTGGCCATTAGGCCTGTTAAGATGAATTGATTCCAAATTGCATTTTACCTAAATTGTTAGAAAAAATCCTTATGTTTAACAAATGTTAAAATGATTAGAGTTTTGAAGACCTAATACATTTTAATGTTTCTCCTACGTTATTGCTGGTTTTGTTGTTGTTTTTTTAATCTTAAGTTGCATTATAGCCTCTCTCCATCGTTCATCTGTAGACATACTCTTCCTTTCTAGTGTCTGTTGAGTGTTTAGTGTGAAATACAAAGAACAGTAAAGAGGGTGTGTGATTTCAAAGGGAGGTCACAATATGAGGAGAGTTTATTGTCAACAAAGGTAGAACTGTCTTGAGGATAATAGACAATACCACTTCTGCTAAATTGTTTCAAAAAAGCTTGTGGCATTGGAAATAGTATGAGCTCCTCTTCCTAAACATACCTGCAGCTAGAGCACTGTTCGCTCCCTCTAAAGTGAAATGCCTGTCAGCCCTCGCCCACTTCCAGTAGAGTTCCTACTCTGCTTTTGTGTTGCCTCAGTTTTAAATATGAACACATAACCAAGGAGCACTAGACATTAGAGAAATGGGAAACCATTGAAGGGTTTTAAGCAGAATGACAATCCACCTTTTTTTTTTTTTTTGCTAAACTTTGTTTTTCGGAACAGTTTTAGATTTACAGAAAAGTTGTACAAAGAATTTGAGTATACCCCGTACCGAGTTTCCCCTATTATTACGTATTACATTAGTATGCTATATTTTTCATAATTAGTGGACCAATGTTGATACATTATTAACTAAAGTCCATACTTTATTCAGATTTCTTTAGTTTTTCCCTAATGTGTTTTTTCTGTCCTAGGATACCACATTACACTTAGTTGTCATGTTTGCTTAGTTTCCTCTTGTCTGTGACAGATCTGGTTTACATTTTAACAATGTTATTCTTGTTCCAGAATTGAGAACGTTCTGAAGGGGACAAAGTGAAAGTGCTGAGACCAGTTAGGAAGCCACTGTACTAATCCAAGCAAGCAATAATGGCAGCTTGGACCAGAGTTAGAGCAGTAGAAGTGGATAGCGTTCTGATCTGGGATATAGAAAAGCCATGGGGCTGAATGAGAACATTAAAGGAATGAGTAGATAGAGAAGAAAATAGGTTCAGGGACGGAGCCCTTGGGGGCACTTTTACCTTTAAAAGTTAATGAGATGAAAAGAAACTAGCAAAGGAGAACAAGAATGGCCGGTTAGGTAGGAAGAAAACCTAGGAAGTGTGTCCTAGAAGCCAAGAGGTTGTCTCAAGGGGAAGGAAATGATCAGCTCTGTTATGTGCCTCTGATAGGCATGGTGAGATAGGGCAGGGAACTGACCTTTGGATTCAGCTATGGGAGATCATTAGTGGCCTCTATGAGTAGTTTCACTGGAGTGGTGAGAGCAAAAGTGTCCTTGGAGTGGGTTCAAAGAGAATGGGTGGGCACAGGGAAAGGGGCCTGAGGAAACTTGCTGGAGAGTGGAGGGGGTTATGTAAATTTTACACCAAAATAGAACACTGCAAACTGATATTAACTTTAGTTAATAATATGTGTGCCGACGTATTTAGGAGAAAGTGTATTGATGTCTGCAGCTTTGAAATGCATCAAAAAATAAGATGGATTAATGGAAGGATGTATAGATAGATTGATCTGTTGTTAATGGTATAATTTAGGTGGTGGATAAATGTGTGTTCATTATAAAATTCTTTTAACTTTGCTCTATGTTTGAAAGCTTTTGTAATAAAATGTTGGGGATGGGGGCGAGAACAGGAAGAAAGAAATTGAAAACGAAATATAGACAACTGTTCTAAGGAATTTTAATGTCAAGGGAAGGAAAGACATGAGGCAGTAGAATCAAAAGTAGTCTGTTTTCACCCCAATCCCTAAGATGGGAGAAGTAACAGTATTTTTATTTACTGATAAGAAAGATCCAGTAGAGACAGAAAAGAATTAATGATGCAGGAGAAAGAAAGGAGAATTACTGGATTAATGTCCTTGAGCAGGCAAGAAGAGGTGAGATCTAGCATGGAAGTAGAATTGTATTTTCTGAGGAACATGGAAGAATGAATAGAAGGCAGAGGGTAAGGACATAGGTACAAGTAGTTGTGTAGATGTGACAGGAGCTTTTTAAGATGGCTTTTGGTTGCTTCTGGTTTTTTCAGTGAAATAGTAAGTAAGATCTGGGAAAGATGGTGGAGGAGCTGTTGAAGTTGAAGGAAATAGGAATAGATAGGAGATAAGTCATCTAGGAGAGAGAGTTGAATGGACTAGGGCAATACAGAGAGAGCCCAACTTGAGATCTTTCATAAGGTCTAATAAGTTTCTGGAAGGAAAGACACTCAATTTTTTTAAAAAGAAAGAAAGAGATAACTTCTCATAGCTGATGGATATGAATTTTTGGATAGGAACGGCCGATCAACTAAGTACCCAGCTTGATGAACAAAAACAGATCCGCACTTAGATACGTTATTGTGAAATTTCAAAATGACAAGAAGAAAAGATTCTAAAGGCATCTAAAAAAAAGAAGTCTATAAAGAAATGATAATCAGACTGCCAGTAAAATTTGCATGAACAACTCCATATACCAGAAAAGTGTCTTCCAAATTCTCAGGAAAAAGGCTGTTCAGCCCAGAATTCTGTTGGAATCTATACCCAGTCAAACTAGCATTCAGGTATAAGCATAGAATTAAGGCATTTTCAGACATGCCAGGACTCAAAAACGTTTGTTTGCCAAGCACCCTTTCTTGGGAAAGTACTTTAATAGTACACTAAGTAAAAACTGAGAATGAAGAACATGTGAAATCTAGGGCTGTGTACCTCCAACCGAGGACGGTATTGGAGGAAAATCCCAGAATGATAGACCTATTGCAGAGGGTGTGAGTATTCCAGACATTTTATACCATCTGTGAAAAGTTGTAATCACTTAAAAATGTGATAAAGCCAGAAAAAAATTTGTTTTAAGGCCATGAGAACTCTAGGAGGGGCTGGCCCAGTGGTATAGCAGTTAAGTTCGCATGTTCCACTTTGTCAGCCTGGGGTTCGCCGGTTCGGATCCCGGGTGCGGACATGGCACCACTCATCAAGCCGTGCTGTGGCAGACGTCCCACGTATAAAGTAGAGGAAGATGAGCACAGGTATTAGCTCAGGGCCAGTCTTCCTCAGCAAAAAGAGGAGGATTGGCGGCGGATGTTAGCTCAGGGCTGACTAATCTTCCTCAAAAAAAAAAAAAAAAAGAACTCAAGGAAAAGCAGAAGGTTAAACTACGGCTTTGATGATGAAAATTCACCTGTAAAAAACAGGAGATTTTAGTTCTAGTCAGTTCAGATTTGATAGCTTAATCATTATAGATCTATTATGCATAGCCATTCGTGGCATTTATAACCCTTTTACCACATGGAGAGGGGATTGCAAAGGCCTAATGATACTTTTCTGTAGCTGCGAACAGTAGTCATACCTTGGCTGATTGTAGTATGTCTGATCGTTTTTGTGATTTGGGAAAGTGTTGTTATTGTGGGCAAGAGAGTAAACCTCACATGCCTCATTCCCCCTTGCATTGCCAGGCAGCATGGATGTTGCTCCGTTACTTCTGTGGCAGAGCCAGAATCCAGGAGTGGTACACAAGTTTCCCACTTTAAATGCTACGTGTAATCAGGAAGTTGTTCTTGTAGTCTGGATTTGAGGGTCTGACAAACCCGTTGTTTGTATTAATACAGCCTATTATTTAGTCCTCTTAATCCCTGTATTCTCTGCTGCTTGTGATGTTTCTGTGGGATGAAAGTGCTGATTTTCCACATGGAACAGTGTGTAGGTGCTTAGAGATAATAGGCGGAGCAAGGCTGGGCTTGTCTTCTCTTGATGGTTGCATGCAGAGAGCAGCGTGGTTGTTCTCCAGCTGCCCCCCCCCCCAGCCCTCACAGCGAACCTGCTCTTGCTGAGCTGTGCAGCTGCCTGAAGGAAGCCATGAAAGCTAGTTAATTACTAGAGAGGCCTCCATTCCAACAGCAAAAGGAGGGGCAGTTAATTTAGCCTGTCTCTTAACAACAGCTATATTTGTCTCCAATTCCATTAGAGAGGTGTTTAGAAAAAATTGTCATATCCTGAACTCTGATGTCCATTTTCTTGATGAAGCGTCCATATTTGGGATCTTGTAAGACTCCTCATGTCACTTTTGGAAGTAGAGAAAGTTCGAGTAACAAATGAGTAAGCATGTGTTAGTGTATACTAGTTAAAATTGAATATTTTCATAGATTCTAAAGTTTTCATGCACATTATATCTATTTAAATTAGTTTTATGAAAAAGTAATGTCAGTTTTGTTTAGCTATTTTTAATTGTATAGCAATTAAAACATCACTTATGTTCTCAAAAATTGAGATCGTTCTTCATAATTTAGGGATTATCCCTTTTGTATATTTTCTTTCTGTATTTATGGAGGAGAGTAATTAAGCTTTCTCTAACTTAAATTATGTTACCTTGAGAAGCCTGTGATATAGCATGAAATTTGATATCTCACTCTATACTGTACTTTGTTCCCTATTCCTGCGAACAGGGCGGGGTCTTGTAGAGGGAGGGGTAAATTTAGATTCTTAAAATAATGTGTATGGGTTTTTTAATGTTCATCTTAGAGTCCTTTCAAAACAGTCAAAATCCCCCTCCCCTAGTCTAAATTTCCATTTCCTCTTGCCTGGTTCACTGCAGTAGCCTCTTAGCTAACTTTTCTTCCTACTGTCACTTTTGTCCCTCTCAGATCTGTTTGCCACACATAAGCCAGAATAATCATCTTAAAGAGCAAATTCAGTCCATAGTTTCCCAAAATCCTTATGCTACCCCTCAAAGCCTTGCACAATCTGACCCGGGTCTCTGTGTCTCTAGCCTCCAGGGGCTCCACTTGTCACGTAACTCCTTGGGATTCAGCATTTTAGTTCTAGACTACATAAGCCCCTTCCCACCTAAGTGCCAGGTGTGGACATGGCACCTCTCATCAAGCCACGCTGAGACGGCATCCCACATACCACAACTAGAAGGACCCACAACTAAAAATACACGACTGTGTACCGGAGGGCTTTGGGGAGAAAAAAGGAAAAATCTTTAAAGTTGCCCCTTTTGGGGGCCGGCCCGGTGGCACAGCGATTAAGTTCTCATGTTCTGCTTTTCAGCGGCCCAGGGTTCGCTGGTTCGGATCCCAGGTGCAGACATGGCACTGCTTGGCAAAAGGCCATGCTGTGGTAGGCTTCCTGCGTATAAAGCGGAGGAAGATGGGCATGGATGTTAGCTCAGGGCTAATCTTCCTCAAGAAAAAAACCCCAAAAAACTATAAAGTTGCCCTTTTCCTAGTTACTCCAGACATGAACTGAATTTTCTACCTCAGTTTTCTCCGTGCAGCTAATTTGAAAACATGTAGCTGTAGATTTCATATTCAGCTCACAATCAGCAGTTCCCCTTATCCCACTTTTTCCTTATTCCCTCCCTCATTATTTCCATACATAGCCTCCTGAGCTCATAAACACTCTGAGGGCAGAGACCATGTCTGTCTTCTTTTTTTATTCCCATTGCAGCTTCCTAGCACAATGCTTTCAGTGCAGTAGACACTGAAACATTAAGCAAAGTGCAGTTCAGAGAGGATAGCTGCTGTAAATCTTTATGGCTGTCTAGTAATGACCAGATTACAGATCCCAGGTTTTCGTACCTTCACCCCCTTTCTCAACTCCTCATAACTGTTTTAATAGTGAACAGAATCATTTGGCTGCTTAAGAATGGTGGCCCTCATAAAGCAAGGCTCTTATTTTATAGTGTTCTTCTCCCAAGTAGCGGGTAGAATTTGGATACTTCCTGGAGTCTGTCTGCCCTGTAATGGGTGTCCTTTATATAATGTGAATATCTCCTTAGCAAGTTCCAAAGGATAGATAGAACTGACTTGAGGATAATTTCACTCAGGGTCCTGGTAGGAAACACATGACACACTTAAATCAGCTAATTTGAGGAGACTTTAATAATGAGACTTTTTACAAAGTATGGGCAGGGTTTCTCTAGAAACCACCAGGGATGGTGCAGTGCCCAGAGCTAGTAACCGGGTTACCATCTTGAGGCCTGAAGAAGACAGTGGGGCAAAGGATGGGGGGAGGAGTTACCAGAAGCTGGAGGAGGAAAGGACTAGGTCAAGAGGGCTGAGACCTTCAGCTGAGGGTCCAGGACTGTCCACGGAAACCCCCAGATAGGGAGCCTTCTTCTGCAGGCCTGCTCCACAGTGGAGACCGTTGGGGACCGGAGAGCAAGAAAGCCTGTAGGTGCGCCTGTTGATGTGGCCCATACAGATCCAGGGCACAAAAAGACAGCAGGGTATCAACTAGATCTGGAGAGGCAGATGGACGACACCAGCACAGGGGTATACCATCTGTCTTTTAAAATGATGCTCTTTATTCAAGGTGGCTTTAAAAGAGAGAAAATTGCCCAGCAGCTGTAAAAAAAAAAAGCCGTTTTTCTAAAATGCTTTACGTAAAAAACTGATGGCCAAGAGGGAGACCACTAGCCACATCTAATCACCAAGCCCTTTTGATTCCACCTCCCAAAAATATCTTGACTCTATCTCCTTCCCTCTACTGTGCCGCCCCGCCCCCCCTTCAGTGACATTCTCTGAGGTGGCCCTTGGGTCACAGAATGACTGTAAATCAGTAGGCCTTTTAGTGCGCATCTTGAAGCAATAAGGCCGTAAGTGAAATTTAGTCAACTCTGTTGTCATTAATTTGGAGGGCAGGGGGACTTGTTGGGAGCTCCTGTTTTGCCTTACTATGTTGAAGCAACAGGGAGTGAGTAGATCTTAGAGGGTACAACCCATGAATGTGAGCAAGTTTGCCTGTCATCAGAAAACGTGTAGCTGGTGCTCCGCTGGCTTGGGAGGGAGGCTTTGTTTGTTTTTTATTTTGTTTCATTTTTTTGAGGAGAAGTTTGTAGAATTTGACCTAAGAATGAAAGTCTTCTGTTAGTAAACAAGATGACAAGGACAGTAGCTAAACATATATACACAGATTTTTTAAGATTTTTAAATTTTTCCTTTTTCTCCCAAAGTCCCCTGGTACATAGTTGTATATTTTTAGTTGTGGGTCCTTCTAGTTGTGGCATGTGGGATGCCACCTCAGCACAGCTTGATGAGCGGTGCCATGTCCGCACCTGGGATCCGAACTGGCGAAACCCTGGGCCGCCGAAGCAGAGCGTGCGAACTTAACCACTTGGCCATGGGACCAGCCCCACTAAATATATATTGTTAAAGTAAAGAATTAACTGTAGTTTGAGATTATTTTGGTTATTTTCACTTAGGAACTTCTGACACCATTAGTAAAGGTTTTGCTCTTCAGTTTAAGGAAGCTTAACCAGTCATTTAGTTAATGGTAGCCTAGTGTGGCCAAGAGAACAATTCATTCCTCCCTTTGCTTGATAGAAAGTTGGGAAGTCTGCCATGTTCCTTCCATTCACAGTTCTCCACACGCTGAACAGAACTAAAGATGCAAGCAAAGATATAATCTAGTTCATACTTCATCTGGGAAGTCGTAAACTGGACTTGGGTCTTTCTCTTCAGAGTTTGGAACTCAGATATTTTCAGTCGAATTGATACCTGCCCTTAGTACCCATAATTCCCCCCTCTCCTGGCGTCTATCACACTGTGTTGCAACTAGCAGTTTACTAGTCTCTGAGCTCCTTGGGAGGGGAATCCATTGTATCCTCAGCTCACCTAGCCCAGGGCTTGGCGCTCTTGTTGCGTTGTACTTGTGTATTATTAGTCAGCCCTGCAGAATCCGCGGATACCGGATACCGAGGGATGACTGTACAGGCCGTCATATAATTGCTGAATTTTTCAAATGTACAGAATTTTCTCGTGAAACTCCCTATCTCTCTGTCTCTATCGCTCTACACCCCAACCAACCCCCCCAGCCCCCTGCAGTTGAAATTCTGACATTCTGAGAGCCTTTCACTCTTCTGTCCAACAATCAGCTACACAAAGTAATATGCCTTCCATGAGTCACAAAACACAAAAGACAGTTATTTTGAATGGAAACTCTTGGTACCCCTTTGGTAGAAAGAGTTTATTTTGGGGTATTGCCTGTGCATGTAGGTTTCACTGCCTCCAGATTTATCTGGGTGGAGTAAAAGCACATAAGTGTGAACTACCTTCCTGTTTTGTTAAAATGTCATGAACAGCTTTTCTTAATGACAGCTGAACCTGGAGAGGTTGATAAGAGTATCCAGTTTGTTTTTCGAATACCAGAGAGAAAGAGAAATATCCTGTAACTTGGTTAGTCTTCTTAATTGTTCATCTTCCTACATGTATGAACATTATAAAGGAAGTGTTCCATTTAAAAAAATGTATGAATAGGGGCCAGCCCGGTGGTGCAGCAGTTAAGTTCTCACGTTCCACTTCAGCAGCCCGGGGTTCGCCAGTTCGGATCTCTGGTGCGGACCTACGCACTGCTTGGCACGCCATGCTGTGGTAGTTGTCCCACGTATAAAGTAGAGGAAGATGGACACGGATGTTAGCTCAGGGCCAGTCTTCTGCAGCAAAAAGAGGAGGATTGGCTGCAGATGTTAGCTCAGGGCTAACCTTCCTTAATAAATAAATAAGTAAAATAAAAAAATTAAAAATGCGTGAATGGTCCTGAGCGCTTAATATAATCGTGTGTCTAATCATTTTTCTCTCTACATTAACCTAGCTGCCATTCAATGGAAGAAAAAAAAGTCAATGGTCTTTCATACTGTCTTTTGTAAAAATTTTGTTGGAAGAGTTGTAGCCGTAAAATTAACACCCTGCAAAAGTAAATCACAAGTCAAACATGCAGACTGAATTGGCCATCTTAACATTCCAGGAAGTGCCCCCATGCTGAGAGGCATTAGAATGGACTCATGTATAGAAACAACCACACCTCCTCTCTCCCTAATCCATCCAAGGAATTGCCTCCTCTTATCCATCTCTTACTGAATTTTCCCTTCCCTACACATCCACCTCATGTCCCCACCCTTATGTGTTTCTTTCTTGGAGGAAGTAGAAGCAGGTAGTCTTGTGGCAAAGATTTGACGTACTCTCTTTTGAAGTATTCCACATAGAAGTCTTTTGGCAGTGGTACTTGAGTTACAGGAAGACTGATTACCTAATTCTCTTACTTTATTTTGCCTCTCCTTCCTTAGGGGAACAAACTCATGATAATCAGTCTTCTTTCTAGGGTCTGTTTAAGAGGTTATCATTTATCACCAAGGAATTTGATGGTAATGTATGATGTGTGGTGCTTATTCCATTGTCTCTATACCCAACTGTATACATTTCTTAGAACCAAGGCCTCATATACAAGTCAGTTCCTGAAAATATGCTAGATACCATGTTAAGAAGTATGGAGAATACAGATGAGAAATAGGCGTGGAGCCCCCTTTAGGGTGCTTGCAGTTTAGTTTAGGAGGGGACCAAAGCATACCAGTACACAGTACAAAGTGGTGGTAGACAGGATGCCCTAAGGGATTTTATATCATTATTGCCCATGATCCTCCATTAAATACTATAAAAATGAAACAGAGAGAAAAGTGACCAAGGTGGTTGTAAGCTCTGAACTGAATCTTGAAAGATTCAGATAGATAAGGAAGAGGACAATCTGACCAGAGGGAAAACGTGAGAGAAGTACAGTGTGCTTAGAGCTTGGTGAGTTGACTGTCTTGACTGAACTGAAGGGTTCATTTAGAGAAGTAGTGAGTGATAGCAGCTGCTTAGAGAGGGTGGAGAAATCCATCCTGGGCGACAGGAGAGGAGGTACTGTTCCTGGCACACAACAGGTTCGCGTTCAAGTGGCAGGATAAAAGTGAGGAGTGATTTTTACCAGTGGAATATTTGGGAGTTTGGGGTTTTTTCCCTCCCTCCTTTCTACTTTGTTTCCCCCCCCCCCACTTTTTTGGGGTTTTTTTCCTTTTTAAAATTGTTTAAAGGGCAAACAGCACCTCTCACTGTTGTGTCACTAGTGGTCAGAAGGTAGATTTGACCAACAGATGCCCTTTGGATTTCTTTAGATTGGTAAATAGAATCCTTTCTTAAAAGAAAATAATGTAAAAAATCAAAGATTTAGGACTCCTGGATCCCCAAAGAAATGAATTTTCTGGATATATCCATTTCAAAGGGAACTAAAAATAACGTTTCATGGCATAGATATTCTACTTTTGCTGAGAGAGGTTATCACCATAAGATAAAATACCCCCTTGATTTGATATCATTACATAAATGCTTTTTTAAATGAATAGGTTTTCAAAACAGCATAGTTTGATATTTACACACAATTTTATAGATCTGCCAAAATGCGCAGAGTTTCAGAACTTCATAAATTCATCGCATTTTATTTCTTTTCAACTTTGTGGTCTTTTAGGCCCAAACTACCTGTCAGGTGTCTTGACTGGGTCAAATGGTGCTTGGCGTGTCTTTACAGAATTGTAGTCCTTCAGCATGGAGACTGGCCTCGTGACGTGACCTTGAGAACTGTTGCTCTCTGTGTGCTGGGATAAGCAATTCAAGATTTCTGTGTGACCGGGAACCTTAATTATTAAACCCTTTAAGTTGGTCATCTCATCATTAAAATTCAGAATAGCTTATCTACAGTGTGGGTGTTTTTCATGATTTGGCACACAGGAGAGCAAGCAGCTTAGCCAAGATATTTTTCATGTCAAGCAAAAACTAACAGATGGAGGTGGTGATTGGAAAGCACTTATTTAAAGTGTTAGTAATGAATCAGTGTAGTTTTCAGGCCAAGTCAGTAATCCACGCTAAGGGAGTCTGAGAAGTTGAAGATCATTCTAGTTGTCTCTGATAAAGTATGTAACAGGCAGCTGAAGAGAACTGATTTTAAATTGCTCTCCCGGTACTGTTACCCAGCCAGGGCCCTGTAGAATTTTTCTTAGGGGTTAGTGTTTTAAAAGCCTCTGTCTATGTGTGAGTGTTTGCTCCCTTTTCTAAGAGCTTAAAATCGTGTGATAGGGTCACCAGAATTCTTGAAATTTGTGTTCAAGTCATGGCAGTATTTCAGTATTGCTCCTGTGGGATTAGTTGATTGATCTTTGAAGAGTTGGGGAAAACTCACTGGCTTTTGTTGAATTTCTGTAATGCAGGGACCAGCTGTAAGTGGTATTTGGGGGTGTGTAAGAACTTAAATATGTAATTGTTCCTATCTTTCATGCACGAATGTTCTTATACAGACTGCTTCACAGATTGATAAAACTTTGAATAATTTTTCCCTGAAGAAATGCTGAGCCCCCTGCAAGCTGTTAAAATTAGAATATATCTCAAAAGTTTTTGTGGGACTGCTGTTCCATAACTGTACAGCCTATTTCTTTTAAAAAAAATTGATTCCTTTTTTGTTGTTGTTTACTTACAGATGACTGAGTATATTCAGGGAAGAACATGTCCCCATATTTCAAAACACAGCAATCTATAAATAAAATATTTACTATTTTCCTAAAAGGCGCCTTTTCCTATAATTTGTGTAGAAAATTAAGTGGAGTTCTTGTCTCCAAGTATTGGTATGAAAGAGACAGAGAAGAGAATTAGCTATTGTAATCCTTGAACTCTGCCCTTAAAATCTTTTTTGAAATAATCCCAGACGCCTTGTACTTGTGTGTCTCCAGAATAAAACAAGAGTCCCCATCCTCTGTTAATATGTGAGCTGTCAAAGATGCATGATTTAGTGAAGGCCCCCAGGATTGCCATGTTTCGTTACATCCAATACTGGTAATATGTAAGGCGGAGTAACTGCTGTGAAGTAAACGTGTCCACTAGGGCAGTTGGAATGTAGCTCTGTCCTGGCTGCTGTACTGCTCACTACATGTTCTCCTTTAATCCCTTCAGTATCCCTGGGTGGTAGGTATTATCACCACTTTATAGGTGGGGAAACCAAAATTTAGAGAATGGTCTCTTGCCTGAGGTTATGTAGTTCATTAGTGGTAAAATTGGAATTTGAACCCAAGGTTCAGCCTCTTGTATCCTGTGCTCTTGCCACCAGATCAGGTGCATCCTGAGGGATCTGAGACTGAAATCTTTGACCTCTGGCTTTTTTTCTTTTTCTTTTGTTAACTGTTTGGAAAGCTTTGAACTGGTATTGGTATAAATGGAAATTTGCATTGCCTTTAGAATAGTCTTAGATTGGGAGTGAGGGGCAGGGACAGCAGTGAATAGTGTTGTCAAAACCACATAATATGGCCCAGCTCTGCTGGCCTAGTGGTTAAAGTTCAGCACACTTTGGCGGCCTAGATTTGGTTCCCAGGCACAGACCTACACCACTGTGTTAGCAGCCATGCTGTGCTGGTGGCCCACATACTAAAAAACAGAAAGATGGGCACGGATGTTAGCTCAGGGCCAGTCTGCCTCAGGGTGGGGAAGAAAACATAGAAAAGTAGACGACGTGGAATGCTCTGAGTTGTCCAAGGTGAAGGTTTTATTTGTGGGAATTTATTTTTTCATGGAGTAGCTATCAAAATGGGGGTTTCTGAAGTTTCACTGTGTTATTTTCTGCTTTGCTGTGTACTTTAGGAGTGTGAAAAGTTTGTACCCTAGAGTGTATGAGGCTCTGATGTGTTTCTCTTACATGCCATTTGGACCGTAACATTACTATGTTCTCTTGACTGAAATATTTCTAACTTTTAGTTAAAGTATGATATACATATAGAAAAGATCACGTAAGTACACAGTTAGTGAATTTTTACAAACTGAACACACCCAGGTAGCCAGCATGCAGGTCAAGAAATGTAACAGCAACACCTTGAAAGCCCCGGTCTGTCCCATTCCATTGACTAGAATAGGTTGGTTTTTGTTTTCTTTTTTTAAAGATTGGCACCTGAGCTAACATCTGTTACCAGTCTTCTTTTTTCTTTCTTCTTCTCCCCAAGGCCCCCCAGTACATAGTTGTGTATATATATATATTTTTTAGTTGTACGTCCTTCCAGTTGTGGCATGTGGGATGCCGCCTCAGCATGGCCTGACCAGTGCCATGTCCGCACCCAGGATCCAAACTGGCAAAACCCTGGGCTGCCGAAGCAGAGTGCACAAACTTAACCACTCAGCCATGGGGCCGGCCCCAGGCTGGAATGGTTTCAGTTCTCCTGTATAAACTCACATCATTCCTCATCTTTCAGGTTTCTTCCTGATTTGGGCTCTAACATAATTTTCAGTCTTTTTGCAAAAAAGCAAAAAACTTCACTGAAACTTGTCTCTTCCTCCTTTCGTAATCTCATCTCTTCATCAGTATGCTTCCGTTAAACCCCAAAGTTTCATATGGCTAAAAAGTCATAACTTCAGGGAATATGGGGGTTGGAGTAGAACATGGGGCTGTAGGGTAATAGCTACAGCATTCCTTAGAATTTTCAAAACTGAGTGAAAATTTGGTTGTTGAACTCAACCATCTTTTTGTTAAGAGGTAATGAGTGAGCGAATGATAAGTTGCCTTCGGTTGTGGGGAAATGGTTGATAGGGGCAGCTTCCTCATTCTCAGAACTCTGATCAGGCTTTTAAAATTACTTGTGAAGGATGTGAGCTTTTATCTAAAACCCTAGCAAATGAAACACAGTCTTTGTAGGTGCAAACTCATTCACATATGGTTCTGGTTCCTTTCTCCGTTCCACTTTAGACTCACTTATGTTAATTTGTACCTTTTGCTGTTTTAAATATTTGAATAAAACTTAATCTTTAAATATCTTTTAAATTATGCCATCCTAGTTTCAGGGCTTGCATGTGAAAGCTGATGTACCCAGTGGAGCAGGTGGGTGGAAGGAGCTGGTCCCTGACTCTCAGGGTGGCCCAGGGTCAGCAGGTACCCTCTTTCTCCTGTGCTTTGCCTCCAGCAGAGCTAATCTTTTCTTAAGTTCTAGAGTAAAGAGGTTTAGAGGCATGCACAGTAACACTTTGGCTTTCTGGTAAAGTGATATTCTGGATACTAGAATGTTCCAAAGAACCAAAATCTTAATCATTCATGTATTCAAACATTACGTTAAAAATAAACTAAGTACATCAATTCTGTATTTCTCTGCCTTCTTGGGGGAAAAAAGCATCCTAAACACCAACTAATAGTTTTGTTCTGTAGAAAACCATGGTTCTAAGTTGATGCCAAATCTGGGAGTTGCCCTGCAGTTTCTTTTATTAGGGGGTACATTTGGAGGGGGCATCTATGTTAGTAAAGGTGATGAGAAGAATATGCAGCTATATAAACTCCTGGCATGTAACACAGTCACCCTTTTCTGCAAGGTATTGGTCACAAATTAAAAGTGGTCTTTTCCAAGCGATTACCTTATTCTGTTTTGATGCACAAACAGGCCACAATCACTTCCTGGTCGGCCTGACTCTCCTTTGTCTTTCAAGAAATCTTTAGAGTAGGTACAACTTGCCATTTCAGGAATTTTAAAGACATTTTGAAAAACTCTTGTTCATAAGCCTACGGATTTTTTATTATTATTATTAGAGGATGATGCTTTATAAGATAATTACTAGGCCACATTCCTCAAGCCTTTCTTTTTGGTAGATAACAGAATCCTGGCCTTAAGGAACTTTTAAAATAGCTCCTTTGTTCTCATGCTGTTGAGACTTCTGTGACGGGCCGTGCCATGACAGGCTCCCTCTGGAGGTTACAGCATCTCCTGTGATGCTGGTAGATTAAGCCGCACGGCCCAGGGTGCCAGTGTCATCGTGGCAGGGAGCGCCTTAAGAGCACTCTCCCTCCCAAACCTTCGTCGTCAGTGTACGCTTTATAACTGTCTCACAACAGAATAATTTTGCTGGCTACAGCTCAGTGTTTTTGAAATGCAGATTTTAAAATTATGAATGTATTTTACATATATTAGTTTGTATCACTGCAGTGTTTAGTAAAATACAATGTTTTTTTAAAGGGAAAGACTGATGGAAATAGTTTCCATCACTGAGGCGACAGAATTTACCAATAGCTGGTTTTTCAGAGTTCTATTCACATTTTTTAGCTCTTGCAGGATTTGCCATCTTATCTTGCACACTTACACTCAGTGACTGACATCTGGGACCTGAGGTTGTCCAGCGTCGTAGATAGACACCAGCATTGTAGAACTCCTCAGGGTGTAGCCTCTGTTCAGAAGTGAATCCACTGAGAGGCGTCATTAATGGCTTGGCTCTTTGTTAGTTTTCTGTGGGTCTTATCTACCCTTTCTAAAGTTGTATCTCACTTTGAAATGTCAGTACATACACATCATGCAGACTAAAGCAATCCAGGTTCTCAGTTGGCAATGAGTACACCATTGTTCAGCATCTTGAATAAAGAATTTTACCAACTTCGTTTTGGAACTTTGTTGAATAGTGTAGATTAGCTATCCCTCTACTAGTCCATCAGCATTTTCCATGTTCACCATTTGAGAATTGGGCTCACGTTTCTATTTTCCCTTTTAAGTTACTTTTTTTTTTTTTTTGAGGAAGATTAGCCCTGAGCTAACTGTTGCCAATCCTCCTCTTTTTCTAAGGAAGACTGGCCCAGAGCTAACATCTGTGCCCATCTTCCTCTACTTTGTATGTGGGATGCCTACCACAGCATGGCTTGCCATGCGGTGCCATGTGCACACCTGGGATCCGAACCAGCGAACCCCAGGCTGCCGAAGCGGAACATGCACATTTAACTGCTGCACCACCAGGCCGGCCCCTACCTTCTTTTTTTTTAAATGCCTTCTGCCTTTTGTCTTTTTTTAGAAATCTAGACTGAAAGGGTGGCTTTTATACTGTATCTCGATCTATTTTGCTCCGTATAAGTCTCTACAGATTACAGAATCATGGCCTGCCCTATCCATGTAACTCTCAAGGAGCAGCACTAGAGAGGACACTGGTTAGGGTCTGAAGGTGCCTGTGTGATTCATTAGCTTGTAACCTCGGGGAGTCATGCCACGTTTCTAGGTCTGTTCTCACTCTCTTTCATTGCAGTCTGTTGGACTGCAGTGGTTCAGTTGTATGATTGCCAGCTCTTCCCTCTAAATTGGGTGTGCTTCCAGCGTTTTCTAATTCAAACACCTTGTGGCCCTGAGGGTGAGTGAAGTGAGTAGGACTTGCCATGCTTTTTCATAAAATTACTTTTCCCATGTGAGGGCACGTGGATGTGCACGCAAGCAGCAGCGTGATGGACCTGTTTGGTGGGTGCCCCGTACTTGGGATGGAGAACCTAAAGAAGAAATTAGGGAATCCTAGGATTGCATCCCTGTGATTCTGGAGGTTGGCTTGAAGATCTCCAGAGAAGGCTTAAAACTCTCTGTTGCTGCTCGCTTCTGCTGTTAAACTTCTCTCTCCCAGATTGCAGGCTTATTTCATCTTCGTTGGGCTCCTTTCATTTTCCAGTGTCACTGTTTGCTGTTTTCCGGAATCTCCTCTCCCAAACTAACCTATTACTTTTCCCTGTCACTCTTCCTTCTGCTTTCCTGCTGAGGGTTTAATGTTAGATGTTTGGAGGCTTGAACTCTCATTTCCAGAGAAAATTTCTTTTTCTTTTTAATTTTAACCATCACAGTTGACATAATGCTGGTGGTTTGAAGTTACAAGTCTTGCATCCATGTAACTGGTAATACTTCAGATAACATCTTTTATTAAAAAAAAAACCTTAACAGCAACATAATTGTCTTAGTGGCTACCCTCTTAAGAGTGAAAGGAAATGATTGGTTATTTTCCTTGTCTTATTTCTTTTCAGGTTTTGAATGAAGAATGTGATCAGAACTGGTACAAGGCAGAACTCAATGGGAAAGATGGCTTCATTCCCAAGAATTACATAGAAATGAAACCACATCCGTAAGTTGGGCTCACCTGGTCTCGCCTGCTTGTTTTTAAAATTAAGATCACTGGGGTGAATGTCATTCTATTTTCTATCTTCCCAGGGAATTAACAAAGCATGTTGATTTTGCATGTTAATAATAGTATATAATGATAGTATAATAGTCAATAATAGTATATGTTTTAGATTAATAATAGTTGCTGGTAATCTTTAATGAAACGATTATTTCATTTAAAACAATAATTTATATACTATTATATAATAATAGTATGTGTTTAGATTGATAGCTGTCAGTGATCTTCAAATAATAAAACAACAGTTACCCAGGTCCGTAATTCTCTTTCTCTGAAACCTTTGGGGCCAGATGTTTTGTAATTCTGCATTTTTTTTTGAGTTTTAGAAAAGGCATTTGTCATATGGTTTTGTATTGATGTGTTTGATTGTCCTCTGGGGCTGTATCTTAATAATCTTTGTATTGATGTGTTTGATTGTCCTCTGGGGCTGTATCTTAATAATCTTTGTATCTCCAGATCACTGTCCTTGCCCTTACTTAGTGTTCCCACTTCAGAGAAAAGAAAGTTCTTTCCTACTCCAAGCTGCCGAGAGCAGTGAACTTCTTTCTTTCTTTTTTTCCCCTAGAAACTCACCCCCTCCCCCTTGATAATGATATGTGAAATGATGGGACTCTGGGAGCCCTTCAGACCACTGTCCTCCCACCCTCACCCACCACTTCTTTCATTGGCCCTGCTCCTACCTCAAAAGCTGTCATTTTTCATACCTTGTATGTCAGGGGGAACTGGGGTTTTCAGTGCTCAAACTAGAATGCGATTGAGACATGAGGCAATGGTAGATTCCCGCTGTCTACTTGGTTTATCACAAAATGATAAATAAGCCTTGTAGATGACTTGGCCCGCCTGGAGTAGTAGTCGTTGTCTTTTCTCCTCCTCACTGCTCTGATGTGTACCTCTCATTTCTCTTCCCTCAAGTACTAGAGCGGAGATCTTAACCACACCTCATCTTACACAGAGTTTAATGTTGAGAGCTCAAAAAGGCCTTTGAGATAGTCTAGTTCATTCCTTTTTACCCTATAAATTAGGAAAGCTTCTAGTATTTTTGTTTCAATGCCAGTAATTTATGAATATAATTCTCATTTATAAAAGACTCAGTGTGGAAAACTATAGAGCAATGTATGAGCTTCTCACCATACTCCTTTCAGAGGTGACTACCACTAGGAATTAAATGTGGACCAAATGCTACCTTGTGAACCAAATCTGTTCCCAAAAGATGATTTGCCTTCTATAAAATGAAACAAATGATTCAGGAGCTTCACCTTAAAACTATCTGTTGGATTCATGCCTTGGTCACTAAACTTGTACAGAGTTCTTATTATGTGACAGAGACTGTGCTAGGTGCTGGAAGCTTAGATCCTGTAGTTAAATTATGGTATAATAAAATTTCCACGTAGTTAATATGAAACTCTTGGAAAGATCACATTTAGGAAGCCTTAACCGGGGGAGGGAAAGTTGGGTCACCCTGCAGTTTGGTAATGAGAAGATATGTATACGCAAGTTTCTGTAGTGAAGAAACTGGAAGGTCTTCAAGGAAACTTCTTTTTATTTCAAGAAGAACCAGGCACCTTAATGGCTCAGTAAATGTCTCATTGAATGATTTACAAGGTGGAAACCAGTCTGATTTGTAAAGTATATTTTTCTAGTTTTTGTTTGAAACTTGTACTGTATTGTATCTTTTTAACTATGAGTTCAATCTCCCCCCTCCTTAAAAAAAAAAGATTTTAGATTCCTTGGAGAATTTACATCTTCTGCTTTTATATTCCATTATAACTTGTGCCTTGCTTCTCCATATGGTAGCTCAGTAAATACTTTTGAATTGATACTGAGATCCAAATTTTTGTACAAAGGCCTGGACCAAGTTGTTTATCATAATAAAAGCCAAAAGCATTAAATCTTCAAAGGTATATGTGGAAGAGATTCCTGGACCCCTGTCAGTGGATTGATAATGCCCCTCATTTGAGGTTCCTATAACATTAGACTGGGAGTTAACACGCAGCTGTGCCCAGGTCGCTTACTATAGGCACAAGTCGTGATAAACTCTGAAAGATGAGCTCGAGATTATTGCAGATTTCCTGGGAAGTGTACTAAGCACAGCTTTGCATTCTTTTTTTTTTTTTTTAAGTTATACTTTTTGGTGAGGAAGATTGGCCCTGAACTAACAGCTGTTGCCAATCTTCTTCCTCTTTTTTCTCCCCAAAGCCCCAACACATAGTTGTATATCCTAGTTGTAAGTCACTATAGTTCGTCTATGTGGGATGCCACCACAGCGTGGCCTGATGAGCGGAGTGTGGGTCCACGCCCAGGATCTGGCAAACCCCAGGCCGCCAAAGCAGAGTGTGCAAACTTAACCACTGAGCCACGGGGCCAACCCCAGCTTTGCATTCTTAGAGCCACTTAGTGTCAGTATTTGCTTTGGGGGCTGTGTGGGCTTTTCCTGAACCGCTTCGTGAAATGTACTCAATGGGGAGAAGCAATTGTGTAGTCGTTTCTGGGAGTGGGAGAGGCTCATTCGTTCACACAATGCATCCTCCCTTGGTCCCCGTAAACCAAATAATTTGTGCACATCTGTTCCTTCCGTCTATGCTCAAAATGGATCCAAGGTTGGCTTAACTTCTTCTGTAAAGCCGCAAAGAATAGGCTTTGTGGGCCGTATGCAATCTTTGTCATACCACATATTCTTCTTTTGAATTTCTTAAAACAGCTTTTAAAAATTTTTAAACAGATTGTGGACCATAAAACACTGGGCAGATTTAGGTCGAAAACCATAATTTGCCAACTCCAGCACTATATCCAATGATAACAAAATCAACTTAAGTTCCTTTTCATTTCCATATTTCTAAGCTGATAGGGAATTCAGAACATCATGCTGAAATTTTTATTTTAAATAAAATGCCTGTGACTCTAAATCCTTATTTTTCTTCAGATTGTTTCAAATGACATAGGCTTTTTGAATCCCACTGAGAAAATACAGGAAAGGCCACCTCTCTTAGAAAGTTGTAGTTACTGATTTGATTAATTGGTTAGCTTTTTAGGAAAGGTCGTTCTCATGCCTGATCCTCTTTCCCCACTATAAAGAACTTTGGAATAATAATTGATCGAGAAGCATCCAGTACAGGCTCCATGGTGTTGTTCTTCACAGACTCTGGCTGAAAGTCAGGCAGTGTTCATCCAGTCTGGGTTCTGAAAAAGGAAACCATATTACTAAAAAAGACCATGACCTGTACCTATGTGGTGATTGGCCTTACAGGCATGTTTCATGTTATGGGACTGCTCTGTGCCTGGGTATTTGTGAGTACAGGGTCAGTGTTGATTTCACAGCTGTGGGAGAGCACAGAGTACCAGCGCACCCCTCCCTGTCTCCTCCCTCCCATCCTCTCCCCCTAACCTTTAGTTTTTGTTAGGGAGGAAAAGGGAAGTTTAAAATGGAATATGACCTACTATAGCATTTGAGTTAACAAATTAAACACAGACTATGAAATGATTGTTGGCATTAGCGTTGCAACGTGAGTTGTATATACCAGGAGGTGGATCTAAATATGTGGTTTTCACATTAAATGGATATGAATGGGAGCCCATGCGACGTAGTGAAGAATTAAATTGGAAAATAAGCCACCTCCTCCCATTAGCTTTCTCCCTTGCTGTTTGTATTGTAGTATATAAACCCATCTTTTTAAAGATTTTTGAAATTTCAACCATAGCCATGTAGTTAAACACCGAAATATCACCATTCAAAGGAAGCTAATCAAATTTATCAATAGTATAAAGTGCTATGGAAATGTAGGGTAGTGGTATTTAAATGTTTTAACAAAGTGGTAGCTGTTCCTCATACTGTGTGGTATCTCTTGTGCTGTGGGACATCATTGAGAGAGAGAGGGAATGTGAATGAGTGTGTGTGTGTTTAGTAAAAATGGGAGCACATACAAAAGAAATCTTTCTTTAATAAGTTGGTCTCCAACTGGTTTTCTATTTTTCAGTCTAGGTGCTTATTGTAACAGGATTTGTTTCATTTTGTAAAAATTCCAATTAGAGTACTTTCCTTCACTACAGGTTTTTTTTTTAATTGAAAATAAGATTGAGTTAATTTTAAGCTGGGAGCCAGAAAACAGTCCTACCGTATCTGTATACTTGTGCACCATAAGAGAAGATCTAACAACATGCACACCTGACCGCCAACAGTTGCTGCCTCTGGGGAGTTTGAAGGAAGAGGCTTGGGCTGCTTGTCTTTTTTTTTTTCCTGAGGAATATTCACCCTGAGCTAACGTCTATTGCCACTCTTCCTCTTTTTTTCTTTTTTATGTGAGCTGGCACCACAGCATGGCTGCCAACAACTGGGATCCGAACCCAGGCAAGCCACACTCAACCGCTAGGCCACTGGGGCTGGCCCAAGTGTTGCTTTTTATTTTTACTTCAGGCACATCTTGGCTATTGTAGTTTATATTCATTACATATAGCTTTAAAAAGGGGGAAAGAAAATGCCTGCCTGGTGGGAAGATCTTGGGGATTTAGGAGGAGAGTGTGGCTGTTGAGTAGCTTCACCCCACCCCAGTCAAATGCCCACTGCATGTAAGTGCATTATAAACTTGAAAGCCCCAGAGATTCAAATAGAAAACATTTAAATGGTCTCAGTACTGTTAGCTGTCCTTTCACAGTTGGAGATCATTCTGTTGTGTTAATGCGTGCTCTCTCTTGTGTGGCCTGGCTTGCAGGCCCTGGAGGACTCACTCTTGAGTTATCTGTAGAAGCAGGAAGATAGATGGTGCCAGCCCCTCCACACCTTGGCAGTATAGTCTGCAAAATCAGAAAGACACAAGTAGGTAGATTTCAGAGTGTTGCAGGGTTACCTGTGGCAACTTCTGAATGTCTCCTTCCTAGCAGCTCACATATTTCTGTCTGAATTTTAGTATAGTGATTATTTTAGAGACATCTTGCACTGCAGTTGCTTATAAGATAGATACATAAATTAGATTTATAACTTTAAGGGACTGTTAGGTACCTTTGTCACTGTAGTTTGCATATTTACTGAATGTTAGTTACCAGGTAAGGAGTCTGATGAAGCAGATAGGTCTTTATTAGCTGTAAGTCATGTTGTAGCTTTTTAAAAATAATAAAAACACATTAAGGCAACTTTGGAAACAGAACATTGTTTTCACAGTTCATCCATCCGAATTAAAACTGGTTTTCATGTGAAATAGGCAGCTGTGACTTGAAGCCATTTGAGAGTGTTCTCTTCCTCTTCCTCCTGGTAAGCCACAGGCCAGTTGCTCCCACAGTTTTCTGTGAATTCACCCACTTTTTCTTGTGGCCAGGGTGAATTAGCATTGAGAACAGAATCTGTAACTTGCTCCAAATGAAAAATCAAATTTTGCAGCTAGCTTCCTCTGCATAGGGTAAATTATGATGTTCCTAATGGTTCCTGAAAGCTAAACTCTGAGCAGTGACAGCAGAGAGAGGCTTTAAGAGAAATGCCAACCATGGTGACTAGCAGATCTGCTCTCTCACAGCCTGACAGTCTTCCCTGTGGGTTGTTATAAGAAGTAGCCCTGTCTCCAGCTTCTGGGCCTTTCAACTTTCCTGCCCCCATTCCCTCACTCCCACCGTAGCAAAGCTGCAGCCGTATCAAACGGTTGCAAGAAGGGGCTGTGTCCCGTGTTTCAAATCAGTAGGCTTGGGCTTTCCCCTATGCCTTGCTGGTGAGTCCGTAGGGAGCCCAGTGGGCTTTGGCCTGGAGGCCTATTTTTAAGTGTCTTCCTCTGTAGAAAGAGTGGCCCACAGTCGTACCTTATGAGTCATTTTTTGGAGAGTGGGGTAGGGTGAAGTCGTTTGAAGGGGGATGGTCCATCTCTCAGGGGAGGACCTGACCGAACAGCGTGATTGGGCATGTTGAGACTGGAGGGTAAAGCAAGAGGCCCCTTCCTCTGGCAAGGAGTGTTCTGTTACTCACATTTCGGAGGCTGGATATCCCGTTTCTATGTGGGGAAGCAGATGTTGACTGGCTTGCCTTCCTTCCTTAGGTGGTTTTTTGGCAAAATCCCCAGAGCCAAGGCAGAAGAAATGCTTAGCAAACAGCGGCATGATGGGGCCTTTCTTATCCGAGAGAGTGAGAGTGCTCCTGGGGATTTCTCCCTCTCTGTCAAGTAAGTATTTCCTGCTTTGGTTGCCTGGAATCCTGTCTCCAACTGATCTGAGTTGTTAAGCCATAGGCCGGGTGTCTGGCTACACACACCAGTGATTGCAAACTGGTAGAGGTTTAGCCTAAACAGTATTTTACACATCAGAAAATTTTACATTAAAATTCTAATTTCTGGCTCCTTTTAAAAATGAGTCTAGCAGCCCTGGGTTCAGATTCCCATGTGGAAACAGTCTTTAGTTGCTGAGCAGCAGCTGCTCTTCAGACAGCATGTGCTTCCCACTTTTCCCTAATCCCCACCACTCCATAGTGTTTGCCATGCAGCTCTTTCCTCATCTGAGCACCCTTGCCATCTGTGGGATTCCTGCACTCTCGTTAAGGACATCGCCATTTCAGCTGCCTTTTTGCACACCTTTACCAGATATCTAGCTTAAATCTGCCTGCACCATCCTAGGTCTCTTACATGAACTTGAAAAAGTTACCACAAGTGCTTTTTGCTTTCCGGAGTGGTAAATTTAAATGTGGGAGGGAGCAGGGAATGGGCAAGACGGAGTTTTAGCACCCAGGGAATCTTGAATATAAACTGGAACTTTGAGGATTCTAAGCAAATCTCTCCCCATCTGTGACATAAGGATTTTGAATCAAATTGTCATTCCCATATGTGTTTTGACTCAGTCCTTTTCTAGTTAATATACTATCACAAGAACACCTCCCCTAGGGCTCTTAACAAATCACTTCATCCTGCATGTGACAAAGGAGTGATTAGGTTACAAACTCAGATCACTTCTATTATACAGATTACGTTGGTTGTTTTTAAGTGAAGGCTATAAGACAGTTTATTTGCCATTTGCAAATGATGTGAAGATTTTTCGGTTTCAAAAATCAACCGAATATCTTGTTTCACTTTAGGACCAAAAGTGTAGGTTTTTGAAATGTAGATTTAAATTTAGAATCTTTGTGTTCTTTTTCTCAATGAAGATAGGGGAGGTGGTTTTAGGTGATATTTACAACGCTTTACAGATGTGTTTCCAGTATGGTTAGTTTTTAGTCCCAACATGAAAAAGTCAAACTGGATTTGATTATCAGTTTTCTTCTTCTAACAGTGAGGTTTTTTTTTCGGTAGACTTTTTAGAGCAGTTTTAGGTTCACAGCAAATTGAGTGGAAGGTACAGAGATTTCCTTACTCCCACATGCATAGGAACAGTGGCTTTTTGATGTGCTTGATGAAACACATGCAAATGAGGACCTGACAGAAAGTATCTTGAGGTGGAAGTATCTTGAGACTTCTCATTAACTTGTATTTCATCATCTGTTTTCCTTACGTTTTATACTGACCCAAATATAAATGGACGAGGAATACAAGCAATTAATCATTGGATGGTGGCCAAAACCACCGCGGCAGTTAGTGTTCACTCGGGGCCTTGTCTGATTGCCTTGACTAATCGCTGAGCATGCTCATGCAGCAGCTGCCAGGACGCTCCGAAGCCATTCTGTTTTATCAAATAAAAACCTTAAAGAGTTTATGTATTTATTGTTTTAGAAATAAAATTTGAGATAGATGTCACTACCACCTTTAACAACACAAACACCTTCACAAAGGATGTTCAAGAATCTTGTCTCTGAGATGTTCTCTAGTTTCATGATGTTGTGGAAACACCGCAGTGGTTAACACCTCACTGTCAGGGACTCCGTCTCCCTTTCAGAAAGCGGCTGCATTGCACGGTGGTGGGACTGGGCTTCTGTGGGGCCAGAAGTGTCGTTTGAATCTGTTCTTCCTCATAAAGCTTTCTCCCCATCTGCCCTTTTTCTCCCGTGAAATAGTAGTACTGTTCTTAAACACTTGGTGCATCATGCTCAGTGGCTTCCTCAAAGCTCAGTGCTGCCACCTGCTGGGTTGTTTTTAAGAAGTGTTTTGTTTCTTTATGCTGTAAGACTGATGGGAGGAGAGACTGTCGTTCACTCGTTCAGCTACTCTTCACAGTGTGATGGTGTGGACGCTGAGGACTGAGCAGTGAGCAGGACAGGCAGAGCCTTCGTTGGGCTGGTGCTCTAGCCAGACAGCTCTGTGCTAGCGGCCCTTCCCACTCATCAGGCTCTCGCTGTTCTGCCAGCCACCAGACAAGGGAGCTTTTCCCTTTTGGTGCCTGGGCCTCTTTTATTTATTGTCCCAGTATGTTCTTTTCATCTGAGACCTTTTTCCCCTGAATAGAAGTAAAATCCCTGAATGGAAAATGTGACTTTAAACTGTTCCCAGTTACAGGAGAATTGTTGAAAGTATATCCATTAGTCCACTTCTTCTCACTTTATTCCCTATCCTACATTTTGTAGTCTTTAAATGGGGATTAGGAGGTACAAACTTCCAGTTATAAAATAAATAAGTCCTGGAGATGTAATGTACAGAATAGGGAATATAGTCGGTAATATTGTAATAACTTTGTATGGTGACAGATTGTGGCTAGACTTATTGTGGTGATCACTTCGTCATGGATGTAAATACCGAATCACTATAATAGACACCTGAAACTAAGTTATTATATGTCAATTATGCTTCAGTTAAAAGCATTTCACCTAAGTTTTGTTTTGTTTTCTTGAAAAGTTAAGTCAGTCACACTCCTTGCCTTAAATAAGGCTCTGTTTCATTTGGGGCAGTGCAGGGCACATAGAGGCATGCCCTAGGTTAGGGCATTCTCTTTTTATTCACAAACATCTTCAGAATTGGACACACTGGTGGAGGGGGTTTCCCTGTCTGGTGAGGATTCTTCGTGTTGTCGCTGGTGGTCATCGGGCCCAGCGGATGAGGCTCGGGCGCTCAGTGATTCTCCTAACTCTGCAGCCAGGAAGTCATGTTGTGCCACAGTCCTGGGCCCCTCAGGCTTTGAGGAGTGTTGCCAGAACACTGGTTCTCTCAAGACTCCGCTTTGATGGGCAGACGGCCCCGGTAGCCAGGGCAGAGCCCTCCGGCCTGTTCTCACGTGTATTCTCTGCCCCTCCCCAGGTTTGGAAACGACGTGCAGCACTTCAAGGTGCTCCGAGATGGAGCTGGGAAGTATTTCCTTTGGGTGGTGAAGTTCAATTCTTTGAATGAGCTGGTAGATTATCACAGATCCACATCTGTCTCCAGAAACCAGCAGATATTTCTCCGGGACATAGAACAGGTGCCACAGGTAATTCTCTAAGAGAGCGATTGGGATCATTTTTAGCAATTAAGAATAGCTTCTCAGGTAAGCAGGTGCCTTTCAAAGGATTCCTTCTAGGGCTTCTATGCTCGTTATTCAAAATGTTACTCTTAATTCATGTTAAAGATTTGAAGTTTGAAATAAAAAGGTTTTGCCTTTTCCAGAGGCTGCTTCTGTGAGGCAGTGTGTTGCTAGTTTACCACCTGTGTCTCTAAGAAGAGGCTCTTTAACACACTCTCAAACATTCTTTCCCTGGAAGCAAATTGTGAGGAAAATCATTCTTGTGCGGGAGAGGGGTCCACACTCATTGCTCTGTTCCTGTCCCTAAATCCTAGCTGCGTGCTAGGATTAGCACCACCTCATTTTATTCAAGCTCTTGACCTTTTGACTCTATAAAACCTTAAGGATTGTCTAAGTGATAAAGTGATAGGAACTAAAGCATTTTCAAATCCTGGCATTATAAACATAACCTCAATGGCTGTCTCTGAAGTTCTTTCCCCTTAAAGCAGTGCTTGCCACTCTCTACTTGATAACATGGCACAAGTGGCCGCCAGAGTGAGGTTTCCCCAGTATTTTTGAGCTTTGGCGAAAGATTACACTACACCCACCTGGAGTAAACTTAGAATCCATAAGAATAAATGGAGAGGAGAGGAGAAATGGGAGGTTATTTCAGGAAATGTGAACAAGTTGGCACACATCTGTTTCCCTCCCGTAGCCAGTCCCCTCACGCGGGGGCTGGCCACCGTCAGAAATGCGATGTCTGTGTTTTTTCCTGCCCCTCTTCTGCAGCAGCCGACGTATGTCCAAGCCCTCTTTGACTTTGATCCCCAGGAGGATGGAGAGCTGGGATTCCGTCGGGGAGACTTTATCCACGTCATGGATAACTCAGACCCCAACTGGTGGAAAGGGGCTTGCCACGGGCAGACCGGCATGTTTCCCCGCAATTATGTCACCCCTGTGAACCGGAACGTCTAAGAATCAAGAAGAGATTATTTAAAGAAAGTGAAAAAATTTAAAACGTACAAAAGAATTAAACCCACGAGCTGCCCCTAACAGCAGTCTGCGAGGGAGCTCAGACCACCTGGCTGGGTCACCTGTGACCCTCTCACTTTGGTTGGCACTTTGGGGGGTGGGAGGGGGAGTTGGATATAACAATGCCAAATCTTACCTATAAATTAAGAAGAGAGTTTTTATTACAAATTTTCACTGCTGCTCCTATTTCTCCTCCTTTGTCCTTTTTTTCATCCTTTTCCTCTTCTGTTCATCAGTGCATGACGTTTAATGCCACGTATAGTCCTAGCTGATGCCAATAATAAAAGAAAAGAAACCAAGTGGGCTGGTATTTTCTCTATGCAAATGTCTGTTTCAGTCGGGATGACTGAAAGAAGAACAGCCGTCTCTGTATTCTTCCTACATACACACAGAAAGGAGCGGGCGGGCGCGCCAAGCCCTTGCTGTGGAGCTTCTGCCAGAGGAGGGGAGGGCGAGTAGGATCTGCCTTCCAGCCGCGACCCCTGACCCCCCGTAGGTTTTGCTGAAGTGGAAGTAGGTGGGGTGGAAGGAAGGAGCAGTGCCCCTTGCGGCTTCCTGAGAAAGTCAGACTGAGAACTACAGCTCTTTTCCACATTGTTTTCTCTCCAAATTGTATTACCGAGCATGTTGTTTTTTCATAGTGCCTTTTTCCTTATTTTCAAGGGTTGCTTCTGAGTGGTGTTTTTTGTTTTGTTTTAAAATAAGTTAAAGACAGTCCAGAGCTTTTTGGCCAGTTTGTCTCCTGCTCTGTGTAAATATTTTTCCCTGGGGGAAGGGAAAAGAGTAGAGAAGAGACAAGTAGAAGTGGAGGGTGTGGGCGTTCTGCCTCTTCCAAGCCAGAAGTCTTTAAGGTTCAGCTTTAATATTCATGAGCCTTCCAGAGTTGAAGGGAGCCAGAAGCCTGGGTGTCTGGAGTGGCTGCACCGGGTGCAGTGTGACCAGCCCCAGGAGGGAGGAGCCGTTACAGCTCTTCCCACCTCAGATTGGGTCTGGCTGCAAGGGAGTCAGAGTCCTTGACTAACCTTGCAGTCTCAGGTGTTGTCTGCCTCCTTAACCCCAGGGACCCCCAGATGCAAATCCCTAGAGCCAGCAAGTTTCAAACATGGGAAAGCCCAAGCTTTCTGCCGCTCCTTAACTGTATCAGGTTATACCGGATTCCTGCACTGGGGCGGCAAGTGAGAGTTCTCACTTCATTTTTCTTGCTCTCAAAGCTAGGGGTGTCTCTTCATGGCTTTCACCTTCTGTGTCCCTACCTAGCCTGCCCAGGTGGGCCTTAGGGCAGCGTTCAAGGAGCGGCTGGGGGGTTTCCATGTCTCCATTCACAGCGGGCTGTGTTTATAGTGGCTCCACCCTAACCCCTGAAAAGGACATGTCTCCGAGAAGCAGGGACAGTTGGGAAGGAAAGACTGGAAATGGAGGAAGGCTGAGTCCATCGCGGAGCTCCCTCTCTGCGTCTCCTGTCAGCTGCTTGTCCCTCCTAGTGATGTGCCTCTGAACTCCCTCTCTCCACCCAGTCCCCTTCCCACAACGAAAATGGGGCTGCCCGGAGCTGGTGACTGCCTTTGGGTTCTGAAGCGGTCCGTTGAGTCTCCCCTGGCCTCTGGTTATGGAGACAGACAGCCTGGAGCGCTCGGAGGCCCAGGAGGCGGCTGCTCTTCTGGATGGAGCATTCCGCTCTCCTCGCTCCCTCTCTGACAGCTTCTCCCTTCCTGACAGCTTCTCCCTTCCTCGCTGAGGATAAGAGGAATCTGGCATTCTACACCTGGACCATTTGATTGTTTTATTTTGGAATTGGTGTATATCATGAAGCCTTGCTGAACTAAGTTTTGTGTGTATATATTTAAAAAATCAGTGTTTAAATAAAAAGACCTATGTACTTAATCCTTTAACTCTGCGGATAGCATTTGGTAGGTAGTGATTAACTGTGAATAATAAACATACAGTGAATTCTTCACTCTGTATCTTTTTTTTTTTCCCACCCTCGCCTTACTTAAAAACCTAAAACCTGGGCTGGCCCCGTGGCCGAGTGGTTAAGTTTGCGCACTCCACTGCAGGCGGCCCAGTGTTCGCGTCCTGGGCGTGGACGTGGCACTGCTCATCAAACCATGCTGAGGCAGCATCCCACATGCCACAACTAGAAGGACCCACAACGAAGAATATACAACTGTGTACTGGGGGGCTTTGGGGAGAAAAAGGAAAAAAGAAAGAAAAAATCTTTAAAAAAAAAAAAAACCTAAAACCTATGTCAGATGTTAGGTCACAGAGTCAGGACTCTTGTGTCCTTACATCGACTCACCTAGCTCCTTGGGGAGCATGAGGGTCTCACTGGGCCCCTGGAGGAGTGATGCCCCCGCTGTTCCTCAGAATCCCTGGGGAGCTTATTCACAACGCAGGTTCCCAGACCCCACCCTCAGTTACTCCGAGATTGTGGTCGAAGCCACCAACAGGCGTGCCTGGTGTTTCTGACAGAAACCGTAGACCACATTTTGGAAACTCCGGTCTCGACCTAGAGCTTTGTGAGGACGAAGAGTGCAGCTTCGTTGGCTCTTGTCTCTTCTGTCCCTCTCCTCCCCCCACCCCCCGCACCCCCTGAAATAAGGGACAGAAGGATGGAATGATTGTGGAAGCAGTCTTGATGTGCTAAGCAGCCGAAGCACACTTGTCCACTCAGCAGGCCGCTTTCAGGTGAGACGAGGCCTGTTGCAGCACACGCAGCACGGGCTACAGAAGATCGAATAAGTTTTGTTTATAGAGAACAAACAGAAAAGAAGCTAAACCCAAGGAATTTCACTTGTGTTCCTTGTCTAGTTCTTAAATAGAGCTCAGCCTACGACCTCATTCGTGGCCGCCCTGCTTGGGTGTGGGTTTTCAATTCTCCTTTCTCAGAAGTGACCGTGTGTGAGAAGGAACTTTACACAGCACTGTCCTGGGGGCTGCGGTCTCTGGTCCGCCTAGGCCAGCTACTCCAAAGCTGAGCAGAAGTTTCCAAATGGGGCCATTTAAGTGGAAACTTAAGGCAGTGACTGGCAGCTTCACTGAGGCTTATGGCTCGACTTGACTAGTAGTGTCAGAATTACTGGGAAAATCCCTGCTTCTACACGATCGGTTTGGTCACAGGTGTCTTGGTGATTGCACCCCTGCTGACCGTGGATCTGTAATTCCTGGGAAGGCATCTGAGTGGGAGCATCTTTGGGAAGACCCAGCCATGGAACAGGTCAGCTGTGATTGGACTAAAAGCTACAAGTGGGTGAGTGGCCTTGGGGCTTCCTCGTAGGCGCCCACTCTTCAGAGGGCTCTGCTGCGGCTGGAGCTTGGACGCACCCACCTGGGCTCACTGACATTCTTCATACTTAGTGACCTGGGAGTTTTAACAGAGGCTCGTCTTAAGACCTAATTGTGGAGGGGATGGTGGTGACAGCTCCCGCCACGTGCTCCGAGGCAGTCTGCCGCACCAGGGCTGCTTGGGTGGCAGGCCGGAAAGGCGATGGGCACAAGGGGCCTGCGTGTCCCTGATGCTTGGCCCCTTGACCTGCTCGCAGTAGGTGATCTTCAAGTCAGAACGTTTTGCTTTACCAAAGTGCCTGGATAACTAGGAAAAATGGAAGTAGAATTGTATTTACGTTCCTCGGAAATGCTTCTGACTCCTGAGATTCTGTGTTGACACGTAATGCACATTCACCAGATCTGAGGTCTGTTTTACACAGGAGAACGGGGAGAGAGTGGACACCCTCCTGGAGTGTGTGTTCATTTGGGGCCTTCTTAAACTTGGGCCTGGGGGTTACAAGCCCCTCACTCCAGCCGGAGCCCCGAAACAAATGAGTCCTGTGCTCGCTACCAAGATGGGTAGCATCAAAATCCTAAATTGCCACTATATCTTAGATTATTCATCCCCGTTTAAGGAAGTAGGAGTGCCACTCTGTGTACCCTCGGCACTGGTACATAAATATGAGATAGTGGTGTCGACTAACCCACCTGCCACTCAAGGCATTCTAAACACTACTTTTAAAAGATTTAACTGTGACGGAGTTCATTTAAAAGGTAGACTGTATCCCTCCCAAAAAGATATTACTGAGACGGTCTTTCAAGATCTGATTCTAGCCCATCTGATAAGCGACACTGGTCTTGGGTCTCCAAAGACAGTCAAATGTTTTAATATCCCATCTCCTTGTCAGATGTGTCCAGAATTAGGTTTTAGAAAGCACAGTCATCGTAGCTCTCCTCTGAGTCTGCAGTCACTTTATCAGGGTCTGCCTCCCTCCCAAATAACTTGCATCATGAGTGAGTGCTATGACCTTGTGTAAGTGCCCTCACGTCTGGTGCCCGCCCGTGCCCCTCCCCTATTCCTGTCCTGTGCTAGGGAATCAAAGGGCATGGAGCGCCCCCTTTCCTATCTACCCCGTTTGGGGCTGGTGGAGCACTCCTGGGAGCGATCCACCTGGTGAACTTCATTCCTGGGGTGTGTGGTGTTCCC
Organism: Equus asinus; assembly: GCF_041296235.1. Lineage (NCBI taxonomy): Eukaryota > Metazoa > Chordata > Mammalia > Perissodactyla > Equidae > Equus > Equus asinus. The sequence continues at coordinate 55,736,983 of NC_091802.1, read as the reverse complement.
TTCCGGCTCTGGAACTGGAGGCACCTCTCCCCACTCAAGGTGGAGGCTCAGGGGAGCTCATCTGTGTCCTCCCCCAGACCTTCAGCTGCCCTTTCCACTCCTACACTGCAGGCATTACTGCTCTGAGTCATCCTGAAACTGGAATTACCCGACTTCAGGCTTCTGTACTTGATATCGATGCGTTCTTTGGTAGTGATTCTTGTATTGGTATGCAAGCCGATGGATGAGAGAATTTCAGAGAGGAATTGTGGACAACACACAGTCGGGGGCGGGGGCAGGTGGGGCTTGAACCAGGTCTTGGGGGAGATTGTTCTAAATAGGACAAGTAGACCCACAGGGCAGGCAGTGCAGTGTTAGTAGAGGTGTGTGGGGCCTGGGCAGCCTCCTGCAGCGAGGAAAGAGTCCAGGTGGGTTTGTGGGCCTTCAAACGTGGGCTGAACAATGCCACTCTCCCTGCTGACACACAAGCATTCCCTTGGTGTTGTAGATGAAGGGCGTGATCAAAGATGAGTTTTCAAAAGACCTCACTTGCAATGGTGCACAGGGCAAATCAGGATAGCCTGGAAGAAACTGTTGAGGTCATGGTAATTTAAGGGAACCAGCTTGGTTCTCGTTGCTTCTGGCCAGTCAGCTGGACTATGCGCCAGCGTCCTTGCAGCTCAGTGTGGCTGTGTGACAGAGTCTAGGCTCAGCTGGCCCAAGTGGTCCTCCACTTTCTTCCCCAGCCACCTGCTGGAAGCCAGAGGGCCAGTGGCAGATTCCACCAGCTCACCGCTATACCCCTGACTTGAGTGAGAAACATCTGATGTACTGCGTCCCTGACATCAGGGGCCCTTTGTTCCCAAACATCACCCTACCCTGACTGTCCAGGGGCCACCTTGGAGAATAGTGAAGAGGGGAGGAACTTGAAAGGCTCAGCTGAGAATGTTAAGTTTGGGGGGAAGAAGTGGAATTGCTCATCATAATCTAAATATAAAGAAGCAGTGATGACAGCAAAGTTAAAGCTGACATGAGACCACCATCCGTACATCCTGGAGCAGACTTGGCCAACGCATTGGGGCCAAGCCCTGCTCCCCATTCCTCTCATTATTCTGGCCATCGCTCCTGTGCTCCTTGTTCCCTCACTGGGTGTTTGTCGAGATCGTCATGTGGTTCCTTCAGGCGTCTGCTCAAATATGAGTCCTCACTCCGAGAAGCCCTCCCTGAATGTAATTAGTAATCACCTCCCCTCCAGCACTTTCTATTCCTTACCACGCTGTTTTTCTATGTAGCCCTTATGGCTACTTCGCTGGTTTCTAGTGAGTGTGTAATTCTTCCTGCCCGTCTCCCCTATCAGGCTGTAAGCTCCTCAGGGCAGGAGGAACTCAGTCACTCTTGCATCCCTCGCACCTAGAAGAGTGAGTGAAACATCCTACATGTCCGTGGTACTCATCTGATACAAGAATAGTATGTCCCACACGCTGCTACGAACAAGGCCAATGGTGCCAGCATTCCCAACCTTACCGTCTGCGGCAGAAGGCAGCCAACTAATGACTCAGTGGGAGAAGTGGCATGATTAAGGGGAGCGTAGGAGTTTGGGGGACATTCAGCAGCCGCTCCCACCTGTCTAGAAGTCAGAGAAGATGAGACAGTTATGCATAAACAGAGAGCTGAGAGCTGAGCTGAGCAAGATGGTCGCTCTGTGGAGAGGAAGGAATGTGTTGCAGGCAAGAAAGCCTCAGGCAGGACAGCGCTGCAAGTTCCAGAGAGGGCGCAGTGTAGAGAGGGAGGGAGACCAGGGCCCAAGGAGAGGTTGGCGCAGGGGCAGAGGCCACATGAAGCAGGCCTGTGTAAGCCACAGGAAGGAGCTGGAAGTGGGGAGCTCTGGGGGGTTGGGGTTTTTGAATTTTTTTAAGGATAACTTGATTGAGATACAATTCACTTGTCATACAAGTCACCCACTTAAAGCATACCATTAATTGGTTTTTAGTATTATTCACAGAATTATGCAATCAATTTTGTTTATTTTAGATTGCCGCTGAGCTAACATCTGTTGCCAATCTTTTTTTTTTTTAATTTCTTCTCCCGACAGTCCCTCAATACGTAGTTGTATATTCTAGTTGTAGGTCCTTCTAGTTGTGGCATGTGGGACACCGCCTCAGCGTGGCCTGATGAGTGGTGCTAGGTCTGTGCCCAGGATCCGAACCAGCGGAACCCTGGGCCACCGAAGCGGAGCACGCAAACTTAACCACTTGGCAACGGGGCTGGTCCCTATGCCATCAACTTTAGAACATTTTCATCACCCCCAAAAGAAACTATGTATTCATTATCACTCACTTCTCATTTTCCTCCAACCCCTTCCAGCACCTGGCAACCACCAGTCTTACTTTCTGTCTCTATGGATTTGCCTATTCTGGACATTTTGTATAAACAAGATCATGCAATACGTAACCTTTGGTGTCTGGCTTCTTTTGCTCAGCATAATGTTTCCAAGATTCGTCCACGTGGTGGCACGCATCAGTACTTCATTCCTTGTTATGGCTGAATAATATTCCATGGTAGGGATAGACCACATTTAGTTTGTTCATTCGTCAGTTGATGGACATTTGGGTTGTCTCCACTCTTTGGCTGTTATGAATAGTGCTGCTGTGAACATTCATGTGCAAGGTTTTATGAAGACACACCCTGAAGAATTTTAAGCAGAGAACAGTGGAGAAAGGGGGCAGTGTAAGAGACTGTGGCACTTCTCCTGGTGAGAGAGGGGGCGGCGGGAGGAACAAGGAGAATCTGGTCGGTTTGAGCCATGTTTACATGGGAGATAAAGGAAAGGAGAGGTAGCGATGACCCCTCGGATCCTTGGTTGAGCAATGGGGGACCAGTGGTTGCTGTTGATTGAGAGGACCCCTAGAGGAGGGGGTGGGTGGGGTAGCGAGAAAGGCCTCTGGGTTGAATTTGAGGTGCCCATGGACAGACGTTTGGGAGCAGGAGATGTGCTCACTTGGAGCTCAGGAGACAAATCTGAACAAGGGACCCAAGATCAGGGGCTGTGTGCGTGGAGGTGGCCCTGAAGCCACAACCCTGGGTGAGACCTCATGCTCTCCACTCTCCATGAGGGAAGGGGGCAGAACAGGGCACTGAGCCCTGAGGAAGGCCAGGCCCCAAGGACTGGCCAGGGGAAGAGGAGGAAGCAAGAAGAGGCCAGAGAGGCAGGAGGCGAACCAGGGCTGCACAGCACGAGCCAGCTGTGTGTCTGGGGATGCTGCTGCCAGGAAACCCCGCCTGTGGCCGCCCGCGTGCTCCACCCTGTGTCTTCCTTCAGATGATCCAGATTGTCCCCTAACTGCCCTGTCACGCCTTTTCTCTTCCGCTGAGAATCGTTCCCCCTCTGCCAGGTTGTTGGGAGAACCAAGTGTGGACTCCTGACTCTCGGAGTGGCACAGTACAGGGGAGAGCGTCAGACTGGAGTCACGAGACCCAGGGCTTTATTCTCAGCTGTGTGACCTCAGGCAGGGCCCTTAACCTCTGATCCCTTCGTTCATCTGTTTGAAAAACAAGCGGTGTTTCCAGGTTGGCCTGCGGATCCAACATGATTGCATGTGTAGGTGTTTTTCAAACTCTTAAGTGCAATGGGACTATACTGACTATGATCTTGGCATTCAAGGCCTTTTACAGTCTGAGCCTGGTCCAATTTGCCAACTCTTTGGCCCTCTAAGTCCTTTCTGAGTGTGTCCCTTGCTTGAGCCAGCATCCACCTTTTTCTCTGATCTCAGGCCAAGGCCTCTCTTTCTCTCTTGTCAGCTTATCCCCAACCTGACATGAGAACTGTCTCTACACACCCCATATCCTCTTAGAAAGCTTTCCTGACCAGCTCCCTGTGAACTCTTGCTCCACCACAGTCTCAAACCCCGAATACCTGTCCCCTCCTCCATTTTATATGTCCCTTGTCTGTTTGCCCAACTGAGGAGCTACTCCCTGAAGACAGGACCGCTCCTTGACCTGTCCTGCGGCCCCACCCTCCTGCCCCCACCCAGCCTGGAGCCCTGCTTCAACAACCACATTGCCAGTGGTGGTCGATCGCATCTGCAGCCAGGAACAGGAGAGCAAGGGTTAGGACCCCAGATTCTGGGGTGGCCTTGGATAGGTCACCTCCTGTACTTTGGGAGTAACTGGGTAGGTAACCTTAAACAAGTTACCTTTCTAAGCCTCAGGTCAAGAAATTTAGGCTGATAAAAGAAACTGAGGATTGCACAGGATAAGGTGGATTAATCAATGCTAGCTCCCACAGCTGGTGATTCATTCTCTCAGCCCAACTCTGGCCAACCCTGTGCCCACCCATGACTCTTGTTCTTATTGAAGGCAAAAGAATTCATCCAGGGCCTGGCCCCGTGGCCAAGTGGTTAAGTTCTCATGCTCTGCTTCGGCGGCCCAGGGTTTTGCCAGTTCGAATCCTGGGTACGGACATGGCACCTCTCATCAAGCCATGCTGAGGCAGCACAACTAGAAGGACCCACAACTAAAAATACACAAGTAGGTACCAGGGGGCTTTGGAAGAAAAAGGAAAAATAAAATCTTTAAAAAAAGAAAAAAGAATGCATTCATATTTTCATTTTTTTATGTTTAAATCTTTGATCCATTTGAAGGCTCTCCTGGTAACCGGTGTGAGCTTGGATCCATCTCTCTTTTTTCCAGATGGCTACCCGGTTGTCCAGATAGTATTTATTAAGAGGTCCGCTGTCAGCTCTCAGATTTGAGAGGATGCACCTTATACACTGAATTTCTCCATGGTGGGGTCCTGTGTCTGGGTTTTCTGTTCTCTCGCTCTGTCTATCTGTCTGTCCCTGGAGCTGTGCCTGGCGCACTCGGCTAGTTCCTGAGGCTTTACAGAGGTTTGATGTCAGATGGGCCCTTCCTCCCCCATGGCTCTCCCTCTCCTGTTCTCCTGGCCCTTCTTGCTTGTTTATGTTTTTAATGTAAACTTTAGAATCAGCTTGTCTAGTTCCAGAAAAAAAGCCTCTGGGTGTTTTTATTTGGATCATGTTGAATTTATAAACTACCTTCAGAAGAACTGACATCTTTATGATGTTGGGTCTTCTATCCAAGAACATGGCACGTCTTTCCAGTTTCATGTCCTTTGGGAACGTCTCAAAGTTTTCCTCATGGAGGTTTTGCACGTTTCTTGTGATATTTGTTCCCAGATATTTTATCTTTTCTGTTGATATTTTAAATCAGATCTTCTCTTCCATCATACCATCTGCCTGGTGGTGGTTTGTATAGGGGGAGGTATTGATTTCTCGATACAAATTCTGATCTTATTTCCCTACTGAATTATCAGACTGTTGGAAGTGGTTTGGCAGTTGATCTCATGTGGACAAAACTGTGTCTGAATCTCACATTTAAACCTCCTGGTAGGCAAGCTCTGAGAAGGTTCTTCCACTGCTTCTAATCTCCCTGCACTGGAATTGGGCAGACAAAATTAGTCTAATGAGCAAATGACTGAGGCTGAGAGATGGAGGGGCTGTCTTAGACGAGATGCTTGATTACTCCTAGAATGAAATCTGTTTAAAAACTTATTTGAACAAAATTCAAAATGTTTTGTTCTGAGTAAGTGATGTAAGTCCTTCTACAAAGGTTTTCTGACCATAAAGTTGCTCTTTCAAACACTTTTGTAGCCTGAAAAAAGTAACCTGTTGGGAGAGGCTACTTTTCTCAGAACAAAATGTCACATCTGTCAGGATGGCTATTAGCAAAGAAAAAAAAAAAGGAAAAGGCAAAAAGCAAGAAGTGCTGGCAAGAGGGTGGAGAAATTGGAACCTCTGTGCACTGTTGGTGGGAATGTAAATTAAGGCAGCCGCTATGGAAAACAGTATGGAGATTCCTCCAAAAATTAAAAATAGAACTACTATATGATCCAGCAATTCCACTGCTGGGTATACATCCAAAATAATTGAAATCAGGATTCAAAGAGATATTAGAATTCTTGTGTTTATTGCAGCACTGTTCACAATCCCCAAGCTGTGAAAACAACCTAAATGTGGGTCAACAGATAAACAGATAAAGAAAATGTGACACACACACAGAGGAATACTATTCAACCTTAAAAAAGATGGAAATTTTGCAATATGTGACAACATGGATGAACCTTGAGGACGTTATTCTGAGTGAAATAAGCCAGTCACAGAAGGACAAATCCTGCATGATTCCATTTGTGCAAGGTTCCTAGAGTAGTCAAATTCATAGAATCAAAGAGTAGAGTGGTGGTTACCAGGGGCTAGGGAGAGGGGAGATGAGTTTGTAATCAATGGGCATAAGGTTTCAGTTAAGCAAGATGAATGAGTCCTAGAGATCTGCTGTATAACACTGACCCACAGTCAACAAGAACATATTGTACACATGAACATTTAAGAGGGTAGATCTCATGCTAAGTGTTCTTACCACAATAAAATTTTAAAAATTTAAAAAGAGATAAAGGAACACTGTTGGCTATAATAGCTGGTTGTAGAACCTCATGGAAGGGGGAAAATAGTAAATATGCATGTGAAGAGAAAAATACTCTTTGCAAAGCTCCCCAAGGATTCTAATGCTGAGATGCTGTGCTCTAGCGCATCCTCCTCCTTCTATAGGCGGAGGGGAACGGCGCCCAGAGGCAGAGGATGAGGGTCCTGCCTGAGCCCTTACAGCCTCACCCCTCCCTTGCGCAGTGGCCTTGATTTCAGCACTGGCAAGGACCAGACCAGCAAGAACATTGTCTTCCTGCTCTCCATCTGCACCCCTCACCCCAAGAGTTGAAAACAAAGGGGTAAATGCTTATTAAGCATTGCTGGGGCCGCCCCCATGGCTGTGTGGTTAAGTTCGCGCACTCCGCTTCTGCCGCCCAGGGTTTCGCAGGTTCGGATCCTGGGCACAGGCATGGCACTGCTCGTCAGGCCGTGCTGGGGTGACATCCCACATGCCACAACTAGAAGGACCTACAACTAAAATATACAACTATGTACTGGGGGGAGTTGGGGAGAAAAAGTAGAAAAAAAAAAAGCATTACTAACAAGGGGCCAGCCCTGTTGCCTAGTGTTTAAGTTCGGTATGCTCTGCTTCGGCAGCCCCAGTTCAGCTCATGGGCGTTCACCTACACCACTTGTTGTTGGCCATGCTGTGGTGGAGACCCACATACAAAATAGAGGAAGATTGGCACAGATGTTAGCTTAGGTTGAATCTTCCTCAGCAAAAACAAAAAAATTACTGTCTTTTCCTCCAAACCCTTGCTTCCTTTTCTGCCCTGGTGAGCTGGTCTGAACATAAGAAAAAAATGGCCAAAGTTCCCCCCTTCCACCCTCTACTCTCAGACTCCCAAGGCAGCCAGATACTGCAGGAAAAGCTTTGAAGTCTGTCTCACTCAGCTCATGAAGGGGGGCTGCTGTGACAAAATACCATAGACCAGGAAGTCCGAGATCACAGTGCCAGTGCCAGCAGATTTGGTACTTGGTGAAGGCTCTCTCCTGTCTCCTCACCCTGACCTCACAAAGCAGAGGGAGGTTATAAATCTCATCATGGGAGCCCCGCCCTCATGACCTCATCTGAATCTAATTACTCCCAAAGGCCCACCTCCTAATACCATCACCTTGGGGTTAGGGCTTCAACATATGGATTTGGGGGGACTCCAACATTCAGTCCATGACAACGTTCATAAGCCTAGCTCTGGACCCTACTAGTTGTGTAACCTTGGGCAGGTTACCCGACACCTCTGAGCTTGTTTCCTCATCAGTATGATGGGATACGATGTCTGCCTCCTAGGGTTTTAGGGAGAAGTGACTAATATATAAGATGTCAAGCACAATGCTGGAAGTATGGTACTTGCTCAATACACGTTCCTGTTCATCTGTGGCACCAAGGCTGTCTGGCTGCCATTTTTCCTCTTTCCTCTTCTATGGTAGTAGAATGCCCAATTTTTAGCTTGTACATGGCCACCCAGAAGAAAGACCACCTGTATCAACCACTGTAGCAGTTAAGCGTGGTCATGTGACTAAGTTCTGGCCAACAGGATCCAAGCAAAAGTCTCATGAGGCAGCTCCCATGGGAGGCAACCTTCCAGAGCCCCTTTCTCCTTCAGTCCTTCCTTCATCATCCATGTGGTGTCTGGAGTTCCAGCTGCCGGCTTGGGTCAGATATAAGGGCCATACCCTAGGATGGTGGCCTGGTTAACGGCAAGGGGTCTGTGCCTCTGGAAAGTTTATGGAGATGGCTGCCCAAGCAGCCTTGGACAGGTTACCCTGGACTTTGATGAATTTAAGCCACTATTAAGTGACTATTGTCACTTTTCTGGCAGCTGAATCTAATCCTGATACCCTACTGTTCATGCCTGTCTACCAAGTGGCCAGTCCCCACATTCCCTGACATCTCTTTTCTCCAGAATTCAGGGGGCCTCAAAAGCAGGCGTATCCCCACCCCAAAGGTGAGCAAAGAAAGACGTCCAAAGACACCTCCACAATCTCTCTCTGTGCAGCACACCCACGTGTATGATTCTCCTCCGCTCCCCATTTCCCTATCTCTAAACACCTTCAGAGGGGTGCAAGCAGGTGAGGAAGAGGAGTATCATTTCACTCTGAGCCAGAGTGGGGTCCTGCTTCTTCCATCCCTGCACTCCACAGTACCTACTGAGCATTTTAGCCTGGGTCTGTGCCAGGCGCCGGAGACAGAGAGATGAATAAGAAAATTACCAAACATCAACCTTCAGGGAGCTCAAGACACGTGGAGGATGCTGAGCAATAATCTGTCTCAGGGCAGGTGTGGGCCCAGGTGAGGTGAGGGGGACCCCAGACTTGGATGGAGTCAGGAAAGGCTTCAGAGAGATGCTGGAGGAAAGAAGAGAAAATTGTATACGCAAAAGCATATGGCATCAAAAAACCCAGAAAATAACAAGTACTGACGAGGATGTGGAGACATTGGAACCCTCATACATTGCTGGTACGAATAAAATTGCTGTGTAAACCAGTTTGGTGATTCCTCAAAAAGCTAAACATACAGTTACCATGTAATCCAACAAGTCCAGTCCTAGGCATGCGCCCAAAAGACCTGGAAACGGGTCCAAACAGATGTTTGTATGCCAGTGCTCACTGCAGCATTATTCACAAGAGCCAAAAGGTGGGATCAACTCGAGTGTCCATCAAGAGATGAACGCATAGGGGCTGGCCCCGTGGCCGAGTGGTTAAGTTTGCGCGCTCTGCTTCAGCGGCCCAGGGTTTCACCAGTTCGGATCCTCGGCGCGGACATGGCACCGCTCGTCAGGCCATGCTGAGGCGGCATCCCACCACAACTAGAAGGACCCACAACTAAGAATATACAACTATGTACCAGGGGGCTTTGGGGAGAAAAAGGAAAAATAAAATCTTTAGAAAAAGAGATGAATGCATAAACAAAACGTGGTCCATACGTGCAAGTAGAATATTATTCATCCATATAAAAGGATGAAGTTCTGACATATGCTGCAATGTGGATAAACCTTGAAAAAATTATTCTAAGTGAAATAAACCAGACACAAAAAGACAAATATTGTATGGTTCTACTTTTATAAAGTATCTAGAATAGTTAAATCCATAGAGACAGAAAGTAGATTAAGGTTACCAGGGGCCAGGAGGAGGAAGGAACGGGGAGTTATTGCATAATGGGTACAGAGTTTCCCTTCGGAGTGATGAGGTTTAGAAATAGATAGTAGTGATAGTTGCACAACATTGTAAATGGAATTAATGCCACTGAATTGTACACTTAAAAGTGGTTGAAATGGCAAATTTTATACATACAGACATATATATCTCCACACACACCCAAAAGCACATGGGCTCCTGCATGTTGAATTCTAGAAGGAGCAAACATGACCACAGGACCAAAGCCAGGGTGGTCTAGGGTAATGGCTGATCCTGAGGCTGGGGGCCTGGGGTGCAGAGTACAGGAGCCCATAGATTGCTCTCATATTTCTCTCATAAGGTCAGCACTGTTCGGGTTTCCCTTGTGGTTTCTCTCTTACCGCTTTATCTTCTTCCACTCCGAGCTCTGGATGATGTCATTCTGCTCTCAGAAGGGTTGGATGAAGAGAGCAGGATGTAACATCACAAAAGACTCGGATGTTTTGAGATATCCATGTTGTGGTGTGTTTCCGTAGTTCTCTCCTTTTATCACCAATAGTGACCCATTGTGTGGATATACTGCATCATATAGTGCTCTGCTGATGGACAGCTAAGCTGTTTCCAGTTTTGGCTGCAATGAATATTCTTATAAAATCTTTTATAAACATATTTTCATTTCTCTTGGGTAAATGCCTAGAAGTGGAATTGTTGGGTCATAGGTGTATACATGTTTAACTTAATAGGAAACTGCCTGACCTTTTCCCACGTATTTGTACCATGTTACAGTCCCACTGGCAATGTACGAGAGTTCCGGCTGCTCCGCAGCTTTGCTAACGTTTGGGCGTTACCAGTCTTTAATTTAAGCCATTCTGGTGGACGTCTGATGGTATCACATCGTGGTTTTCATTTGCACTTCCTTTTGACTGATGTTTTGCCCACTTATTGCCCATTTGTATCTTTCTTTGTGAAATAGCTGTTTAAATCTCTGTCCTAATTTGTTTACTGGGTTGTTCAATTTTTCATTGTCAACTTTACTTCCAGATTTAAAGTTCCCAGAAGTAGTCATCCTTGAGTTTGGTGGGACCAGAAGTCATGGGGGAAGGTGTGGTCTGCGGTTGACACGGGGCACACTAACCCTTCCTTTGTGATAGAGCTACACCCACTGTCTCCCTCTGTGCCTCTGGTGGTGAGTGAAGACCGGCTTGCCACAGTCATAGCAGAAAACACCTCCTCAGGGAAGCTCAGAAATGAGTGATGGGTGAGGTGTTGTCATCCACCAGGTGGACGATCTGGTCAGAGAGAACCGACTGGTGACAACCAGAAATCTGGAAGCCTGGAGGCCCCTCCAGCAAACTTGGAAACATTTCTCCTTGGGCTGATGCTGACATTCCCTAAGGCCTCTTGATGTTTGGCTCTGCTGAGAACAGCAACAGACGAAAATTGAAACGCTTAAGAAATCAGCTCTTGAAAGTTACTGGACAGTGAATCCTCTTTCTGTTTTTTTTTTTTTTCTTGGTTAGTTTACTGGTGTTTGGTCATTTGCTGAGTGAATCTGAAAGGATGAAAAAAGGAACTGGATCAGAAGTGCCTCTATCTTTGTCCCCTGCAGTCAGTCTGTCAGAACTTCCTCCAGAATCCTCTAGCAGTTATTGGTTTTTCATGACTTTCTCAAACTTATAGCCCTAAAGTTTGAAAAGTAAGTAAGTAAATAAAAACAATGGAAACTTACAACCACACAGAAACCTACACACAGAAACCTGGATATTTATAGCAGCTTTATTCATAGTTACTAAAACGTGGAAGCAACCAAGATGTCCTTCAGTAGGTGAATGAATAAGCTGTGCGATATGTCCAGACAGGGGACTGTTATTCAGCGCTAATAAGAAATGAGCTATCAAGCCACACAAAGCTATGGAGGAAACTTAGATACATATTACTAAGTGAAAGTCAGCTCCAGGTGGGAGGAAATTCTGATTTGCTCATTATGATATCCCCAGTATCTAAAACAGCATCTGGCCATACAGACCCTCAATAAATACTTGATAGGAAAGAAATGACGGGAAACAGAGGCCCTTCATCTCACCCTGAATCATCGGAAAGCAGAAAGAAACAAGGGCAGCCCAGGGTGATCAGCTGAGATGAGGCTCCCTGATTCAGTGTCTCTCCAAATGTGGGCCACCAGCCAAAATGCTTTTTCCCGGGCCCTATGCTGGATCTGCTTGATCAGGATGATTGTCCTTAGGCAGGGGGTAATCTGCATTTTTAAATAAGTATCCCAGATGATTCTTGTATCAGCTGAAGCTGGGAACCCTTGAGCTGCTTACTAAAATGCAGATTCTTTTTAGGCCTGTAGGAGTCCAGAGGCAGCAAAGGCTTGGACACCTTGTAGTCCAACCCCTTCATCTTTATAGAGAAAGTGCAGCCCAGAGAAAGGAGTGCCTTGCCAAAGAGCCACAGCAAGTCACCTCCTGGCTCTCAGGGCTCTTCCGGATGGCATGGCTGACCAACCCACTCAGACAGTGAGAGATTCTTTTGTCTCTGATCGAAAAGATCTCAGGCTTAGGCAGCTGATAAATACCAGCTCTATTTGGTGGAGGCTGAGGAGGTATTTACTCCCTCCGAGGAGGCGGGGGAAGTCCAAAGGAGCTTTGAATAGGTCTTTTTAGGGTAAATGTTGATGAGGTCACAGAAGGATTCACTTCCCCAAGCTGACGGGAACCGTTATTTTCCGGTTTCTCTTTTCACATGATATGATCTACTTAGCATATTTAACTTAAAATGAAATCACCAGATTTCAAATATGCAAAAACTAGAACCAGGGTATAAGCCCAGGAAAACTGGCACCTGCCACTAATCTCATCTCAGCTTAGCCACCAATTTGCCATTTGACCTTGAGAGATGCTAGGTGCATCGCCTAGCCCCTCGGGGCCCTGGCCCCTGGCCATGAGTCTTTCCAGTTCTCATGACCTGTGGTTCCCTGAGGCGAACTCACTCTACAATTAGCCTGTAGCCAAAAGTCCTGCTGGCTTATCTGTTGAATGACCACTGGGAGGCCTATTCTAAAACGTGGGCTTGTTCTTGTCCAGGAGAACAAAACAAAACCAAAGATCTCAATCACGAAGAGGTTATCTGGAGAGAGGTTAGGGGTCACTCCACAAAACCGATGGAAAACGGAGATATAATACAGAGGCTGGGGTTTCATAGAGAAATAAGGCAACCTCTAGGTAAAGAGACGGAGGAAGTGAGTAAGGACACAGGTAGCCCTGAAGGGCACAGGGGGGACATTTTCAAGAAGGGCAAGAAGTCAAATTTCTGTACCAGGCTCTGCCTATTGTGGGCCACCTTAACATTTTTAACTATCCTTTTCCCGTGTGGACAATGCTTATCAGCACTTATGTTGAGTGAAAAAAAGCAGAAGTCAAAATTCTGTGTACATATTAAGAACTGATTTTCAACAAAGGTGCAAAAGGCAATTCAGCAGCAAAAGAACAGATTTCTCAACAAAAGCAGTGCTCCAGATGCTGGAACAATTAAATATCCAAATGGAAAAAAAAAAGAGAAAACAGAAGAAAAAGAACTTCAAATCTGTATCTCACACCATACACAAAATTAACCCAAAATGGATCAGAGACCTAGATGTAAAACCGAAAACTATAAAATTTCTATTGGAGGGGCTGGCCTGGTGGTGCAGTGCTTAAGTTCACACGTTCCGCTTCTTGGTGGCCCGGGGTTCACCGGTTCAGATCCCGCGTGTGGACGGCACTGCTTGGCGAAAGCCATGCTGTGGCAGGTGTCCCACATATAAAGTACAGGAAGATGGGCATGGATGTTAGCTCAGGGCCAGTGTTCCTCAGCAAAAAGAGGAGGATTGGCAGCAGATGTTAGCTCAGGGCTAATCTTCCTCAAAAAAAAAAAAAAATTTCTGCTGGCCCCGTGGCTGAGTGGTTAAGTTCGCGTGCTCCGCTGCAGGCGGCCCAGTGTTTCGTTGGTTCGAATCCTGGGCACGGACATGGCACTGCTCATCAAACCACACTGAGGCAGTGTCCCACATGCCACAACTAGAAGGACCCACAACAAAGAATGTACAACTAAGTACCGGGGGGCTTTGGGGGGGGGAAAAATTCTATTGGAGAACATAGGAGAAAAATCTTTATGGTTTTTGGCTAGGCAAAGAATTCTTAGGTATGATACCAAAAGCATGATCCATAAAAGGAAAAAGCAAATCAATAAATTTGACTTCATTAAAATTAAGAACTTCTGTTCTTTAAAACACAAGCCACATATATAATGAGAAGGGACTTATATCTAGAAAATATAAAGAACTCTCAACATTCAATAATAAGAAACAAAATAATCCAACTAAAAGTGGGCACAAGATTTGAACAGATACCTTACTGAGAAGATATATGGATAGCAAGTAAACCCATGAAAAGATGCCCACCATCATCAATCAATAGGGAAATGCAAATTAGAACCACAATGACTTACCATTGCATATCTATTTAAGTGGCTGAATTTATAAAGAATGACCTTGCCAAGGGTGTGGAGGAGCTAGAACTGTCATACTGCTGGTGGGAAAGTCAAACAGTACAACCACTTTGGAAAATAGTTTGGCAGTATCTTAAAAAGTTAGGTATACGCTGACTATACTATCCAGACATTCCACTCCCAGGTCTGTAACCAAGAGAAATTACACAGAAATTAATGTCCATACAATGACTTATATATGAAAGTTTACAGCAGTTTTATTTGTAATAGCCAAAAACTGGAAGCAACCCAAATGTCCATTAACAGGTGAATGGATAAATAAATTGCTGTATACCCATACAATGGACTATTACTCAGCAATAAAAAAGAATCAGTTAATGATACACACAACATGTATGAATCTCAACATAATTACGCCAAGGGAAAGAAGCCAGATGAGAAGAATATCATGTATGATTCTAATTATATAAAGTTCTATACAATGCAAACCAACCTAAATGACAGAAGTGACACGAGAGATTGCTTGGGTAAGGGGGAGCGAGAAGAGAGGGCAAGAGGGAGGGAGAGCAGAGGGGCATGAGGGATCCTTTGAGGTCATGGATATATGCTCACTATCTTGGGGTGATACATACCACATGTCAAAACATAAAATTGTTCACTTTGAATACATGCAATCAACTGTATGTCAATTACACCTGAATAAAGCTGTTTTAAAAATTGTGATGAGCCTAGAACATCTCATCATACCAAAAAGCAAGGAAACTAGTCATTTTGTCAAAAGGATTCAGGTGCCCACTTGAATAGGCATCAACTGACCACAGATGCGAAAATATGAGCATCAATTAGGATAATAAGTACAGTAGATCAAAAGAGAACAAATATGTTTAAATCCATGTGTTCATAACAATAGATATAAAATATGTTATGTATTCACAATGATAATAATAATAAAAAAACCTCATTGATCAATACCCTTTCAAAGATACTAGGGAATGAATTATTTTGAAAACTGCTAACGGAAAGAATCACACATTTACCCTGCCTTTCTTATGTGAAATGTACCTCATGTAATCAATTAGCCAATGAAGGGACATTCCTTTTCACAGGCAGTGCAGCTAATAAATGCTGAAATGATATCGCCATTTACAAACCCTAATCAATACCATGATCATCAATAGCTGCAAACATCACAAAATGAGAGACAAGAAGGCATTATGATTCTCCTCACGGAAGTACACAAAGCCACGTAGGTAGTCTTGTCCAAAAAAAAAACGAGTCCTGAACTGATCAGACCTTTTAGATCTGACTATCAGTATGCAGAGGGAACCCAGGGGATAGAGGGAGATGCTAAAACAACCCCACGGAGATGCCACCAGCAAGATCCAGACTGAGGAAAACGCTACAGGGTAAACTAACTAGTTTCTTAAAAAACAAAGAGACAAAGAAAGGAAAAGAAATAAAAGAAATTGCAAGTGAAAAAGAGAGGAAGAGGGACCACAGATTTAAAATGACTTAAGAGAGACATTACCGAGCTGCAATGTGTGGCCTGAACAAACTGGGGGGTTTTTTTTTGAGGAAGATCAGCCCTGACTAACATTTGCCACTAATCCCCTGAGCTAACATCCATGCCCATCTTCCGCTACTTTATATGTGGGACGCCTGACACAGCATGGCTTGCCAAGCAATGCCATGTCCGCACTTGGGATCCGGACTGGCCAACCCCAGGCCGCCAAAGCAGAACATGCGCACTTAACTGCTTCGCCACCCCGCAGCAGCCCGGGGTTCGCTGATTCAGACCCCACGTGGGGACGTGGTAACGCTTGGCAAGCCGTGCTGTGGTAGGCGTCCCACATATAAAGTAGAGGAAGATGGGCACGGATGTTAGCTCAGGGCCAGTCTTCCTCACCAAAAAGAGGAAGATTGGCAGCAGCTGTTAGCTCAGGGCTGATCGTCAAAAAAAAAAAATAAAGAAATTTATACGTCAATTAGAGAACTGTAAACATCTATTTGATATTTGATGATATTAGGAAATTATCATTTGTTGATTTTGCAGGGGGAGGTGACAGTTTGGGGGATATGTTTTAAAAGGAGAATGCTTGTCTTTTAAAGCTACACTCTGGGGCTGGCCCGCAGGGGAGCGGTTAAATTCATGCGCTCCACTTCCGGGGCCCAGGGTTTCACCTGTTCAAATCCTGGGCACCGCCTTAGCACTGCTCATCAGGCCATGCTGAGGCAGCATCCCACATGCCACAACTAGAAGGACCCACAGCTAAAGTATATACAACTATGTACTGGGGGGCTTTGGGAAGAAGGAAAAATAAAATCTTTAAAAATAAAATAAAGATACATTCTAAAGTGTTTACTGGTGAAATAATTTGATATCTGGTTTTTACTTCAAAATAGTGTTTTGGGGAGAGACATCGGTGCAATTAGAGAGGAAACAAGATTGACCATGAGGCGGTTGATTGTTGAGTAATGACTACATAAGGTAGTTCATTAGGTTATTCTCACTACTTTTGTATATGTATGAAATATTTTTAAGTTATGCAGTAAAAATGTTTTAAAATTGTGCGTCAAAATGATTGCACTAATGTGGAAAATGCAATTAAAAAATCAGGAAGAAATACTGTCTTGCAAAACGCTGATGCCACTTGCGTGAGAGCGGAAGGATGAGTCATTTCCCCCTTCACTTCTACATTTTCTGTAATATGTCTCTATATTTTTATAACGAGAAATTAAACATATAAGCCCTAGAGGGAAACCAAACCTCTGTTTTTGCCGCCCTCGTCTGGGTCTTAAAAACTCATCTATTCTCTCCCCCACGTCCTCCAGGTCTCTGCCAAGCTTCCCGCCATCTTTTCCAAGTTTAGATTATCCGGGTTCTAGAACTACGAGGGTTTTGAGGGAAGTGGGTCAAACTCAGCTTCCACCGGCCCGCAGGCCGATCGGAGCCACATGCCACTTCGCACCGCGATCTCCAAAGGCGCAGCCTGCCTTCGGGGCCCGCCCCCTTCCGACGTCTGGGTGACATCCACGCACGCGCGCGTAGAGGGCCTACATCTCCCAGGAGGCTCTGCGCCTCGCAGGGGGACAGCCTTGGTAGCGGCGACTACATTACCCAGCAACACCTTGCGGGAGGCGTTGGTCGAACGTCGAGTCTACAACCATTGGCCTAGCGTCTGTCGGCAGCTGCGCGGTGATTGGCTCAGGAGGCCGTCAGTTACAGCAGAGAGCAGTTGAGTTTTACTGTTACACCGCGTGAGGAGGAAGGGAGGGAAGAGCGCGGGGATCCCGGCCGCACCCTCCGAGCCGGGTGAGTG
The DNA here is from genome assembly GCF_041296235.1 of Equus asinus. NCBI lineage: Eukaryota > Metazoa > Chordata > Mammalia > Perissodactyla > Equidae > Equus > Equus asinus. The sequence continues at coordinate 55,719,585 of NC_091802.1, read as the reverse complement.
ACCTCTACCTCCGCTCTCCTCGCCGTCCGCTTGGGAACTTGCACCCTCGCTCCCAGGGGGAACACACACCCACAGGTACTCGCATGGGGCCAGGGACTGTACGCACGTGTCACGCCTGACCTTAGAAGCATCTCGGGGACGCGGGAGGCAAAACCCCGCACACATCCAGGGCACCTGTACACGCGGGTGCCCACCTCGCGGGCGTCTTCTAGGACTCGGGGAGAAACACACGCCTTGAGGCACACCTGACACCTGTGTCCATACGCAAGGGCATCTGCAGAGACCCTCAGCTGAACACAGCACACAGGCTCACCGCGGGGCACCTGCATACCCGAGCACCGGGGGCTTCCGCAGTAAGAGAAAGGGAGTGGCGAAGGCAAACTCACACGCACACCCCACCGGCCGTGCTGCTCTCGCCAGCGGCTCCCCGTCTTCTGGGTGCTGTATTATGTATATCATGCATATAATCATGTTTCATTTTTGTCTTTTTAGATAAATATCGAGGCTTATTGGTACAAGAAGGAAATTTTGAACAAGCAGAAAAAGTAAGGCCACCATCGGACTATATTTAACCAGCCCTTTCACGTGTATAAGACTTCTACCTTTTTTACAAAGCTTATCATATGTAGTATCTTGCATGATCCCCCCAGAAATCTGGGCTAGGCAGGGCAGGCATCACGCTCATCTTCCAGAAGAGGACACAGCCTAGGTTAAATAAACTTGCCCAAAGTAAATGAGAGAGGCAGGACTTGAACTCAGGCTTCTTGATCTGAGGTCCAAGGTTATTTCCAGCTATGGAGAGCTGCTTATTTGTAGAAATGCCTCCTTGCCCCAGACAGGCAGTGAACTGACACTGCTTAGCGTGACCTGAGCAGTCCCTGCGTAACCTCTAACCTCGGGAGAGGCTTTGCCTCATATTTAAACCTACCGCATGTTTAAACTGCTCCTCACAGGTGCCTGGGGAGAAGCAGCTTGAGTTAATGACACGGAGAAGTTGATGGGAAAGGCAGGGCTCCTCCTTTGAGGGTAAGGGGAGAAGGTACCAAGAAATGGGCACATTCCCAGCAGGGGTCGGGAGGTTTTATACCATTAGACTTTTAATAAAATATTATTTTAGAATATTTTGCTGATGGAGCCCCATAGAAATGTCTTATTAATTTTAAGGATGGCTTGGAGCACTACTTTGGTACTTTCAGAAAAGTGAGGGCTTGGGGCTGAGGGAGTGGTGTGGACAGAGTTCCAGGGTGGGTGAGGGGAGAAAAAGAATCAGTGGTGGGGTGGAGGTTGTCATTGTGTGGGCACTGACTTCCATGTTAGTAAAGGTATTCAAGAACTAGGTTAACTCTGAGGTCCCTTCTAAAATCACTTTATATTTAGTTTTAGTTGGGTTTTTTGGGGAGCCATAACAAATTCAAACAATATAGAATTGTATGAAGAAAAAGGAGGAGCCCTACCTTGCCTCTTCCCTTGCCAGCCCTTCCCCCAACCTCACCATCCTGTTGGTGGAACCTTAGGAACCTGTTGGGGTGTGTGTGTTGTTACAGATTTTTCCTCTGTGCTTTAGGCAACTGTACCGAGCATGTATAGGTCTTACTGTTTTTCTTTTGCGAAAATGGGGTTATACTAGACATACTGTTCGGAAACCTGCTTTTTTTTCCTATTTCAGTCTATTATTGACGTCTTTTCAAGTGCATGTATAGTTCCGGCTCATTCTTTTTAATGGCTGCATAGTATTCCGTTGCCTGGATGTGACTTAGTATATTTATCCATCCGTCTATTGATAAGCATTTGTGTAATATTCAGTTTTACCATGAGTGATGCAATGCATGACATTTTACACCCCCATGCTAGTATTTCTCTAGAACTGGGATTCTCAACCAGGGGCTATTTTGCACCCTAGGGGGCATTTGTCAGTGTCTGGAGACGTTTTTGATTGTCAGAAGGGAAGTGTGGCGTTACTGGCATCTGGTAGGTAGAGATCAGAGACGCTGCTAGGCGTCTTACAATGCACAGGACAGCCCCCAACTAGGAAGAACTGTCCATTCTAAAATGTCCATAGTGCTGAGGTTGAGAAACTCTGCTCTAGATAAAAATGGAATTAGATGTTTTTTAAATAAATATATATATATAAAAAACCCATGCCCAACAAATTATGACACAGCTACTCAATGAAATATTATTTAGCCATTAAAAATGATATTTATGAAGATCTTGTAGCAGCATGGAATCATGCTTATGATATTTTGCATTTTAAAAGCCCTGTACAGAAAAAAAACCAGAAGGGAATAAGTGAAAAGTGTTAAGATGGTGAGGTTTTTCTTCTCTCTCTTTCTGCAAGGTGCTTATTAGTTCTTTAATCCAAAAGTTAGGTAGTTTTTAATCATTTATTCATTCACTGTTTTTAGAGCCTTTGGGGTGGTGCTGTGCTCATTCTGGAGACACGGCTGGAACTGGGCGAGTCCCTGCCCGTATGCCCCTGCCTCCTGTGGGCCCAGAGGACAGAATACACGTTAGCAAGTGCTGTGAATGCCAGAAAGGACATGAGTGCGTGTCCTGGAGATGCTGAGCCCTGGCGGATGTGAGGAGCCAGCCTTGGGAAGAGCGAGGCGGGGTGGGCACGGGGCTGCATTTCAGACGTGGGGGGCAGCAGGTGCAGAGGCAAGGCCGGTGGATAGGAATTCAAGCAGTGTTTTCCAGGAGCTGGTCAGAAGCCCTGAGCCCACCCTGGTTGAAGAGACTGAAGAGTGGTCCAGGGTGAGGTCGGAGAGGTCAGCAAGGATCAGATGGGCCTGGGAGTGTCGTTTCATAGCATTAATGTGGCTGCAGTGCTGCGTGTGGGCCTGAGGCGTGTCAAAAAAAGGGAGAGGGAAATGTGAAAGGGTTCTGAGTTGCTGGGCTCTTCCCTTGGATCGGGTGAGCTTGGTAGAGACCCGGGCCCGTTCCTGGAGCCTGCATGTTTGACAGTCCCCTCAGCGCTCAGCTTGGGTGGGCTCTGCTCTCGCTGATGCAGCCTGGGACTCTGCCTCAGGCAGGAGTTTGCCATAAAGCCCGGCGTCTTGGAAAGCCAGTTGATCTCCGGGAGTGAAAGATTGCCTACTAAGCCTGTTCATTCAGTCAACAAATATTATGAGCACTTACTGTGGTGGGTTCTACTTCAGGCAGTAGAGATTCAGGGATGGACAAATGAGGCCAAGGCCGTGTTTTCGTGGGCTTGCATTCTAGTGGGGGAAGAGACGAGAAGCTGATGGACGAAATAAATGTCCAGTATATAAATGCCGTAAAGCAGGGCAAGGTGATAGAAAGGGGTGTGGGCGCTGTTTGAGATGGGCTGCTCAGGGAGGGCTGCTCTGAGGAGGTGATGTTTGAGGAGAGACCCTAAGAACCTATGCTGGTGTTGACTCCATGTCTCTTGCATTTAGCTCGAAGCTGATGGACATTGTGTGGGCCAGCGGCAGGGATGGTCGGCTATGACCCCAAAGCAGATGGCAGGAATATCTCCAATTTCGAGGTGGCAGTGGCTGGGTCTGTGTCTGGGCTTGTCACTCGGGTGTTGATCAGCCCCTTGGACATCATCAAGATCCGTTTCCAGGTACTCTTTTCCCCTTTTTCCACGTAATGAGCTAAGGGACAAGTTGATTCTTTCTTGCCAAAGCTGTTCCTGGAGCTTGGAGTTTGGCAAGGAGAAGCTCGTCGTTGCCTTTGTTACCTGTTCTGAAATTTCTCCTCCTCAGCCCACCCCGTCGCTGTTGTCCTGACCTTTTCAACTTTGATCCCTAGCTTCAGATTGAGCGCCTGTCTCGCAGTGACCCCAATGCAAAATACCATGGGATTCTCCAGGCCGGCAGACAGATTTTGCAGGAAGAGGGCCCAACAGCATTCTGGAAGGGACACGTCCCAGCCCAGCTTCTCTCCATCGGCTATGGAGCCGTCCAAGTAGGTGGCAGGGGAACTGGCCAAACCCGGGCTGGCGCTGCTCCATGGAGGAGCACAGGGCGGGTGAGGCATGCAGGGACGCTGCCTGGGGTAGGGCAGCGGGGGGCGGTCACCACTCTTCTCCCATGTCTTAACTGGAACCTACCTGACAAACTGAAGACACAGTCAGCCTGAGCTGTATCATAGGCATTCCCTTCCCCATGTCATCCCAAACCCAGGGACTTAGCAGCAACTGAATATTAGGTGTTGCACCTAGGAGACTGTTTTTTTGTGTGTGTGTGAGGAAGATTGGCCCTGAGCTAACATCTGTTGCAATCTTTCTCTTTTTTTGCTTGAGGAAGATTGGCCCTGATCTAACATCCATGCCAGTCTTCCTCTATTTTGTATGTGGGACACTGCCACAGCATGGCTTGATGAGTGGTGTGTAGGGCTGTGCCCAGAATCCGAACCCATGAACCCCAGGGCCACCAAAGCTGAGAGCAAGAACTTAACCACTATGCCACCAGGCCAGCTCCGCGAGACTGTTTTGATGCCATGCCTCTAATGAGTCTTGGCAAATGGGGATACAAATGCTTTCCGTTTTTCAAAATAGGATTTTCACCTCTGTACTTCCTTTGAACTTATAACAGCGTCATGAGGAAGGTAGAGCAAGTGTTACGTGGATCACAGAGAGGTTAAGTGAGCTGCCTGAGGCCACACAGCTTGTGAGTGCTGGGGCTAGGGTTAGAATCTAAGCTTCGTGACTCTTGTTTACTCCGTTCCGCTGAGCACCACCTTATTCCATGGTGTGTATAGTATATGGCTGTACGGTAGTGGGAGTGGTAACAGCCAGCCCTTGTGTAGCACTCATTGTGGGCCAGGCCCTGTTTTAAGCACTTTACATATATTAGCTCACAACAGTCCTCTGAGGTAGGATCTGTTGTCATTCCTGTTTTCTAGACGAGAAGACTGAGCCAGAGAGAGCTTAAGTAATTAACCAAACCAAAGTCACTAGCTGGAAAGTGGCAGAGCCAGGGTTCCCACCCGGGCAGCTAGCACCTGCTAGTCCCTGCCTGCTCCTCCTGTGAATCACCATGATTGCTCAGGTCAGGGGCGCACGGGGTTGACATGCCCCTGCCATTCCATCTCTGCACCTGGGACACGGCTACTGCGGCCTGCTGGGTAAATACAGTGACATGTGGTCTCAACTCCCGGGCCATCAGGCGTTGGCTAGAGGACAGTCTGAGCCTAAGGGGGGTTACCCCATGGAATGTGGAAACGTGGAGCTCTCCTGACAGAACTTCTGCTCCAGGGTGGAATGTTTCTCAAACAGATAGTGGCCGTCTTTTCCCAGTTCTCAGGAAACTAAGTCAATGAGTAGGATTTTCTGATATAAAGTTTTCTCATGTATTTTCTTACCCCTTTGCGTATTTGGCTTTGCTCAGTTGGAGTGTAGAATGGCATCTGAGCTTTGCACAAAATTGTGTTTGCTGTATACTGTCGCTGCATGGGAAGCGTTCCTCGTCCCTAGGGCTGGGCCCCACCTGGGTCACGGGTGGTGTATTTGGGGGTATTTGTCAATGACTTTTCACGCACTCTTGCAGTTTTTGTCATTTGAGCTGCTCACGGAGCTGGTCCACAGAGCCAGTGTGCATGATGCCCGCGACTTCTCGGTGCACTTTGTGTGTGGCGGCCTGTCTGCCTGCGTGGCCACCCTCGCCGTGCACCCTGTGGACGTCCTGCGCACCCGCTTTGCAGCTCAGGGTGAGCCCAGGGTGAGTGGCCAGGGCAGAGAAGGGGTACATGGGTCGTGGAAGGGAGAAGGGGTGCGTGGGTCGTGGAAGGGAGAAGGGGTGCGTGGGTCATGGAAGGGAGAAGGGGTGCGTGGGTCGTGGAAGGGAGAAGGGGTGCGTGGGTCGTGGAAGGGAGAAGGGGTGCGTGGGTCGTGGAAGGGAGAAGGGGTGCGTGGGTCGTGGAAGGGAGAAGGGGTGCTTGGGTCGTGGAAGGGAGAAGGGGTGCTTGGGTCGTGGAAGGGAGAAGGGGTGCCTGGGTCGTGGAAGGTGTCCCAGCAGTTGGGGCTCTTTTCCTTAGAGGGAACGAAGCTAGGAGAGCCTGGGGTTTTCAGTCTGCTCGTCAGTCTGTTGGTGAAACCTGTAACTGTGCTGGGCACCATGCAGGATGCTCACAGCCTCGCAGGGGAGACAGAACCTACAGGTGGGAAGCAGAGCAGATACTGACCTGTGGGCTGGCCGGGGAAGGCGTCCGGGAGAGTGATATTGAGATCATACCGCTGTATTATTGTGAGAGTGTTTTTGGTTTCCACAAAGAATGGATTGGAGGAAACGGGATAATTGAGTCAGACTCAAGGAAGAACTTACTGAGTGAAAGTGAAGGATTAAACCCTGAGATAGACCTCCTCACCATAATTTCTGTTTCCTGGACGGACGTAAGAATAGCAGTGTGTGTGTGTGTGTGTTCTCAACCAAGAAAGAATAATTTTCCTACTGTCTCACTTCTGCTTTAGGATATTGTTGGTGGGGAATGACTCTTTGCTTAAGAATTTGATCTGGGACCAGTTAAGAATAACTGTGGTTTCAGTTCTGCCGGTTCTTTGTGTCGCCTGGGGTGGAGATCCTGGTTTGGGGGCGTCCTTTTGTTTAGGAGACATCTTGCTGACCTTTTTGGTTGAGAAGGGCAAAGTCCCCTGGGAGCAGTCTGGAAGAAAAGGATTGGGGCGTGAGAGCTGGATCACTCTGGATGACACGGCCAGTGGACAATGGAGGCTTGAGGCCCGGGTGGAGACGCGAGATGAGGGGCCCTAGGAACTGAGCAGAGAGACGGAGGGGAAGGGTGCTTACAGGTGGAGAGGACAGACACACCTCAGCAACATGGTGACTGCTGAGATGAAGAAAGATGGCTGGCGGCAGTCCTTCAAGTTCTCCGTTCCGGGTTTGCTGCAATCCTCTCCTCTTACTTTCCAACCTTTAGTAAAAGTCTATGAGAAGGAAAAAGTGAAGACAGTATTAGGAAAAGAGGATAGCGTATTACCTCCCTGGCTTAGGTAATTGAGATGCTGGATTCTAGATTCTGGAGCAATCGGAACATTACATAAAAGTGAAGGGAAGAGACCTGTTTAAAAACTGCAAAACTCTCCACCTTCCTTAGACTAGTACCATCTATAGTATAAATCTTCACCTTTAGAATTCTTTCTTAAAAAATCTCTAATCTATTAGGTGTATAAAGGTTAAAAAGACAGGTAGTTCTTCATAAATTATAATGGAAAAACACCACCATCCGCCCCACCATTTCCAATCCCCAGAGGAGCCACTTTTAATACGTGGAGCTGTTTCTTCCATTATTTCTTCCTAATTTTAGGTGGCATGCTTGTACTGCTATTTCCTTTCCTTCTTTGTTAAATTACAGACGGTGACTACTGCCTGCCACTGTGGAAGATGAGGCCGTTCCTCTTACACCGTCACCCTCGTGTGTGCCTGTGCTTCCTCCCCTATCGATTACGGCACAACTGAGTGATAGATTTTGGCTAAATCAATACTCAGTGTTTATGCCATTAGGATTATGTAAATGTTGCTGCTGAGCCTTGAAAGTATTATCATTACATTTTCTTTTATATCTTTGCCTTTCCTGAAGTTAGCAATCACCTTGTGTTTTATTTGTTTAGCTTTCTACATGCTGATCATGAATTCACCCTCAAACACTCTCTCGATCGGGTCCACCCGTGGCCATCAGTCCCGTGTTATTATGGGGCCCCCCCCCGCTCTGGCACCCTTCACCCTCTGGCTTCAGTCTGGACTGTTTGCTCTAGGGCTGTTGCCAGCTGTTCTCTTAAGGATTTTCTTCTTGGATTCCATGTCTTTCTTGATTAATCCCTCATTTTGGTGGAGCACATCCTGAGGTGTATCTTCCTTAGAGAAGCCTTGATAGAAAATGCCCTTATTTTCCCCTTACACTTGACTAATGATTTGGGTAGACAATTCTAGGTAGCTCTCAGTGTTGCTGAAGAGAAGTCCAGAACTGTTGTAATTACTGATCCTTTATAGGAAACCATCCCTTTCCCCTCTTGGGAGCTTTCAGAATCATTTCTTGATCCCTGGCATTCTAGAAATTTACTAGTGGTGTGCACTGGTGCAAGTCTCTTTCATTCATTGTGATGGGCACTTCCTGGACCCTTTAGTCTGGAAACTCATGTCCTTCTTTTTTGTTTTAAATTCTCACTGCCATGGTAGCGCCACAACACTTTCAAACACTACTGATATATTCCCAATTTTTCTTCTGAGGGAGATTAGCAACCTCCGTTGCCAATCCTCCTCTTTCTGCCGAAGGAGATTGGCCGCTCATGTTCTTCATGCCTGGAAAATGGTCATGAATTATTTATTCACAATTGCCTGCCCTCTGTTGTTGTCTTTTCTTTCTTTCATGGGATTCATGTCAGTTGGATGTAGGACATCCTGGATTGATCCTCTGATTGACTTCTCTTTTCTTTACCATTGTTTAGCTCTCTTTGTCTTTCTGGGGTATTTCCTTACTTTTATCACTTGGGCCCTTTATTGAAGTTAAAAAATGTTTGCTAACATAAGTTAGTTCCTGAGAGCTCTGTTTTGGTTTGTTTTAGTTAGGTTTATTGAAGTGTAACTTCCATACACAGTAAACTTCACTCTTTTAGTGTACCGTTCTGTGACTTTTAACAAATGCATGTCGTCACATAACCACTGCCATAGTCAAGACTGTAAACAAAAGTTCCATCACCCCCAAAATTTCCTCCTCCTCCTTTGCAGTCAGTGCCTCTCCATGGCCAGCTTCCATTAACACTGGTCTGTTTTTCTGTCTAGAGTTGTGCCTTTTCCAGAATGTCATAGAAATGGAATTATGCCCCACGTAGTTGTTTGAGTTGGTTTCCTTCGCTTGATGTATGCATTTGAGATTCGTCCATGTAGCGTGTGTCAGTAGTTGGTGCCTTTTTATTGCTCAGTAGTTTCCATTGAATGGGTGTATCATGGTTTGTTAGTTCAAACACATTGAGGTGGTTCTCCAGTTTTTGGCAACTGTGAAGGAAGGCACTATAACCATTCCCATACAGGTTATTGTGAGAACATTTCATTTCTCTTGGGTAAATATCTAGGGGTAGGATTGCTGGGTTGTGTAGTAAGAAGTTTAATTTTATAAGAAAAAGCCAAACCATTTCCTACATGGTTAGGCCATTTTGCATTCCCACCAGCAGTTCCACTTGCTTGTTATGCTCACCAATACTTAGTATTATCAGTTTTGTATTTTTATTTTATTCTTTTAAAGTTTAGCCATTCTAATAGGTGTGAAGAGTGGTATTTTAATTTACATTTCTTTAATGATGTTGAATATCTTTTTTGCATGCTTATTTGCCATCTGTATACCTTTGGTGATATATTTGTTCAAATTGTTTGCCCATTTCTGTATTGGGTAGTTTATTATTTGTAAAATTTTCTGAGTCTGTGGCTGTCTATTCATTTCCTGACAGTATCTTTTTTTTTTTTTTGCTGGGAAAGATTCGTCCTGAGCTAACGTCTGCTGCCAATCTTCCTCTTTTTTTTTTTCTCCCCAAAGCCCCAGTGCATAGTCGTATATTCTAGTTGTAGGTCCTTCCAGTTCTATGTGAGCCACTGCCACAGTATGGCAACTGACAGACAAATGGCGTGGTTCTGTGCCCGGGAACCAAACCCGGGCTGCCAAAGTGGAATGTGTCGAACTTTAACCAGTAGGCCATCAGGACTGGCTCTCCTTACAGTATCATTTGAAGAGCAGATGTTTTTAATTTTAATTTTGATCAAGTCCAGTTTATCACTTTGTTCTTTTATGGATTTTGCTTTTGGTATTTTATCTAAAATAATCTTTGCCTAACTCAAAGTTAGAAAGATTTTCTCTGAAGAGCTCTTTCTTGTTCTCTGAATCTTTTGTTGTTAGTGCCATCAAGTCAGTTCCGACTCCTAGAGCCCTGTGGACAGCAGAGCTGAACCCTACTGTCTTTTTGCACCAGCCTCTCACCTTCCGGTGCTGTGTCAAACACTGCTCCGCTGCTATTCACGGGGTTTTCATGGCGAGTTTTTTTGGAAGTGGGTGGCCAGGTCCTTCTTCCTGGTCTGTCTAGTCTGGAAGCTCCACTGAAACCACCATGGGTGACCCTGCTGGTATTTGAAATACCAGTGGCAGAGCTTTCAGCATCACAGCAACACGCAGCCCCCACAGCATGACAACTGACAGACGGGTGGTATGGTTCCCTGATTGGGAAATGACTGGGCTGTGGCAGTGAGAGCACGAATCTTAGCCACTAGACCACCAGGTCTGGCTCTCTGAATCTTACCTGTTTTTAAAATGGATCTTCTTCTTTTATCATGGAGGCAATGCCTTCTCTATGGTCTGAGAATATGAGTTATAATTTTGTGGGTGCTTTCTTTTTTCTTTACTTTTCTTCTGCTTTCTATACTGTCTCTTCTTTCCAAATGATTTCTCCTGTCCCCCATTGATCATTTTGGTCTGTTTTTTATGAAGGATTTCCTCAAATGTCTGGTGGCCCCTGACTGCCAGCCTGGTGTTAAGAGGGGGCACAGAGGGGGCCAGCCCTGTGGCCAAGTGGTTGAGTTTGCACACTCCACTTCAGCGGCCCAGGATTTCACCAGTTCAGAGCCTGGGCACAGACCTGGCACCACTCATGAAGCCATGCTGAGGCAGCATCTCACACAGCACAACTAGAAGGACCTACGACTAGAATAGACAATTATGTACTGGGGGGCTTTGGGGAGAAGAAGGAAAAAAAAAAAGATTGGCAACAGATGTTAGCTCAGGTGCCAATCTTAAAAAAAAATAAAATTAAAATAATAATAATTAAAAAGAGGGGCCACAGAAAAGCAGGGTGAGACTGGGTGTGTGGGCAGGCTTGTTGGCTGATGGCCTTCCTCTGAGGCCCAGCTCTTTCATGGAAGTGTCCAGGGTGAAATCCTTCAGTGGCTGCCAGCGTCTGGAAGCCAAGTAGTGAGGAGGGACTGGCAGTCCTCTCTGCTCAGTGTGGACTTTCCCTTGGTCACCTGCTGTCAGTGCGATGTTCCGCTGTACCCACAGCAGGGCAGGGTCAGCCCCTGTGGTCCATTGTAAGGAATGTGTGTTTCATAGAAGGATACTAGGCAAAACCAATGGCCTGTAGTCTTCCTGCATAGAGATCACCTGTGGACAGTTTAAGAAAGGTTAAATATATGCACATGGCAAAAAACCCAAATAGCATAAAATGGTAATAGTCAATCTCCCTCCTCTGGCTCCCCTCCCACCCCCGCCCACACCCCTTTCCCTCTGTGGAGGTGATGATCGCTGTTCCTCATTCTCGTGCATCCTTGGTGGGGGGTGATCTCTGCACACAGCTTGTTTCCTCCACAAACACTCTGCCCGCTCTTCTGCATCTTGCTGGGTCCGTTTGACTATCTATTGGGGGATTATTTCCTTTCAGTCGTGTAGATTGCATCATCCTGTTTTAACAGCTACACAATGTTCTGGTGAGTGCGTGTGCCATAACTGATGTACCACTCACCCAAGGGTGGACATCACATCTTTTGCTGGTCCACAGGATGCTGCAGCGACCATCTCTGGGCACGTACTTCCATGCCCTCATGCAGATTTATCAGTCGTGTAAATAGCTAGAAGGAGAGTTGCTGGAAAACTCCACCCTTGGGTTTTTGTCCAGCATTTTCTTTGTCCTCTTGGGAGGAGAAGTAATGCTCCCGGTAGCTGGGTCTTTGGACGAGGGGAAATACCTGATATGGGCTGTGTTCTCGGCTTGGACTCCCGCACCACACTCACTCGAGTTGCATGTGTGGTGTCCAGGTCTATAAAACCCTGCGAGACGCCGTGGTGACCATGTACAGGACCGAAGGCCCCTTGGTCTTCTACAAAGGCTTGAACCCCACCATGCTCGCCATCTTCCCCTACGCCGGGTTCCAGTTCTCCTTTTACAGCTCCTTGAAGCACGCGTATGAGTGGGTCATGCCAGCCGAAGGAAGGAAAGACGGTGAGACAGCCCTCACACGAAAGGGAACCTGGGTCTCCATTCCACCCCACTCCCAAGCTGTAACATCTCTTTCCGAATCATGTAGGAAATTAAGTTTTCCTGTCAGAAGCTGAGACCCCCCTACCCCCAGGTTCTCTGAACCTGGCTCTGTGATGCAGCCCACAAAACAAACCAGCCCGGCCGCTGACGGATGACTTTATTTCTTCCAGCTCTTGCCACACCCATCAGTGGCATCATCAACATTTACTTCCAACTACTGGTCGTGGTTTTCATTTTTGTCAGAGCTCCAGCTTGCAGGCTGCCTGGTTTTGGTTGGGTTTCATCTGGGCAGGATGTGGACGGGGAGGGGCAGGCCTCGCGCTGAGTCCCACGCCGCAGCCTGCCGCAGGCCCTTGTTGCCTCCAGCGGAGATGACTGGTAAAGGCTCACAGCCCTCCTGCCATCAGCCTGGCCAGTCTGCACCTCTTGTCATTCTTGCCGAGTGTGGCCGTGTCTGCATCTCTCTCTCCTGGATTAAATTCCTCTGAGATCAAGGTTGTTTGTGGGGTTTTGTTTTATGGTGGAGGATTAGACCTCATGACCTTGAAATTGTCTACCCTAGGTTGCATTTCTCTCGTTGTTTCCCCTTAATCCGGCTTCTCTGGTTCAGGGAACCTCAAAAACCTGCTTTGTGGCAGTGGAGCTGGAGTCATCAGCAAGACCCTTACGTATCCCCTGGACCTCTTCAAGAAACGGCTGCAGGTCGGAGGCTTTGAGCAGGCCCGAGCCACCTTTGGCCAGGTGAGCTGTCCCCGGATCCCTGCCCCTCACTGGGCACATGAAGAACTGGGTCAGTTCCTGCCTACCAGGCAGCATGAGCCCCCACAGCCCTTTCACTCCCAGCCTGTCCCCAGGGATCCCCGAGCACACGGGAAAGCAGCACACAGAGCCCTGTGTATAGAGGGCGCTGTGGAAAGGTCCAGGCAAAGGATTCACAGTGTCTGCTCTTAAAAAGCATCCAGTTCAGGGGATGGCTGAGTGGTTAAGTTCGCGTGCTCCGCTTTGGCGGCCCAGGGTTTTTCCGGTTCGGATCCTGGGTGCAGACATGGCACTGCTCATTAGGCCACGCTGAGGTGGCGTCCCACATACCACAACTAGAAGGACCCACAACTAGGAAATACAGCTATGCACTGGGCGGCTTTGGCAAGAAAAGGCAGGAAAAGGAAAAAAAGAAAAAAAAAAGATTGGCAACAGTTGTTAGCTCAGGTGCCAATCTTTAAAAAAAAAAAAAGTGTCCAGTTCAGTTTGGGATGAAGGGTATACTCACATAAGAAAGGTCCCTGGGCTGGCCCAGTGGCGCAGCAGTTAAGTTCACACGTTCTGCTTCAGCGGCCTGGGGTTTGCCAGTTCAGATCCCGGGTGCAGACATGACACTGCTTGTCAAGCCATGCTGTGGCAGGCGTCCCACATATAAAGTGGAGGAAGATGAGCATGATGTTAGCTCAGGGCCAGTCTTCCTCAGCAAAAAGAGGAGGATTGGCAGCAGAGGTTAGCTCAGGGCTAATCTTCCTCAAAACAAAAAAAAAAGAAAAGAAAAGAAAGAAAGGTCCCCAAAATATTAAAGAACATGGAGGAGACTCACCCTGGTGCATGGGGTGCTTCACTGTATGCTGGAGGTGTTCCTGGAAAGGGGTGAGTTTGGTAAACTAAATTATATTTTAAATGCGCCAGAAGAGTTTGTCATCCGTAGAAGCCCCACTGTAGGTAATTTGGTAATATTAGTAATCACTCCTTAGTCAGCTTAGATTGTCACATCACTCCTTTTGGCACGCTCATTTTAGCAGTGGTGGGGGTGGGGTACAGCAAGTGGGGGTAATCCAGGACTTTCCCCCGGGACCTGGGAACCTGGGATGTCAAGGCATGAAGAAAGGTGCCTGACAGACATCAGAGGGGAGGGACGCCTTGGCAGGGGAGGCAGAGAGGGGAGAGAGCGCTCCTGACTTGGGGGAAAAGAAAGAATTGGGTTTATAGTTGTAAGACATTTTCTTTGTAGAAAACTTGAGAGAATTCAGATAGACAAAAAGAAAGATAAAAATCAGGGGCCAGCCTGGTGGCATAGCAGTTAAGTTCATGTGCTCTGCTTCTGAGGCCTAGGGATCACAGGTTCACATCCTGGGCTCGGACCTACACCCTTCATCAAGCCGTGCTGTGGTGCGCGCCACATTCAAAACAGAGAAAGATGGCACAGATGTTAGCTCAGGGCCAGTCTTCCTCCCTCTCTCTCTCTCTCTCTCTCTCTCTCTCTCACACACACACACACACAAAATATGTATATATTTAAATTTCCTGTCACTCCACCACCACCCACCCAGAGATCATCAAACAGAACCTTGGCTGTAGTTTTATTTCTTTGCATAAATAGATATATCTGTACATTTTAACAAAAATGGGGTTGTATACAAAGTTTTCTAACCTCTGTTTTCCATTTGCCAACTTGTCCTGAAGAACAGTTTGACTTTGGACAGGGAGGGAGGAGGGAGGCCCTGCTCCTAATGGAAACTGATGTGAGCCCTTTGGCTGGAAGTGGGCGGGGCCAGTGGGAGGGCCAATGGGGGATAAGGGTGGGTCTGGGAGGGAAGTTGAGGCCGAACGGTGGAGCACCCAGGCCACGGAGCTTGGACTTGATTCTTTATAATGTCGTTTTCATCATCACCATCATCATTGGGAGTGATTGGAGCTTCTGGAGGGGAGCAGCTGAGTAGAGCTGTGCCTTGGGGACGGGGTCTGGCAGCAGTGTGTGGTCAACTGGAGAGGGCAAGGCTGGAGGGGGTCACTGGTCAGGTTAAGAGCTAGGAAGGGGGACTGCCCCGTGGCCAGGTGGTTAAGTTCGAGCACTCCTGGGTGCGAACATGGCACCGCTCATCAAGCCATGCTGAGGTGGCATCCCACATGCCACAACTAGAAGGACCCACAACTAAAAATATATAGCTATGTACCACGGGGCTTTGGGGAGAAAAAGGAAAAATAAAATCTTGGGAAAAAAAAAAAACCAGAGATAAGAAGGGCCAGATCCAGATCTGCTGCCCAAGGGGGACCAGGTGGGATGGGGTGAAGGGTCAGAGGGGCCTCTGGGAAGAGGTTCCAGAGCGCTCACTGGGTCCTTAAGAACCACAGTCAGTGGGAGCCTCCTGGGCAGGAAGGAGCTCTGTCCAGTGCTGATTTCCAGGCACTTCATCTGTTAGGTCTGAATTAGCCCACTTGCAAGGGAAAGAATGAGGTTAACTTATTCTCTGTCTTTTTTACGTTCCTTCCTTCATCCAGCAAATATTTATTGGAAGCTATGAAGTGTCAAGTGCTGTATTGACAAAAAGAATAGAGCCAACATCTGTGCTTTTTATGTGTTTTTTTGAGGAAGATTAGCCCTGAGCTCACATCCGTGCCCATCTTCCTCTCCTTTATACGTGGGATGCCTGCCACAGCATGGCTTAACAAGCAGTGCCATGTCCGCACTCGGGATCTGAACCAGCGAACACCGGGCCCACGAAGTGGAACTTGCGAACTTAACCACTGCGTCACTGGGCTGGCCCCCAACATCTGTGTTTGAATCACCTCCTCTCCTTAACCAGAGTAACCTTCTTCTCCCCAGGTTCGAAGCTACAAGGGCCTCCTGGATTGTGCCAGGCGGGTGCTGCGAGAGGAGGGTGCACAGGGCTTCTTCAAGGGCCTGTCCCCTAGCCTGCTGAAGGCCGCCCTCTCCACCGGCTTTGTGTTCTTCTGGTATGAGCTCTTCTGTAACCTCTTCCACCACATGAAGAAGGCAGACAGCTAGCCTTGAGGGCGGGAGGGTGGCCTGAGGTCTTGTACCTGAGGCAACCTCCTGAAAGAAGTAAGACTTGATCTCCAGTGTCGTGTTGCACTGAGAGGTGCTGCCTGGTCCATCCCTTCAAGCCAGCCGTCTTGAGCCTGAAGACCCATAGGGAGCAGGGCAGCAGCCTTGATCCCGCCAGCTTGGACGCCACCAGAAGGGCAAGGGCTTTCTCCCCTTCAAGAGCGCGGGGAGAGCACAGGGCCTGGTCTGTGGGGCCCCAGCCGCGCCAGTCGGAGGAGCTTGAAGTTGCTTCTCTGTTTAGCCCACGCTTGCTCTCAGGGCAGCAGCCGCCATCCCGCACTTCTTCGCCCTGTCTGTCCAGAGAACACTCCTGGCTCTGGGTGGGGTGGCAGCTTGAGTGTGAGGCTGGGACCAGGCCTTTGCAGGGGTCTGGTCCCCACACTTGGGCTCTTATTCCTACCGACTTATTGATAGGCATTAAAGCTAAAAGCACATTCGTATCTTACTCCTCCGTCTTCCCTTCCAAATCATATCCCTCCTCACAAAGTATGAGGGAAGGATCCCTGCCTTCCTCCAATTCTATTTTTCTCAGTAGTTGCCTCCCTCAGGCAGCTTTGCTTCTAGCTCTGGGTGCAGAGTCCAGGCTGAATTGGTCACTTTATAAACACCCTGTGCCCAGACCTTTGTGTCTGTAAATTTCCCACTCAGGCTGCTCTCCCCTGGGGCAGGACTGCTCATGGCCGAGAGCCTCTAGGGAAAGCAGAGACCAGCGGCCCCATGGGAAGTGGGGGATGTGCTCGTGGGACATGCTGATGGGTAAAGGCAGCAGCTCTTGTCCCAGTCTACCAGGATCACTCTTTCCCCGGGGGCTGGGTTGGCCCTCCTGGGTTGGGAGGAGCTTGGAGCTGGGCCAGTTGGCATCAGCTGCCCGATCAGGGTGTTCCTCCTCGGCTCAGCATGGTGCTGTGTGTACCCCCTGTAACCGAGGAAGGGCCACGCTCTGAAGAAGCCCGGTGAAGGGATGGTGGAAGGGAGGGGCTGGGCAGACAGCCTAGTGAGGGCACATTTGGCGAGGGCCTTGTGTTATGTCTGGGACCCCAAATCCTGAAGTTTCCCTGCTCTTGGCTGCTGATTGTGAAGGTCCAGGCTATGGCTGGAGGGAACTCTGATACCCACAGAGTTTTGGGCACTCAAGGCCTGGGCTTGAGACTGCTGTGAGGCAGCTGCCTGAATGTATTTTTTATAAAATTCACTTGAAGTAAACTTTTTTCTTGTCATCTCTCCTGCTCATTGCTTTCCATTCTCTTTCTCATCTATTGTCTGACTACTTTGGTGACTTTTTTTTTTTCTTTTTGCTGAGGAAGAGTTACGCTAGCTAACATCTGTTGTCAATCTTCCTTTTTTTTTTTTGAGGAAGATTAGCCCTGAGCTAACGTCTGCCACCAATCCCTCTCTTTTTTGCTGAGGAAGAATGGCTCTGAGCTAACATCCGTGCCCATCTTCCTCTACTTTATATGTGGGACACCTACCACAGCATGGCTTGACAAGCAGTGCTTAGGTCTACACCTGAGATCCGAACCCGCGAACCGCGGGCTCCCGAAGTGGAATGTGCAAACTTAACTACTGTGCCCCAATCTTTGTCTTTTTGCTTGAGGAGGATTCACCCTGAGCTAACATCTGTGCCAGTCTGCCTCTGTTTGGTATGTGGGTTGTGCCACAGCATGGCCACTGACAAATGGTATAGGTCCGTGCCCGGGAACCAAACCCAGGCCACCGAAGTGGAGCCTGCGGAACTCAGGCGGGCCCCACTTTGGCAGCTCTTCTGACAGGAGGAGAGAACTGTGGCACCAGGAAACAGCCTTCTACAATACTTTCTTGTCTAAGTGATGGGAAGGGGCAGCTCTTTTCCAGCCCTTTCTGTATGCCCTTCTGCAACCCAGGGACAACCTCAGGGATGGCCCTGTCTGGGCTGCTGGGCCCACCCCTCTCCCCCCGCCCTGGCCAAGAAAGACCCGGCCAGGGGCTTGCTCAACTTAAGGGTCACTCCCAACACCTCGCAGGGCAACTGGGACCCTCTCTCTTGGTCTGGCCCATTGATTTCAACTTATTTTACCAGTATCGTTTGTACTTAGAGTAGGAGAGCGGGTTAGTGGGGCTCGATCCAGCCCTTACAGCCTCCCACCTCCCCCTCCCCCGCTTCTCCTCTACTTGGGGGGGGGTGGGAGTGGGGGTCACGCGGACACCACATGTGAAGTCCTGCCCCTCCAGCCATCTCTCCTCACCCCACCCCGCCCGGTGCGGACCACGCCCTCCGCAGGCTTCTCCCACGCTGAGTGTCCCCTTCTGACCCAGTTTTAACCTGAGCCTCTGGCGTGGAGGCGTGGTGGGGGCGTGCCACTGCTTAAAATTGAGGGCTTGAGTGGGCAGAGGAGCAGGTCCGGCCTAGCGCCCAGGAACCGTTGTGGTCCTGGACAAGACCCAGGGCAAACTGGGTGAGGAGAGGACAGGGCCGGCGAGGGCAGCGTCGCCGGGGCCCCGGCAGGTGGCGCTGGCGAGGCCCGCCCCCGAGCCCTGCCCCACGCCCGCTTGCCCGGCCCCGCCCCGGCGCCGCGCTAGGAAATGACCTAAGCCGTGGCGAGGCGCGGCCGGCGGCACCAGCAGCGCCGCGGACGCGGGGCGCGCGCACTATGCCTGCCGAGCGGCCTCCGGGCACGCGGGCACGGCGCTGGCCCGGCAGGTGGGTGTCGGCGCTCACGCCGCCTCTCCCGCCCCGGGGACCCTGGACGGCGGGCTCCGCCGCGGGCCCTGCGCCGCAGGGAAGGGCGTTCCGGGCTTAGGGATGCTGCCCGGGTCTGGAGACGCCCAAGGTCGTCTCCTTTGACCAGGGGGGAGGCGCCGAGTCCGGAGAGGGGACTCTAACGGGGACTGCCTCTGGGGGACGCGTCTTCCCGCTCCCTCTTTAAGAGGAAGGATCCCGAACGAAGCTCAGGAATTGGGAGTCCTGAGTGGGCAGTGCCAGGTTCCTGCCGCTCCGGAGGCCAGTTTAACCAGTCCGTCCCGGGGAGAAGCTGGCCAGCACAGGGGAAGTTCGGGCTCGACCGTCAGTCGAGCGGCGGAGGCGGCTTCTGCACCACTCACGCGGGCTGGCCCCTGCCGACCCCAGGGCCGGAGGGCTGGGTTTTGTGGACTGCGAAGGATTTTGACTGAGGCTGAGGGGGACGGTTTGGGAGAGGGGCTTGGAACCCTGCTGAGACAGAGCTGTCCGCAGCTTAGAGCCCCCAGCCTTTTCACTCGCCGGGAATCGTGCTGAGCCAGCAGCTTCCAGGACGGTTTATATAGCTAGGGCAAGCGTCTAATATCCACCTATCTACACCCCTAGGTCAGCGCACCCCACCCTGCCCTTGGTATCAGCTGAGAATAACTCTGTCTCGTGTTAGGACACGCGCATTCACTCTTCATTTCTTTACTCTCGTGTAATCGCAGAAGCTACAGGGGTTCCTAAACTGAGCAGCATGTGCCTGGCTGATGCCCAGTCTCCACCAGAAGCCAAGCTTGGTGGGCTCTCAGCTAACCACCGAATGCCGTGAACCTCCCAGGAGCCCCTGTCCCAAGCGCGGGCCAGCCCCACCCAAGGCCTGCAGGACCCATGCTGCACACCTGAGTCTTCTCCCTTCACCTCTCCTCTTCCAGGTGCCGTCATTAGTCCCACCCCAGTAAAGAGCTACTGGGGCTGGGTGGTCATGGGGGAGCCTGGTAGAGAGGAGTATAAAATCCAGTGTTTTGATGCAGAGACCCAGCAACTGCTGAAGACAGCACTCAAAGGTGAGCATGGGGAGCGCTCCTGAGCCTGGGTCCAGAGCTGCAGGGAAGGGGCCAAGGGGGCCAAGGGGACGGGACTGGAGGACTGAGCCCTAGCCCGGGAATGCCCAGCCCTCCCTTTGCTTTCAGAGGAGTCAGCAACATAACTCGAACAGGAAGAAAGCTACACTTAGGCCAGTATTTGGGAGTATGAATCATAGAGTCACGTCTCAGACTGTAAAGACTTTTTTTTTTTTTTTGAGGAAGATTAGCCCTGAGCTAACATCTGCTGCCAATCCTCCTCTTTTTGCTGGGGAAGACTGGCCCTGAGCTAACCCTGAGCTAACATCCGTGCCCATCTTCCTCTACTTTATATGTGGGACGCCTGCCGCAGCATGGCTTGCCAAGTGGTGCCATGTCTGCACTCGGGATCCGAACTGGCAAACCCTGGGCCGCTAAAGTGAAACGTGCGCACTTAACCGCTGAGCCACTGGGCCAGCCACTGTAAGGACTTTTTTTAAAGCTTAAGTACCCATAAAGGGGTAGGGCCCAGAGAACACAGTTCCTGCCCCTTAAGTCCTTACATTCGACCTGGTTTCTGCGTTGCTGCAGCCAGCTCTCTTGAATATGCAGAGCTGCCTGACTTGGGACAGAAGATGGAGTGTTCTGCTTGGCAGAAGAGATGTAGTAATTGTCCTGGACTGATGCCCTCCTGCAGCACTCAGGAGTTTGACTCAGCTGACAAATAGCAACGGCCATCATGTGCCAAGTGGGCCTGTGGGGGAGGCTCACTCTTGTCAGGGGTACTTGTGTATTTATTATAAGAATACTTTTTTCTGTAAAATTGCTGTCAAAGACACTGTTATTTGGTGCTCCTTCCTCAACCTAGTGCCAGGAAAATATGTGTCCTAAAAAACGAGCATTCTTACTTTGATTAGTCTCTAACAGCCACATAACCCTCCCCTTTTCCTCTGATTGGGCCACCAGGAGGCTCAGAGCTAGAGCTGCTCCTATGCGTGGTTACTGTCCTCCTTCCCTGTTTTCCGGTCTCTTTCAATATAAGCGTATAATGGGAGTGCTCTTTGCTCTTTTGTAAACATCTCAAATCCTTCTTAGAAGCAGGTAGAGGCAAAAGGGAGAAACAGCTCTAGACTCCCTATCTTTACTACCCTAGATCCAGGTGCCGTGGACTTGGAGAAAGTGGCCAATCTGATTGTGGACCATTCTCTGCAGGACAGTGTGTTCAGCAAAGAAGCAGGACGAATGTGCTACGCCATCATTCAGGTTGGGTGGGGTCGGTAAAGAGGGGAGATGCTTTGAGGAAGGTGCTTCAAGAGTGGGCAGAAGGCCTGGCCAGCAGGGCAGAGATGCAAAGGGGTTCTCTCAGAGGCAGAGAAAGGAGCAGGACAGGCAGGCCTTCAGCTGTGGAAGCTTGGGTGCGGCTGCAGTGGCACCATCTGGTGCCACTCACCATCCTTTCCCTGACTCACAGGCAGAGAGCAAGCAAGCAGGCCAGAGTGTCTTCCGGCGTGGACTCCTCAACCGGTTGCAACAAGAGTACCAGACTCGGGAGCAGCTGCGAGCCCGCTCCCTGCAGGGTTGGGTCTGCTATGTCACCTTTATCTGCAACATCTTTGACTACCTGAGGGTGAGGCCCCAGCAGCCACCTCATGCAGCAGGATGGCCTGTCCCCCACGGCCACTAAGCCGGTGCCCTGGCCCCTGCTCTCCCCCCACAGGTGAACAACATGCCCATGATGGCCCTGGTGAACCCCGTCTATGACTGCCTCTTCCGTCTGGCCCAGCCTGACAGTCTGAGCAAGGAGGAGGAGGTGGGTGGCCCTGGCACAGAAGGCTGTGGAAGTGGGCAGTCTTTGGCTCAGCTCAGAATGCCAGCACTGTCCATGGAGGCTTTCCAGGGCATCACTTCCTGGGGCAGGAGCCTGGTGGGGGCATTTAAAGCCTGTCAGTTGCAGGACAAGTGGCAAGGTCTGGAATTTATCCAGAACAGAGAGCAGCCAAAAGCTACTGGCTCAGAGGCTTCCGTCCCAGCAGGAAAGCCAACCTATGAGAGGATACATCTGTGCATACAGAGGGTCTAGAAAACAAACCAGGCACAGAATGTGGAGGAGGTAGAAAAGTAGGGTTAAGGGCCAGCCCTGGTGGCTTAGTGGTTAAGTTCACATGCTCTGCTTCAGCAGCCCAGATTCAGTTCCTGGGCGCAGACCTGCACCACTCGCCAGTGGCCATGCTGTGGCGGTAGCCCACATATAAAATAGAGGAAGATATGGCAACAGATGGTAGCTCAGGGTGAAATCTTCCTCAGCAAAAAAAAGTAGAGTAAAGCAGCACAGTTTGGAGACAGGGCCTGAGTCCAGCCTGGCCCAGATGAGAGACCTTAGGCAAGTCCCCAAACTTCTCTCATGTTAAGATGTGGATAATACCCCCTGGGTGGCATGAGGATGAAGTGGGGAAATGTGTGTACAGGGCCAAGCACAGTGACTGGCAAGCAGCAAGCACTCAGTAAATGGCTGCTCTGTGTGATAGGCTGGCCCTGCCTGGGGTCACCTCCCACTGCCCCCTGCAGGTGGACTGCCTGGTGCTGCAGCTGCACCGGGTCGGGGAGCAGCTGGAGAAGATGAACAGGCAGCGCATGGATGAGCTCTTTGTCCTGATCCGGGATGGCTTCCTGCTCCCAACTGGCCTCAGCTCCCTGGCCCAGCTGCTGCTGTTGGAGATCATTGAGTTCCGGGCAGCTGGCTGGAAAACGACCCCAGCAGCCCACAAGTATTACTACAGTGAGGTCTCTGATTAGGCCTCCAGATCAGGCTTCCTCACCAGCAGCACTGGCCTTTCTTCTACCCACCTCCCAACCTGGAAGTGGAGTCTTTGCCTCTCCCAAAGACTTTTTCCCTTCCAGACTTTCAACAGCTCCCAAGATGTTTCCCACTTACACACTGGTCCTGCCCTGAGCACTTTCCTCTCCCCCATTCATGGATTAGGGAAGACACCAAACGGACCTGTCCCCACAGTCCCATCAGCCTCTCTCCCCCATCACCTTCCACCTAGGCAGAGAAGGGCAACTCCTAACAACCGGTGCACTGTGTAAACACTGGTACAACAGCTAGTTCCGTGCCTCCGTTTCCCATCTGTAAAATGGGTACCCATAGCCACTGGTGGGATGCACTGGGATGTCAAGGGGCAGAAGCAGAGCATACGTCACACCAGGAACTGCTTTTTATACATTTTGTACAAGGACTACTTTGAAAATAAGCATATTTCCTCCAGTTGGTTTCAATGAATGGCAGTACCACATCACATGCTATACTATTCAAGGTGAGACTTTTCTAATAAACCTTTTCTGATACTAAAACCGCTTCCTTTCCTAGCATCCAAAGGTCCACTCCACGCTGAGGGAAGAGATGGCTGGATGGGCCCTAAGTTTCCTGGGGGAAATCCAAGTTGATGTGTTCCTTCTTTGCAAGGAGACAGGGGAGGGAGAGCAAGTTCTAGCCCCAAAGAAAGAAGGACTAACAAGCAATAAACATGCTGCTCCATCCTTTCTGTGAGGCCTGCCTGCCCCAGAAAAGGAACTACAGCCTTAACCCACAGGTAATTTTCAACATGGCAGTGGCTCACATTGTTTCTTGCAGCCGAGCGCCCTGGGCTCCTCCTAGAGCCTCTACCCTCCCTCTACCACCAGCGGTAGTGGGCCAGGGCGCGGTTGGCCTCAGCCATCTTGTGCATGTCGTGCTTCCTCTTGATCACAGGGCCCTGGTTGTGAAAAGCCTCCAGCAGCTCATGCGACAGCTTCTCTGGCATCAGCATCCGCCGGTGCTTCTTCTCCCTGCACTCAGTAATCATCCACTTCATGGCCAGGAAGCGACGACGCCGGTCACCTAGTGGCACAGGGACCTGGGGAAGATAGGATGTGGGCACAGTGGTCCAAGAAGTTGCCAGCGCTGCAGTCTCCTTCCTCCCTGAGCTCTAAGGAGTAGCCACAGGTTCCCTCTGGGTCAGCCCTGGCAAGGCTCCTGAGGAGAGAGGCCTGTCTATTCCTCTCTGAGCTTCCTTCACCCCTGGGTGACTTCAGTGTAGCAGATATTAATGAGCAAATACTCATTTAGCACTGACCTCTTTCACTTCGAGGTGGAAGCTCAGCCAAGTTGATACAGGCACCAATTGGGAAAAACCCGTCAGCCGGGGTGATTTAGCTAACTCAGATAATGGGGGCCAAAAAACAAGACGCTCTTGTCCAAGAATCATTTGCTGGGCCCCCACTATGTGCCAGGTACCATGCTAGACCCTAGAGACACAGACATTAATAAAAAAGTCACTAATTTTATGAAGTTTACATTGAAAAAAGAGAAGACGAGAACATCCACTTATGACAATGAAGTATAACTAAATGCTATGATAGAGACGCCAAGTTCAGTTCAACAAATAGTGCTGAAGCATCAGTTACAGGTCAAGTGCTACACTTGACACTGGTGTATAAAGATGAGGTGTAAACGTAGTCCCTCACCATGAGAAGCTTACAGTTTAGAACGCAGGATGCTAGACAAAAGGGGGGTGGGGCAGGCTTCCAGAAGAGGTCATTTGGCTATTACTTTGCTTGCTTTCTTTTCCATCTTCTGCCTGTGGTTTTTATACTCGGGCTCAGAGGAGCAGATCCTGACAGCCCCTGGTCCCTAGAAAGCTATCAATCTTGGCCTAACTCTGGGCCCTCCTATCCCCAAGGACCCCCACATCTTGTTTCACATGTGGGCAGCCCTGCTTCCAGGCCCTGACCACTCACCTGATAGAAATGGCCACCCCTGAGGATGGGTACCAGCCCAATCACAGGCTCACAGTTTTTCAGGGCTTGGTGGAAGATGGTATAGGGGTTGCGTTCAATGGTTGCCTGTTCCTCTGCAGAGGCAGCATGGTACTTCTCAAACTGCTTCCTTTTCACAGCTTCCAGAGTCTGCAAAGATATACAGTCAAAGAGGCTACCCCAGGCTCCCTAAAGGGTTTACCTGGCTGAGCTAGTATCCTGCCCTCTACTTCCATCATCTCATTCTTCTATAGCTCTGCAGCTCCTCACTCAGCACTTCTAAAACAAAGTTCTTAAGTGCCTCCCTTAAGTACCTTTCTTGGACTAGGACAGAAAGAGTGGGCTAAGATTTGTGATGTGGGGGTGGAATGGCAGTTGTTGACTCCCGCAGGACTTCATTAAAGCCTCCACCTCCACACATACATACAGTAAAGTTAATTTCAATGACAGGTATATGAATCCATTCTTTTTTATGCTAAACTGAAAGAGCCAAGTACCAAGCTATAGGGAAGAGAAAGATGACAGGTACCGTTTACCTGTGTCATGAGGGATCTGGCCAATACTTTGTTTCCTCCTTTCATCATCATGTTGGTGAATTTACTTCAAGAAGAAAAACAAAATGTTTAGCTTTCCAAGGCTGTATCACGGAATCCTTACTGTAGACCCTCCCCGGTATAGCCCTAGTCTGTGGAACAAGTGTTTGTTTCCATCTAACCTGATCACGGGGTCTTCAAACACAGAGCATGTTTTCGTCGCTGGGGCGGCTTTGATAAGCTGAGTCTTCCTGAGCTCCCGCTCATAGTTCTCCTCCTCAGTCAGCTCGGCCAAGGGCTTGCGGTAATACTCCTTGTCAATATGGGGGTCTTTGTATTCAGGACCATAGCGGCTCCACCTCACCTGGGTTAGCCTGGGAGGAGAAAGAGGTGGGCAAAAGCCGACTCCATCAGTGAAAAGGCTTGACTTCACAATAGGCGTGTCTGCCAACCCGCCCACGAGTGAGAGCGGCCCAGGGACTGCTAGCCAAACCTGAACCGCAATCAATAATTCTGGCTCTTGTCCCAAGAGGTAGGAGGACCTCCCCCAAACAGGCGAGGAAAGTCTCCTCGTCAAGCGCCAACGGTAAGGACAGGCTCCTGACCCTCAGGATAGGCGCCCCGCTTATGCGTCTCTCTCCGCATCTCCCAACAGAGAAAATCCCAGCTCTGAGCTCTTTCACGAGACCGCACTTGCAGCTCCGAGTTCGAATCCCCGCGGGCGGGGGGGCAATCACTAAACCTTCAGACAGGTCCAAAGTCACGCAGCTAGTGTAAGAAGTTTGGACTGAGACATCCCGGCCCCATGCTCTCTCCAGCTCCCCGCACGGCTCGTCTGTGGCCTCTTTCCTTCCCCACAGGTATCCCCGTGAAGAGCCAAGCGGCCCCCCAGCTGCCCGCCGCCCTCTCACCCTGGAAGCCGCAGGACAGCGTTCCGCAAACCCAGCGCCAGGCCCGACCACGCTCTCGCAGCCTTCACCGCGGGGGCAGCCATCTTGGCTGGCCACGAGGACCCCACAAGGACTGCCCTCGGCGTGCCTGCGTGCCTGAGCGAGTGACGGAAGACAGGGAAAAGGCTCCACGGGGTCCTAAATCTGTGCATCACCCATTTAATCTGGGCGTTAAGAGTCTCTCACTCCGAGGCCCAAAGGGAAGAGTAAAAAGAAACATTCGTCCCCCCCATTTTCCGTCGCAGTCCGGCGCGACCCTCGGTGGCAGCGCTCGCTCCTCTCAGGCCCCCATGCAGGCTCCGCCCCGGCTCGTCTCTTGCAGGTTCTCGCGAGGTTTGAGGCGGCGGGGCCGGCCCGGGCGGCTGCAATATGGCGGAGGCGGAAGGGGAGAGTCTGGAGTCCTGGCTGAGTGAGTAGCCGCGGCCGCTTCTGCCTGCTCTCGAGCCGCCGAGCTGCCCCTCTCCTCACCCATAGGCCCCCTCCCTGGGCGCCTTGACGGCGCCGCCTTGCAGCCCGCTTCTGTGCTTCCCCCCGGCGCGAGCATTCCATGATCACGCCCCTTCCCCAGCAGGGCGCCCTGGCCCCCGCCCGGCCCCGCTCCCTGTCCTGCGGCGCGTCCGCCCGCTTCCGCGCTCCGCGGCGCGAGCTCGGGTCTTGTCCGGGCCCCGCGGGCTCCGGAAAGCGACAGCCCAGTACTGCCGGCTGACATGCATCGGCGCTTTGGGGGAGATTGTGCTGAGGCCGCGCGCGGCTGTGCCTCCGGGACCCCTGCGCCTCAGTCCCTGACGAAGGGAAAAGCTCCGGATTTGGGCTGACGCTCCGGGAGCGGCGCTTGCCGCTGAGTGTACACACACAGCTTCAGAACTGTGGCCATGTATTCGAGAAGTGACTGCTTCGCGCAGGCAGAATGTTCGAAGTGAGAATAATCTAAAGAGAGAGAGAGAGAAAGAACAGAGCTCTGCCTTTTTCCTGCGGTGACCAAAGCATGGTGACACCTCTGTTGGGGACCCTCCTCCCCGCGCTCGGGCACACACACACGCACTGGAACATCTTAACGAGCCATTCGTCGGTAACCTACTCTGAGCAAAGCTGAGGAGCACAGCCTGACGCTGTGGTTATAGCGGCCTCTTGCTATAACTGCTAATTCATATTGCTATTAAGGGAAATATGGGTTAACCTTGTTAGGTAGTACACTGCTGAAGGGTTAATCAGTTAACTTTCCCATGAGCTAGTGGAGGTCCCTGGAGGCCTCTTTAAGTGAAGACAGAATTGGACAGGGTAATAAAACAGGTTGGATGCCTAGATATTGCCTCGCGCAGAGATCTCTTATTTACTAGAGCCTTCAGGCTCTTGGAGGTGATGGACGTTTAAAATCTTCCAATTGTCTGACCTTTCTTGGTTGAACTTTGGTTATATTTGCAAAATCTGCAGTTGCAGACAGGTCACAAAGCCTTCTGTATATATGGAACTGTTCTCCAAGGAGCTCAAAGTGTTCTAAAGACTTTCATTTAACTCATTTATCAAGAGTCCTAGTGAAGTAGGTACTACTGTCACAATTTCACAAAAAGAGGATAGCCTGACTAATCAAACCACTTGCCCAGAGCCACTCAACTGGATGTAAGCACACTGGAATTGCTTCAATTCACAGATAGTAATGGAGACATCGGAGTAATTTACATGACCTCAACTAAATTTAATAGGCTAGTTTTAGACTTATATTTTGCTTTTTTTTCCTGCTGTTTCTCCCCAAATCTCCCCAGTACACAGTTGCATATTTTAGTAGTGAGTCCTAGTTGTGGCATGTGGGACGCCGCTTCAGCATGGCCTGACGAGCAGTGCCATGTCTGCGCCCAGGATTCCAACCAGTGAAACCCTGGGCCACCAAAGCTGAGCACAAGAACTTCACCATTCGGCCACAGACCAGCTTCTAGAGTTGTATTCTGAAATAGAAGAGGGACAGACCTGTTTCTGAGGGCGAGTGGAGATGGCGAGGGGGGATGGAATGGTGTCTGTTTGCGACTAGAGCTGAGACCGGCCTTCGACTCTTTCCCATTGGAGTGACATATGGGGCAGTGTTAAGATTCCTTCCATTCTTGGGGCCGGCCCGTGGCCGAGCAGTTAAGTTCGCGTGCTCCACCTCCGACCCTGGGCGTGGACCTAGCGCCACTCATCAAGTCACGCTGAGGCACGTCCTACAAAGTAGAACCAGAAGGACCTACAACTAGAATACACAACTATGTACTGGGGGGCTTTAGGGAGAAGAAGAAGAAAAATAAAAAATAGAAGATTGGCAACAGATGTTAGCTCGGGTGCCAATCTTTAAAAAAAAAAAGATTCCTTCCATTCTGATCCTCTGTTCAGCTTCACAGTTCTTAAAACTTACTGGTGTGAACTGTACCAGTTGAATGGACCAGTGCTTGGGGTTCAGCACCATCAGCACCGTCTAGGTCCTTGTCACTCCCTGCTTTGCCAGAATTATTGCGGATGCCTCTGCCTGGCCCAGTGTCTCAAGTCTCTCCCCACCGCCCCTCAGTCCATTCTGCATTCGGCTCCCAGCGGAACGTTTCTGTTTAGTCATCCCACTGCTGCACACCTACTGCCGCCTCTTTGTGGCTTCCTGATACTCCTCCTTGCTTTGATCAGTTGGATGTTCTTGTCCCACCAACACACATTGCTCTCCTTATCTGGAATCCCTGTTCCCCTTTGCTCAACTAAATGTTTTAAAACACATCCCAGATTCTCCTCCCCTACGAACCATCTCTCAGTGACTTCAGCCTTCTCTCAAGTCCTGTCATTACCACAGTCAGTCAGTATTTAATGAATACCTGCTGTGTGAGGTGTTCTGAAGATTAAGAAGTTCAAGCAGTCTTTGCCTTCAGTTTGATGAAGCTGTTGCTGGAGTAGGTAAAACATTCCTAAATAAAAAGAGAAAGATACAAGGCAAGAGCCATAAATGCTAAAATACAATTTCTTCAGGAAATTGGGAATAGGTGGAGTGGAAGATGATTCTCTCAATGAGGAGACAGCATTCAAGCTAGGCCTTAAAGAATGGAGAAAATTGCCTGAGAAAACACCAGATGGTGATACAGAGGGAGCAAACCTGGCGTGGGGCACATGTGTTTGGCTGGTTCAAGCAGGGAGTTCCTGTAGGAGTGTAGTGAGAAAAAAAAGCTGGGAAGTTAGAACCAAATTCTGGAAAGGCTTGAATTCCAGCCCAAGAAGGTTAAATTTCTACAGTTCTCGGGTTGCCATTCCTACTGAACCTGGTGGAATCAGTGTTTTAGGAGGATTGAAATGGAGGTATTATATAGGATGGATTGGAGCAGAAGTTCTGGAAGCAGGTGAGAAGTAAGGAGGTGGGCTGGGGGCAGGGATTAGAAGGGAAGGGAGAGATTTTAAAAGATTGAGAAGGAAGGGAGTACAGACTGATGGGAATAAGTGAAGAGACAAAGGAGTCAATGATGGGGGTTCAAATCTGGGTGCCTGGGGGTGGGGACAAAGGGAGCCGTTGAGTGGTGGCACCATTTATAGAAATAGGGAAGTCAGGAAAGAGAAGTGATGGATTTTGTTTTTAGATGCTTTTCTGTACCAGATTAGCACTTGTTAATTACACGCTGTCTTGGTTTTTGTTCTGGTTATTTCTCATGTGTTGCACCAGAAGAGCTTAACCTCCTCAAGGGTAAGATCTGAGTTTTGTCTGTTTTTTTTGGTCCCTCCAGGACCTAGCATGCCGTGCACTTAATTTTCTATGGGTGCTTAACAAACGCTTGCTGATTGACTAAGTCTCTCGATTCAAGAACCTAGCATCGAAGGTTGACTCTTGACTCTTTTTCAATCCTATGTCCTTTTTTTTTTTTTTTTTGAGGGAGATTAGCCCTGCGCTAACTGCTGCCAATCCTCCTCTTTTTGCTGGGGAAGACTGGCCCTGAGCTAACATCCATGCTCATCTTCCTCCACTTTATATGTGGGACGCCTACCACAGCATGGCTTGCCAAGTGGTGCCATGTCCGCAGCCGGGATCCGAACCGGTGAACCCCGGGCCGCCGAAGCAGAACGTGCGAACTTAACTGCTGCGCCACCTGGGCGGGCCCCCTATATTCTTGCCTCTGCTTATTTCTAAGTCATTTGCTACATTGAACTTGCAGTCTCTGGGATGTCTGACCCATGTTGGGATGGGATAATCATTGCTGCTATTTCCATTCCTACTTGACCTTTTGAGGTCCCACAATAGTCAAGGCTAGAGATGGAATTAAGCTGAAAGTGAGAGAAGGAGATCTAGAGGCACAGACGCAAAAGAGAATGAGGCTTTCAGCAGGGACCTGAAAATAGAAACCTTGAGTCAGAGTAGAGCCCAGGGGGCAGTTCTAGAAGGCAGGGTCTGCAGGGAGGCTCTCCTGTCACCGTTGTGCCAGGTGAGAAGAATGTCGAGTGGGTGGAACATTGTGTGCATCTGCTGGAGGAGGCAGTTGGCAGATGGAGAGATCAACTCACCCAGAATTATCCCCAGAGGTTTCTTTTAGTTCTTGTGGGTGATCAAGGTCTGCTTTCTGAGTCAGCTGGAGAGCTGGAGGAGATGCTCAGAGTGGGACCCACCATTGCTGAAACCAGGGCTTTTTGTGCCCATGTGTAGGCACAGGGCTCTCGGCAGATTTGCAGTAGAAAGTCTATTAAGGTGAAAGGATGTGGGATTCTAGAGAAGTTGAACACAAGTGAAAAGTAAGTGGGCGTATTCTTGGAAGTAGAGATGCTATAGGTATTATAGCAGGCCCAGGAGGAATACGTTGTTTGGTGAATGCCCATTGCTTATGTACGAGTCGGGAAAGGAAGGGGTCCATGTTGTCCTCTCTATTTGTAAGATGCTCTTCCAGTTGTGAACAGTAGAAGTGAGTGGACTGCTTTTTCTTATACCATGAGGTGTGTGATTCTTCTCAAAATGATAACATTGATGAGAATGGGTATGGCTCCTCAGAACATCTTATTTTTGTATCCTATAGCCTCTTGAAGTCATGTGAGAACTTTAAGCATCTCAAATGATAGGAATTAGTAACAAAGCCATGGTAACACCTGAGAAGATTTCAGACAACTGGTGGGAGACACTTGGTGCCCCTCTGGAAGGTGACAGCTAGTAGGTCACTGTGGTAATAAATCGCCACTCTTTTTTTGTGTGAGGAAGATTGGCCCTGAGCTAACATCTGTTGCCAATCTTCCTCTCTTTGCTTGAGGAAGATTATCGCTGAGCTAACATCTGTGCCAGTCGTCCTCTGTTTTGTGTGGGATGCCTCCACAGTGTGGTTTGACAAGCAGTGCTAGATCCATGCCTGGGATCTGAACCTGCGCACCCGGGGCTGCTGAAGCGGAGCACACAAACTTAACCACTATGCCACCGGGCTGGCCCTCTATAAGTAGCCACTCTTGATAGAATTAATCTTCCTTCCCTTCAATCTTGACATTTTTAAGGGCCTGCTAATTCTCTTTTCAAGACTGAGGATGGACATCTCTCCTTTCTTCCAAATGCGAACCTAAACCATCAGAATCTTCTTGCAGCCAGAGCAGAAACACTGCCAGGCAGGCGCAGGGTCTCCTTGAGTTCTGCATGCCTTCCCTCTGCCTTGGGGTGGCATCTGCTGACCTTTTGTGCCTCAGAGCCCAGTTGGGGCTGTTGGTTTGGGAGTCCCTGTTAGGATTTGATTGTGGAGCTAGTGATTTTTAATGTTAGGAAAAAAGGAACTTAAGAAAACACAGTCATGAGAAATCAGAATTCAGGAACTTCTAATAGCACCCCTTGTTGGGAGGGGGTTTTTCAAGGCTCTGTCACTCTGCTTTTGGACCTCATGGGAATCTGCAGGAGGAGCCTGGGTGTTTAAAAAGGATATACGCCTTCAGCTTTCCATTTGTCTTCTGAACCTGAAGCCCTAAATTTAGCAAACAGCTTGAGAATGCTTTCTGGAAGAGACAGACTCCAAGATCTGAATCAGATGGGAACACAGTCAACCCCCCTCAGCAGGGGCCATCCTCTGTCAGCACGAGTTCTGAGGGCAACAGAGAAAAGAGGACCCACGCCAAGTATTAGGAGACCTGGCAGCTGGATTTTAAACCCTCAGTGACCTCTGAGACCTCTCCAACAGACAGCACAAGGATTGGTACTTAGCGGGGGTTCCCTCAGTGTTGTTAGCTTCACTTAACGTGATGAGCATTGTGTGCAATTAAAAAAACATTTAAAGCGTTAAGGAAGGGTGTGTAGGAAATATGCATGTTTTGTAAGTATGTATATTTTATCAAGTATCACCTACCTTCAATTTCTCCAGGAAACACTGCTTGATCATCCCTACTTGCTTAACACTTACCTTGTTTTTATATAGCTGCAGTTATCTATATTTATTTCTTATACTAAACCTTTTATATAGGTATATCTGTTTGGATATTTTAGTTATTTGTGTTTGTGCTGTCAATCCTGATCTACTCTAAGCTCTCTGAGGCTGGGGATTTGTTTTCTGTTTTGTTTGTAACTTTCAAAATACTGGACAGAAAGTGTAGTATTTGTATTTGACTTGCTGCCTGCCTGAACTATTGAGGCTTCTCTATTAGAGAAGAAATTTGGAAACGAGCTTACCTTCACATCAGTGCCGAAAAATTGTCAAGAAAACCTTCCATTGTGTCCTCCTTGCTCTTTATAATTGTCTTTTTCTTTGTTCTGTCCCAAGATAAAGCCACCAATCCTTCCAACCGCCAGGAGGACTGGGAATACATAATTGGCTTCTGTGATCAGATCAACAAAGAGCTTGAAGGGTGAGTCCCAAAGCTATTAGCGGGCAGGTGAGAGATAGTTTTCGAAAAGTCGAAAACTGTGGCCAAGGAGGGCTAGCCAGATGGCCCCAGGGTCAGTGTCCTGAAAGTGTGGTCTGCTTATCTCCCAGGCCACAGATCGCTGTCCGACTGCTGGCCCATAAGATCCAGTCTCCGCAGGAATGGGAGGCAGTCCAGGCCCTGACGGTAGGTCTTTCATTCTGACAGTGGATCTTCATGAACCCAGGCCTTTCCTCATGCCCACACTGAGTTCCCTGAGCTTCTCAGGGCTCACACCCTAAGCCAGCTGAAAGTCCTTGAAACAAACAAGATATACTTGGAACATGTTCAGACAAATGTTCCACAACTGTGTGTACCCTTGTGCCAGGCCCTGATGCTTCAAAGACGGCTGAAGTGCAGTCCCTGCCAGCATGGCGAGTCTAACGCGTTCTGTAGCTAAAAATAATGCCGGTTCCTGGTGAAGGCATCACACCTACAGGCGGATCTTAGTGTTTATTCAGATTAAGAGGATTCAAGACGTGGAGCCTTGTGTAGCGCTTAGGCACCTCCAGGCTCTCCCCTAAACCAGAGCACCTGCCAAGGTCAGGCTTACCAGGTTTCTCCCCTGACTTTACTGGGGTCCTGGAAAGATGGAAGAGAGGAAATGATCATGGAAAAGGCACGTAGGTGACCCACCTGTGTGCCTCTGTCCTCTTCATCGTAGAGCAAAGGTCTTGAAACAGTGGTTCTCAACTGGGGGCGGTTTTGCCCCCTAGGGGACGTTTGGCAATGTCTGGAGACACTTGGTCGTCACACATCAGAGAGTACAACTGGCATCTAGTGGGTAGAGGCCAGAGGTATTGCTAAACATCCTATAATGCACAGGACAGGCTTCCACAACAAAGAATAACTGGCCCAAAATGTCAGTAGTGGCGCAGTTGAAAACCCTGCTTTAGAAAGACAGAAGCCGAGAGGGAGCACTGGGGTGGTATGCTCCTTGGCATGAACTGCGGGCGCCAGGGGCCACAGGCAGCACAGGAGAACTTAACGTGGTTTTACGGGCCCCAGAAGGAAGACAGGTGGGAGCAGGGAGAGGGAAAGGTCATGTCATCTATAATGAAGAAAACAGAATTTAAATTTCATCTCCCACCTCCCCAAGATGCTGATCAGCTTGTGGAAAGAACCCTCGACCCTGAGTCAGAGAAACTTTATATCTCTGGGTTTCAGTTTCCTCACCTGTAAAATACGAGGGCAGAATCTTGTAGCAAGGCACCTTCCAGGACTGACCTTGCATCTGTCTTGGTACCTGGGTCTCAGTGTTTCTTACTTTAGTTTCTGCTGAGCTTCTCCAGAAGAGGTTTGCAATTTGAGGGACACGGGAGTTAGTGATCCTGTTGCCCTGGTGTTCCCTGGGGCACTGCACACGACTTCTGATCTGTTCTTCCTTGGGTGAATAATTTGTTCAGCGGTATCTATGCAGGTGTCCAGCTGAGTGCCAGGTCCCACCCAGAGCCCCTGACACTGAGCGCCTCTCCTTTGTGTGGCTACAGGTGCTGGAGGCGTGTATGAAGAACTGTGGGAGGAGGTTTCATAATGAAGTGGGAAAGTTCCGGTTTTTGAATGAGTTAATCAAAGTCGTCTCTCCAAAGGTCAGTCACTGGCAGTCTCCTCATTTCTAGGAACTTTCGTGTTCCTTCCCCTCTCCCATCTTACTGGCTTTCACTGCACAACCAGCATTTCCACGGATCTGAGTTTCTCTGTGTCCTGTCCTTAGAGAGCTAGGTCCTGAGGGTAGCAGAATGACCATCCAGGCCGCAGGGACAGGCAGCCCTCTCTGACAGGCCCCCAGCCTAAATGTGGCAGGTGATGCAGCAGCAGCTGTATGTGTGTCCAGGGGGACATGCCTGCGTAGTGTGGACTTCTGGGCTCCTAGTGACAGCAGTCACTTTTCTTTGGCCTGTCTCATGTGGATACAAGGAGTTGGCCTCCCTCCTTACTCAGCTTCTCAGCTTCTATTGCCGTGCTTAAACTCTGGGCACCCACCTAAAGCAGAGGGAACAATTTTTCATACTAAAGACATTCTCGTTAACTCTTTCAAGGTAAAATGCAGTTGTGTTTCTGACAGACTGTGCATGGCAATGCAGCTCTCAGCCTCCTGCCTACCCTCAGACTGTGTCCCAGTTGGGTACAGCTATGCCACATGCAGTCGTCGTCATGGTGTGTCCCCCCACCCCCGTCCTCTCCCAGTGCATCTCACACACATCTAACACCTGATGGTCTGGAGTAAGCTTGAGGACTGTAGCTAATTAGTGACCACTTCATTGCTATGAAGAGAGCCTTCCTACTGTCTCTGCCTCCAGAATGCAGTTACTAGGTTTTCCTTTTGCCTCTTAGTACCTGGGGGACAGGGTGTCTGAGAAAGTGAAGACCAAGGTTATCGAGCTCCTTTACAGCTGGACCTTGGCTCTGCCAGAAGAATCAAAGATCAAGGATGCCTACCACATGTTGAAGAGACAGGGTATGTGCTACCTTCTCTCAGCCTCAAAGCAGCGCGAAGGCTGGCCAAGGCCAGGAAGAACGAGGGGGGTGTCTGCTGTCTCCGGGCTACCTCCCTTCCTCCTTCTCAAAGACAATGGGAAGGGCTTGGCTGGGGTTTGATGGCTTGAGGTGTGCGCAGCCTGCTGTCCCTGCCCTGCCTTTGCAGGTCCTCATCACAGGGATGTGCCCCCTTGCTGGGCACTGTGTGAGGAAGGGCAACAAGATGACCTCAGCCTGAGCAAATGCTCTCCCCCTTGTGTCCCCTTTCAGGCATAGTGCAGTCTGACCCACTCATCCCTGTGGACAGGACACTGATCCCTTCTCCACCGCCTCGTCCCAAAAACCCTGTTTTTGATGATGAGGAGAAATCCAAGGTAAAGCGCATCCCTGCCTGCGGTGTCCTCAGATGAGGTGTGGGCTCGCTCAGAGCTACAGGGAGTTCCAGTCTCTGTGGTCTCCATGGCTGGGGTACTGCCTTTCCCTTCACTGTTGATACCCTCCTCTTCCAGCTTTTAGCCAAGTTGTTGAAAAGCAAAAACCCAGATGACCTGCAAGAGGCCAACAAGCTCATCAAGTCCATGGTGAAAGAAGTGAGTGGGCCCTGGGCCTTGGGGTGTGGGGTGGAGGAGCCTGTGACCACAGAGCAGAGGTCCCTTCTCCCGTGTCAGGCCTGTTGTTAGCCCCCACCGCCGCGCCTGGAGATGCTAGAGAATGGAAGGAGAAGCGTTGGAGCTTCTGAGGAAGAATGGAACAGAGGAGCAAGAGTAGATGGGGCCAGGTTTGGGTGTGGGGGGGCTGCTATTTTAGAAGAAAAACTGTGGATTGAGTCTGAGGCTTGTGGTTCCCAAGAACCATGCATTGAAAGGAGCTTCCTTTAAATGGAAGGAAGCATCTACTCATGTTCTCTAGTAAAGTGTGATCCTTGCCTTGCAGGATTCTAAGGAGTCAGTGGGACGAGTCTTGTTGAGCTCTTTCTCCTTGATCCTCTTTGATGCAGGATGAGGCGCGAATCCAGAAGGTAACCAAGCGTCTACACACTTTAGAGGAAGTTAATAACAATGTAAAGCTGCTCAATGAGATGCTGCTTCATTACAGCAAAGAGGATTCTTCAGAAGCAGATAAGGAGCTCATGAAGGTAGGCCCACCTCTAGGAGGGGAGCTGGGCTCCAGGAAGGGGAGCCGGCCTTTGCCAAGTCCCCGCCCTAAGACACTGCCACCCACCCGGTTCCTTAACTTATTAATCAGCATAGCAGCCAGGTAGAGAGGGGGTGGCACCCTCATTTTACACATGAGCTATGGCTACCTCACCCGGGGCGTAAGAGCTGCGTGGACACCCAAGTCTGTGTGACTCTGCAGACCCACCCTCGGGCTCGCTCCTGCTCTGTGCCTTGCCTTCTGCCTCGGGGACATTGGGCAGAGAGGTTCACTGTGTGCACCTGATACTGCACTCAGTCCTCGGTCACATAGATACTCTGAATTCTAAGCACGTGCCAGCCTGGGAGGCAGAAAGGGATGTACTTTCCCTCATCTTTCTTGGTGACTTATCTGCCTAGGCAGACATCTTGGGTGACACAGTGTGGTGGAGGCTGGCAACAGGAAGACATGTACTCTGAGCCCAGCTCTGCCAGTAATTGTGGAATCATAGGAGAGCCCTGTGATTTTCCGGGCATGGATGGTGAATTAGATGATCTCCAAGGGCCTTTGTCGCTCTGATGTTCATGTCTGAGTCTCTTTCAGGAGCTGTTTGATCGGTGTGAGAACAAGAGGCGGACGTTATTCAAACTAGCCAGTGAGACAGAGGACAATGACAATAGTTTGGGTGAGGGAAAAGTAAAGAGTAGTTGACAAAGGTGTGATCGGGGGAGTTGTCATGGCCAGGAGTGAGAAGTCTCCTTTCTGCTCTAGGGGACATCCTGCAGGCCAGTGACAACCTCTCCCGGGTCATCAACTCTTATAAAACAATCGTTGAAGGGCAGGTCATCAATGGTGAGGTGGCTACGTCAGCCTTGCCTGACTCTGAAGGTAAAATGTTCCAGTTCCCCATTCTGAACCCTTCCAGACCAGCCCCAGTCCCCATCACCAAGCCATGGGTGCACGTTGACCAGTGTGTCATCCCTCAGGGCCCGAGGACTCTAAGCCATTCCAAGCAGTCTTTCAGCTTCCCAGAGGCCAGCAGATGCGGATGGGGTTTTTCTGCTTGTTTTTCAGTGTTCCCCTGGCACAAATGCCCTTGGATTACGTCAGAGGCTGTGCTCAGGGTCTGTCTCCTACTGTGCAGCCAGCCCCTAGAGTGGCCCCTAATTATTCCTGTCCCCATCCAGGAAACAACCACTCCAGTAACCAAGGCACTCTCATTGACCTTGCTGAGTTGGAGGCACCAAGCAGCTCGTCCCCAGTGTTGGCGCCTGCGCCCCCCTCCTCTGGCATCCCTATCCTCCCTCCACCCCCACAGACCTCGGGACCTGGGCGCAGCCAGTCCTCCAGCCAGGGTGAGGCCCCCCCCGGGCCCAACAGCACAAGCAGTGCCCTCTGTCTGCTGGATGAGGAGCTGCTCTGCTTGGGTACGTCCCAGAGGGAGGCCTTACAGGGTTCCTGGTGGGGCCGGTAGAGAAAGGCGTGCGGAATCGGGCGGAGGGCCGAGACGTGGAGAGTCAAACTCAGTGTCCCTCAGGCTGCCAGGGGAGTCTGCACACAGACTCCAG
Source organism: Equus asinus (assembly GCF_041296235.1). Lineage (NCBI taxonomy): Eukaryota > Metazoa > Chordata > Mammalia > Perissodactyla > Equidae > Equus > Equus asinus. The sequence goes on along the minus strand of NC_091802.1, from coordinate 55,681,705 downwards.
GTGGACACGGTGGACCAAGTGTCTTGCTCTGCTGCCCTCTCCTCTGGAGGGCCTCCCTCTGAATATAAGGACTGAAGAGGATCCATTCCCCTCTGGAGCTGCCTGGGAACACCTTCTCCCCACTCCGTCACCCCTTGATGCCACTTCTGTCATGTGACCCTTCCTCAGGCGAGGTGGGGCTGGGGCTGCCCCAGCCCAGAGCCTCTTCTCATCGTGGTCATCTTCTCTGTTGTCAGGCCTCACTGACCCAGCCCCCAGTGCTCCGCCCAGAGAGTCAGCTGGAAACAGCCAGTGGCCCCTGTTCCAGGTACGGGCACAGGTGACACCACTGAAGTGCTCGACAGCCTTCATATAATAATCCTCCTCTTTCCGGCTAGTCCTCAGCTGCAGTTAGCTAGAGCCCACAGTCCTAACCCTGGGGCCCTGCCCTGGGTGGGGCTGGGAACAGGGATCACATCCCAGGGCTTTCTCTGGCCCTCCTCAGAGGGCTGTTAGTCCACTGGGGTTGCGTTAGGGCCCCCAGCCTAGGGGGACAAGGGGTGGAGAGCTAAAACCCTTTGCTGCATGCACCAGACCCTCCGCAGCCTTTGCTCACTCATGCTTTCCATTCCCAATAGAATGAACAGTCGGACCTGGACTTCTTTGGCCCCAAACCTGGGACTGCTGCCTGTAGCCCCTCAGACGGGCCTCTCCTCCAGCCCTCAGCAGCCCCTGCAGGCAACTCCCAGGCTCCACTGCCACCCTCCTTCCCAGCTCCTGTGGTCCCAGCCAGTGTTCCTGCCCCCAAAGCCGGCTCCTTCTTCCCTACTGGCTTGGCCCCAGCTTCGGCCCCAAAGGCTGAGGCCACAGTGCCCGGGCACCATGCCTCAGCTTTGGGCAATAGCACCCTGCACCAGCTGGATGCCCTCGATCAGCTTCTGGAAGAGGCCAAAGTGTAATGAGTGGGAGAGAGGTGGGGTTAGGGTGGGTCTGGGTTGGGCTCGGGCCCATGCAGAACCAGAGGCAGCTCCAGAGGGGTTGGGGATGTTCCTTCTTTTTTTATGATTTTATTTATTTTTTAAAATTTTTCCTTCTTCTCCCCAAAGCCCCCCGGTACATAGTTGTATATTTTGGTTGTGGGTCTTTCTGGTTGTGGCATGTGGTACGCTGTCTCAGCATGGCTTGATAAGCAGTGCTAGGTCCACACCCAGGATCCAAACTGGTGAAACCCTGGGCTGCCAAAGCAGAGCACGCGAACTTAACCACTGGGCCCCCATGTTCCCTTTTGATCTGATCTGTCAGGCTGGAATTTAGAAGCTAGGGAGTGCGTAAGAGCCAGCTCTGGCCTGGGGGGCCTTTGCGAAGGGTTGACCCAGCAGCCCTGTCTGGTCTCTGACTTGCCTTGTATTCCTTTCCTGCCTCCAAGGACCTCAGGCCTGGCGAAACCCATCTCCTCCAACTTCTTCCCTGGGGCTGCCACCTCCTCTCTTATCTCCACCACCACCCCAGCTAGGCCTCTCCTCCCCTTCTCCACGGGGCCTGGCAGCCCTCTCTTCCAGCCACCTGCCTTCCAGTCCCAGGGCAGCCCCATGAAGGGGCCTGAGCTCTCCTTGGCCAGTGTGCACGTCCCCCTGGAATCTATCAAGCCTAGTAGGTGTTGGAGGCTTGGGGTGGGAGGAGAGGTGGGGCCCACAGCTTGCAGCATTGTGGGGAGTGTGAGAAGGGTGGGTGGGTACAGGCTTTTCTTGCCTGGGTCCCTAGAGCCAAAGGTGACCTACTTTCCTGCTGTCTCAGCCTCTGCTTTTTGCCAGTGCACTCTGGGGAGGTTCTGACAGACTCCTGCAGGGAGCCTCATCACCACAGGGTCGCCCTGCTCTCCCTCGGCTGTGGCAGACACCCCCAGCACTCATGTGGGTATCTCTCCTTCCACACCCACATGCTGCCTTCTTACAGGCAGTGCCCTTCCTGTGACAGCCTATGATAAAAACGGCTTCCGCATCCTCTTCCACTTTGCCAAGGAGTGTCCACCAGGACGGCCCGACGTGCTGGTGGTGGTAGTGTCCATGCTGAATACAGCTCCCTTGCCTATCAAGAGCATCGTGCTGCAGGCCGCAGTGCCCAAGGTATCCCGGGCTTCTAGAGGCAGAAATTACCTTTATCTTGAACCCACTGTGTCGAGGGCCTCTGTGGCCAGCAGGTGGTAGTATGTCTGTCCACTGTGACTATCCTGGGTTCCATCTTAGGCGGGTACCTGCCATCTCTCTTCAGAGAAGCTTCTCTCTGTCTTTAGTCAATGAAGGTGAAGTTGCAGCCACCGTCTGGGACAGAACTCTCTCCATTTAGCCCCATCCAGCCACCTGCAGCCATCACCCAGGTCATGTTGCTGGCCAATCCACTGAAGGTGAGCTAGAACCGGGGGTCCAGCCTGAAGCCCTGGTTGCCCCAGTATTAGGACCTCGAGACGAGCCTGAAGCCACCTCCCAACCTGAAGTGTCATGATACTGCAGCGTTAACCCGCGTCCCTTCCCTATCTTGGTTCAGGGGCTGAGCGAGAATGGGGTGGTGGGAGCAGGGCCTATTCCTTAGCACAGAAAGGGCCCCAAGGGTAGCGGAGAAAAGGACGTCTCACACACTGTCCCTCTGTCACAGGAGAAAGCAAGGCTTCGGTATAGGCTGACCTTCGCCCTGGGGGAGCAGCTGAGCACGGAGGTGGGTGAGGTGGACCAGTTCCCGCCTGTGGAGCAGTGGGGGAACCTATGACTGCAGAGGATGCTGTCATCTCCACTTCGACACCCTCGCAGGCTGCCCTGAGACGGGAGGGCTCTCCGGGTCCAGACTTTCTCCGTGTCCCAACTGCAGTGCTTAGAGCTTTGATATGGAACAGGGGTCCTGGGCATTGCTGCTGGGAGCCGAGCTGCTGCTGCGATGATCTCTCCTCCTTTGGCCCCCTAAAAGGACCTGTTTTTATCTAACTGTGTGACTTGAAGTCGCCATGTACTTTCGGGTGGGGAGTGGCCCCAGATTCTTCTGCACTACTGCCCTGGGAACGTGGACTCGAGACTGGAGTAGGTTTTTCCCCTTGTTCTGGCATCCCCTGATGCCACAAGAGGGGAGGTCTCTAAAGAGAGACTCGTGGCCCTCCCTTAAGGACCACATCCTCACCCCTCAGAGGCCTCAGCCCCCCAGTGCTACTCTGTGCTTCCCCTGCTGGCAGGCTCCTGCTCCCACCTCCAGGGAGGTGGGCAAAGTGCAGCGGTCCCAAATGGCCCTGGGCACAGAGTAAGGAGTTGGTGTCCTGCTCACTCTCCAGCCCTGCCTTCCGTGGACAGCGTCATCCTGGAATGGCCAATGGATGATGAGTTGTGGGCTTGTCCCTGGTGGTAGCAGGCTGTGTCCTATGGACATCTCAGCATAGGATGTGGAACTCAGCCTTTTAGAAACAGAACTTGGCCTCATGGCAGCCTAAACTAGGGATAGGAAAGAAAACAGAAGAGAACCAGTGTTTCCCCTTTTTTGGAAGCAGGTACTCAGAGCTTTCTGGGAAAAGTGTGCCTCCTGCCGTGGGAATAGGCCATCCTACTCACTACCTCTTGCTTGGCATGAAATAAACTGCTCTCCTGCCCTTCACGTCTCTGAAGGGGAGGACAACTCCCACCACCTTCCATGTCCTCCTGCTTTGGCCTCCCCCCTCCTCCCACCAGATGGCCTGTGTTGTGGCATAAGGTCGGGAACAGGGGCAGGGTCAGGCATATTGCACTAGACTTATGTCCTTACCTGCTGCCCAGAAACCCTGCCTGTCCCAGCTGCTGATGGGCACTGTCAGCGAGATGTTGGGTCTGGAGGTGGTGAGATTAGGGACCATGCTTGAATCGAGTCACCAGACCCTATTGCTTCCACAGTGCTCAGCCCCAGCTGGCTTGTCCCGGCTGCTCCATCCACTAGATGCAACTGGGCCAAGGACTCCAGGCCTCCCAGGGCCACAGCAAAGTGAGAACACTCAGCAGGGGAAAGAGCACACAGCTCACCTGAGCTCGGGGACGGGCTCAGCCCTCTCCAGGGAAAGGTGGCACAAACCGTGTTCCCTGATCCCTCCCTACTTGTGCCAGGCTTCCTTACTCCATCAAGAGGTCATCTCCCCTTGTCCCATCTTTAGCAAGCAGGTTTCACTGCTTCATCAGGACAGGTCAAAAGTGAATTGATTTCACTACTTAAGGAATAAATCCAAGCATTTTCCAGAGACCGGCTGCCGCGGCCCTGGAAAGGTCCGTGGGATTACTGTATGGAAATGCACCTTTATAATAAGCTTTAGACATGAAAATTATTTATGAGTGTTATTCATTACTATTGAGTCACTGCTTTGTGACAAATAGCTGTACTGGATATACCAACTCTGCTGCCCTTGTTTTGCTGCATGTTAAATAAAACCATTTTTGCCCTACTTGGAATCCTAATATAGACAGCATTCACCCCAGTTGGGGGAAGGTGCCACTCAGGAAATTCCAAATGTAGGTGAGTGGATGTGCTGGTATCCTCTGAGGTTTTTGTTAAAAGTATAGGTTCCTGGGGGCCAGCCCCCTGGCGTAGTGGTTAAGTTTGGTGCGATGTGCTTTGGCGGCCAAGGTTTGTATCGCAGGCACGGACCTACACCACTCATCAGCCACGCCGTGGTGGCAACCCACATACAAAGAGGAAGATTGGCATGGGTGTTAGTTCAGGGCTAATCTTCCTTAAGCAGAAGAAAAAAAGGAAGATTGGCAGCAGATGTTAGCTCAGGGTGAAACTTCCTCAGCAAAAAAAAAAAAAAAAAAAAGATAGGTTCCCGGACCTCTTTCTTGTTTAAAGGAGGTGACCAGAAAGTTAACAGATGAGCGTTCCAGATGATTCTGAGGTGAGGCCAGATTTCAGAAGCACAAGTAAACCACTGCAGGCTCCTGTTGAAGTTTCTAATAGGCAGGAGAGCACTGCACTCACCATTCATAACGTCTGGGGTGGCTTTTTTCCTAAGGAGACAGGGAAGTCGGTTCCATGTCGAAGAACATAAGCATTTTCTTAATTTTTGTCACCTCAGCTTTAGTGCAGTTAGATAAAAAACCCCCAGCTGGACTCTGTAAGAACTTGCCTGATTTTTGTAAAAGAAAACATTTATTCTTCTAAAAATTTATATACATTGCCATAGATATCATTCATGTTGTAGCAGCTCTCGGCTGGCCTCAGGAACCTTCCAGTGAGCCTTCTTTGATAATTGCCCGAGCAAGATTTCGTGCAAGAGCAAGTCTCAGCATTTCCACCTTGGTGGTCTCTATGTCATCATCCTAAATGCAAAGAGAGCCAGCATGAGCCCAGCAAGTGTTTCTTCTTTAAAGCTCCCAAAGGCTCTAGCTAATCCAAAGGTAGGTAGGTAGAGGGCATTTAATATTCAGTAGTAGCTTCTAGCAAGTTCTCAATATGAGCGCTACATGCAAAGGACCAGTGCAACTGATGGACAGGAAAAAAAAAAATAGAGACCAGAACACTAAAATCACCCCCTTTTCTCCTAAAAGAAGTTGGTGTGTCACAGTTACAGGTTAAGAGGTAACTTAAGAGGCCCATGAGTTTGTAAGGGGCCAGTGTTTGTGTAGGGAGGTGGGGGGAGCTGGAGATGATGGAGCCTTTCTCATCTCCATTGTGGAACCAACAAGAGGAAAACTAAAATGACCTGGAGTCGCTGGGCATCTGGCTCTCCATGCACTGGCCTTCCTGAGGTCAAGTCCTCCAGACATCTCATCAGCTCGTATGTTTGCTCTGCTGAAAAAATCACCTAGGAGAGAGAGGCTGCTTTGCTTAGTTGCTCCCCAGCCAAGGCCTGCACAGGTTTGGGCGTAGGCCCAAATGCAGAGACAGCCTTCCTTGCAAGCCCTTTGGAGGAGTGTGCTTTGTACACGCAGCCCTGCGAGGGCAGAGCACCCCTATTCTCACTCCCAGCCCTTCTTCTCAGGGCCTTGGGCTGAGTATGGTCAATAGACAGCTGCCTCATTTCAAATTAAGAAGTTTTTCTTGTGTGGATATTGGATTTCCAGAGTGGGTGCTATGGGGGAATACGCACATACAGAAACCTATTTGGGAGAAGATACGGAGGGCCAGCTGTATGCATCTGCAGCAGCTACGGAATCAAGCACTGTCAAGGACTGCAAAACACAGAGAAGAAAATCACTGGATTCAACCTGTACCTGTTTCTGCTCCAAAAGGGGCAGGGCATCTGTTAGTAGTGTCATCCAGAAAGACCGTGGGGCAATCTGAGAAGTCATCAATGACAGGAGAAGAGAAGCAGCATCAACAAAACGCTTCTCCCCATATAATCGGTGGAACTCGCGGTACTTGCCTATTGAGAAAAGAGAGCACTAGGTCACCCCTGGCCCTACACATGAGAAGAGAGACTCCAGACCAGCCGTTCCACAGAGCAGGGGATCCTTTCAGAGCTGTCTCCAAGTTCATGGACCAATGAGACCAAAAGGATTCAAAACACATGCTTTGAAGGGGCTCCAAAGAGCCAAACCTGGGAGAATGTAAGCATCAAAATAAACAAGAGCCACAGATTATAACACCTTGAGACAAATAACCCAGGAGTCTATTACTGATGTAAATGAAAGAATGGATGGGGCCAAGGGCAAGTCTTCTGTACGGTGGAATGCTAACTAAAACACAAGGAATGAGAGAGTCAGAAAATCACCAATAGTTACTAAAACTAGTGGGTGCAAAGTGTGATGAGGAACAAGACATTTAAATAATCCCAAAGTATCTCCACAAATTATTAAATCAAAAGGAAAATCAGTGTGCACAGAGGAGACACCTGGTGGATGCCACTTTAACCAAGTGATCAGAACAAACTCCACCAATAAGAGGACAGGCAGCCTCAAGGAGGACACATCGCCTCAGCAGCATTCCTGCCCCAAACACAATCTGAATCTGATAAGGAGGAAACGTCAGATAAACTCAACCTGAGGACATGCTACAAGAGAACTGAACTGACTTCAAAAAAGTCAAGGTTAAGAAGCACCAAGAAAGGCAGAGGCACTAAAGAAACATGGTAACTAAACTCATGAAGCTGGACTCAATAAGGGACATCAGTGGGACAACTGATGGAATCAGAACATGGATTGTAGATGAGAGTATTGTAACAATGTTGAATCTCCTGATTTTGATAACTGTGATTATGTAACAGGATGTTCTTGTTCTTAGGAAATATATGCTCGAGCATTTGTGGAGAAAGGGGACCAATGTTTCCAACTTACTTTCCAGTTGTTCCCCAAAAAACTTGATTGACTGAGAGAATGATAAAACATATGAGGCAAAATATAAATAATTGGTGAATCTGGGTAAAGTGTATATGGGAATTCCTTATTCCTTATCACTACTTTTGCAACTTTTCTCTAAGTTTGAAATTACTGGAAAATACGTTACCAAAACATACGCTTTGCAAAGTCTGGCACACAGGATTCTATGTGGTTTGGACTTAACAGGAAGGAAACACTGGAGGAGTCTAGAACTCCAATCTCCACAACTGTCCACTTGTGCCAAAGGTCCAGGGGACAGAACCAGAGAGACTCACCCAGGAATGTTAGTCGATCACTGAGCATCATGGCTGGGCCCAGGTTGTCAATGAGATCCAAATCGGAAAAGCAGCCTCGCTCACAGTAATCCCTGAGGAATCTGCAAGGCCAGGTTTGGAGATGAAAGCAGCAGTCCCAGGCCCATTCCTCAGCCTCCCAACTTCCCAGACTGTCCACTGGAAGCCAACACTAGCTGAACCTACCTGTCTGACACCAGCGTGGCAAAGGCCGCATCTTTGGCTCGAATGCTCCAAGAGAGGGCAGAGCCCAGGCGATTGTTCCGGACAGCTTTCATGGCTAAGATCTTACAAATGCTGCGAACTGTGCAGCGGACAAGAGAAAAGGTGAACCATGCACCCTACAAATTACTCCATTCCTGAATCCTGCTGGGATAGGAGCAGCCTTCCCACCTCTTCTGAGCTTTCCACGGCCTCTCCGCAAGCTGCAAACACAGCTTGGTCGGCAAAACTGAGAACTCCAGGGTTTATAAATTGTCTCCTGCCTCTGTTAACAATATGACCCACCCTGGCAGAATTGGCTTTGTGAGTAGGTTTGATGGTGGCAAAAAGACCTTTATTGCTCCCCACAGATCAGTTCCTCCATCACCAGTCCAGGTGCCAGAACTATCATCCCTTGGGTCTTGAATGCCATGTGCTTTCAGATGGTCATAAACATGCAAATGACTCTGGGAAGAATAATAACTTAGGTTCTTACCCCTCAACAGTGAGGGGAGAAAGAAGAGGCAGATTCTATCACTGTGTCCTCCCTGTGCTCCTCCTGAGCTGCCTCCTGTCTTGCTTCTCCACTGAGCCAGCCTTAGCAGCAACAGCAACCCGCTTGGGGCAGGTCAACACAAAGCTGACGCCAGGCCTGATCTCTTGGAGTAAGTATGAGAGAAATGGGCCAGGACCTTTCTAAAAGGCAATGTACTCGACTGCTTCTAGGTCCCAATGGATCCCCAGCTCTTTGTCCCTCCCCAGTAATTTCCCTGTTTCGGCTTCCTCTTAGAAGCCACTGCCTGGCCTCTCTCCAGTCCGGGTGGCATGGTGTGAGCACAGAGTGTGTGCCAGGAGGAGGGCCAACTCACCTTGCTCAGTCATCTGTCGCTGCTCACAAATCCGCAGCACCTTGAGGGCTTTCTGCTCAGTGCTCAGAGGGATCCGCTCAATGTGCAGCTCCAAGGAAACTCGGCCCAGCTCAGGGCAGTAGTCAAAGTAATCCACCCCCAGCTGCCAGAGGCTGCAAAGTTCCGAGGAGGACAGACGTGAGGGCCTGGTGAGCACAGGTGCTGCTCTGGAGCTCAGGGATTGGCACCGAGGTGGCTCCTACCCCAGACCCCTGTAGCCTCTGGGGAACCAGAAGGGACAGAACACAGTCCAAGCTCCAGTGGCACCCACATGCTGAAGAGCACCCCACTGCCACCCCACCCCCTCAGGGCCTTCCTACCTGTGATGAGCAAACAGTCCTGAGGCATATTCCAGCAGGAGGAACTCTCTCATGTTGGATCCAAAGCTGGAATAAAACATGAGACCAAGACTCCTGGCCTGCTCCATTCAGGGCCTCCTTGTGCAGCCCAACTAGCCTCCCTTCTAGGCCTTTGGTTCGCCCCACCCTCGAGGGCCTGGGTCGTGGGGAGAAGGGGGTTGGCGTGGCCACACTGCACTTACTAGAGGTTGTGCGACTGGAGGAGTTTGCAGTGATCCAGCAGGTCTGTCAGATGGGCCACAAACCACCAGTTGCTTAGGGCAATGCTATAAGGCAAGGCAAGAAGGAAAGGCAGGGTGAGAGGCAATGGCCCATATGATGGGGCATGAGAAGGAACCCCACATGTACTTTGCTTAAAAAAGCACGAGAGGCACTATGGAAAACAGTATGGAGATTTCTCAAAAAGTTAAAAATAGAAATACCCTATGACCCAGCCATCCCATTACTGGGTATCTATCCTAAGAACCTGAAATCAGAAATCCCAAGAGTCCCTTGCACCCCTATGTTCATCGCAGCATTATTCACAATAGCCAAGACGTGGAACCAGCCTACATGCCCAGAAACTGATGATTGGATAAAGAAGATATGGTATATATACACAATGGAATACCACTCAGCCATAAAAAAAGACAAAATTGGCCCATTCGCAGCAATGTGGATGGACCTCGAGGGTATTATGTTAAGCGAAATAAGCCAGTCAGAGAAAGACGAACTCTATATGACTCCACTCATAGGTGGAAGTTAACATATTGACAAGGAGATCTGATCGGTGGTTACCAGGTAAAAGGGGGGGTGGGGGGAGGGCACAAAGGGGGAAGTGGTGTACCCACAACATGACTAACAATAATGTACAACTGAAATCTCACAAGGCTGTAATCTATCATAACATTAATTAAAAAAAAAAAAAAAAGCATGAGAGGGACAGCAACCAACCAAAGTCTGTTTGGAAGCGCAGTGAGGAGTTTCTCTCTGCTACCTGGGAACTAACAACGGACACTCAGAAGGATGTCTGAGCCCCAAAGCAGCAGCCAATGATATTTATCTATGAAGAATGTCACAAAGAACATGAAATAAAACCCAGGAATCCAATCAGACGCAGAGAACGTGGATACAGAATAATGTATAAAAGACTAAAAGACTGGTGGTTTTTGATGCTCAATGAAACATGGAATTCAGAGGAATATGTTTGCATTTATACTTCTTGTTAATGTTTCTCAATCTTGTATAGCTTTTGATTAGTGTACTTATCTTTACAAATATGACTATACACATATGATGTCACTTTAAAAACCATCTTAGGGGGCCAGCCCCATGGCCGAGTAGTTAAGTTCGTGTGCTCTGCTTCGGCAGTCCAGGTTTCGCCAGTTCGGATCCTGGCACAGACATGGCATCGCTCATCAGTCCACACTGAGGCGGCGTCCCACATGCCACAACTAGAAGGACCCACAACTAAAAATATACAACTATGTACCGGGGGGCTTTAGGGAGAAAAAGGACAAATAAAATCTTTAAAAAAACAACAAACCATCTTAGGGGGCTGGTCCCGTGACCTAGTGGTTAAGTTCAGCACACTCTGCTTTAGCAGCCCGAGTACGGTTCCCAGGCACAGACCTACACCACTCATCGGCAGCCATGCTGTGGCATCGATCCACATACAAAACAGAGGAAGACTAGCACAGACGTTAGCTCAGGGTGACTCTTCCTCAAACAAAAAGAGGAAGATTGGTAACAGATGTTAGCTCAGGGTGAATCTTCCTCAGCACCAAAAAAAAAGGGGGTCTATTAATACTTTGTATAAAGAATTTCATTTTTATTCATTTACATGATTCATAATTTAATTTACTGTATATGTAATCTGACAAACATGAAGGTTAAAAGCCCTTCCCCAAATCACACTTTTTTTTTAAAGATTGGCACCTGAGCTAACAACTGTTGCCAATCTTATTTTTTTTCTTTCTGCTTTTTCTCCCCAAATTCCTCCAGTACATAATTGTGTATTTTAGTTGTGGATCCTTCTAGTTCTGGCACGTGCGATGCCACCTCAGCGTGGCCTGATGAGTGGCACCATCTCAGCGCCCAGGATCCAAACCAGCGAAACCCTGGGCTGCCACAGCAGAGCGCCTGAACTTAATCACTAGGCAACAGGGCCGGCCCCCTAAACCACACTTTTAATCAAAACCTAGAATCATCTGGGGCCCGTTAAAAATGAAGGTTTCTAGGGCCCTCTAAAGGTCTGGTTAAGTAAGCTCCTTGGAAACCAGTGTTTCACATCACCAAGTGTTCATAAACTCTCTAGCATCATGTTGTATAGAGTATGGCAATGCACTTATTGTCAGTGTGCATACATCATTTTGAGTTATATTTTTCATTTGTTACTTGGCATAGGTCTTTCTCTATTTGTATATAATGCTTGACTATAAATCTTGGGAGAGGGAAAAGAAACTTTAATGGTTGCTTTCTAAAAGGCAAATTCAGAGCCAGCCCTGATGGCCTAGTGGTTAAAGTTCAGCACACGCTGCTTTAGTGGTCTGGGTTCAGTTCCTGGGTGTGGAACCACACTGCGCATCTGTCAGTAGCCATGCTGTGGCAGTGGCTTACAGAGAAGAACTAGCAGGAAGGAAAAAAAAAGAAAAGGCAAATTCAACCACAAGTAAAGTGGATGGAGCAGACTATTAAGGCAGGTGCAATTTCCCAGGTGTAATCATTCATTAAGGTAAAAAGTTCTGCTTTCAGGATATAAAAAGAATAGGGATTGGTTCATACTGAATTATTGGATAAATGTTTAAAACTTTTACCTTGATCTTATGGATATGGATACTCAGATAGTCCTCTGTTCCAGGATTCCATCATTATGGAACATCATGTTGGCCTCCCTAACATTCTTTTAGAAGATTAGATATATTCCAACTTTCTTAATAGCTGAGTGTGTCTCTGACATTCAAAGAATCATCGGGGGCTGGCTCCATGGCACAGTGGTTAAGTTTGGTGCACTCTGCTTCAGCAGCCTGAGTTTGTGGGTTCGGATCCCAGGTGTGGATCTACACCACTCACCACATACGAAACAGGAAGACTGGCACAGATGTTAGTTCAGGGCAAATCTTCCTCACCAACCTCACCAAAAAGAAAAATTATCTATGCCAATTTTTAAAACACCTGTATGTCTACTACCGTCCTCGAATACTAAATTTTATAAATTCATTATGTGCTACACAGGGTACTACCATGCTCAAATTTTTAAGAGTACTTCTTTAGTCCAGGTTTTCCTTTAGCCACGGCTCTCATAATTTTCCAATTCTGCTGTGTGTCTTCTTGACTTTGTCCTTTTTAGACAAAAGAGTCCCAATAAATAAGATATCTCTTTATGGCAGCCTCCTAAATAAACTCCAACTCACTGGATGATGTTGCTCTTAACTGTTCTGATTTCATCAAAGGTCCTTTGAGTTATCAGTAGTTTAACTGAATATTGGTTTTTGGTTAATTAGTCAGTGGTTTAATGGAAAAGGTATTATAACTGGAACTCAAAACTGCCATTTCAGTCAGTCAGTCCCCTCTGCGTGTCCCTTCATCTGTAAATTGGAAGTAACTTTACCTCTTGCCTACCTGGACTGTTTTAAGAAAAAACTTGGAAAATAGATTTTAAATTGCTCTAAGAAGACTCTTCTGAATACTGTTTTATAAATATAAAAATCAGTAAATCTGACCTAGAAGTTAACAAACTGCTTATCAAACTACTAAACTGCTTACCAATGACTATGGATATGCTGAAAAGCATAGCCACGTCCATGGGAAAAGCACTGCAAATCGCTTCAGATCCAGTCCTGCTACTCACTGACTGGCTGTTCAGTTCTTTTACCTTCAGCCTCATTGTCAAAGGTAGAATTATGATGGTCAGTACAGTGTTTTGAGACTGAAGATACGAAAAATTCAAAAATAGATGAAACCAGAAATGACCAGTCCTAAGGAAGAATAAAATATCATATAAGGTGAGGAAGTGTAAACTGAGAAGATGTTAAAACAAGTTGCCTCCTCATATAAAAATACACGCACATCCCCACTCCTCTTAGAATAAGTTCTATATAGAAAATTAGTCAAGAGGGAGCAATTATTTGAGCAGAGGGCTGAAGGATGAGAAGGAACCTGCCACAGGAAGACAAGGGGAAAGAGCATTCCTGAAATAGAGGAAACTGAGCCAGTGTAAAAACTCAGGTGGAAAGTAAGGTGGTCTTGTTTCCACTTCAGAATGAAGCCTAAGTCATTCAAACTTCAAGGCAGACAGAGGCCAGCCACTTAGGGCCTTGTGATGGGAATAAGGAGAGCGACATGGGTTTAAGACTTACAAGATTACTCAGGCTATTCTGTGAGAATGGACAATACAGGGACAGGTGATGGTGGGGAAGCCAGTTAGGGGCCACCTGTAATAGTTCAGGCCAATGGTAATGCCAGCTGGGCCAGGGTGATAGATGTGGAGGGAGTGAGAAATAGCTGGTTGTGAGATCCATTTGTGAAGGTGAACTAAACCGATTAGTGTTTAAGAGCTCAGTAAACAGTATTTGGATACCCACAGTGCCCCTTGTTGGCTGGCAGTGGGACTTTACCAGGGCTCACTTTCCACATTTGTATAAGATAGGCATGAAATCATAGCACCTACCTCAAAGGTTTGTTGCAAGATAAAATAATCCATAAAAACTCTTAGCCTAATAATTCATGTTAACTATTACCATCACCATTTTCCACACAAATGACTGTATCTGCCTTAGGATTGGTCTCCCAGCTCCTGGCCCTGCCGTCCTCCACACTCTTCAGATTGCTTTTTCTCAAATACAAATGTCATGGCACTGGCCTGCTGAAAATCCTCAGTGGCTCCCCGTTTTCATAAAATCAAAACTATTTGGAATAGTACATTTGGTCTTGATACTCTGACTCCTTTCCTACCTGTCACCAGTTCAACCCCTCTCAGTCTTTGGTTCTCAGGAGACAGCTGCAGATCCTGAGGCAGGTAACAGGCCTTAGTGCTTTCCGCCTACATCTTTTCCCATGCTTCTCTCTCGGCCTGATGTGACCTTTTCTGGTGTTCTTCATTGAACTTTTCAGGACTCAACTTGAGTGCATACTCCTTCAAGGTTTTCCTGACTTTCCAATCTGATAAAGGATCCTCTCATAAGGGGTCCCATAACATCTACTGTAGACGCTAAATTCCACACAGGAAAAACTGCTGTAATCTTCAAGTTTGGTACCATGTGGGGCATGTGATAGATGCCCGATAAATGTTGACTGAGTTGCACTGAAAAAAAGATGGGAGGGTGTGGGCTGGGTGCGAGGAAATGACACCTCGGCCTTCCAGTACACCTGCTGTTACCCAGACTTCTAGCTGACGCGTATGGCAAAACAGTCAGCGAGGTGGCTGCAGAGGACCCCACAGCTAAGGAGGCCAAGAGGGCCCTGAGCAGAGGGAGCCACAGCATGCTCCAGTCTGTGCAGCCCTCGAGTGTCTCCCCAGGGGGATACACCAGCCTCCAAGGCCAGAGGGCAGTGACCACTGGAGGCAGAGGTCTAACAACATGGCTCCAGTGACCGAGCCCCCTGGACAGAGTGCTGAACAAAGCCAGCACGGTCTCCCTGCAAGGCTGGACAAGTCTGCACAACACAGATGTCGGATCTTCACACACGCATAACGGAGAATTCTGAGAGCACCGTCTACACGGAACAGCGAACCACCTCATGGTTCAGAGATGTGCGAGGAAGGCTTAATTAACAGCTCTGGAGTGGCCTCTGCTGGAAAAGGGGGAACTGTGGAGCCAGAGGACCAGCCACAGTGAAGGCCCCACCCTGAGGAAACAACTGTAACCCCCAAGGGACTGTGTGCCCTGCACTGGGGCTGCCGTCACCCCTTACCCCAACCCCTGAATCTTCTGTCTGTCCCCTCCTCTGCCTCGGTGAGCTCTGGCAGCTGCGGACCCTCTTCTATAAATGGGGCGTGAGGGTGTGCACACACCACTGCACCCTGCAGCCAAAGTTATGGGCTGGGCCAAAGTTCTGGCAAGAAGATTCTAGATTAGACAAACTGAATCTCTTCTTAGTTTTTGAAGGAAGACCTGTTTCCTTTTGCTTGATACTTTCAGAGGACTTTAAGAGCACCAGGAAGCTGCTATCTCGCCTAGCTCCCAGTGAAGTGTGTGCCAGCTGTTTCCTTCTACTGGACAGCAAGGAACTGGCTTTTAGAGGAAGTTGCAAGCCATAGGGGAGGAAATGAGCCCTGGGAGGATTCCCAACTTCTCCTTTCAGCTGTGGGGATAACTAGCAAACATGTGGCCCTTTAGCAGGGGCTTATGAACTCTGGCCTCCAAGGGCCTTTACGCTTTGCTTCAGGACCCCTCACTGCCGCTTCTCCCCTTTAGGGTCTGGCATAGTTGACATGGGGTAGTCAGGTGCCCACAGAAACCTCCCTTCCAGTGCCTTTAGAAAGGTTTCCCCTCATTCCCCTTTCACACAGTAGTCATGAACCCAGCTGATATCACCCCCAAAGCAGCAAGGCTTCCCTATACCTCCAGCCAACTGGTCCAACTCCAGACAGAGGCCCCTCTCCCTCAGGAACTGACCAGTACAACCCATGAGAAACGAAGTGCTCACAAGACCCCAAATCCAACCCCTCCCATCCAGGCAGGCGCATCTCTAAAACTGCTTCTCTCTCGGAAGATACTTCAGTCCTTCACTTCCTGGGATGAGGTCCTGCAACTTGTTTTCAGCGCCTCTTTCAGAATGGGATAGGAAGTAGCTTCCTGATGAGAAAAAGCCAAGCTCTGAGATTTATAGCTAACAGAAATACCTCAGATCCTTTCCTGTGTGCCAGGGCAGACAGATGCCCACAGCAAGGGGCTGCAAGCCTGACATGAGGGGGATGCCATTTTCTGTCATATTCATAAAAGCCACTCCTCTTCATTGGCACTTCTCTATCTTTTTTTTTCCTAAGTCACTGAAAAGAACAGCATGCTTTCCCTTTCTATTTTCCTTCCTCCTTGTTCTGCTCAAATCTGTTTTGTTTCTAAGTATCCAGATGTGGCCTATGAAGGAAGTCCTAGTAGAAATAACCCACTGCTGTAATAGTATATTTAGGAATGCCTGTTACTTCAGATTATAGGAGAGACACTGCCAAAGCCAAAAAATGACGTGCGCGTGCTTTAAGTTATTCTCACTAACCCTCCATGCAGAGGTCCCCCACACCCGCCACCAGTTCAGTTCCATAAGTTATCGTCTAGCTCCTACTAAGTCCGGATTTTATAGGTCTATGAAAAGAATACTGACACAAAACCCGTTTTCTTTCTCCAAATCCAGCATCATTTTTCTTGAAGCCCTGGCTTCAAGGAAGAGCAGGTAGCAGGAAAGGAACCCTTCCCATTGCCCAGATCCACTAAAAATGATCCAGTTGAGGCCAGTGAATTTGATACTTGAGCAGGGCCATCTGCTGCAGTTCCCAACTTTCTCCCTTCCAGGAGTCTTCAGTGCAACACCCACTTGTCGAGGCTGCACAAGAAGGGAGGGAAAATTCTTTACTTATCTACGGAAATTTCTAAAAAGGTTTACCTTTGATTCATTATGTTTAACACTCCCTTTCCTGCCTTGCTGCAGTTTCAATGCAATGATGGGACACTCTTTTGGGGAGAGGGCTGGTATAGAATCCCTGCTCTGAAGAGACCCAGCCAGGAGCCCAATGTATGATAACCCTTGGCTCATGAGAGAGTGAGATTGTTGAGAAGGACTGTCCCTTAAGATGGTTGCATGTCCATTAGATTCCAAGAAACAGGTTTGTTGGCTTTTTCTGGATTTTAAATATCCAAGTAATTTCCTGCAATGTTACTGTAAGTAAACATCCCTGAAATGGAAATTGTTATAAATATGGTAGTCCTCAAGCCTCAGGAAGGTCCCCAAGTTTGTCAAGAGAGAAGCTGTTACCCACCTACATGTGGCTGGGGAGGGGAGCAGGTCTGCAGGAAGAAGGTTAAGACACCAGCAAGAAGGAACAAGACATTCTAGAAAAGGATGCTGATGATGGTTGTATAACATTGTGAATGTACTTAATGCCACTGAATTGCACACCTAAAGAAGTTAGAACGGTGGTCATGCAGCAGGTCCTACCTGCACTCCTTGATCACTTGGTGGATGTCAAACTCAAAGGCTGCCATCAAGATGTTGTCCAAGGGTTCTGGGCTGCTCTCACCTCCCAGAAACAGGTCAAGGCTGGACTGTGGAAAGGTGGGGACCCACTCAATTCCCAGATGGAAGCAGAGACTCAAGGGGGCGGGTAAGGCTGCTGTGTAGGGAACCCTAGAGAAGGGCGATGGAGCCCTTCAAAAAGGGCCAATAAAAAGCCCCTTCCTGCTCTCCAGGGAGGTTCAACTCAAAGAGGCCACATGCCGAAAACGACCCAGCAGGGAGCAGCGGCCCCAGGATTCCTACTCCCCACCCTGACCCAGTGGAGCTCAGACTCACCTGGGCATAGAAGTGCAGATCAATGGGTTTTACTGTGGGATGAGAATACAGGAGCCGGGTCACCAGGAAATGATACCAGTTATTCAAAAGCTCCTTCTGCTCCAACAAGGCAGCTTCGTCTCCCAGCATGATCTGAGGAGAGATGTTTTCCTTTAGCTCCAGGAGGGACTTCTCTATAACTCTCCCAATCTCAACTAGAGCACCTAGTCTGAAAGCTCTCTCCTTCCTGGCAGAGCTGACGGATAGCCCTGTCCAAGGGGCACTAAGTTCCTGCTATGGCTTTGCTAGGTGCCACAGCCCGAGGGACGCCAACTTGGAGCGCAACGTGGACTTGCCTCCCACAGACCTTGCAGAGAGACTCCAGGTGAGGACTGGAGGCGAACGTGCCATCCTGGAGGTGCCGCTCACATTCCTCGTGCCAGTGCTGCCACTTCAGCTCCAGCTCTGTTAGAGTCTGAGTGGTACCAGGCTAAGGGGAGAAATGCAGCGAGGTGCCATCACCACACAAACCCCTTATGCTTAACGAAATACCCATCTCCCGTGACCCAGCAGAGCAGGGCTGTTGTCACATACGCTGAGCACAGGCATTGTCCTCATCAAGTCCCCCAGGATTCGGCACATGCCTGCAGAGGTGGGACTGCTGTCGGCTTCCTTCGAGAGCATCTGTCGGGCCTCATCCAGCCGGCCCTGTAGCACCAAGATGGTCACCTGAGAGGACAAACAAGAACATGAGCATTCACAGGAGGCCCGGAAGCCAGTCCCCTCCAACCACAATTTGGCTTCCTAGCCTTGAAGAAGCGTGAGGGTTCCTTCCCTCCAGAGGTCATCTAGTGCACCCAGTCTCATGGTTTTAACCTTTACCATGCTTTTCAAACTGCACCTTGTAACCTATTACAGGTTGTGACCAACTTTTAAAAAATAAATGAAATAGAAAATATCACAGTGCATCAAATGAAGTATGGGATCATAAAAGCTTCAGTTCAAATATATATATGCAATACATATATACTCAATACATATACAGTTCATCCTCTTTATTCAGTCAATTTGTCTACTTGCTAAAATTTGTAACCCCCAAATCAATATTTGAGGTGCTTTCACCATCATTTGTAGACATATGCAAAGCAGCAAAAACTGGATGCACACATTCCCAGCTGAGGTCCAATAAGATGGCACTCTACCTTCTTGTATCAGCTCTCACGCTAAACAAGCGTCTTTCTCACAATTTACTTTTTTATTTTTTAAAGATTATAGTTTTCCTTTTTCTCCCCAAAGCCCTCCAGTACACAGTTGTATGTATGTTTAGTTGTGGCACGTGGGATGCTGTCTCAGCACGGCTTGATGAGCGGTGCCGTGTCCGCACCCAGGATCTGAACCAGCAAAACCCTGGGCCGCCGAAGCCGAGCGCGCGAACTTGACCACTCAGCCACGGGGCTGGCCCCTCCTGATTTATTTAGTGCCACATCTTTTTACATTTTTGTGCTTTCTTTTGGGCCCCAAGCATAGTGCTGAAGTGCTGTCCAGTGTTCCTAAGTGCCAAGAAGGCTGTGATGTGCCATATGGAGAGGATACACGTTAGATAAGCTTCGATCAGGAATGCATTACACTGCTGGTGGCCCTGAGTTCAACGTTAATGAATCAATACTGTATATTAAATACAGTGTCTTTAAACAGAAACATACACAAAACAAGGTAATATATTGATTAGCTGACAAAAATGTTGTGACCAGAGCTTCGAAGGAACCCTGTATTCACCTAGGAGCAATGGTTCAGTAATTACTAATTCAGTTTTCCAGGCAACTTTATACACCGTAACTATCATGAATAATGAAAATCAACAGTATATACATACAAGTATATATGTAAAATATACAAAGTATGATTTTTTCTTAAGATTGGCACCTGACATTTGTTGCCAATTTTCTGTTTTTTTTTCCTTCTTCTCCACAAAGCCCCCCAGTACATAGCTGTATATTGTAGTTGCAGGTCCCTCTGGCTCTGCTATGCAGGATGCCACCTCGGCATGGCCTGATGAGTGGTACTAGGTCCGTGTCCAGGATCCGAACCAGCAAAACTATGGGCTGCTGAACTGGAGCGTGCAAACTTGACCACTTGGCCACAGGGATGGCCCCTAAAATTTTTCTTACTGTAAGTCATGCTCAAAAGAGCCAAGGATATACAGTATGCTGACAAGTCTTTGATTTTTCTCTCTAGCCTGGAATTCCTTCTCTGAATTCCAGACTGGTATATCCTACTGCCTAGTCAATGGCTCCACTTGGACCTCAGAGGCATCTTAAGCATATCTAAAAGTAAACACCTGGTTGCCTGCAACTCACCAACCTGATCTTCCCACATTCTTCTATTTCTTACACACTCACATTCAATCCATTAGAAAATCCCATCAACTGTATCTTTAAACAGCATCCAGAATCTAATCACCTCTTACTATCTCCTCTGCTCAGCTCCTCCCCTTGTCCAAGTCAGCACCATCTCTGTCTGGTTTAGTACCACAGCCTCCAGACTGGTCTCTCTGCCTCCACCCTTGCTATTCTCAGTAGGGCAGCCCAAAGAGCCTTTGAAAACCCAAGTCAGATCACAGCTCTTCTTTGCTCAGCTCTCCAAAGCCCCCCTCATCCCATCTGACTCAGGAGTACAACAGGAACTCTTACTGTGTCCATCAACCAGCTGATACACATTTGTGTCCTTCAACTAATTTAATCATAATAGCTCTATGGGGTAAGTGTTCTTATTATCCATTGTACAGATGAGGAAACTAAAGGCTGTTAAGTAACTCACCCAAGACCTCACAGCTAGTAAGAGGCAGAGCCAGGATGCTAACCCGGGTAGTCTGGTACCATAGACCATCTCCTTACCCCTCTGCTATACTGCCTCCCTAAAAGCTAAAGTCCTATGACAGCCCAGAAATCCCTCTAGACGTGGCCCTCTATTTCTCTGTCCTTATCTCCCCAACTCTCTCTCTTGCTTATGCTGCTCCTGGCTCACTGGCCTCCTTGTCATTCCTCGTCCTACTCTGTCTCTAGGACACAGCATCTGCAGGTCTCGCTGTCTGGATGTTCTTCTCTCCTTTCATAAGCACAGCTCCCCTCCTCACCTCCTTCAGGTCTCTATTCACACATCACCTCAGGAGTGAGGCCTTCCTTGACTCCCCTCACTCTAGCACTCCTAATTCCCCTCCCGTGCTTTATTCCTCTCCATAGCACTTCACTACTACACATGCGACATATTTCGCTTGTTTCTATATCTATTCCCTGTCTCCTCACCCAGAATGTAAGCTCCATAAGGACAGGTATCTTGGGCCGCTTTGATCATGGTTGTTTCCTCAGTGCCTTGCAAACAGTAGTAGTCACTACTCAGTGAATGAATCAGAGACTCAAAACCTGGGCCCAATACTTCCTGAGCAAGGGCTCTCTCCTTACCTGCACAGACCTCCCGGCACCAAAAGGCCGTGGAAGAGCCCCAAAAGCAACAATTCCTCACCTGAGTTCCAGATTTTATGAGTTTAATCAACCTTCCATTACTCAGGTCAACTAGCAACCTCCTCCCTGCTACCGCCCAGCTGGGTCACAGGTCAGCAGAGGTGAATGAAAGCGAGCACAGCTGTCATTGGCACTGCATACATACAAGCACATACACACAGCTGACATACTCACTGACTCCCAAACTGATAATCCAAAATGACCCTGGGATCAATCTTTTCGTCTAATAGCTTTATTAAGTTATAATTTACATATTATCCACATTCTCCTATTTGGTGTCTAATTCAATGAGTTTTCGTAAGTTTACAGAATTGTGCACCATCACCACAACCCAGTTTTGAAACATTTTGATCATCTCAAACAACCCTCACACTCAGTTACATCACCCACCCCAGCCCCTGTCAATTGGTTTTGTGCTGTCTTCAAGTCTGTTCCTTGGATCTACAAAGAAATCAAATTTCTCTTCTCACTGGCAAGTCTGCAAAGCATTACTTTTTTACATGATAACTTAGTTCTAAACTCTCCTATGGAGCAGGCAAGAAAAGATCTAAGAGTCTCTCCACATAGACTCAAACAGCCAGGCCGAGCACACACATGCTCAGCAGCAACCTTCAGGCCTGCCTGCGAACACTGCGGAACAGAGAATATGAGGTGAAAGGCAGGGAGGGCCGGGCTGCACGAGGTCCTTACCAACTTCCAGAAGCTCTCGTGTTTCCTTGGATTCTCACTGCCCAGAACATCTGCCAACAAATTGTCCACTTCACACACGTGCAGTCGGACCCAGTCAAGGAGATGCAGGAGGAGAGGGCCAGCTGGGAGGAAAGACTCTCATCACACAAAAGCCTCAGCTCCATCTGCAGAAAATTTCACTTTCCCATAGTACAGACAGAGAATGTAGGGCAGACGAGCTATGTAGGACGTGGAAGTGGTTTATCCCTCTTACATGGGCACACATGTGGTCCTAAATAGAGGACTAGGCTAGCAAATGGACTTTTTTTAAATTTTTTTTTATTTTTTTAATAAAGATTTTTATTTTTTTTTTTTTTCCTTTTTCTCCCCAAAGCCCCCCCGTACATGGTTGTATATTCTTCGTTGTGGGTCCTTCTAGTTGTGGTATGTGGGATGCTGCCTCAGCGTGGCTTGACGAGCAGTGCCATGTCCACGCCCAGGATTCGAACCAACGAAACACTGGGCCGCCTGCAGCGGAGCGCGGGAACTTAACCACTCGGCCACGGGGCCAGCCCCGCAAATGGACTTTTATGGAATACTTCCTCTGTGCCAGGCAGCTCCACCTTTCACTGAATCCTGGAAAGGGATGAAGAGAGACCTCACCACCCCCCACCACCCCCAGATTCTTCACAACTATGCAACACTCAGTGGCTATGTAAGTAATGGCCATTTAGGGACTGATACTGACTAGGTGCTAGGTATGTAATGATGATAAAAACAGTGACATCCCTCAAAAATCTACTGGAGGAGATAGGCATAAAACCCACTAATTTTAATTTCAAGTTGCCCAGTGCTTTAACAGGAGTATAAATAAAAAGCTATGACTGCAGAGAGATTATTAACACTTGTTTATGGATAACAGCAAACATAAACCATTAAAAGAATGCAAATGCGGGGCCAGCCCGATGGTGCAGTGGTTAAGTGCGCACGTTCCGCTTCCTGGCAGCCTGGGGTTCGCTGGTTCGTATCCCGGGTGCAGACATGGCACTGTTGGCAAAAGCCATACTGTGGTAGGCGTTCCATGTATAAAGTAGAGGAAGATGGGCATGGATGTTAGCTCAGGGCCAGTCTTCCTCAGCAAAAAGAAGAGGATTGGCAGTAGTTAGCTCGGGGCTAATCTTCCTCCAAAAAAAAAAAAAAAGAATGCAAATGCCTTACAGAGAGCCCACTCAATCCAGGACACTGTACTGACCGCAATTTAATTCAAGGTCAATGGAATAATTGGAAATGGACAGATAATGTGCAGGGTTGTCCCAGCCCCAAGCACTAGCAACAGAATTCTCAAAGTGACTTTGCCTCCCATCACCTAATCCCTCTTCACATCCCTAAAACTTTCTTTTCCTTATTTAATTTCTTTTCTTTTAAACAACAGAAATGTACTGTCTCCCAGTTCTGGAGGCTAGAGTCTGACGTCAAGGTGCTGGCAGAACTGCTTCCTTCTGCGGCTGAGGAAGAACCTGTTCCAGGCCTCTCCTCTAGCTTCTCCGCAAACTTTCCTAAGCTTGACCAGCACATGACAGAAATATTGACCACTCCTCACACACTAGTTTAATATCTGTTCTGTTGGTATTTTTCAGGGGCCACCTGCCTAAAATTTTAGGTTACTAGAAGGCAATGTGTCTGATTCTTTTTGCAGTGTCTGGCCCAATGGCAGGCTTCTTCAGGTGTTATGTAATGCTTTCTGAAGGTTATGCTGATGAAAAGAGCATTCTAGGTAACGAATCACTCACCAGAGCACACAGGAAAGACAAAGACGAAAGGACAGGGGGACACCTTTGACACTGTCACAGGATCATTCCATGCTCACCTGGGGCTACTTCAATAAAAAGAATCTCACAAAGGTTCCAAATGAGCTCCATTGCTGACAAAATGGAGACCTAAAGGAGAAATGGAGAAAAAGTTTTGACTGAAAACATTCATGAGATTTGCTCTTGGAGCAAAGAACAAAAGCAGGGCTTGAATCACAGCTCAACGTTCACTGACCATTCGTATGGCAGAGCTTCCCGCAGGGCAGCCAGTGAGAATAAAGGGGGCGAGGCGCAGACTAACGTTTTTCAATCTTAATCGTTGTGGTTTTAGTTTAATGTGCGTTAGAAAAATATAACTAGCTCATCACACCCATGACCTTGATGTATATTACAGTTTAGGAAGAGGCTTTGAGTAAAAACAGAAGACGATTTTTAGAAAAATATTCAGTAAATAATATTACAAGAAATGTACAGATATAGCAAAAATTGTGGAGTTGGTATTCAAAGGTCTGAAGTTTAGCAAACAGTCTATTAAAAGGCAAACCCCATATAAGACCCCAAAATAAATCAGGTCTAGACCCTGCCCTTAGGAACACGCCATCTCCTCTTCCCCACCATCCTTCCGTACACAAACATAGAACACCTTCTTCACAAGGGAAAAGAAATGCTTTCCTGACTCTAGAGATAGTGCATCAGGCCTTATTCACTACTGAGTTTGAACACCACCAAGATTCCAGCAAAGAAAGAGGACACTTAGTCATCGTCCAGCTCCAACTAAAGTACAACAACTTGCAGCTCAGTAAAAATGCTGGTTCATGAGTTGAGTACAGTTTATAAGACTAAGCAGGGGCTGGCCCAGTGGCGTAGCAGTTAAGTCCGCCCATTCAGCTTCGACAGCCCCGGGTTTGCCAGTTCAGATCCTGGGTGCGGACCTACGCACCGCTTGTCAAGCCACGCTGTGGCAGGTGTCCCACATATAAAAATGTAGAGGAAGATGGGCCCGGGTATTAGCTCAGGGTCAGTCTTCCTCAGCGAAAAGAGAAGAAAAGAGGAGGATTGGTGGCAGATGTTAGCTCAGGGGTATTCTTCCTCCCCCCCAAAAAAACTAAGCAGTGGTTTCAAAACCTCAGCTCACTATCTCGGGTGACACAATGTGGTTAGGATTCATTTTTCCCTTAAGAACTGAAAACTCATACAAGTATTTATCAAGTACATCCTTGTGTTCCAATGTACTAGGCCTTGAAGGGGGCATCAGGAAGTTCAAGACAGTCCTTATCACCCCAAGGACTTACCTGTCTACCTGGAAAGAAGACAAACTTCAGCAAAAACAGTGACTGCAAAGCCACCTGAGGTGGGTGTCAAGGATGCAGAAAGACATAAAGGTGCCAGAACAATAAAGGTGGCTCCCCTTACCTGGCTGCTGAACTGGCAGCTACAGGCTGGATCTTTGGCAGCAACTACCAAAACACAAAACATTTTAAGTGAGCAATGACACTTGCAGTCTTAGTGTTTTATGTTCACAGACCAGGTTCTGTGGCTTGTGCCATTGTGTCTTCTGATGACCAGGCACTTTTACTACTGCTATTTTTTAAATGCTTCCTAACTCTATGTTGTAGATCAGTGATCCTCAAACCAAGGCCCTCAAGTTACAAGCAGCACTGTCAACTGCACCACGGCCAAGAGCAAGAAGAGACCACCGTGTTATACAAGATTCTATCTGGGGGCTGGCCCCGTGGCCGAGTGGTTAGGTTTGCACTCTCTGCTTTCACAGCCCAGGGTTTTGCCGGTTCAGATCCTGGGCGCAGACGTGGCACCACTCATTAGGCTGCGCTGAGGCAGCATCCCACATGCCACAACTAGAAGGAGCCACAGCTGAAATATACAACTATCTACTGGGGGGATTTGGGAGAAAAAGCAGAGAAAAAAAAAAAAGAAGATTGGCAATAGTTTTTAGCTCAGGTGCCGATCTTTAGGGAAAAAAACAGATTGTATCTGGCATCCAGGAGTCATGTGGCTCTCATAGTTATGGAGACTTTAAATCACCAAGATCACAGAACTGAGAATGAGATTTTCAAACATCCTTAATTTGGCCCTTTAGCCTCATACCTGTCAACTCAATATGTTCTAACTTGAAAATGTACTCAAGATGTTTGCCAAAAAATTAAGGATTATGTAAGATGGGAAAATAAGAGTTCTGAACTAGAATGTCAGTCAGAGTTTACTTTGTAGTATTTACAGCCAGATAAATACTTGAATTACTATCACATATACACAGACAAAATCTTACTTGCAACTTGGTGCATTTCCTCCATACACGCTCTTATGACTGATCGGTAGTTTTTACTCACTCGAACCAATCTACAAAAAATGAAATGACTACAAGATAAGCCTGGAACATCCTGTGGTGATACAAAGTAAGGAAATTCTCAAAAAAAGATAGGCACTTGATAAAAGACAGGCGCCAACTCGAAGGAACTCCTAATGGCCAACGCTGGAACAACGTGAACAAAATAAATAGAAGACTATATAACCCATGGAATAAAATAAATATCCATGAATCCATACTGATATTAATTGTTGCAGATGATATAGATGGACACTAAAATTAGTGGTTGAAAATTTGAGGAAAAATAAGACAAAGGGACAGATGGTAACTTTATAGTAGAGAAACCCAGTAGAAACCACGTTAACCAAGTGATCAAGGTCAACATCACCAGTAATAAAACATCAGCATCACGACTCTCATGATGTGATGTACTGAGAAGGAAATATCATACCACTTTTGTGGTATTCTTGCTAAAAATGCATAACCTTTGTACAATCATGAGAAAACATCAGACAAACCCAAATTGAGGGACAGTCTCCAAAATAATTGGTCAATACTTTTCAAATGTCAAGGTCATGAAAGAGACTTAAGGAGAAAAACTAAATGTAACCTCATTTAGTTGCAGAAGAGGGAAAAAAAGGACATTAGTGGAAAAGTTGGTGAAATTCAAATAAAGGCTATAGTTAATTACATTGCATCCATGGTTAAGTTTCTTGGTTTAAGTAACAATAATATGGTTATGTAAGATATTAACATCAGGGAAGCTGTGTGAAGGATGTACAGAAATCTATTATTTTTGTATTTTTTATGTCTAAAATTAGTTCAAAATAAAATTTTTAAGAAAGGAAATAGAACAAAACAAACACCCACAAGAAAGCAATTAATTGGTTGTTAGTTACCAACATGGAGATCTTTACCAAGAAAAACATTACTAGTTGTAGATAAAGAGAACTAAAGGCCACCTATTGGCTCCATTTAAAAATGAATAGTAGCTACATTCTATATATGGCCTACAATAGGGCTGGCAAAGGGGGTGAAACGATTTGCACGCATTATTTCACCTAATCCTCACTACTCTGTACCCTTTTCAGTCAAGAATCAGACCCAGATAAGTAACTCACCAGCCAAAAAAACATGATATGCTGGCCTCCATGCACAAAACAGAAGCTACCAACCCACTGTTAGTAGGATATTCACATATGCACTCATTTATTCAAACGTTTTGGAGCACCTACTGTACAGATGTGCAAGATGTGCGAACAGAGGGCCCATGTAAATAAGACAGGGTCACTGCCTTCAGGAAATTACAAGATTTGTTTTTATCAAGGAAGTAAAATATTGTGATATTGTGATTTATAATAAGAAATATATATTTGGTCTTCACCCCTGGTCTCTAAAACCTTTGTAAATTCCTAAGTGATAAGAGCACTATGAGCATCTTTTGTTCTGATGAGGTGACTCCAGGTGGGTTCTTGGATGGCTCCTGGATGGGGGCTGGTCACCAGAAAGAACAAGTCATGATTAGAAGCTTAAAATTTTCAGCCCTGTCCCCCACTTCACTAGAGGGGTGAGTGACTGCAAATGGAGTTCATAACTGACTGTGCCTACGTGAGGAAACGTCCATAAAATCCCAATAGCATGGGGTTCAAAGAGCTTCCAAGTGGGTGAACACATCCACATAACAGGAGGGTGACACACCCCAACTCCATGAGGACAGAAGTTCCTGTGCTCAGGACCCTACCAGACCTCGCCCTGTGTACCTCTTTATCTGGCTATCCATCTGTATCCTTTTTATTATATCCTTTCATAAACTGGTAAACATAAGTAAGTGTTTCCCTGATTTGCTAGCTGCTCCAGTAAATTAATCAAACCCGAGGGGGTCCTGGGGACCTCTGATTTGTAGCCAAGTTGGACAGAAGTTGTGGGTAACCTGGGGACCCACTACTTGCAGTTGGCATCTGAGCCCTTAACCTGTGGGATCTGACACTATCTCCAGGTAGAACTGAGTTAAACTGGAGGACACCTAGCTGGTGTCAGAGAATTGCTTGGTGGGAGAAACTCCCACACATCTGTTGTTGTGAGTTGGCAGGAGTGTGAGAGTAAAGGAGAAACACAGGAGTAGAGAAAAACTGGGTTTTCCCCATACAAATATCAACACTTTCCATGCCCTAACCATACGAATGGCCACTGATAGAAACCTAACACCGGAGTCCAAACTCCGCCGTGCTTAAGACTCACCGGAGAGTTTACGATGCACCCCAAGCAAGTTTGATTTTGATGATCTGAGGTGAGGTTAACAAGTACCTGACAGTGATGCAGTTAACTCATGAACCACACTTCAAACAATCCTAGTCTATAAACAGTACAATAGTTTCCTGGTTTCTTGCCAAAAAATGCCTTGAGAATAATTCTTTAAAGACAAGATGAAACTTATTTTTCTATTAATTTCAAAGTCTCCCAACAGTGGGACTTCATTCAATGACTCTCAGGTGCTTATTTGGCCTAAATTTTCTTCTTTGGAGGGTAAATGTAGTAGGAATATACACAAAGAAAACTTATCAAGCCAGCAAGTCAATCAATAGCCATTTGCACATTCCCTGTAAGACATCTGCGTCCATGACCGCTCACACTGCTCAGTACTGAGGCCACAAAGTCGAACCAGGAGTCCCTTATTTCTCTAGGCGATCCACGCATCATGCAAAAGGACAAGGGTGCATTTCATATGGCTTTTTACAATTTAGTTGTGGATTTCAGCACATATCAGCAGCCTACTTACTGAGCTTTTCTGGATTTTCCAGTCAATTCTTCTTCAATTCTCTGGAGGCCCACAAAGATTCCATGGGATTCATTAAAGAGTTTTCTCAAGATCTGAGAGTAAACATCTACATCCTTCCGGATGATATAGATAAAGGGGCAGCCTGGCACCGTCTCTGATTTTTCTGAAACAAAATAGGAAAAAAAACTTAACATCTATCACCATCACCCTCATAAAAGCACACACTCTAAAAGTTTTAACTGAGTGTCTAACTACAAAATTTCAGCTTCTTTGCCACTGATTTCATGTATTAAAAAATTATATAAATTACCATTTATAAATTATCCACACATGAATTTTTAAACACAAATGCTTATTCTCAGACTCGACTCCTCAACTCACTTATTTTAGAACTACCTTTCAACTTCATCAACTGAAAAAAATAAACTCAATATTAGCCTATGTAAAACTTGACGAATAAGCCCAAGTTTTATATAATCTCAAAGTCAAGTAAATATTATCTTTATATTACTTTGTCCTGCCATTACCCCTAAAACAAAGAATCAAGAAACTATGATTAAATTATGGGGCCGGCCCAGTGGTCTAGTGGTTAAGTTTGGCATGCTCTGCTCTGGCAGCCCTGGGTTTGGTTCCCAGGCACAGACCTACACCACTCACCAGCCATGCTGTGGGGGCAACCCACATACAAAATGGAGGAAGACTGGCCACTGATGTTAGCTCAGGGCAAATCCTCCTCAGCAAAAAAGACAAAAAACAAAAACAAAGAAAAAAATAATTGATTAAACTATTTCACAACAGCAATGAAAAGGCTCTATAATGATAAATTATAAACTACCAACTTGTGGCAATTTCTTATATAACAGCTTCTTCACCAAGTTGTGATGATGTTCGATGGCTTGTCTCGAATGTGATTGCAACAGATATAACCAAAACGAAAAAAACCTCGTGTTTTTAACAATCGAGGACAAACTAGAAATGTTGATAAGCTTTCTCATTAAGTATGAAAACAGGTCATACAGACATAGTCACAGATGTTTCCCTTCTGAGGAACTGCCCTTTTGGTAGATCCCACAGCTGTGCCGAGCTTGAGATCTTCAATACCAACACATCCCACAAATACTTAGCAACATTAGGGACAATTCTTCACTATAAAATCAAGAAAAACAACATCACTTAAAAATTACATGAACTGCACACCATATAATTTGCTAAAATTCCAAGACTTTCATTAGCTCAATCTGCTCAGTCGGCTCCTTATAAAAGAGGAAAACCTCCACATTTGGATAAAGAACCTGTCAAAGATAAGCGAGCAAGTCTCTGCAATATTTCCCGACACCTCTCTCTTGAAAAGGAGAAAGCAAAATTGAACATCAAGATTTCAGTTTTTGGGGGGTTTTTTCATTGCGGTAACATTGGTTTATAATATTATATAAATTTCAGGTGTACATCATTATGTATTTCGATTTCTGTGTAGATTACATTATGATCAACACCCAAAGACTAATTACCATCCATCGCCACACACATGTAGGCTACAGAACAGCCCACAGAATTCAATCGAGTCCACAGAGATAACACGAAGGCAAGGGCTAGGAGACCTGCAAAGTCTCACAATAATGGGACTGCTATGAAGGGAATTTAGTCACTCTGGACAAGAAGGGGAAAAAAAGCTTAAAGTTTTCAAATATAAAGAAAATCTTTTAACACCAAGAAGACTATCATGAATTTTATTTTTCCTGGACTCAACATCTGCCAGGCCTCATAAATCAATGAAAATCTTGAACAGCTAATATTTCAATAATGAAAATGGTACAAAATAAGTTCAGCTGTTTCCTGCTTCAGCTAGTCAAATCTGAGAGAATAAAGAAAAAACCACCAAATGTGCCAAAATGGATAACTTAGAATTAAAAAAAGTAATAACTACCTTTTTTGTTGAAGGAGGTTTCACACACGAGCATCTCCCCTGGACCCCAGTCAAAACACATTTGCTTCTTACTGGAGTTCACTCCTGGAATCAACTAGTGAAAAATAAGGCACAGAAAGTGTTATTCTTACCAAAGTTTATTTTCAACTGACTTGTGAGTAAAATCCTAGAAATCAGTGGTCTTGAAAGTTATTAAGTGCTTATCTACGTACACAGCTGAGGGTGGCTGAGATCAGCCCAGTCTGTTAGACCCAGAAGAAGCAACTGAGATTTGCTGGGCACTTCAACCCAGCCTGCCACTTCTTAAGTGCTGATAAAAAGGAAAGCTACTCCCTAATCAATTACTATATTGGAATTTAGTGATCTGTAGTTCAGAAAAAGAGAAGTTAAAGAAATAAAAAAGGGGGGCTGGCCCCGTGGCCGAGTGGTTAAGTTCACGCACTCCGCTTCAGTGGCCCAGGGTTTCGCTGGTTCGGATCCTGGGCGCGGACATGGCACCACTCATCAAGCCATGCTGAGGTGGCATCCCACACAACACAACCAGAAGGACCTACAACTAGAATATACAACTATGTACTGGGGGACTTTAGGGAGAAGAAGAAGAAAAAGAGAAGACTGGCAAGAGATGCTAGCTCAGGTGCCAATCTTTAAAAAAAAAAAAAAAAAAGGAATTAAACTGTTACTCACTAAAAAGAGAGACCTCCAAGGCCACAGCTTCTGTGCCATCTGTTTGATGATGACTCTCAATTTTTTTCTCCAACTCAGACCAATTCCTTTGAGCCCCAGCTTTATGCGTCCAACTGCCTAATCCACACCTTTACAGGTTATCTAAGCTTTATGAACTGTATCCATAAGATCAAGAGCCAAAGAAAGAACTCTTGATGCTCATCCCCAAACCTCATTCCACTCCCCAACTGGGACGAAGTCTTCCTCAACCATTAGGAGTAATCCTTGATTCTCCTCTTCCCCTCACCACCTATGTCCAGTCTATAAGTAAATCCTGTTCTCTTCCTAAATAAGCCTGAATCCAACCACTTACCACTTCTATCAGTCCAATTTAAGCCACCAGCAACTCTCATCTGGACCACTGTAACAGCATTTCTCGGTGCCTAAAATATTCTCCTACATGGTTAACACCTGCACCATAAATAGACAAAAGCTCACGAGAGCAGGGGACTCGAGGATTCTCATTCACTGCTTAGAAGAGACCCTGGCACTCCATAAATATTTTTGGCAGGCAACGAATTTGGCTGGCAATAGTCTGGTCTCAAGACAAGTGCATTCAGTTCTTAGGAATGGCTACTGCAGTCATTTAATAACTAAGCAACATTTATTAAAGCTTTTTCTGTACTGGCCTCCAGGAATACAATAACGTGTAATACAGTCTCTGCTCACCAAAAGCCAGCAGTCTACTAAAGACCAAAAAACAAACAGGCAGCAAGACAATTGGAGAAATGCTAAGACAGAGATACACACAGAAGAGCATCTGTTGTAGCAGACTCTTAATGGATGAGCAAGCCAGGCAAGGGGGAAGCATTACACACAGTGGGGCTGGGGCAAATGGGTATCCATATGAAAAAATGAACCTCACATCATAGACAAAAATTCACTAAAAATCAGTTACAGGGACAAATGTAGAGCAAAATCTATAAAGCTTGAAAAATCTTTCTGACCTTAAAGTCAGCAAAAATAGATAAGACACCAAAAGTACAAATCATAGAAGAAAATTTATAAATTAGACTTCATTAAAATAAAAACTTTTAGGGGGCTGGCCTCATGGCCAAGTGGTTAAGTTCACATACTCCGCTTCAGCAGCCTGGGGTTCACCAGTTCAGATCCTGGGCACAGACATATGTGACACTCATTAAGCCATGTTGTGGCAGCATCCCATGTAGAAGAATGAGAGTGACCTACAGGTAGGATATACAACTATGTACTGGGGTTTTGGAGAGAAAAAAAAAAAAGAGGAAGATTGGAACAGATGCTAGCTCAGGGCCAATCTTCCTCACCAAAAAATAAATAAAAACTTTTGCTCTTCAAAGATATCATTAAGAAAATGAAATGGTGGGGCTGGCCCAGTGGTGTAGTGGTTAGGTTCGCATGCTCCACTTTGGCAGCCCAGGGTTCGCAGGTTTGGATCTGGGGAGCAGATCTATACACTGCTCATCTAGCCATGCTGTGGCAGCACCCCACATACAAAATAGAGGAAGAGTGGCACAGATGTTAACTCAGGGACAGTCTTCCTGAAGCAAAAAGAGGAAGACTGGCAAAAAATGTTAGCTCAGGGACAATCTTCCTCACCAAAAAAATTTTAAAAATTAAAAATTAAAATTAAAAAAAGAACGGGCTGGCCTGGTGGCATAGTGGTTAAGTTTGCATGCTCTGCTTCGGCGGCCCAGGGTTTGCAGGTTCAGATCCCAGGCGTGTGGACCTAGCACCACTCTTCAAGCCATGCTGTGGTGGCATCCCACATAAAATAGAGGAAGGCTGGCACACAGGTTAGCTCAGTGACAATCTTCCTCAAGCAAAAAGAGGAAGATAGGCAACAGATGTTAGCTCAGGGCCAATCTTCCTCTCTCTCTCTCATACACACACACACATACAAAAATTAAAAAAAGAAAATGACAGGCAAGCCACAAACTGGGAGAAAATATCTGCAAAACACATATTTGATACCCAGAATAAAGAAGTCTTACACTTCATTAAGAAACCCAATAAGAAAATGGGCAAAAGATTTTAACAGACATTTCACCAAAGGAGATATACAAACAACATATAAGCACATAAAAAGGTGATCAATATCTTTCATCATTAGGGAAATAAAAATCAAAATAATAATGAGCTACCACTATATACCCACTAGAATGGCAACGGCCAAAATTAAAAAGACTGACCATACAAAGAGTTGATGAAGATGTGGAACTGGAACTCTCACACTTCGCTGGTGCAAAAAAATGGTATAACCACCTTGGAGAACTGACAGTTTATTTTAGCTAAAATATGCATCTGTCCTAGAACCCAGAAATTCCATTTCTAGGTATTTATCCAGAAACAAACAAACAAACAAAAGGCAACAAAAACTACAGCTTACATTTCTTGAGTCTTTGAAACCAAAGGATAAGACCATTAGTCTAGAAAAACTCTAGACTATTCAATTCTCTACTCTGGATCTACACTTAAAACATCCTTGAATCTGCTTATTACTAACCAGACTTCACGTGCCCTGATAATAGTAAGCAGTTGTATGAAGAGCAGGCACAACCACTATAAAAGGTGACAGTGTTAAGATTATTCCTTAGTCTCTTGAGAGTGTGTAGAGTCAGACCAAAGAGCAGAACAACTTTCAAATACAGACATGACTGGGTTTGAACTTCAAAGTTGAGGTTCAGACTCTAGGCTATGGCGTTCTACCAAGATAATGCCCCTCTGTGAGGCTGTGCCCACAAGGCCAACCAGTTTCCTATCGGGTCTCCCGAACACCAATGTACAACTGAGTTATCACAAATCAGTTGTCACTACTGTGGGTAAAAATAAGCTTAGATTCTCTTCATTCCACTTGTAAATGCATGGCTCATTATCATGGCTCAATATCAAAGTAGTGGCTCGCCAGTGTCGTACAGGGTACTGGGAAGGTTTCCCCACGCAAAGACTCTGACATAAAAGAAGGAGGGAAAGGCAAGACGACAGGTAGTTTGAAATAGTTCCAGTGATTCTGACACTCTAATTTTTCTTCTTGCAAACACTGACGTAGTCATTGATGGTTATTTAACAAACTACTTTGTACATGTTCTAAAATCTAACACTCTTACAGTGGTAAACTTCATAATAACCCACGTGAGCTATTAAGATCTCATGTCTCCTTTCACCCAGTTTGGTTTGTCAGATACTGCTTTGCAATCTGATGGCTTTAGCTGAAAACTGTAGGCATCTCAACTTTCTAAAAAGCAAAAACAGAAGGTCAGGCAACTTGCAGTTTAGTGGGGCTTATAGGTTACCAAGAGCTAAGAGATGCAGAACAAGCCTATAACGGGCAGCCAGACATTGTTGACCTACTCAGGGAAGGCTTTTCTGAGAAAGAGGCTGCTGGAGCTTGCATTTGAAAAGCGAGGAGACAAACCTAAAAGACAAGAACCTTCCAAACAGGGGGAACAGCACATATCTCGTATCTAAAAGCTATTAATCTCTTTATAAACATCATAGGTCATCCACACTTGACACACTCTCTTAAGAACACAGATAGAAAGCAAACAGAGCAATAGAAACAGGAATAGACTCCCGAGAGAATAAACACGTTTAGCAAACTTTGGGCCAGCACGGCACTACAAGCAGGAACCAAGCTCACGGCGCTGCGAGGTGAAGCTCAGTTCGGCTGGAAAAAGAAAGCCCCAATTCCTCGGCATGGTCCAAGCCCGCTCATTAGAGCATTAACCCAACAGGAAAAGCGAGGGAAGTAGAAAGGTAGAGAAGACAGCCAAGGGAGGGAGTGGGATGAGGTGGGGCCTCCGGGGCCAGGTAGTCTGAGTATGTCAAAGAGTAGAAACCCAGCGACCCAAACACGGGCGCCTAGCTAATATGACCCCCGGGCAGCGGCAATTAAGCTGTGGGAAGGGGACGGATGCCTCTCGAGCGGCAGGGAGGTTAGACAAGCCTGCAGTGACGGAGCAGACTCAATCCTCGGACCGCGAGGGCAAGCAAGACTGTTCCGGGCGCCCTTACAGTGACTGTCGGCTCGCCATCGAGCTCCTCCATAGCGCCAAGCCTCAGCCACCTGGAATTTGCAGGGCCGCCAAAGCTCCGGGCTCGGGCCTCCAGCTCAGCGCCCGTCGCGAGAGAGGACCCCGCCCGGGCGCCTCCTGTACTGCCTGCGGGCCCAAACCCCCCGATGCCGCAGGGGCCTCTCCTCTCGGCCATGGCCACCACTCTGCGGCACTCTACACGCGTGCCTCCATCCTGGCCTCGACAACGCGTCAGGGAAAACTGAGCCAGGGGCAGCCTGTCTTCACAGTAACCCTTCTGCCAGATCAGGCGCTGCCGCGAACAGCCCCGCATGGGACCAGGAGAAGGACCCCCCCCCCCCGCCCCCGGGGACGTCGGGAGCGGCTGCGCGTGCGCGGACTGGGGTGGCTGTTCTGTGGCGAGAGGTTGGCCCGGGCGTGAGCGGTCCCTAAATCTCTGTCGACTTTGGCTTGCTTTGCGCTTTCTTGGTGTGCTGTTTATAGTCGTCGCGGCCGCTTCTGTGAGCGGTGTCCAGGGCAAGGGAGTCCCTTCCCGAGCCCTGTCTCTCCATCGGGCTTTTGTTCGAAGGCAGTCGCTGCCACACCCACCCCAAGGCGCTCTAGAGGCACGCGGACAAAATTGATGCGGCTCAAACAACTGTGAAATCGAGACAGCTGGGTTTGCTTAATTAAACACAAATATTGGTTTGTTATCTCACCAAAGCAAAGCAGAAAAAAACGCTCAAATCGGGGAATCCCAGATCGTGTTATGGAAAACTCAAAAATGCTCCAGTAACTTAAAGGAGTTATTTATTTTTTAAACGCCTTCTTTACAAATACATGCACATACAAGGAAGAGAACAGTACTGGTTCTAAATTCCTAAATAAGCAACTTTTTGAATGAACTGAAGATAATTCGAAATTTAAAAATAAGTCTTAGGAGGTGCTGGCTCCGTGGCCGAGTGGTTAAGTTGGCACTCTCTGCTTTGGCTGCCCTCGGTTTTGCTGGTTCGAATCCCGGGCGCGGACATGGCGCCGCTTGTCAGGCCATGCTGAGGCGGTGTCCCACATGCCACAACTAGAGGCACCCACAAATTTAAAAAAAAAAAAAAAAAAGAACTATGAACCGGGGGCTTCTGGGAGAAAAAGGAAAAATAAAATCTTAAAATAAAAAATAAGTCTTAGGAAACAGTGCCTGAAAATGTAGCAACTTCTTTTATTTAGGAAAGAAATTTGACCTGAAAACGACAAATTTTCAGTGTGTTAACTGGGAAATGCTTCTTTCCCTGAGATTATTCTGAACGACCTATTTGGATTGGTGGAAATAAGATGACTTAGAATCCACAACTAAAATATACAACTATGTACTGGGAGGATTTGGGGAGAAAAAAAGCAGAAAAAAAAAAAAGATTGGCAGCAGTTGTTAGCTCAGGTGCCAATCTTTAAAAAAAAAAAAAGAGTGGTTAGGAAAATCCTATCACCTCAATGTTTGTTCTTTTGAGGTACAAATTGAGGTACCTCTTTTCAGATAAAGGAAGAAAAATCTTGTGGCTATCACAATTTTGTCCAAATCCTTATCTCTGAAGACACCATCCATAGGATGAAGTTTAATGTGGTTTTGCACAAAACTCCACACTATTCCACCATCTATGTCTTGCTGCGTTTTCCAAATGTTTCACTGTTTCTGATCCCAATGGAGTGGCTATGAAGTATGAGAAATTATGCATTTTCTAGGGGGTAAAAAGAGGGCTAATATTTTCCAAAAGTAAAATAAACATTCAGTAGTAGATAAATCGATTTTAAAAAATTGGTAATTATATCGTCTCTGACTGTTCAAAATTCTTTGAGCTGCAGAAGTTAGGGCCAGGCTTAATAGACATTGATAGAAATCATGCTTGATTTCCTTCAGAGAAAATTATTCTGGTGAACAGGATGAGTCAAAGGAAAGGAAAAAAATAACAGGATGAAAGACCAAAAAGAAAAACCATTCTTCTCAAAAGGAGACCTGAGAAAAAATAATTTGAACAACAAAAGAGCTTGGAAAACTTTGGTACTATGGTTTCTTGGTATTTTAAGACTGACATTGTCATTTGAAGATAATAGAAGTATTGAAATTGTCTAACCTAGAGCCAGATAATATTGGGGGGGAAATTATTGGAAATATGCTTTGGTCTAAGACCATGATATACCAGCAACTTTATACAGTCAAAGGTATTTATTAGTAGAAAAAAAAACTACAGCTAATAGAGCTATTATTATCCTCTATATAGACCTTTTTCTTCCTGCTAGTCCTTCTCAAACAGACTTCCAAGAATGGTGTTTCAATGAAGTAGTTTATGTATCCTTTTTTTTTTTTTACACATAATCCTAAAGGAATACATTTGGCAAGACAGATTAAATAATCATCATGCAAATCTTTTTCTCTTCCTTGTCCTCCACAGGCTCCTCCTCTCCCTCTCTCTTCCCCTTCCTCTCCCTAGATTGGTTAGTTTAACTTTGGAATTCCTTATCTACTCTGGACAGTCTTCAGTTATGCAGGCGACACTTCACTTGAGGTATATCAGAACACTAAGAAGACAAAAAGAGTAAAATATTTCTGGAATCAAAGAAAAATCTAAAACAAAACATACCTATTCCACAAGAGTCAAACCAGAAATCACTTTAAGTCACTCCAAAGTCAAACTTAAAATCTCAGATCAAGCCAGAGGAACTGTGCTAGAGATGTCTATGTAAAGTGCTAAGTGGTTGCGTTTAATGCATCCTAGTAAAACTAATGTTCCCTACCCTGCAGAGAAATAAATACATAATCATTTTCAAGAGACATATTTATTTTAGAAAGCAAGGTAGAAATCTATTATCAAGAGCCATACAAATATTTATGCACTTTGACCCAGTAAATCCTCTCTTGAAAATTTATTTCAAATAATTTCAAAACGTAAGAGATACATGAATTTAGGTATGTGCTATATATAACAACAAATTTTCTCTACCTCCACGCTGTTGACATTTGGGGCCAAATAATTCTATGTTATGAAAGCTGTCTTGTGCATTACAGTATGTTTAGCAGAATTCCTAGCCTCTATCCACTAGATGTCAATAATACCCCTCAACAGTTGTGACAAACAAAAATATCTCTAGATATTCCCAGTGTCCCCTAGGGGGCAAAATCACCTCTCTTTTTTTTTTTTTAAGATTTTTTCCCTTTTTCTCCCCAAAGCCCCCGGTACATAATTGTATATCCTTCATTGTGGGTCCTTCTAGTTGTGGCATGTGGGACGCTGCCTCAGCGTGGTTGGATGAGCAGTGCCATGTCCGCGCCCAGGATTCGAACCAATGAAACACTGGGCTGCCTGCAGCAGAGCAAGCGAACTTAACCACTCAGCCACGGGGCCAGCCCCAAAATCGCCTCTCTTGAGAGCTACTGGCATAGATGTTCAACCACAGAGGAATAAAGGAACAGCTAAGTAAATATACTATCAATGAGATATTATCCACCTATTTAGAAGAACTATGAAGACAGATAACATGGAAGTCTTTAAAGAAGTTTTAAAATGTTCATCTTTTTCTCCTCATAATCTCACAGGAAATAAGACGAACATTTTGAATAATCACCAAAAAAGGGAAATAAATGTCTCACAATTACAGAAGGCTATGCAATCATTAAAAGATAATTGTGGCAAAACTTTATAAAGTTCAGTAAAGCTTTGTTTTTATAAAGATTTTATTTTTCCTTTTTCTCTCCAAAGCGCCCCCAGTACATAGTTGTATATTTTTAGTTGTGGGTCCTTCTAGTTGTGGCACGTGGGATGCCGCCTCAGCATGGCTTGATGAGCAGTGCCATGTCCATGCCGAGGACTCGAACCAGTGAAACCCTGGGCCGCTGAAGCAGAGCGTGCGAACTTAACCACTGAGCCACGAGGCCGGCCCCTAAGGTTCAGTAAAGCTTTGCTAAAAATTTTCTCAATTTTGTAAAAAGTAAAAAGTGTCTATCAATATGTAGGAAAAAAGACTGGCAGGAATGAGCATTATTACCCTAATAATCAGAAAAAAATGATCTTTTAGCATGTTTACTACATAATTTTACATTTAAGAGTAGGGGGCCGGCCCCGTGGCTGAATGGTTAAGTTCTTGTGCTCTGCTTCGTCAGCCCAGTGTTTCTCCGGTTCAGATCCTGGGTGCGGATATGGCACTGCGCATCAAGCCATGCTGAGACGGCACCCCACATGCCACAACTAGAAGGACCCACAACTAAAAAAATACACAACTATGTAGCAGGGGGCTTTGGGTAGAAAAAGGAAAAATAAAATCTTTAAAAATAAATAAATAAAATAGGACAGCTAATCTTCGACAAAGGAGCAGAGGGCCTACAATGGGGAAAAGAAAGTCTCTTCAACAAATGGTGCTGGGAAAACTGGACAGCCACATGCAAAAGATTGAAAATTGACCATTCTTTTTCACCACACACCAAAATAAACTCAAAATGGATCAAAGACCTAAAGATTAGGCCTGAAACAATAAGTCTTCTAGAAGAGAATATAGGCAGTACACTCTTTGACATCAGTTTCAAAAGAATCTTTTTGGACACTATAACTCCTCAGTTGAGGGAAACAATAGAAAGAATAAACAAATGGAACTTCATCAGACTAAAGAGTTTCTTTAAGGCAAGGGAAAACAGGATTGAAACAAAAAAACAGCTCACTAATTGGGAAAAAATATTTACAAGCCACTTATCCAACAAAGGGTTAATCTCCATAATATACAAAGTACTCACATGGCTTAACAACAAAAAAACAAACAACCCGATCAAAAAATGGGCAGAGGACATGAACAGACATTTCTCAAAAGAAGATATAAATATGGCCAATAGACACATGAAAAGATGTTCATCATCGCTAATCATCAGGGAAATGCAAATCAAAACTACACTAAGATATCACCTTACCCCCGTTAGATTGGCAAAAACATCCAAAACCAAGAGCAACAAATGTTGGAGAGGTTGTGGAGAAAAAGGAACCCTCATACACTGTTGGTGGGAATGCAAACTGGTACAGCCACTATGGAAAACAGTATGGAGATTTCTCAAAAAGTTAAAAATAGAAATACCCTATGACCCACCCATCCCATTACTGGGTATCTATCCTAAGAACCTGAAATCAGAAATCCCAAGAGTCCCTTGCACCCCTATGTTCATTGCAGCATTATTTACAATAGCCAAGACGTGGAACCAACCTACATGCCCAGAA
Source organism: Equus asinus (assembly GCF_041296235.1). Taxonomy (NCBI): domain Eukaryota; kingdom Metazoa; phylum Chordata; class Mammalia; order Perissodactyla; family Equidae; genus Equus; species Equus asinus. The sequence goes on along the minus strand of NC_091802.1, from coordinate 55,641,213 downwards.
ACTGATGATTGGATAAAGAAGATATGGTATATATACACAATGGAATACTACTCAGCCATAAAAAAAAGACAAAATTGGCCCATTCGCAGCAACGTGGATGGACCTCGAGGGTATTATGTTAAGCGAAATAAGCCAGTCAGAGAAAGACGAACTCTATATGACTCCACTCATAGGTGGAAGTTAACATATTGACAAGGAGATCTGATCGGTGGTTACCAGGTAAAAGGGGGGGTGGGGGGAGGGCACAAAGGGGAAAGAGGTGTACCCACAACATGACTAACAATAATGTACAACTGAAATCTCACAAGGTTGTAATCTATCATAACATTAATAAAAAATAAATAAATAGATAAAATAAATTTAAGAGAAAACCAAAATTGTGTATTTTTACAATTAAGTAAAGAAATTTATATGTGGACAAAAATTGGAAATTAAAATTGAGAGATAAGTGTTGTGGGAATGTGAGTGAATTAAAAATTTTTATTTTAGGGGCCCGCCCTGTGGCTGAGTGGTTAAGTTCGTGCACTCCACTTCAGTGGCCCAGGGTTTCACCAGTTTGGATCCCAGGCAAGGACCTAGCACCACTCATCAAGCCATGCTGAGGCAGCGTCCCTCATAGCAGAGCTAGAAGGACCTACAACTAGAATATACAATTATGTACTGGGGGGCTTTGGGGAGAAAAAGGAAAAAAAAATTATTTAAAAAATATTTTACTGCGGCCGGCCCTGTGGCCAAGTGGTTAAGTTCATGTGCTCCGCTTCAATGGCCCAGGGTTTCGCTGGTTCAGATCCTGGGCGCGGACATGGTACCACTTGTCAGGCCATGCTGAGGTGGCATCCCACATGCCACAACTAGAAGGACCCACAACTAAAATATGCAACTACATACTGGGGAGATTTGGGGAGGAAAAAAGCAGGAAAAAAGAGAATATTGGCAACAGTTCTTAGCTCAGGTGCCAATCTTAAAAAAAAATAATGATATTTTACTGATTGGGGCTGGCCCAGTGGCGCAGTGGTTAAGTTTCCACGTTCCGATTCAGTGGCCCGGGGTTCGCCAGTTTGGATCCCGGGTGTGGACCTACACACCACTTGTCAAGCCGTGCTGTGGTAGGCGTCCCACAAATAAAATAGAGGAAGATGGGCATGGATGTTAGCTCAGGGCCAATCTTCCTCAGCAAAAAGAGGAGGATTGGCAGCAGATGTTAGCTCAGGGCTAATCTTCCCCCCCCCCAAAAAAAAATATATATATATATATTTTGCTGATAAATGTTTTAATCATATATAGAGATACAAACATAAGTACACATACATGAATAAGGCCATATTTGGGAAAACCTGTGGGTTTTTTTTTTTTTTTTGAGGAAGATTAGGCCTGAGCTAACATCTGCCACCAATTCTCCTCCCCTTGCTGAGGAAGGCTAGCCCTGAGCCAACATCCGTGCCCACCTTCCACTACTTTATATGTGGGATGCCTACCACAGCATGGCTTGCCAAGCAGTGCCGTGTCCGCACCCAGGATCCAAACCAGCGAACCGAGGGCCGCCGAAGCAGAACATGCATGCTTAACCACTGCGCCACCAGGCCAGCCCCTGAAAACCTGTTTTATAGCCATAGTAATGTATATCTGGCCACGTAAGACTTTAAGCTGAGAAACAAAATTATAAATGTGACCAATTTATTATTGGAGGAGTGAAAGCTGCTCTAGCTCTGAGGTTCTCAAACTTTAGTGAACTTCAGAATTATGTAGAGGGCTTGTGAAACCACTGATTCCCGGGCTCTATCCCCAAAGCTTCTAATTCAGGAGGTCTCAGGTGGGGCCCCAGGCTTTGTATTTCTAATAAATTCCCAAGAGAAGGTGATGTTGTTGCCCCAGGGACCACCCTTTGAGAACCATCCTTCCAACTCTGTCTTCTCTACCTCAGGGTGAGAGTAAGCAATCACAAACAGAAGCTTTGTTCAATTTGTTTCTGTTCATTTTAGGAAACAAACAGCCTTGAGTCGCTGGGCCCTGCTTGAATCCAGCAATGGACAGAGAAGAAGGACTGGAGCATTAATGGTGTTAGAAGAACTTGAAATTGTCATACCAATGTAGAGGCTGCATAACTGACAGGCATTCAGGATCCTAAGTTAGGCATTTTGGGTATTTTCATGACAAGTACTGTGTTACTGTTGCATCAATAAGTCAGTGAACGTTTATTGATCACTGGCTCTCAGAACTTTGTTTGCTGCAACTATGAAGATGAAAAGTGATGATACCTGCCCTCAGAAAGCTTACAGACCATTCTCTAAGTACTGTTTGTGCAATATGTTATTAATACTCAGTGAATGTATGGTATTGTGAAATGGGACAACATTTTCCTACATTTTGTGCCACAGCTGACACATTTAAAGTACAATATCTGGGTTCTTGGCTTTGATTGCTGGGTCCCATCTTGGGTCCCATCTTCTTTGTCATGACCCAAGGATAGAGAGCTGGAAGGTTTCTACAACATCACCATTCTGCCTCCAGATTTCCTGCAGTATTCAATAGATAGCTCAAGTACTCTACTAACCTTTGTTAGATAGAACGTGAAAAAGTTTGATGGTATAAAGTACACAAATTTTAGTTGTCTGTGTTATAAATTCAGTTAAGTGTTTCTCAGGGTTTTTGGCAAGGATTTAAAGCTCAAAACAGAGTTTCTTAGATTCTTGTTTTCTTGCCCCTTTTAGGAATGGTGTTTTTTTCTTTGGCACCTGACGCTGGGTGGTTCACCCTATTCTTTTTTTTTTTTTTTGAGGAAGATCGGCCCTGAGCTAACATCCATGCCCATCTTCCTCTACTTTATATGTGGGACGCCTGCCACAGCGTGGCTTGATGAACGGTGCCGTGTCTGCACCCAGGATCTGAACCAGCAAACCCCGGGCCGCCAAAGCAGAAGATGCGAACTTAACCGCTGTGCCACCGGGCCAGCCCGGTTCACCCTATTCTTACCCTCTACTTTTTTTTTTTTTTTAAGATTTTATTTTTCCTTTTTATCCCCAAAGCCCCTGGTACCTAGTTGTATATTTTAGTTGTGGGTCCTTCTAGTTGTGGCATGTGGGATGCTGCCTCAGCATGGCTTGATGAGCGGTGCCATGTCCACACCCAGGATCCGAAACAGTGAAACCCTGGAAGCGGAGTGCGCGCCGCGAACTTAACTACTCAACCACAGGGCCGGCCCCTCATCCTTTACTTCTAACACCAATTATTGATATTTAATTAGATTTCTAGAGGAATTAGGCCTTTCCTACCAAGTTCCTAGTTAACTCCTAATGGTGAAAACTGCTCACTGCACACTTCCCTAATTCATTCCTTCACTGCCTTCACCTGCCTGCTAGGATCCAGGAACTGAGCTAGGTGCCTGGAATAAAACTGTAAACAAGACAGACAGGTCTCTGCTTTCATGGAACTTTCATTCTGCTAAGAGAGACAACCAAACAAAAATTTAGGTCAAAACAACTTGACTGGTTCTCCTGGCATTATTCTAGCATTTATTTTTCCATGTGTTTTCTCTCTGCAGCCTTCCATCGGAACCTGTGTGCAGTCCTACAGTAGTTAAGCACTGGGATCTGAGTCAGAAAGTCTGAGTTCAATATGATACTGACTCTGCCACTTCAAGCTGGGTAACCAAGTTGCCCAACCTCTCTATGTCTTACTTTCTTCAACTGTAAAATGGGGATGATAATAATAGAGGCTTTATGAAGATTAAGGGCTTAGCACAGAATCCCCACATAATAAGCACTCAATTAACATCTGTTCTTCTTTTCCGTATTTACTACTCTTTGTACTTTTTTTCCCAAAACACTAACAGTGCACAGCCACCGCCTTTCCCACCCCTATAAAAATGATGGAGGGAGAAACTTAATGCTGGGAAATTCCTATCTTTTTTTTTTTTTGGTAGATTGGCCCTGAGCTAACATCTGTTGCCGATTTGTTTTTTATACTTCTTCCCAAAGCCCCCCAGCACATAGTTGTATATTCTAGTTGTAGGTCCTTCTAGTTCTGCTATTTGAGATGCCACCTCAGCATTGCTTGATGAGCGGTGCTAGGTCCATGTCCAGGATCTGAACTGGTGAAACCCTGGGCCATGGAAGCAGAGAGCACGTGAACTTGACTTGGCCACGGGGCCGGCCCGGGGAAATTTCTGTCTTTTCACAGTTTTTTCCTGGAAAGTGGAAAGAGACTCTCAGTATATGATTCCCTAGGCTCAGCTCGCAGAATTCCAGTTTGCCATTGGAATATATATTGCTCACACATTTGAACATGTTTGACTACTTCTTATACGAACTCCTCCTTTGCCTGAAGGTGACTCTGTAATTTAGCATAATTTTGGAGAGAGGGGATATTGTAGGACACACCTGTCACCCAGGAGCTAACGACTAAACAACCATTTGATTATTGGAAGCCCCTCACATATCAATGAGGGTAAGTCTAACACGACATATTTGATAGTCCTCTGATGGCTCCGCAGTCCTACAAGGCTGGGAAGGTGTGTGATGGCAACAGAAGCCCTGGGTTCAGGAGAGTAAGGATAGCATCTCTTCTTTTTTTACAGTACCTGGACAGCACTCAGCATGTTCATCCCCTAGCATGCAGCAGGAGCTCAATCAACACTACTTGCCAGCTGTGTGATATTGGGCAAGTTACTTAACTCCTTTGAGCCTCAGTTGCAAATAAATACTACACCCACTTTGAAGGGTTGATGTAAGGAGAAAATGAGCTAATATTAGTAAAGCCCCGCTTGGTGCCTGACACACGGCAGTTGGTCTCTTCCCCTTTCACTTCTTGTGTGTTTCCTACTTAACCCCCTACCTCCACCCCCACTGAATTATAAGTTGAGTCAGGGACTTTCTCTACCCTTCTTTGCCCAAGGCCTAGCACAGGACTTACACATAGTGATAGTTTCAGTTACTCATTCATTCAGTGAATCTTTGAGTACCTACAAAGGGCAAAAGCTTAGAGTTGAGAGAACAGGTACATTCGGGACCCCCAAGTACTTGAATATGACTATAGCAGAGGCTTCCGGGAGAAACGATGAGAAAGAGCTAGAATGGTCAGCTTGGATTAGTTCTCAAAGGGCTTTGTAGGTCTTACAAGAATTTTGGAGTTTATCCCATAGGGCACAAGGTTGCCACTGAACCAAGGAGTGGGGGAAACTTATTTTGTTTTTATTTTAGAATGGTTTGTGGTTCTCAGACTTTAGTGTGCTTAAGAATCACCAGGGAAGCTTGTTAATAAAGGGGGATCTCAGAGCCACACTGCCCAAGATTATGCACTTAAATCAGCACCCTAGATGTTACTGGTTCACTTAAATATTCAGGCACAAGTGGGACATACCTTAAAAGAAAAAGATCAGTTAGGAGGCTATTGCAGTAGCCCTGGGGAGAGCTGACTTGAATTTAGGATTCCCCTACCTGCCCAGATCAATCTGCCTCCCTTGGTCTGTCTTACATCTAAGGCTTTAAGCCTCCTCTTCCCCAGGGAGGACCAGCTGGAAGCCCAGCAAACGCAGCCAAGTCCAGAGACTGGACAGGGGCTGAAAAGAAGTAGACAGATTTGGGTAGGTATTTAGAAGGTGGGGTAGACAAGACTTGAAGATTGATTGTATGGGGAATGTGTGAAGGAGAGGAAGGAATCCAGGATGCCCCCTGGCTTTTTGACTTGGAGCAATGTTGTAATGGTGTGCCCTTCAGTGAACTGGGAACTTGATGGAGAGGGGCAGGTTAGGGAAGGTAAACTGAGGAATTTTAGTTGAGATTTGTAGTTTGCAGTGTCTCTGGGACATCCAAGTGGACACGTTCAGAAGTCAGTTGGATTTAAAGGCAGGAAGCTCAGAGAAAGATCTGGACTAAAAATATAGATTTGAGAATCATTAGCAAATAGATGATCATGGAAGTGGGTGAAATTATCCCAGGAGAGGGAATAGAATAAGAGAAAAAGCTCTTAGAACAAAACCCAAGGAACCTTTAAGGGAAGGGCTGAGGAAGAAACAAATTGCAAAGGGATTAAGGACACGCCAGAGTCACAACCCAAAGTCACAGGGAGGGAGTTCAAGAAGAGTGATGAATTGAGAGGCATCCTGGATTCAGCAAATAAGTCTGTGGTGACCTTGTAGAGAGCAGTTTAGTGGAGCTACAGGGACAGCACCAGATTGCAGAGGATTAAGGAGTGAGTGGGAGGTGAGGGAGTGGAGACAGCTGGCATGGACATTTTTTCAAGATGTTTGGCCAAGAATGGAGAAAGATATGGTGATAACTTAAGAAGGAAATAGAATTGAAAGAGAGTCTTGAGAAAGAGTCTATTTCTGTGCAACAGAGGAGTGGAAGAAAATACAGGGACAAAGGAAATGATCAATAACACCTCCCGAGAGGAGCGGTTTGAATCCACGGCACAGATTGTTCTTAAGACAGGAGGGACCTACTTCTGTTTTTTAATTGGATGGAAAGAGGAAATGATTGATTGGTTTGGAAGCCCGATATTGGGTAGTTCTGATGGATTCTCTTTTCTCTCGGAGGTTGGGAGCCAAGCCATGAGTAAGGATGAACATTTTTCCTCGGCTAGTCAAAGTACAGGGTTACCAGCAGGACTGAAGTAGTCACTGCACTGAGGCAACAGCCTGGTGGGAAGCAGGTTGAAGTTGAAGCTATAAAATCCAAAAGATGAGAGGCTGACTGAGAGGAAGTGTGATGTTCCTCTAACCTTGGGGAAAACTGCATTTGGGCCACCGAACAAGAGGGTTTTCTCCAAAACCTTATGCTGGGGCTTTGATTTAGGCTCCCTGTTCCTCGTCTAGTCAGTCTGCCTTCCCTCGCCTGTGTCTCACGTCTAGGCCTCAAGTCTCCTCTTCCCCACCGAGGACCAGCTGGAAGCCATTTTGATTAAGCTCCACCACAGAAGGAGGACAATACAGCCCCGCCCAGAGCCAGGCGCGCCCCCGCGCGGGCCGGGTGCGCGTGTCCGCGGTTCTTCCCGCCGGCCTGGCGGGCGCCGGGCCCAGGCCAAGGCGGCACGGGGCGGGGGCTGGGGGTGGTTATGTAAGCGTTGCGCGCTCCCGCGAGGCGGCAGCCAATGAGGAGCCCCGGAGGCTCGTGCTCGCGCACGCAGGGTGGGGGGAGGGAGCGCACGACGTGCGCGCACCCTCTCCCTCCTCCACCGCTGCCGCCTCCTTCTTCTGCCGCTCCTGGTGCTGCTTGTGTGCTCGTTCGGTGCGGACCTGGTACCTCTTTTGTGAAGCGGCAGCTGAGGAGACTCCGGCGTTCGCCATGGCCGACGAAAAGCCCAAGGTGAGCTCGGCGCCGGCCTCCTCGCCTCGCCGCGCGGCCGGGGTCACGGCGCGGGCTGGGGTCCGGCCCGAGCCCGCCGCGGGCTCCCCGCGCCTTCCCGGGCCCCCCGCGGGGCCGGCCGCGGCTCAGGCCCGGCGCTCCGCGCCATTTTCCTCCCTCCCCTCTTCCTCCCTCCCGCGCCGGAGGAGGCCCCGCCGCCCTCCCCCGCCCCCGGCCGCCTCAGAGTGCGCGCCGGGCGCGAGTTGGGCGGGCGGATCGCGGACGCCCGCGGGCCCACCGGCCGCGAGCGGGACTCCTCGGGCCTGGCCGGCCGGGCGCGCGTGAGGAGGGGCGTTAGGGCGCGCGGTGTCCCCACCCTCCGCGGACCCCACGGTGGGTGTTTCCGCCTCCGCGGCGGCGGGGAGTTCCTCCGCGCGGGGCTTCCCCCTCGGGGGTGGGGGTCTCTGGCGTCTGGGGACCCCTGTCCCGGCCGCCCTGGCCTGCTGAGGGCTCGGGCGAATCAATGGGCTGCGGATGGGCTGGAAGCCGGATGCCTGACGGGCCGTCTTGAGGCCGGGGTCTGGGGGGTTCCCGGGGAGTACTCCCCATTTTGGTGGCCTCAGGGTCCCCAGGGGGGAGGGGCAGGGGCTTCTCCCTGGGTGCCAAGGAACCTCCAAGCTGCGGGGACCATGCGGTTTCGAGAAGTTGGAGGCATGTGTACGAGCAGAGACTTTGTGGGGCTTAACTTTTCAAGGCGGGTTTGGAGGCACCGGGAGGCTGTTCCCGGGAGGACGAGGGCACACACTTCTTCCTGGCACGCGGGACTTTCTTTACGTTTGTTTTGTGACACCCCCTCCCTTCTCTTCGGAAGTGATTTAGGGGCTGCAGAATTCCTTGCACGCTTCATTCTGGCGAACTTCAGATTGGGTCGAAATCTACAAGGAAGATTTGGAATAAAACTGCATTTGACCCATGACAACAAAGGGGAGGGGAGAATAGCAGTTCTTAACTAAAAATAAACGAAAATGAAGCTGCTCGTGGTAGAGGCGAACGTTAATAGTGGTTTCAGTTATTACCGCTGCTTCAGAGAGAATCAAAGGATATTCCTCGATTAGATTTTTTTAATGTAGTTAGGGATTTAAGTTATTAAACTGAGTTTGGTAACTTTTTAAGAGAATTGTAATGAGTATTGAATTGCAAGCTCTAGGTTTTTTTTCCTTGCAGTCTGTACTTAGAGCACTTTGAAAGGGAAAAGACACTTATTTTTAATCTTTTTAGAGGAAAGATATATTTTGAGAGTGATATAAAATATGCCAGTTTAGAAAATTCAGAGTCAAGAGAGCATTGCAGTGAATTAAGTGGGACTCTTCTTTAAAAATCAATTGTTGTTGCCACGGATAGTATTGCATGTGAGCTGCTTTTCTGTTTTTGTGACAGTTATTTAATATTGTTGCTCCAGGAATTCTCTTTCAGATTGATTTCAGCGCCTGAAAACAGCTGTATGCTCATTTATCATACAGAATGAGAAACCTGTTGATTTCTGAAGCGACTTAGGCTGCTACTGCTTTAAAAGGAGTTTGGTTTTCACGTTTTTCAAATTATACTTTTATTTTTCTTTCAACAGGAAGGAGTCAAGACTGAGAACAACGATCATATTAATTTGAAGGTGGCGGGGCAGGATGGTTCTGTGGTGCAGTTTAAGATTAAGAGGCATACACCACTTAGTAAACTAATGAAAGCCTATTGTGAACGACAGGTGAGGAACTGACATGTGCACTTCCACTGAATAAAACTTATTTAAGGGGCTGGCCCCGTGGCTGAATGGTTAAGTTCGGGTGCTCCGCTTCACTGGCCTGGGGTTCTGATCCTGGGCAGACCCAGCACTGCTCATCAAGCCATGCTGAGGCAGCATCCCACATAGTAGAACTAGAAGGACCTACAACTAGAATATACCACTATGTCCTGGGGGGCTTCGGGGACAAGAAGAAAAGGAAAAAAAGCTTATTTTAAAAAAGCAAACTTTATTTTCTTGGGAATAGAAACTAGCCTAGCATAATATTACAATAGACTATCTGGTAGAACGAATATGCATTTATATACTTGTCAGTTTTATTATACACTTGGTATGTTGATTCTTCATGAAAACCCTTAGGATGATTTGATTAATACATATGATTCTAGTCCAGCGCCAGAAATGCATCAGTTATTTTCAGAGCATGTGGTTTGTTCCCAAGGGGATATAATTTTATTTTTATAAGAAAATAGGAATGAACCTGGTAAAATTTCACGTCAGGCTCTTTTTTTAATCCATTTAAAATGTGTCTTGTGTCGAAACAATTTATTTTGAGTATTTTAAACAGTTTGCAAATAAAATGAGTTTAAGGACACTGCAATTTTCTTGAAGCATGTAAAATTTTAGTATTTTCTTCTTACACTATTAGTAGAGATCAAGAAATTTAACCTCCTGCCCAAGCATAAACATTCCTATATTGTGGGGACATTTGCATTTTACTCAGAAAATAGTAAATGGACATCAAGAAGAGGAAGTAGAAGTGAACAGATGCTGGGAGGTAAATGCAAGCTTTAAAACAAAGAAGCTTTCTGTGATATTGAGTCTGTAACAATACAAAGGCAACTTTAAAGATGACTTTTGCAAGTATAACAAAAAGGCTGGGGCCTAGATGGGTTAATCCAATAATAACCTTGTGGAGTATTTTTCTTGTTCAGCTCTGAATATATAATATATAAAAGTTGGGAAAATCATTCTTTTAGACCAAAACAATTCTCTACATTTCATACTGTCCTAAAAATAGGCTCAAAATAGCATAAGGCTTAACCCTGTAGAAGTTAGGAAATTGAGTTTGAGTTGATACTTGGGCTTCCTCAGTGAGACCTAAGGGCATTTGAAAGAAACTGAAGATAGAAACTTCTTTTTGTCTTCATTCATAAACTTTCTTATACTTCCTTAGAAAGATGAGATTTTCAGTATACTCTTTGAAGAATTTTGGTGAGATCCTCTTAACAGTTAGTAAGTTTGTACTCATTGTTTGTGCTAAAGAATTTTTGCACTGGCACCTTCCGTATTTGAACACTAGTGCCCCTTCAGGTTACAGGGGCATTTTAAAGGGTAATCATTTTGTAGCAGTTTTATGTAGCAAAACCTTATACAAAGTAGAAATTCATGCTTACACTTGATGGTTTTCAACAAAATTCTCTGCATATCTTGCTTAACCTTTCTCTAATTACTACTAAATTTTAGCTTTAAATGATCGTATTTTTCAACACTTATGAAAACTTTGCAAATGTAGAGCAGAGTTGAAAGAACTTTACATTGAATGTGGCCATCAGCTAGATTTAACTGTTAACATTTGCTATACATATTTATTGATACTCTCTATCCAACCTAAAATGGTCATATTTGAGACTTCCCATATTTCTTGTAGGTGCCCCAAAGAAGTTTTTTGACTTTTCCTGCTGTTAAAATAAATTTAATGTATTACCCAGTGTAAAGAAAATTTTCCTTGAATTTTTTTCAATTATTAGGCTTAAGATTGCAATTATATTTGACTAAGCTTGTTGGGGCCGCTCTTAATTTACACTAGAAGGAAAAGAAGCATTGGAAATCCATAAAAAATATAAATCTGCATATCTGTTGGAAGGCAGATATGATTTGAAGATAGGATCCAGGAAGAATTTGGAAAGAGATTTATCCCTATTTTCCTCTTAAATTGGGAGTAACATCAGAATTCGAGTGTAAAAGATTCCTGTTTACTTTTCAAATGGTTTCTTTCATTCTAAGGAAGAGGGAGTTGAGGTATCACCTAATTGGGCTGATTCCCTGCTTTTAAAGCATAGGTACGGGCTATCAAAAGACTAGAGTATTCATCCAATTAGTTTGCATAGCTATTTTTTTTTTTTGGCATTTGACAATTCTTAACGAAGGATTTCCTATGAAGATTAACTGAATGCCCATAGTTAACTTTCTAGTCAACTCACTTGGCATCCTATCTCTGGAGGAGTTTGAAGTGGATGTCTAATAGACATCTCAAACTGAACATGCAAAAGAGAGTTGTTGATTGTACTAGTTACCTTTTTCTCTGGTGTTCCCACTCGGTAAACCACCATCCTACATCTAGTGAGGTCATAACCTTGGGGTCATCCTTGATGGTGCTTCATAACATATAAAATCCATCAGCAAATTGTGTTTTCTCCCTAAACCTGTGCGGTCCAAAACAGTAACCGTAAGCCACGTGTGACTGTTTACCACTTGAAATGTGGATAGTCCAAATTATGATGTGCTGTAAAGTGTAAAATATATGCCAGGTTTTGAAAACTATGAAAAATAAAATATCTCATGTTGAATGTTGATTACATGTTGAAATGATAGGGGTGTTTTTTGGTTTTTTTTGCTTGACGAAGATTAGCCCTGACCTAGTATCTGTGCCAGTCTTCCTCCACTTTCTCTGTGGGTCACTGCCACAGCAAGGCTGATGAGTGGTATAGGTCTATGCTGGGGATCCAAACCCCTGAACCTGGCTGCTGAAGCAGAATGCACTGAACTTAAGCACTATGCCATGGGGCCAGCCCCAAAATGATAGTATTTTTAATGTGTTAAAACATCTTAATAAAATTTTACCTATTTTTTTTTAAAGATTTTATTTTTCCTTTTTCTCCCCAAAGCCCCCCGGTACATAGTTGTGCATTTTTAGTCGTGGGTCCTTCTGGTTGTGGCATGTGGGACGCCACCTCAGCATGGCCTGATGAGTGGTGCCATGTCTGCGCCCAGGATTTGAACTGGTGAAACCCTGGGCCGCCGAAGCGGAGTGCACGAACTTAACCACTTGGCCACAGGGCCGGCCCCAAATTTTACCTATTTTTAACTTTTTAATGTGGCAACTAGAAAATTCAGAATTATGTATGTGGCTCACATTATGTTTCTCTTGGATAGTGCTGAGCCCTCAACCATTTTATTCCACTCTTCTCAGTTACTACCTCAGAGACTTTGAATAACTCAAAGTGCCCCTGTTCCCATCACTGAATCCCTTCACTTTTGTCTGTTTTTTGCATTGATCGCTGGCTGTATTTATCCACTGCAATGTGAATTCCATGAGCATAGGGCATTTTGGTTCAGTTTCTCTAGAACCTGGACCAGTACCTGGCATATAGAACATGCTCAATAAATGCTTGTAAAATGATAGAGGACATTCATACTAATAACTCCAGAGGTTGGTTTGTAAATAAGTTTTTCATTCATGTGTAGAATTTGAGTGTGCCCACTTTATATCAGCCACGTAGCTTTCAGCTAACTGAGAACATAACCGTTCTAATGTGGATGTACCCTAACAGATTATTTCATGGAGTATCAGGCGGTTTCAGAGAGCACAGATTCATAGGTTTAGTCCAATTCATTTTTGTGAAATGAAACGGGGACCTAAAGAAGTAACCTCATATAACTCTTCCAAGGTACAACTCTAAAGCTCAGCGATGAGATTTATACAGAAGACGAGCCCAAATGCTCATTTAATGTAAATTCATTGAATTTACATAGTTTGTGGAATCTTAAAAACAAGTTTCCTGAATTTTGGACTTTTGATGCTCTATAAATAAAAGAGCTTTCTTTTATTTATAAAATCATAAAAACAGGTGGCAGTGAAGGAATACAATTCCCTTGTGTTGTCATGGCTCTGCCTCCCTGCTCCCACCTCCCCTTGTTTTGAATGGCCACAACGTAGACCATACGACCATATCAGTGGATGTAGTAAAGGAGGAACCCTGCACATAGAAGGTGCTTAATATTTTGTTGAAGTGAGGAGTCTTCCATGGAATGTTTGCAAATATAGTAATTAATGGCTTGGCATTGAGTTCTTGGTTGCTTTGTGTAATTGCAAATTAAATTTGAACGTCATGAGGAATGAATTAAGGTCATCAATGTCACCTGCCTGGTGGGAGAGTGCTTGTATTCCTCAAGACGAGCTAGTCTGAAAGTGGCATGTGTCAAAGACTAGAGTTTAACAGGAAAGCAACATCTTCATCTTAACAGTAGTTTAAAGACAGATTGAGTGAATCCTTGTTAAATAAGGGAATAAAGGTGTTAGACAAGTGTTCATTGAGCACTTTGTTTCAATATTTTTACTCCTAGGAATTCAGTTTAAGTTTTTCTTTTATCAGTTGAAGCAAGGAATTTATGTAACAGTAATTATAGTTTGTGATTTGAGCGTGACACAGGAGTGGCTTTTTGTAAGATGCTTCCTAGAACGCTGTTTTTCAAGTTAACATATTCACAACATACCAAAGATACTTTACTTTCCTCTCCTGTCTTCATTTGGCTGCAGTTACCAACAGCTTTGCTGCTTTCCCCTTCTCCCCACCCTTGTGTCAGCTAGGTAATACTTGATAAGTAAAACATGAGAATCCAGTTTGGCGAAAGGGCATGTTTACGCTCATTTATCTCCTTAAATGCATATAAAAATTTCTTGAAACTAAACTCTAGTAATATAATTTTAAAGTTCCCTTTTTGTAATAAAGCTTCTCCCCAACTTAGTAGCTTTAGGTTTATTTTTAAATAAAGAAAATGAAACATGGTTAGGTAGATACTGCTTTTTGTCTATTTTGTTTCATCAGTACTTAGTACATACTATGTGGAAGGGGTGCAGTGTAACCACGACAGTCTAGGTTCCTGTCCCTCCTAGAGTTTACTTTCTGGTGAGAGGTTGACAGATAATAAATAATTGCAGGTTTGGGTAAGTACTAAGAAGGAAATTTAAAAGCAGGTGTTTCTTTTGGGCTGTTCCAGGAATTTCTTGGGTGTGGACTATGGTCTTATGGATGGTTTTAGGACAGTCATTGCCTTGTGTTCTGGTGGAAATGCCCTGGCTGCTCAAGGATAAGAACTTGTCGAATGCCTTTGGTGTGCCTAGCATTGTGCTGGGTTGGGGCATAGGTTACTCTTCCAATGTGGTAGGAACTATTTGGATAGAGCTGAAGGTAAGGTAGCTTTTAGGCAAGGTTTTATTTTAATCATTACCCCTTTTTAGGTGACTTCCAGTTTTCATTATTATTAAGGGTGATTTATTTTTTTCCTTTGGGGAGCTCTATAACATGCATTGAAGAATGTTGCTTGTGCATCTGTTACTTTAAATCCCCTTTCAGTATGTTTCTAACTCATTTAAATGTTCTGTTTAACTCAAGGTATGATCTATTCAAGTTTAGAGTAACTGGTCTCAAAAGCAATATACTGTTTTAAAAAAGACCTTTCTTTTTCCAAAGAAAATCCCTATGGTTTAAGAAAGTGAAAATCACCCCAAATCTTTTTACCCACATAGAAATATTAACATTGATGATCATTTATTTAGGTCTCTCTTAATATATTCATGGCTAAATATGCATATGGTTTTAGTTCTTACTTGTTTCTTTGCATACTTAGTGCCTATAAACTTTCTTGTCCAGGGTTTGTCAATGAGGCAGATCAGATTCCGATTTGACGGGCAGCCAATCAATGAAACAGACACACCTGCACAGGTAAAAAATCTCTTGCTAACTAGAAAAATGAATGTTTTTTGTAATATTCTCAACAGCTTTGTTTATTCATTTGTGAACTTTGACATTGGGATATAGTTCTTTACAAGAGTTCAAAGCTATGTAATATATGACCAAAGGAGAAGAGAAAAAAAAATAGGAGTAGATTCAGGAAATGCCAGTGGTTTTTAAACAGCTGGTTATCACTTAGTACACTAATAGGTCATTTAGTTACTTTAATCCATTTTTTTCCTATTACCAGCATTATTTGGAGAAAATAATTAAAACTCCTGTTTCTTCAGAATGTTGTTTTCCTTTTGTTTTTGTTGCTGCGGTTCTTGATCATACTTGGCGTTCCCCACAGGTGATTGGTTGGCTGTTGATCCTAACCATTTTAGGTTCTCGTGCAGAAGTCCCTTTTACCTATCCTTGTTAACTAAAGGGAACTAATGGCTCTCACGGCAGGTCTCTTGATAGCTTAGTTTGATGGGGAGGGCTCTTGATAACAGGTGGCTTTCTAAACCCTTACTGCAAGAGATGTCACTGTCTGATCCCTTATCTCTTTACATATCATTTCAGTTCTGTCACCTCTTTTTTTGGAGAAAGATTAGCCCTGAGCTAATATCTGCTACCAGTCCTTTTTGCTGAGGAAGATTGGCCTTGATCTAACATCCATGCCCATCTTCCCCTATTTTATATGTGGGATTCCTGCCACAGCATGGCTTGATAATCAGTACGTAGGTCCTCACCCAGGATCCAAACTGGTGAACCCTGGGCCGCTGAAGTGGGCCACCAGCCTGGCCCTGTTCTGTCACTTTTTAAGGAATCAGCTAGGCTGTCTTCTATGACAGAAACTCTTTGTCTTTGTTTCTTTTACCCTCTCAAATTCTATTAAGACTCCCAGTTTTGGGAAAAAATATTTTGATAACAAATTTAAATTGGAGCCATTGTATTTTGAATTTGTTTTATCACTCCATAAAAACTAGGAAGTGATAAGTATGATATGAGTGAAGCAGCATAACCAGATTGTGGTTTTGTTGATAATCTTCAAAAATTTGAAATGTCTGTGACCTGTACTTGAGGGAAGAATATTTCGAAGAAATTTCCATTGGGGAGTCTCTAAGAAGCAATTACACCATATAGCCACAAGGAGGAGCTGAATTCTCTTGATGAATGAGAGAAAAAGCTCTTTTACCCTTTGAAGGCGCCTAAAGTTTTCACTAAAATTTAACGTTCCAGGGGCCAGCTCCGTGGCCGAGTGGTTAAGTTCGCGCCTCCGCTGCGGCGGCCCAGGGTTCGGATCCTGGGCGTGGACATGGCACCGCTCATCAGGCCACGTTGAGGCGGCGTTCCACATCCCACAACTAGAAGGACCGGCAACTAAGATATACAACTGTTTACGGGGCGGGCGGCAGGGGATGGGAGATAAAGCAGGGGAAAAAAAAAAAAAGATTGGCAACAGTCGATAGCTCAGGTGCCAATCCTTAAAAAAAAAAAATTTAACGTTCCAGTAAATAGGTTGAAGACATGTTTTGATGGTTTTTAAAGACTAAAAAGAACCCATTATGCTGAACTCTGATGACTAGAATGTGTTTTCTGTCTTTTGAAGCCCTCACCTACCACCAAAAAAAGTTCTGGGGCTTGTCTACTGTGCAAGCTGCAAATATTAAACTGTAAGGAGGATTTGTGCAGAACTGCATTATAAAATCTTCAAGTTGAATTTGGAATTGAACTCATTGTATTATTTGGAATTGAATTTATTTTAGAAAGAAATTGACTCATTTTAGAGTTTTTCTCTCAATATTAAATAGCAGAATTGTGATAAATTAGAACTTCTTAGAAGCTAATTTTAATAGCAGTGTTATTATGTGCCCATCATTCTGTTAAGTAGTTTCTTGTATTCATTTAATTCACGTAACTGAATGCTATTCCATTTTACAAAGAGGGAATTGAGACTTGGTCATTAATATTTCATGCCTTAGCCCTTCTTTTGTATATTTAAACATTAGAACCAGTTCCCTTTCTTGTCTTTAGGTGCCCAGGGTTACTGTTTTATCTTCAAAATTATCAAGTTTTTAGAAAGAATTTTTAAGGGTAATTATCAGCATAATAAACTGTAAAGCTTGTTTACGTTACAATGTTGCCGTATGTACCAAGACAAGACCTTCCTACAATCACCATAGTTGTTTTATGTATATGTGTGCGTAGTGAACCTTGCAAACTTAATGTGTGAGTGGCGTTTTAAAATTTAAAGTAGTTTTTTTAACAAGTCTCTCTGCGCATATCCCTTTCCTTACTGCATAGAAGTGACCTTGTTTTGTGCATGGGCAAGGATATATTCATGTTATTTACACACACACACACACACACACAAACTTTTAAAAATACAAATGTAATCATACTATGAGCCGTTTTGATGCCTAGTTAAGAAAAATTTTTTTTTAGCCAAATACTGTATCTTAGGGATATTTCTGTTTCTGTACATGTAAATCTACTTATTCTTTAATAACAGCTACGTGATATTTCATGTACCAGTGTACCATATTTCTTTGGGTTTCTATTGATTGATATTTAGGTTATTTCCAGTCTTCCTCATCTAAATAACATTGCAGTGAGATCCTTTACACACATCACTCTTATTTTCAATAATTAAAGGTGAGGTAATTTAACTCCTGGACATATTCAGCTTTTTAACTTAAAAAGCTGTTTTCTATAATCTTCATAAAAAAAGAGGACCAAGTCAAAAATTATTTAAACCAATGTCTAATGATATGTTAAGCTATGGGACATTTACATAATGAACACTGGAACTGGGTGGAACTTGTGCAGTTTTTTGGGATATTTAAAATTCTGATGAGTTGAAATTTTAAGAGCTGAATAATCAGTAGCCTTCAATGTTTTTTCCTCTTATGCCAGTTGGAAATGGAGGATGAAGATACAATTGATGTGTTCCAGCAGCAGACAGGAGGTGTCTATTAAAAAGGGAACCCGCTACTTTACTCCAGAACTCTCTTCCTCCAGACCAAGAAGACATTCTCAATTAGAAAACCGCAATTTGGTTCCACCGCGTCCTGACTACTACAGTATAGTTTTCTCTATTCTTTCATTTTCCCCTTCCCCATTCCTTTATTGTACATAAAGTAACTGGTGTATGTGCACAAGCATATTGCATTTTTTTTTTTAAA
Source organism: Equus asinus (assembly GCF_041296235.1). Classification (NCBI taxonomy): domain Eukaryota; kingdom Metazoa; phylum Chordata; class Mammalia; order Perissodactyla; family Equidae; genus Equus; species Equus asinus. The sequence goes on along the minus strand of NC_091802.1, from coordinate 55,623,233 downwards.
CTAAATGGCCAATGGTATGTTTTAATTGACATCAAATGGAGATGGGATAGGGAAAAATACTGGTTCTGTGAAAATACCCCCTTTCTCCATTAGTGGCATGCTCATTCAGCTCTTATCTTTATATTCCAGTAAGTTATTTTGCTCTCACTGTTTAACAAAAAAAAAAGAACAACATAAAAATCCTTGCATACCTTGTTCGATTGGAGAATTTTAATGTTTTTCATTTATCATTGTAAAACCAAGGACAATTTTATAACTTTTTTGTACGTAGCTGTTACATGTAGGGCAATCTGTCTTTAAGTAGGGATAAATTACTCTAAAAGAAATGAATCCTAGATAGTTTTCCCTTCAAGTCAAGCGTCTTGTTGTTTAAATAAACTTCTTGTTTAAAATGAGCTGTTTTCTTTATTTTGAGGAATATTAAATAGAAAGTTGAAGCTTAGGGGAAAAATATGACATGAATAGGCCCGCTAGAAATAACATTTCAAGAAAGAAATAAAGCTACTTTGCACTTCTGACAGACTGATAAAAAAACAGGATAACAAAGTTATATAAATGACTAGCAATGGATGTTTCAGCTTCTTTGTTCAAAAAGCTTAGGCAGTTCTAAATATGCAATTTTACTAGCAAAAAAATTGGGTCACAATGTTGTGGATTTACTCCTAACATTGTGGTTCTGTAACCACTACCTGAGGCAGAGTGAGTTAGTACATGCAGCTCGGAAGAAGTTCTGATTTTGCTGACTCTGCTGGTCATTTTAGGCCATTTTAGCCTTCCCTTTGTCCGATGAGTAAATACTCCCTAACCTAAAACAGAGTATTTTGTTCCTTATTTGAAGATGTTGAGGGACAGAAAATGTTTATCAGCTTAGTAGCCATTCATACAGCCTTAAATATGCAAGCACTACAGTTTTTAAATTCAAGCGTGTAGGGGAAGATAACCAATAGAACAGACAGAATATTAGCCCTGGAAAGGTACGCAAAGATTACCTAATTCTAACTCCTATTTTAGAAATGAGGAAGCTGATGTCCAGAGGGTTGTTATTTGTCACATAGCTAGGTGGTTATAAAACTGGGACTAGAGGTTAGGTTTACCTGATGCCACTTCACTGAGTTCTCCAGTATTGGGTCTCAAGAAACTGAATCCCCACCCCTACTGCCTACCAGTGCAGCCTTTTTGGATTAAGTCTCCATGTACTATCAAGCCTTGTGACTCACTTAATTCACTCCACATCTAGCAATATGGTCTTTTCTACATTTCCCATTTCTATAGTGAATGAGCTGCTTGAGACAGCAGGAATTTCATACATTTTTGGCTCTGTATGTATGTGAGTTAATCTTGAATCATCTGGAACTTATTTTCCTATATGCATAGTGCTACCAACCTCTTTTTACACTTGATATTGGGAAACACTGGGAGGCCTGCCCCCAAGAATTCTTAGATCAGGTAAGTACATTTTCCTTGACTTGTTCTAGGTACTATTAAATCGTGAAATTTCATGGTGTCCTAAAAATTAAAGTTAGGATTAAAATTCAAACCAGAGAACTTCATTGTAGAAGGAGTCTTGAATTGGATTCTTATTTAATCAGAGGAATTTACTAACTAATGTCATGTCTGAGCTTTCGCCATGTTGGGAGAAGAGAAACTTTAAATTCTTTCATAGTAGAAAAACTTGAGTAGAATTTAAAAAGCCAGAGGGAAATGTGTGTAAAGGGTAGCTTATTAATGCTGGGTCATCGTATTAACTACTTAAGGTTTACCTTATTTCTGTTCTTAGATGAACTTTCCTTGATTGTTGCTCTCAGCCTATTTCACAAAAGTTGCTACCAAGAAGACAAATATTCTATGGAAAAATTTATGGAGCACTTTTTAAAAAACACTTTGAAAATAATTGAATTGTTGAAAATACTGAAAGTGATTTTTGCATTTTAACCTTTTTGGCTTGAGAGAGGAGATTCAAATGGTGGGAGTTATACTGCCATTTTGGTTAACTTTTCCGACAATTTAGTTAAACTCTTTCTGTCTGCCCTCACATTAATACCCCACATTTATATCCTAAAAGTAGCAAGTAGTATCTAAGTGAATACAGTTCTGTATAGCATATGAGAGAATTTTTATTCTTAAGCACCCCTCATATTCATACAAGCTACTTGAGGCCAAAACTAGAGGTATTAGCAACTTTTCAGAAATACGAGTGTCAAGTTACTGGTTCATTGTTTTTCATGTTTTCATGAGAATTACTTTAATCTGATATCATTCTACCTAAAGGAGATGATATTGAATGGAAGATGGGAAGGAGTAAACATAGTTTGAGGAGAAATGGGAGACTTGGGTCCAAGTATGTAATTATGTGGGAGAGTGTGACCCTAGGAGGGCAGCAGACAGTGGAACCCCAGGATTTGAGGGAGGCCTATGGGAAAGTTTTTCCAAGGTCTTTGTGGGGGCTAGGGTGGAAGGGAGAGGGCCAGCTGTGCTGCTGAGGGTTATTTTTGAGTTAGGATGATCCTGCTTTCAAATGTGACTAATAGTGGTTCTGGATTGTGGTTTTGCATTAGAATACCCTGGTGAGCTTCTAAAAAATACCAATGCCTGGGCCCTACCCTCAGAAGTCTATTTTCAAAGCAATATGGAATTGAGAAGCAATTTTGGGAGGCATCCTCACAATTCTTAATTAAGAGTTAAGCACCTTATGGTGAAGACTGAATGAGGTAATAATGTTTTACCTGCCTAGCACAATGCCTCTCACAAACTGAACTCTAAATAAAAGTCATTTCCAGTGTGAAATAAGGGCTCCGCCGTAGGATGCTGAGGCTTCAACTGTAATCTCTACTGATTGGCTTGCACTTAATGTAAATGAGAAACTGGAGGCCAGGCCAAGAACTTTCTATTCATTTAAAAAACTAATACAATCTTTGTCTCATTAGGTTTTTTAATAAATGCTTAATACTAAATTGTGCCCTAATGAGTCTTTAAGAAAAAACAATCCTCAGGATTTTAATGATTCCCCAGTAGTTTAAGAACCAAAGGACCCATCTAGAAGATGCTTCAGCATTCTCATTATCTGGTGGTGATTTGAGGGTTAGCCCTGGATGTAATAATATATGTGTTTTGTATAATGAAACTTTGGTCTGGATAGTGGTTAGCTAATGAAAAGAGTTCCTCACAGTGGAACATAATTAGAATAGACTATGTACACAGGTTAGGAATTTATAATCTATTTGGAATGTGGAGTGTTATTTCCCTGTAAGCAGTGACATGTGACTATGTATGAGATCATTTTGGGATTTCCTACATCCTTGTGACCTTTGTGACACAGTTTAAAGTCTAAAAGTTGTCATGTAATATTTGTTTTCTTTGCAATTCGTACTTTTAGGGTGTATTATGTAGCTAACTTTGCCACAACTTATAGAGTTGGGAATATTAAGGGAGGAATTTTCTCACATGGTTTTCTGGGAATATCCTTTTAAATTTTTTGATGTTATTTCATCAGTTTTTGCAAAAGAGGCTAAATTCATTTCTAGGAGAGCAGGACAGATGAGTTAGGGGAGTTTTTTGCTTGTTTATTAAATAGAGAAATAGCAGTGTGGAGTTGAGGAAAGTGGACAAACTTCAACGACATAATCTTATTCAGCTCTTAGTCTGAGAGGAGGAGGAAATAATGGGGAGATATGAATCACACTGTCCCTTTCTACAATTCAGAGTGATTAAAAAGGACTTGAGAGGGGCATGTCAGACCTTAGAGTGTATGTACCATTTTGTTTACCTTAAAGATCACACAAGAACTTGACAAAGCCATTTTCCATATTTGAGACCCTCGGTTGGTTCGTTTGTTTAATGACAAATGAGTTTTAAGAGAAAATAAACTCCTTTGGCTGTCTCTCAGTGGCATTTCTCTGCCCTTTTTTTTTTTTTGGTAAGGATACAGCTAAGAAAAGAATGGACAGATGCGTACTAAATTTGGCTTTAGGAGTGATGGATGCAGAGTGTATGTGTAAATATGTATGGTTAAGTCACACATAAGTGATATACTTATGGGGCACCCTGTGATATTGGGGTTGAAAAGTAATGCTTATTAGAAATACTTGTTGGGGCAGGTCCTGGGGCCAAGTGGTTAAGTTTGCATGCTCTGCTTCGGCGGCTCAGCGTTTCACTGGTTTGGATCCTGGGCACAGACATGGCACCGCTCATCAGGCCATGCTGAGGTGGCGTCCCACATAGCACAACTAGAAGGACCTACAACTAGAATATGCAACTATGTACTAGGAGGCTTTGGGGAGAAGAAGGAGAAGAAAAAAGATTGGCAATAGATGTTAGCTCAGGTGCCAATCTTCAAAAAAAAAAGAAATACTTGTCAGTGAGCCATTCATTAATCAGTGTCTTAACCAAGTTCAAAAGCATATGACCAGCATTTTCTTTTAGTAATGAAATGGAAGGAACAGAAAATATTAAGAGTATCTATTAAACTATGGTTGAACATAAGCAATTCCTATTCTTGTAGGTCAAAAATAGCTATCTGCCGTTTCATATGGTTCAACCTCATGTGTCTTGGATTACAGTGAAAGACACTGATACAAGAGACTGATTCAAACTTGATTGCAGAATCTCGGTAAACTCCAATAATGAGGCCATGCAGATTGCTCATTTTCCTCTCGTATTCTGGAATAAATTGGGGCAGGTTGAAATTATGGGGGATTCAGAACACTTTGCCTGGTAATGGGAAAGCTGGTAACATTCAAGGCAAAAACAGATGCTTGAGGGCTGAGAGATGCTATGTTAGTGTATATTTTTGTATTTGGTTAAAATTTCGTTGCAGTAGTCCCCCCCTTATTCGAGGTTTCGCTTTCTATAGTTTCAGTTACCTGCAGTAAACCACAATCCAAAAATATTAAATGAAAAATTCCAGAAATAAACAATTCATACGTTTTAAAAAGCACCATTCTGAGTAGCATGAGGAAATCTTACTCCAGCCAGCCCGGGACTTGAATCATCCCTTTGTTGGAACCCCAGCCATCTCCATCTTCTGCTTCTAACATCTAACCATTGGCATCATCATGGCTTAATGATCTTCCTTCTAACATATCATCAGAAGGTCAATAGTAGTCTAACGCTATGTCACAATGCCTCCATCGTTCACCTCACTTCATCTCATCACGTAGGCATTCTGTCTAACATCATCATGAAAAGAAGGGTGAGTCCAGTACAATAAGATATTTTGAGAGACAGACTACATTCGCGTAACTTTTTTTTTTTTTGAGGAAGATTGGCCCTGAGCTAACATCCATGCCCATCCTCCTCTTCTTTATATGTGGGATGCCTACCACAGCATGGCTTCTTAAGCATTGCATAGGTCTGCACCCAGGATCTGAACTGGCGAACCCTGGGCTGCTAAAGCGTGAACTTAACTGCTCTGCCACCAGGCCGGCCCCTCATACAACTTTTACTCCAGTATATTACTATTCTCTTTTATTATTAGTTCTTGTTGTTAATCTCTTACTGTGCCTAATTTATTAATTAAACTTCATCATAGGTATGTATGTATAGGAAAAAACGTAGTATATATAGGGTTCAGTACTATCCATGGTTTCAGGCATCCACTGGGGGTCTTGAAATGTATTCCCCAAGGAGTAGGGCGGACTATTGTATTACCTTAGTATAGTAGGAACAAGTGGTGAAGAACTTTCAGAAGATTATTCAGAGTAAGTTGTACATTGTGGGGTTTTTTGGGGTTTTTTGGTGAGGAAGATTCGCTCTGAGCTAACATCTGTTGCCAATCTTTCTCTTTTTTTTGCTTGAGGAAGATTAGCCCTGAGCTAATATCTGTCCCCGTCTTCCTCCATTTGTATGTGGGTTGCCACCACAACGTGGCTTGACAAGTGGTGTAGGTCCGAACCTGGGATCCAAACCCAGGCTGCCGAAGCAGAGGGTGCCGGACTTAACCACTACACCATGGCGCCAGCCTACATTGCATTCTTGAATAAAACTCTCCATACACTCAGCAACAAATTTAAAAACCAACAGGATTCCTGTCCATGTTAAAGGAAAACTACTAGAGCTTTAAACATTTTCTGACATCTTTTAAATAGTAAAGATTTCTTGGTACCTGCTTCAGAATAATAGATTGTGTTCTGAGGCAATTCCAGGAATGTTGGGTTTACAAAAACCTGTTGGGAAAGCCGATTACTAGGCTCTCTGAATTGAATTTTCAATGCAAGGCCAGTACTTTGAATATAGTAGGGAAGTGGCAGGATGGGACTAAGGGAAATTGAAGACCACTTAATGCGTAAAGACGTGAAAAGTCACAGAATGTGGGGACTGCTCATTCTCCTCCCCTGAACTATAGTCAGAAAGCAGGTGAGGGGCTGGCCGGGTGGTGTAGTGGTTAAGTGTGTGTGTTCCGCTTCTTGGCGGTCCCGGGTTCGCCGGTTCGGATCCCGGCTGCGGACATGGCACCGCTTGGCAAAAGCCATGCTGTGGAAGGCGTCCCACATATAAAGTAGAGGAAGATGGGCACGGATGTTAGCTCAGGCCTAGTCTTCCTCAGCAAAAAGAGGAGGATTTGCAGCAGTTAGCTCAGGGCTAATCTTCCTCAAAAAGAAAACAAAACAAAAAGCAGGTGAAAACAGACATGAATATAGGGTAGTGGTTTTAAAATTTAATCTTAGTGGAACCCTGGGATTGTACAGAGAGGAGAACAGAGTGGAGAGAAAGGCCAGAAAAGAACAGGAGGAGACAGAGAGGGTCAGGATTTGGGGTCCTCTGCCCGGGTTCAATCACAGGGACTCTGTTGTTACTCTATTTTATATATTTGGATTCTGCTTCATAGATGTTTCAAAAACACTGCTATAGGTCATGAAAGGCTGTTCGCACCTTCCTTGTCATAAGATTTCGTCTGTCTTGTATTTCTTTAGATGTTAGGTTAACCTAAGAATTTGGAACATGTTTTGTATTGATAAAGGATCCTGGGTATGTATTATAAAATCATAATGATGGGCCTCTGTGATTTTAAAAGCTGATGTTCACCTTGCCCCATCCTTTTGCATCTTTTGATGCTGATCTGTGTTGATTTTTTGGACAAAACGTAATTTTATTAATGTCCCATTTCTGACTGAGTTGGTCATCTGGAGCAAAGCGTTATTATAGCAGGGCTACATATCCTGTCTCTTTTACCACAAAGCTGCATCTTGCGGTAGAAAGTAGAGTACAGCGATTTTAGTCAAAACTGTTAACAGTACATGAGCAGGTAAATAGGAGGGCTAGTTATTCTGGACATTTCTGTCACTTTACTTTAAAATACAATGAATATGCCAAACAGGCCTGCCTAAGACAGTCTTACTAAGATGTCTGTTTTACATAAATTTACCCTTCTTCATAAATCAGATTAGATTAAAAGTTCTGGGACTGATTCCTTCCTCACCTTTGAAGCAGAGGTCCTCAACCCAAGCTATATTGTGAGAATTACCTGTTTAACTTAAAGCTGACCGCGACTGGACCCTTCCCTTAGAACTTCCACTTCAGTAGATCCCCAACGCAACCTGGCATTCATTTGTAACCCTTAAAAGTTCAGAGGTTATTTTGATTTGCAGCTAGGGTGGGGCACCTCTAATAGAAAGCTTTAGTTTACCAAGTGCAACATTCTTACACTCATCTCGTTCTAACCCTCACAGCAACTCAGAATAGGTGCTTACAGATGAGGAAACTGGCCTCAAGCGTCTAAATGAACTAGAAACGTCTTACCTTAGGAGGGAGCAGAACCAGAACCTAGGCTTTTGATCTCCAGTCCAGTGCTCTGTTGCCACACCAACGTGTCCTCTACTAGACTACAGGGAATAGAGGGAATAAGGCAAGGCAAGGACAAGTTCAGAAGTTCAGGCCAGAAGGGACCCTAAGAGTCAAGCCCAAATCCGTCATTATTTAACGTACAAAAAACAAGGAATGCCTGAGCCACCATACCCCGCCACCTCCTGCTCCATAATTACATGGTTTTTAAGGAGGACATGCGTGCTCACTGGTTAGTTTGGTCTGAGAGCTCTTTTGGTTTGTTAAGGTTTTGGAAATTAAGGCTCAGCCTTTAAGAATGGAAAGATTTTAATCCAAACAAGGTGGCGTGTTTCATGCTTTAGTGGTAAGCACATAAAGACATGATCCATGCCTTCTAGAAGAGAACTTATCATCTCTGGCTTTTCATGAAAGCCCAGGAGAATGGTTAGTCGAGAATACAAACTTCTAACTTCCCGGAAGGAGGAGGCAGCCACACAAAGAGGAATATAATTCAATTTTTATGGAAATATTGAAAAAAGATCTACTTGAGGAAACGTGCATGACGGGAAGGCCCCCACTCTCGTTTGCCCAAGACTTTCCTGTGATGCTCTGTACAGTCATTCCTCAGCCCTCCAAGTGTGTCCGCATTTGTTGCAGGGATAGATTTACCCGGACAGGTGGAAGAGGCATGACTTAAGGGTTATAAACAGCTGCGGAGCCCTGGGCTGCTCCAGTAGTTTTGGTAGCAAGGGATGTGGCCATTCCCTGCCGCCGGGCATTAACCAGCCTTAGAACAGGCCCTGAAACGGGAACGTCTGTAATTTTGGTCTAGTGCATGCAGCACCCGTTACAGCTAAATAATAACATTAAAATGTAAAGAATTTCCAGTCGTTTTAAAAGGGATCGTCTTGGCTTGCTTTCTGTTGCTGACTCATAGTGCTGCTGCTTTGGGACAGTTAGGTTTCCAAACGGGGGACACAGTAGGTATTCAATAAGTGTCAGTTTGTAGCAGTGATTTTCATCCCTGAAGGAGCATGCCTTTACTGTCTCACCGTGAGTAAGGCGAATAAGTGAATGGTAGCGACAAATCTGCCTTCGGTTTGTGGGTTCCAACTTGCCCAGAGCGAGCTTTTCCCTCTTGTCAGGTAACTTTCTTAAGTGACAGCGAGCACAACTTGTACCAAGTGCGGGGCAGGTTCGTCCTTTGTCCAATCATCGCCGAGATTTTGGGGTGGGGGAAGGGGAACTCCCCTAGACCTTCCCTGACCAGGAAGGGGGTGGGTTTAGGCTGAGCAGGGGCCGCTGCAGCCCGTCACGACGCCGCACGATGCTTGACACTCCAGGGACCCAATAGGAACGAAAAGAGCTATTTGAATCGGCCAATGCAGGTGGGGAGGGGGCGGGGTTTGCCAGCCGTATAAAGGGGGCGGCCGGCCAGGCAGGCGGTGGCGGAGGCTCCTGCAGCGGTCGCCGGTGGTGGCGTGGAGAGCTCCTCTGTGCCCTTCGGACCCGATCCTTTTCTGCGCTGTGCTCCGGCGCCAGCCTACCTCGCTGTTCGGCGACATGACCACCACCACCACCTTCAAGGGCGTCGACCCCAACAGCAGGAATAGCTCCCGGTGAGGCTGCGGGGTCGAGCCCGTGCCGCGCGTGGCTTGGGGGCGGGAGGGTCGCTGCCCGGAGGGGCTGCGAGGATCGGGAGGCCGGTCGTTGTCGGTAACGTGCCCAGGGCGCCGCGCTCGCGCCCAACCGGGCGGCGGGGTTCGGCCGCCCGCGTCACCTTTGTGCCTCCTGGCGAGCCCGGCACCCCGGCCCCGCCCGATTCCTGTTCTTTTCCCATTCATTCGTCCCCCGGAGCGAGGGGCCGAGGGCCAGGGCCACCTGTCCTCGCGGCGCGGCGACTTCTCGTTAGTTGGGACCTGCCGAGAGGGTTTGTTCTCTCTTTTGCGGCACGGCTGGCCCGGCCCCAGGGCGGTGGTCTTGGCCCCCGGGTGCCCGGGCAGCCCACGGGGCGCCTCGATCAGGCCCTATTGTCCCACCCCGGGCCACGCGCTCTTGCCTCTGGCCCGGGGCAGGTGGCGGCCCTGCGCCTGGCGCGTCGGTCAAATCCTGCAGCCGCAGCCATCGGGTCCGGCTGACTCCTACCCACTGGGGCCCGCCCGGCAGGTGGCATTTGTGGTCAGGCGGGGCTGGTTATCGCGACCCCCAACCCCGTCCAGGAGCCAACCGTCAGCACTCTGCGAAGTGCCTCCCCTCTGCTAACAAAGGAAAGACCCCTGCTCCTTCCCCTCCCGCTCCCACCACCGAAAGGGAGGGGGAGCGAGCCAGTCCGAGTGGGTTTTCTGCGCTCAAACTCTTGGACCTCGGTCTTTGCATCCCTCCTCTTTCGCTTCCCCATTTGACGTTTGTCAAATGAGTTCATCCCTGGCCCCGGTTCCCGTGCTGGAGGAGGTTTCCTGTTCTTGGGCGGGGCCGGAGACATCCATTGTCTCTTCCGTACTATCTCCACCTGAAAAGCTGGGGCCTTTCTGGCCACTCATGCCACTACATTTGGGAAAGGGGGCGCTGGGCACGGTGTTTGGACTGAGACCCTTTTCCAAGCCCTTGTCTAACTTGGTGGAAGGGTTTGGATCCTGTGGAAGATGTCCACATTGTCTCGGCTAATTGCACACTGTTCTTTAAGATGAGATACAGGCATCTCTGGGATCCTGCTCAAGGCTTGGAGGAAGCTTAAATTCCACTTTTTCTGGGCATCTGCTCTTGATTGATCACGACCCGCAGTCATGTGTGGCCAGCCTTGGGGTCCTGGGCAAGTGGCACAAAGGGAGCCATTTTGTGGGGCTAAGAAGACGGCTGCGAAATAGCAATGTCTCTCGGGGTTGGAGAACTTGGGGACAAAAAGGCCTCAGCATTGAGTCTCAGGACGGAGTTGGAAATGACAGTCCTTTTCAACGCATTCGTTTCTCTTTCACAATGTAGAAAAGCTTAAGAAGGATTTAAATAACTAAATTAGTGGTTACTGGAGGATGGGGGAATTTGGGTAGTATAGACCTACAAAAATACTGGTCACTCCCTCTTCTGTTGTCATCCTTCCAGTGAGATCATTTTTTTCAGAGGACACTGGAACATGCTGAACCTTGGTTTTTCATTTTGTGCTATGAGGTCAACTTTCTGCCAGTCAAACTGTAGTGATTGGAATGTGAAATTTTATACATTATGTTAAAAATCGGAGGGTTTTCCCTTTGGGGTGAAGTGCAGGTGAGTGCTTCATGATTTCAGTAACCAGGTCAAATGAATCCTCACACTAGTTTTTTCATATGTATGTTTGAAATGTGAGACATAAATGATTTTTGGTTCTGCACAATAAATGTTTTCAATCACCTTTTGTCACCAGTTTCCCTCCAATATTGTGACCCCAGGACTGAAGCATTATCCTTTCATTTACTTCCTACCTTTCCTTCTAATCTCACCTAATTCTCCGAAACTTCTTTTCTCCAGTCGAATCCTCCTGGCTCCATAAACACGTTGTAAATTTAGTCTGATAAGGAATGATCTGCAAAGATCATATGGGAACTCTGGTATTTAAAGAGAGAAGAAAGAAAAAGTAATTTTTAAAAAAATTGCTGTCGGCAGCACACGGACACATTTTTGTTGAATCTCAAGTATATAATCCCGATTTAGTTCCCATGTGTACAGTTCAGAGAGAATAGTAGGATCTTAAAAAATAAAATTGAAATAATTTCCGTCTTATGATCCCAATCCTTTGTTTGGGGATGTCTCGCTGTTACAAATGGGCTCTACAACGCTGACGTCATCGGAGTAGGTAGCACCTGCTATTGCAGGAGGAACACAGACCTTTGAAAAGTTGGGCTGGTTAGAGAGCTATGACATTGTTTCTTTCTTTTTTTTTTTTAATTATTTTATTGAGGTCATATTGGCTTATAACTGTGTAAATTTCAGGTGTACATTATTATATCTCAGTTTCTGTATAGTCTGCATCGTGTTCACCACCAATACTCTAGTTTTTATCTGTCACCATTCTAATGTTGCCCTTCACCCCTTTTGCCCTCTCCCAGCTCTTTTCCCTTGACGTTCTTTTTAAGCTGGTCTTTCGGGTACTAGTGTCTTTTTTCTTTTTTTAAGACCAAAAAGTATTTCCCGGCCCATTAGGGTTCTGAAAATTTTCATCTGGCTAAAATAATTTATGAGGGTTTAATTATGATGGTAAGGAAAATCATTCTGATTTCTAGGGCATGAAGGGGATGACAGTGAAGCAAGTTAATTTTGATTGTAATATTTCAGGTGTCCATTGATTTGGGGTACAAATGATAAAAACCTAGTCACTTCAAACTTTAACATGAGAGAAAGCCTAGTAAGGATTTATAACACACTTTTAATTATGATTTAAACAATTTAATTAAGCAAACCTAAAATTTTCGTCTCTATAAAATGTATGCCTGAACATATTTATCTTAGTTCATATAATGAATTTAATCTAAGTTGATATTTAATATCTGAGACTTTTTTCAAAAGAGGGGGTTTTACATGTTTTACATGGTATAAAAGAACACGGTGGGTCTTCCCCCACAGAGGGAGAATAATGCAGTTTCTATTTAGTGTAAATTGAGTATTGAATTTTACTATGGGCAGACACAAATATTAGAATCAGGGGAGGACCCTGGAGGACCTATATGAGAAATATAAAATAGTCTAACATTAGAAAACAAGATAACTAATCAAAGCACCAACTATATAGGTTTGTAGTTTGGAGAGAAGAATGGCCTTGTGTGACTCCCCTCTGTGGGCCCTTGGAGCAATTGTTACATGCCTGCCAGGGACGGGAGATTTGGGTTTTGGCCCCATCTGTGTCACTTAACTAATGTTGGGCAGTTTGTTTAGAGCTTCTCAGGGCCTGACTTTTTTCTCTTAAAAATGAGGCTGTTCGTTGAACTAGATAAAGCAGAACCCAGCAAACTGCCATCCAAGGGCCAAACCCAGCTGCCACCTGATTTTGTAAGGTTAGAGAGATTTTTACATTTATAAATGGTTGAAAATAGCAAGAAGAAGATTTCATGACTTGTGAAAATTAGATGAAAGTCAGATTTCAGCGTCCATAAATAAAGTTTTATTGTAACACAGCCACACACGTTCATTTTCACGTTCTCTGTGGCTGCCTTTATGCTCCATCATGGGAGTTGAATAGTTGTGAAATGCCATATGACCCACAAGCCAAAAATACTTACTGTCTGGCCCTTTACAGAGAGAGCTGGCGACCAGGAGAGGATGTCTAACATCTCTTCCTCTCGGGTTCCACCTCTCATTCTTGGAGATCGTGGAGGGCTCTACCAGTCGGCTCCATGGAGGAGGCAGAAGCTGAAGAGATGGGCTGGATTTTGATGAGTCACTGAGGGGACAGTGCAGTGTGCTTTAGGCAGGAGGAAATACAGGAGTAAATACCCCAGGTTGGAGGGGCCGGCCATGTGGCCAAGTGGTTAAGTTTGTGCACTCTGCTTCGGCGGCCCAGAGTTCGCTGGTTTGGATCCTGGGCGCAGACCTACACGCCAATCATCAAGCCATGCTGTGGCAGCATCCCACATAGAAGAACTAGAATGACCTACAGCTAGCATATACAAGTGTGTACTGGGGCCTTGGGGGAAATTTAAAAAAAGGAAGATTGTCAACAGATGTTGGCTCAGGGCCAATCTTCCTCAAATTACAAAAAAAGTACCCCAAGGTGGAGATAAACCAGAGCTGTTCCTGGAACAGTGAAGAAAGTGGCCTGACTGGCTTGGTGAAGAAGATGTAAGAAGTAGATATGGTTGACAGGAGGCTATATTGATAGTTGGCAAAGCTGGTCAGGTTTCCTTCAGTCCTGCCTAGGCTTGACTAAGTCTTGCATCTGCAGGCCTGCAGGGAGCAGGGACTGATAAGGACAAAGGAGCCCGGCAGAAAAGGACCCAGGACAGGGGACCAGCCCTCATGCAGGAAGGGGCAGTGTTAAGGAGCCGAGGCCAGGGAATTCTGGAACCCAGAAGCAGTCTTTAAAAGAATTTTAGATTAATAGCAATACAGAAAAATAGGCATAAAAAAGACATTGAAATTCATCTGAAATCCTGTCTTTGAGCGAACCCTGGATAACGTTGTGGTGTACATACTTTCAGGCATTTATGCCTAGTTATGGTCATAATAACAGCTAGCACACATGATTGCCATTTCCAGGTACTGTTCTAAACTCAGTATATATAATATCTTTATAAAAGTCTTATAAGGCAGTTACTATTACCCTCTTTTTATAGAAGAGAAAACCAAAGCATAGAGGGGTGAAGCAGCTTATCCAGGGTCACATAGCCAGATAAGTGGGTATCTCTATACACATCATTTTATATAACGTGCAATTGGCTTATATTTGTTTTCCAGCTTTCTTCATTCACTGTGTTTGGGGTAAATCTCAACCTACTGTCTAGAGCTTTCTGTGGTATGGATGTACTTTGATAACTAACGTCCTACTAATGGATAACTAGGGTATTTCCGATTTTTTTTTTATAGATTAACATCTTTATAGGAATATCCTTGTACATATGTCTGGTTATCTACTTAGGGTACTTTCTGGAAGTAGAAATGCTGATTCAGATAAAATGCAAATACATATTGTCAAAATGTCCTTTAGAAAGTTTGTACAGATTTATACTTTCACTCTTCAATTAATTCTGGGAATTGGCATTTTTTCATCTTTACCAGTCTAATAAAAAATAAATCCTTTTGTTTTACATTTCATTTATTTCCTTGTGAGCTTGAATTTTTAATATTTAATTACCTGTTAGTACCTTCTGTCCATTTTATCTTGTGGTTCTTTTAATCATTTTTAAGAGCATTCTGTATACTAGTGATGATATCCTTTGTCAAATATTATGTGTATTTTTGCCAAGTTTAATCTATCCATCTTTTCATGGTTTCTGGCTTTGATCTCATGCTTAGAAAGAAAGCCTTTTTTTCCAAGACTAGGACCACATTCGTACGTATTTTCTTCCAATATTTTTGTTTTAGTCTTTAAAGTGAAATATTTGTCCTAGCTGGAAGTTATTTGGTAAATAAAATTGAGTTAGGGATATATGTTTTGTTTGTCTCTTTGTTTAATCAAATGACTAGCCAGTTAAAGCAGTGCAGTTTTCCCTACTGACTTAAAATGATCCAGTGGCACTCTTATAGAGAACTCTCTATTTTGACAGAATTCTGAGTAGAAATTGACAAATCTCTCGTAGTAGAAGTTAACAGATTCTCTCAGTAAGAGATAAAACATTTAAAAATAAGTAGATTTGAACAACTCAGTTAACAAGATGTAGTAGACATATAGAATGTTGGCAAATACACATTCTTTTCAAGCATGTATAGAAGATTTCCAAAATTGACGGCATACTAGGCCATAAACCAAATCTCATCAAATTTCAAAGGGTTCATGTCATAAAGACTCGGTTGTCTGTGTTATAATTAAAAGCTAGAAATCAATAAACTAGAAAGACCCCTATGTTTGGAAACTTACAAATGCACTTCTGAATAATTTATGAGTCAAAGAAGAAATGGAGTGGAGCCAGCCCGGTGGCGCAGCGGTTAAGTGCGCACGTTCCGCTTCGATGACCCCGGGTTTGCTGGTTTGGATCCCTGGTGCGGACATGGCACCGCTTGGCACGCCATGCTGTGGTAGGCGTCCCACGTGTAGAGTAGAGGAAGATGGGCATGGATGTTAGCTCAGGGCCAGTCTTCCTCAGCAAAAAGAGGAGGATTGGCAGATGTTAGCTCAGGGCTAATCTTCCTCAAGAAAGAAATGGAAGTGAGAAAACATTTGGAATGGAATAATAGTAAAAAATATCAAAACTTGGGAATGCCTCTAGAGGGGTACTTAGAAGAAAATTTATACCTTCAGTGTTTAATTTTTCCTCTCTTTTCTTTTTCCTTTTTTGAGGAAGATCAGCCCTGAGCTAACATCTGCTGCCAGTCCTCCTCTTTCTGCTGAGGAGGACTGGCTTGAGCTCACATCTGTACCCATCTTCCTCTACCTTATATGTGGGACGCCTACCACAGCATGGCGTGCCAAGCGGTGCCATGTCCACACCTGGGATCTGAAGCGGCAGAACCCCGGGCCACCGAAGCAGAATGTACTCAACTGCTGCGTCACCAGGCTGGCCCCTTTCTTTTTTAATATAAGGAGCTGCGTTTACAAATAACAACTGTATTTCTTTGGAAAGTTGGATGAAATGGACATATTCCTAGAAAATGTCTCTTACTCTAACTGACTTAAGAAGAAATAGAAAACCAGACTGCTCCTATCACCAATAAAAGTACTGAATCAGTAGTTAGAAAATCTTCCCATAAATCCATCTCCATTTTCTATGATTTGAGTGGCGACAGGACAAGGTATATTGAGTTTTTCCAGGGAGGGGACAAATTGGTCAATCTGTGGCAGGAAGATTTGGAAATATGAAAGTACTATATTTCCTAGTTGAACAAAAAGCTATAGATGGTGTCCTGGGACTGGCCGCATGCTTAAGTTCACGCGCTCTGCTTCAGCGGCCCACGGTTTCGCTGGTTCGGATCCTGGGCGTGGACATGGCACCACTCATCAGGCCATGCTGAGGCGGCGTCCCACATGCCACAACTAGAAGGACCCACAACTAAAAATATACAACTAGGTACCGGGGGGACTTGGGAAGAAAAAGGAAAAATAAAAATCTTTAAAAAGCTATAGATGGTGTCCAAAGGAACAAGGGTATAGAATATGCCACAGAATCTCAACGCTTGTTGTCTCATATTGCCTTTCTCCGTGTGGCTAGACACTCATGTTTATTGGCGAGAGTAGCGAGGTACAAGTGTATCAACAGGGCTTGTCGGTGATTTTGAGGTAGGAGAGACTCTTTATTATCAGCTTTCCTTGGGCTTCTAAATTGGTCAACTTAACTTCTCTGTGTGTATTCTTCCATTTTTTATTTTGTTGAAAATAAAAATGGAAATGCTTTTGAATAAATGACAAGAGCTGCTTCTAAACTTCTTTGCAGGTATATGCAGCTAAGCCCAGCAGGCAATGCCCCTGAGGTCTTTTGCCATTTCCTAAAAGGGGACGCTAACGAGGCTGTTATTTGTGAGGACTTTCAGCTGCCTTGTGTGATGGATGATCTTTATGCCAAGAAATGTTTTGGTATGATCTGAAGTTGAGGGTTTGCTATTGTTCCTAGGGTTTTGCGACCTCCAGGTGGCGGATCCAATTTTTCATTAGGCTTTGATGAACCAACAGAGCAACCCGTGAGGAGGAACAAAATGGCCTCTAGCATCTTTGGAACACCTGAGGAAAATCCCCCTTCGTGGGCCAAGTCAGCAGGTATGGCTTATCTCTGTGGTCGCTGATCACAGGAAGGGATGGACCCAGCATGGGCAACCACGCTGGTTTTCTGCTGATGGGCAAAATCTAGCTTAATCATAATAAGATAAACAATAGTGAAAGCTTGTCACTGGAGGAAGGACTGGGACTGAGGAATGGGACGTGCTGAGAGTCTCTGCTGGATCAGAATAAGGACTGGCGTGAGACTGGGTTATTTCGTCCTTCCGTAGAATTTTTAAGCCATGGCTTAACCTCCCTAACACTCTTTCCTCATTTTATCATAGGAGACTAACACGTAATGCCACTTACTAAAAAAGCGTTTTGCTTTCGGTCTTTCTGTTGTATTCCTCAAGAAAGTATATTTTGATTCAGGTGCCAAATCTAGTGGTGGCAGAGAAGATTCTGAGTCATCTGGACCGCAGAGAAGGAACTCTTCTGAAGCAAACTCTGGAGACTTCTTAGATCTGAAGGTCAGTGTGCCAACGACAATGTCTGGGAAAAGACTGAGGTTAACAGTTTAGAAATTAAATGCCCCCTATTGTACGAAGAGCTCCAGTTCTGCCACTGGAGTCTTACATAGAGGGGATTAGGAAAGGGCCTGGGCCCTACTGGTCAGGGGGGATTGATAAATAGTCAGAAAAGCGAGTTCACATGACCTTGGTCTGTTCATCTCTCTTCTCCCATGAGCATTAGACTGTAGCCTGTGGTACTGATTTTGGAACATCTGGATCACACGCACTTCCTGTGTAACTCATGTCCAGTAGCATTTCTGAGTTCAAGGACTGTTTTAGTTGTTGGCAAGTGTTGCCTGGTTGTTTTGAGCTGAACTCCAGGAGACTGCAGCACATGGGCACTGCCATCAGTTATCCACAGATGAGCACGGCCCCAAAGCCCCCAGGTGCGTGTCTGGAAAGCCTGGTAGGGGGTCCTCTTGAGTAGGGACCTCAGAGCACATGGTGGCATCGCCGTGTGAGGAGGGCGACCTGTAGAAGGGGTTTGGAACTGATAGGGGCCCTTCAACGGCTAGAGAAGGGGAAGGGAGATGGAGAACGGAAGGGTAAACTTGCCAGTTTCCTATTCAGATAGAAGAGCCTCTGACATGCTCATTGATAGTAGGTCATCAGCGTAAATGTTAAGGTTTTTTGGTGCTTTGAGTGTATTACTGGCACTGGGGCAATTTGTCAGCAGCATTTTTGTATCGCATTGTCCCAGGTTGAATAACAGTTGCTTGTTGTAATGCTGCCTTACCTGTACTTGACTGCGTCGAAATGAAATTGCACATTTGGTTTCAAATAGATAGTCTCTCTGAACTGTGGCTGCTTTATTTGTGTGTTGCCAAATTAAAATCTAAAGTAACCTGTTAATTTTTTTTTCTTTTTCAGGGAGAAGGTGACATCCATGGTGAGTACTTCTGAAGAAGTCCCAAAATTTCTTGTTCTGTAAATGGTTTTAGAATAGATCAGAATTTCGATTCTAATTGTGTCTTGGGGAAAGAAGACTGGGGAGTGAAACCTGTCTTTGCCCTGAGTGCCAGCATACTCTGGGTGGAGAGGAAAGAAAAATGAAACTGGAAAGTTAGCAAATGTGGCCACATTTGGTATTGGCCAATGGTGAGAGCACTGCCAGAAATGTACAAGAAAGGAAGAATACTGGCGAATCCTTTACAAAATATATGTACATTAGTCAGGTTGGTATTTGTTACATTGAAGAGGTTTTTTTTTTTAGTAAAAGGCTCTGGCATTTCAAGCTCAGCCCACAGCATTTAATTTACATAACTTGTTTGATTTTATACCAAGGTGCTTATTTGGCAAGACATCGGTTAACCCTGTGATCTTGTGAATGATGATGGAGGGGGCAGATGGAAAGTTTCAGTTAGCATCCATATTACCAATTATATGTGGAAATGCGCTATAATCATTTATTTAATTATTTCAAATCTTTGAAGTATTTATTGGCACTTCTTTAACCAGTGCCGGAGAATGGCTGATGAGAATAATGAAAGGTTTACAAGTGTCAGGCGGTAGTGATCAGGTTAGAGTTGACTCGGTGAAATGCAGCCGTCAGAGGGCCCTCCGGTCCAGAAGGAAGAAGCGCTTCCTCATGGCCTCTTCCTACCGTGATGTGGTCTTCCAGTGAAACAGAAGTGTTTAAGAACCACATTCCCCTCTGTCCTCTCCAACGCTGTCTTTTTTTTCTTTTTCTCCCAAAGGCCCCTGGTACATAGTTGTGTATTTTTTTAGTTGTGGGTCCTTGCACTTGTGGCACATGGGATGCCGTCTCAGTATGGCTTGATGAGCGGTGCCATGTCTGCACCCAGGATTCGAACTGGTGAAACCCTGGGCCGCCAAAGTGGAGTGCATGAGCTTAACCACTCGGCCACGGGACCGGCCCCTCCAACACTGTGTCTTAATGGGCTAATCTATTTTTTTTTTTTCCCCTGCTTTATCTTCCTTAATCCCCCCTGGTACATAGTTGTATATCTTAGTTGCAGGTCCTTCTAGTTGTGGCATATGGGACACTGCCTCAACGTGGCCTGACGAGCGGTGCCATGTCCGAGCCCAGGATCCGAACCCTGGGCTGCTGCGGCGGAATGCGCAAACTTAACCACTTGGCCACGGGGCCGGCCCCAATTGATGGGCTAATCTTATACACGAATTTTGGCTAACGGATATAATTAGAAATTTGGGGAGCCTGGAGAAGTATGTGAGAGACCTGATGAAGTTGTGAAAAAATATGTCATTTGTCCTGCTAATAATTAATAATCCCCACCCCCAGCCCAGCTCAGTTTGTTATAGATTCTTCATGTAAATAACAGGTTGAATTGTATAGTATGAAAAGTCCTTCCTTTCTTTTGGTCTTTCTTTCTTGGTGAGGAAGATTGGCCCTGAGCTAACATCTGTGCCATCCTCCTCTACTTTGTATGTGGGACGCCACCTCAGCATGGCTGGATGAGTGGTGTGCGGGTCTGCACCCGGGATCTGAACCTGTGAACCCTGGGCTGCCGAAGCAGAGCCCACAAACTTAACCACTATCCCACTGGGCCAGCCCCTCTTTTTTTTTTTAATGGTCATCAGTTTTGCCACCTGAGTTTTTTGTGCCCCTGACTGCTGCTGCTTTTAGTTCACTTGTCATAAAATGACGAGGGGCATAATAATTCAGGATGCATCTGGCGGAGTAGAGGTCAGCCTCAACTCTGTTGGCAAGTTTACTTCAAAGCAAAGCTACCCTCTCAGTTTATTTGTTTACTTATTTTTATTTTTTTTAAAGATTTTATTTTTCCTTTTTCTCCCCAAAGCCCCCTGCTACATAGTTGTGCATGTTCTTTTAGTTGTGGGTCCTTCTAGTTGTGGCATGTGGGATGCCGCCTCAGTGTGGCTTGACAGGTGGTGCCACGTCTACACCCAGGATCCGAACCAGCGAAACCCTGGGCCGCCAAAGCGGAGCGCACCAACTTAACCACTCGGCCACGGGGCCAGCCCCAACCCTCTCAGTTTAAATAAAACAGATTTTGTTTGGATGTAAGGAAGATTGCCTTTATCTTTTGGATAATTAAACACAGGAATGGCTACAGGGAGGACTTTGGAAGTCTTTCAGAAAGAGGGAGAAGGTCTAGGAAGTTTCGGCAGAACTTCCCCTCCCTTCAGGCAGGTTAGATGGTCTGCTACATTTTCTGGTGGTTCTAATTCTTTGATCCTTATAATGAATCCTATTTTCCTATTCTGACATAGGTGTCTGTTCAGTTACCTCTTTGATGCACCAAAGAGGGAAGACAAGTCAGGAGTATATAAGATGTACATTATGGTAGAAGTGTTTTTGTTTTTTTGCTTTGCTTTGTTTTGTTTTGTTTGAGGAAGATTAGCCCTGAGCTAACATCTGCTGCCAATCCTCCTCTTTTTGCTGAGGAAGACTGGCCCCGAGCTAACATCCATGCCCATCGTGCTCCACTTTATATTTGAGACCCCTGCCACAGCACGGCTTGACAAGTGGTGCCATGTCTGAACCTGGGATCCAAACTCTGGGCCACTGAAGCGGAACGTGCAAACTTAACCACTGTGCCACCGAGCCGGCCCCAGAATTGTTTTTGTTTAAAGCTCCATTTTTTAATTATTACATTCAAAAGACAAAAGCTTTCTCTGTTGGGGCCAGGCCGATGGGGCAGTGGTTAAGCTCGAATGTTCCACCTCGGCAGCCCAAGGTTCACTGGTTCGGATCCCCGGTGTGGGCATGGCACCGCTTGGCAAAAGCCATGCTGTGGCAGGCATCCCACATATAAAGTTGAGGAACATGGGCATGGATGTTAGCTCAGGGCCAGTCTTCCTCAGCAAAAAGAGGAGGATTGGCAGCAGATGTTAGCTCAGGGCTAATCTTCCTCAAAAACAAAACAAAACAAAACAAAACTTGGTACAAGTGGTTTTAGGAACATGAATTTTTTTTTTCTTCAAAATGTGATTGAATGCACAGGTTGGCCCCCCCCCCTTTTTTTTTGGTGAGGAAGACTGGCTCTGAGCTAACATCTGTGGCCAATCTTCCTCCCTTTTTTTCTCCCCAAAGCCCCAGTACATAGTTGTATATCCTAGTTGTAGGTTCTTCCAGTTTTTCTATGTGAGATGCTGCCACAGCATGGCTTGATCAGCGGTGTGTAGGTCTGCGCCCAGGATCTGAACGGGTGAGCCCTGGGCCACCGAAGTGGAGCACATGAACTTAACCACTGCACTGCTGAGCCAGCCCCAGGAATGTGAATTTTTAATGTTTAGTCTTTGAGGATCTTAAAGAAAGTACATTTTTTGAAATTAGAACTTTTCATTGGTGTCCAGTATGAGTCCATATGAAGTTTTTACATAGTATATATCATAGCCAACATTTCTTTCTTTTTTTCTTTTTTTTTGAGGGAGATTAGTACTGAGCTAACATCTGCTGCCAATCTTCCTCTTTTTGCTGAGGAAGACTGGCCCCGAGCTAACATCCGTGCCCATCTCCTTTTACTTTATACGTGGGACGTGGGCTTGATAAGCAGTGCCTAGGTCTCTGCCTAGGATCTGAACTGGCGAACCCCAGGCCACCAAAGCGGAGGGTGCCAACTTAACTGTTACACTCCCAGGCTGGCCCCAGAATCAGCATTTCTGCTGTGCTGCTTTCAGGTTTTGGAATTTCTAAACTAGGGGAGGAAATAAATATCTTTAAACTTTAAGGTAGTTTTTCTCCCAAGTCTTATGAATTAGTACTTAGTTTCTATACTAAAGGTGCTTGTGTGTGTGTGTGTGTGTGTGTGCGTGTGTGTGTGTGAGAGAGAGGGAGAGATTATTCTAAGGGACATGTTAGAATATGCAACTGAATTTAATTTGATGGCTTAACACTGAAATGAGGCCTGGCCTTAAAAAAAAAAAATTTAAAATGTCTAACATTCCTTCAACTATTAAACTCTTCATAGAAATTTCCTTTCACAGGAAATACAGCTTTTTCTGTTGCAGTCACTCTTGAATTTGAATCAATAACTTTTCCAAGTTTGGAAACTACCTGGTTAAGAATATATGCTTGTTGGGAATTTCACAAATCAGTCAGTAAATCCATCAAGCAATATCTAGTATATTGGATAATAAGATGCTAATTCTTAAACCTTAACATGGAAGGTGCCCAGTTAATACAAATGGGACTTACCTCATTAATGGAGCTGTTATTACAAATCAGTAGGGGAAAGATAGACTCTAATAAATCACATCAGGGGGTCAGCCCCGTGGCGTAGTTTTAAGTTCAGCATGTTTGGTTTCCAAGGCCCGGGTTTGCTGATTTGTTTTTTGTTTTTTTGTTTTTTGTTTTTTTTGAGGAAGATTAGCCCTGAGCTAACTACTGCCAATCCTCCTGTTTTTGCCGAGGAAGACTGGCTCTGAGCTAACATCCATGCCCATCTTCCTCTACTTTATATGTGGGATGCCTACCACAGCATGGCTTTTGCCAAGTGGTGCCATGTCTGCACCTGGGATCCGAACCGGCGAACCCCGGGCTGCTGAGAAGTGGAACGTGTGCACTTAACCGCTGCGCCACCGGGCCGGCCCTGGGTTTGCTGCTTTGGATCCCAGGCGCTGACCTACACCACTCGTTAGCCGCGGTGTGGTGGCAACACCCATAGAAGGTGGAGGAAGATTGACAAAGATGTCAGCTCAGGGTTAACCTTGCTCAGCAAAAGATAAATGGTGTCAGTGCTGTCAACTTAAAAAGCAAATTTGCCTGTTATTTTATCTTCAAGATGAGTGTATTCAGGAATAGCCAGAAGAATTGCAATTTTGGATGTGCGTGCTATGGCAAACCTTAGGCAAATCTAGCAAACCGAGGAGAGGAGCTGCTTTTATAGAGAAAAAGGCAGAGTAGGGGAGCTGTGCTAAAGGAAAGCCCATTGGGGGGAAGTTCAGGGTGGCAGCGTCTTGTCATTGGCTGGGCTTCGAGGCGTTTCTCCTTGGCTGGGCTGTTGCTGGGTGGGGAGAGAAAGCTTACTTCAGTAGTAAAGTGGTTTTACTTTCTGTTGGAGATGTCAACATCCCTGTCTTCCTGTTTGGTGTAATTGACCTTGTGTGTTAGGCCCTGAGAGCTCCTCCTACAGGCCTTCCAGCTCCAATTTAGTTAAGGTTTCTTTGAATTTCCACAGTACAGTTGGCTATCTGTGTGGTTAAAAAATAAATCAGCCTCACCTAGTAATCATGGAAATGTAGCCTAACATCAAACAGGAAAGAAAGAACATTTTTTTTCACCCATCGGTTTGGCAAATTTTAAAGTGAGGTGGTTATCAAATGGTGGATGTGCAAAAATGTAAGGAGACAGACCCTGACGCAGGTGTGGGGTAGAGATGGGCACATCTTCTGGGGGGGGGGGTGTAGTGTCTGTTCAAACTGAAGATGGTGGCCCCGTGGCCCCATGGGCACACGCTCCAGTGTGGATGCATTACAGCTTTGGAATGGTTCGGTTGGTTCCAATTTTTTGGTATCAGTAGAGCAAATATAGTACTATATTACATCAAATATACTATATCATGTGATAAAAATATTACAAAGCAATTAATTAAGGAACAGCTTTTAAAAAAAACCTTAGACTGTTCATCTTAACTTGAAATAGTTATTAGCCTTAATTTCCTTGTTTTCCTAGAAAACCTGGACACAGACTTGCAGGGCAGCCTGGGGCAGAGTGAGGAGAAGCCCGTGCCTGCTGCCCCTGTGCCCAGCCCGGTGGCACCTGCCCCAGTGCCATCCCGAAGAAACCCCCCTGGTGGCAAGTCTAGCCTCGTCCTGGGTTAGCTCCGACTGTCCTGAACTCTGTTGTTTTATTTGTTTTCTCCATGCTTGTGAACTGCACAACTTGAGCCTGACTGTACATCTTTTGGATTTGTTTCATTAAAAAAGAAGCACTTTATGTACTGCTGTCTTTTTTTTTTTTTTTTTTTTTTTCCCTTTTTGAAGAACAGGTTCTCTTATCTGTCCTGATTCCTCTGGGTCTGTAGGCCATGGCATGAGTGTTTTCTAGTAGTAGATTGGAGGGAAAGCTCTGTGACACTTAGTACCGTGTTTTTAAGAATAATTTGATTCCAAATGTGTTAGAGGATCTTTTGTACTGAGGTTTTTAAAACCCTTTTCTTGTCAGCTTTACTTGGGTTTACCAAGCCTTGATTGGACAGACCAGTGAACAGTCCCCAGGCACCGTCCCTTCAGGCCCCCAAACAAGGATGTCTTTATGCCGAACCTCCTTGGTGTTGCCGTAACTTGTCAGTGCCCTTTGCTAAAAGCATCTTCCTGTGCCATATGGAACAATAAAGAGGCCTGTGCCTCCTGCCTTGCTGCCTGCAAAGCGAAAAACTGCCTTTTGTTTTGGAACCTTAAGAAATAAGCCAGATACTAACTTGCCTGGCTGATGAGCATCGAGCCTGCTGCTCTCAGGCAGAGGAAGGGTTCCGGGTGCCCTCGAACTGACGGATTTCAAGTGGTGAAGCAAGCAAGGGCGTGGCCACACAGTGGGTCTTCGTCATGAACGACCCCTTGGGGCAGTGCTCTTCGTAGATAACTCGAAGCTGTGTGCATGATGCTGGTGCTTGACCATGAAATGAAACTCTCATCCTTAAAATCTGTGTTGTACTTCACAATCCTGGACTGTTGCTTAAAAGTAAACAATGTACAAATTTTGAAACATTGTGTCCTGTGTCATCTTTTTGAGATTGTTTCAGATTGGTCTACTGGTTTAGCTTTTTTCTTTGTTAATGTCAATTCTGCTGCGCAGTGATTTGATGAGTCATTAAAGTTAAAACTGGCTAATGGAGGCCCAGAGAGAAGTGGGCTTCTCTCTAAAGAAAATTCTCTAAACAAAACAGGTTTAAAGTCATAGCATGAGTTCAAAGTGCTAAAATGATCATTATCTCTGCTATCTGGGGTAATAAAACACATGAATAATATGAATAATTGATGTTCAAAATAGTTATTAGCCAATATATTTTAAATTTTACCACCTGTGCTGGGCAGTGACATTTAAGACTTTAGGTCCCCTCACGCCTGCAAGGTGCTTCCCAATGGTGAGGGGTCACAGAGGGCTCAGAGGAAGGAAGTCTTGTGTAACTAGGGGGCGGGGAGATCTGAGTCTCTTCAAGTGATAGAGAAGACAGAAGACAGGAGAAAGCTCTCTGGGTTCTAGGCAGAAAGTTCCAGATCAACATGCTATATTAAATATCCAAAGTGGATCTAGCTGTGCTACTGACCAGCTGTATTCCTTCGGTTTCTCATTTGGGGCACAATTTCCAAATTCAGAAATGATACCTTTGAACTAGGTCAACTCTAAAGCCCCTCCCATGACTGAAATGACTGAAGAGCAGAACCTGTAACCACGAACTCACTTGAACTCCTGGACGTCTTTGGGGGAGGAAGATGGCTAGTTACAGGTTGTGGGGCGGGGCGGGGGGGGGGGGTTAAGTTTTTCTCCCCTCATGGTATAAAGCATTCACACAGTGGAGACTCAACAGCTGTGCTCCAGGAGCCTTCCAGTCTCCTCAGGCCACCGTTTCTGTTGTGCCTCTGACTCTTCAGAGGTGGGGAACCTGCACCCTTCTCTCTTAGGAATGGTGGGGCTCCTGGAAGAGATGTCCCTGATGTGTGTCATAACTTGTAATTTGGCTTTTTTTATTCTGTGAAGATAAGTGCCTCAGGAAAATTAAGGTGTCCTGAGGGACGGACAGTCCTGCCAGTCATTTTGGTACTACCAGCACAGATTTAGGAAATTCTATGGACACATGTTTGTTGAGGGTGTTCAATTTTCCAGAATTGGAAGGCTTAGGGTCTAGAAAATGAAGCTGAATGATCCTAAAATGATGATGACAATGATTACTATTAAAAGACACCAGGATATCAAAATTGTAAATGAAGGGGCCGGCCCGGTGGAGCAGCGGTTAAGTGCCCTCGTTCCGCTTCGGTGGCCCGGGGTTCGCTGCTTTGGATCCCAGGTGTGGACATGGCACCGCTTGGCAAGCCATGCTGTGGTAGGTGTCCCACATATAAAGTAGAGGAAGATGGGCACGGACGTTAGCTCAAGGCCAGTCTTCCCCAGCAAAAAGAGGAGGATTGGCAGCAGATAGCTCAGGGCTAATCTTCCTCAAAAAAAAAAACACCAAATAAAAGACACCCAAAGAGCGGAGGAATCAGCATTTCATTGACATTTTGGACCTTTTAGCCAGTTTGTGTGACTTAGTGACTCGGTATTTATTGCTGATGCTGATGCTACCTCTTTTCTTAAGCATTTTGAAATTCCATCACCTTAGACACACCAGGCCCCCTTTGCAGCTCTTCTGTTACATTGGTTTGGAAGTACTGGGGTGTTCAGGTGAACTGCAGGAACATAGGTCGCTTAAACTTGAGTTTACAGTTGTAGGTAAATATATCTTGAGTGTAGTCAGGAAATTGTGTGAAACCTACAAAAAGGGGAATCGACAAAACAGCAATGTTCAGCATTTTCCAGAAGGGCACATGACTGCCGATTCTAGAGAAGAGTGTCGGTTTCACAAAAGGACAGTCGTCTCCTCCAGGAGGAACTGGATGTTTAAGGTAGATGCTCCCTTTAGGGGCCGGCCCAGTGGGGCAGCAGTTGAGTTCTCACGTTCGCTGGTTCAGATCTCGGGTGCGGACATGGCGCCACTTGGTAAAGCCATGCTGTGGTAGGCATCCCACGTATAAAGTAGAGGAAGATGGGCACGGATGTTAGCTCAGGGCCAGTCTTCCTCAGGAAAAAGAGGAAAATTGGCAGCAGTTAGCTCAGGGCTAATCTTCACCCCCCCCCCCCAAAAAGTAGACGCTCCCATGTTTCATGCCAACCCTGGCTTATGAAATCGTCTTGACTCACACGAACCAGTGACCGGGACCCCCCCGATTCGGGCCTTGGGTTGGTGCTGCCTTTGCGCGGCGGGAGCTCCGGTCCGGGGTCCGGGGCCCACAAGCAGGGAGGGCAGAACCGCCGGTCCCCCAAGGACACCAGGTACGGGTTCTAAGGAGGTGGAGCGAACCGCACAGGTTTAAGGAGGCTTAACGCTTCCCAGTATTTCGGATCGGCCCTCCGTCGGGCCCCTGGAAGGTGAGCCCCAGCACTCGGGGAGAGGGGGAGGCGGCCGTGCGCACGCCGAGTCCCGGGGAAGGCCTCGCGCTGCCCGGCGCCCGCGCAGATCAGCCTGGCGCGCCCCGCCCGCGCCGCGGCTCCGGAAGCGGCGGTTCGAGCTTTCCGCGCCTCCGGCCGGCCCTCCGCGCCCGGACCCCGCGGCGATGGCGGTGGCGGCGGCGGCGCGGCGCGCGCGGCCCGTGCGGGTGCTGGTGGACATGGACGGCGTGCTGGCGGACTTCGAGGCCGGCCTTCTGCGGGGCTTCCGCCGCCGCTTCCCCGGGGAGCCGCACGTGCCGCTGGACGAGCGCCGCGGCTCCCTCGCCAGCGAGCAGTACCGCGCCCTGCGGCCCGACCTGGAGGTAGGACGGGGCGGGGCGCAGCGCGGGGCCGCCCTGGGAGCGGGGAGCCCAGGAGGGGGAAGCCTCCCCCTTGGGGAGGACTGCCTCTGCTCCATTTCCGGAGACACCACTTTCTGTTTAAAATTAACAAAACTCTCCCTTCAGAATCCCCAGGACAAGAAGGTTTGGGAGAGTGCTTCCCCCTAAACAGAATCCTCGCCCTGAAGCTCTGCTCTGGGCACCGAAGGCCCCCAGGAACCTTACGTTTCCGTCCCGGCTGGGGCTAGACGGGCTGGAGACAGAAGCCTGGACAGAACACTGTATCTTTCAGGAGAAAGTGGTCAGTGTGTTTGAAGCCCCAGGCTTTTTCCTCGACTTGGAGCCCATCCCTGGAGCCTTGGAGGCCATGCGGGAGATGAACAACATGCAGGAGTGAGGAACGCTGGGGAGGGAGGGCAGTGGGGAGCAAGGCCTGGCATCACCCTGACTGACTCCCCTTCCCTGCAGCACCGAGGTCTTCATCTGCACCAGCCCTCCGGAGAAGTATGACTACAGTGTGTACGAGAAGGTTCGGCTGCCCCAGTACCTCATGGGCAAACTTAGATTCCTAAGTCCTGAAATTTTTTTTTTTAAAGATTTTATTTTTCCTTTTTCTCCCCAAAGCCCCCTGCTACATAGTAGTATATTTTAGTTGTGGGTCCTTCTAGTTGTAGCATGTGGGACACTGCCTCAGCATGGCCTGATGAGCGGCACCATGTCCACGCCCAGGATTCGAACCAGCGAAACCCTGGGCCGCTGAAGCGGAGCACAGGAACCCAATCACTCAGCCATGGGTCCGGCCCCCTAAGTACTGATTTTTAAAGAGACCCCCAGAAACAGAGAAAGTGCTGTGTGGGGAGGAGGGGAGCAGCATCTGTCAAGGGCTGTAGACCCTCCGCACACCTGCTTGCTCACCGGCCCTGAATTCAAGGGCCCTTCAGGCCCTACTGACAGACCTGTGCCCCCTACACAGTACTGCTGGGTGGAGAAGCACCTGGGGCCCCAGTTTGTGGAGCGCATTATCCTGACGAGGGACAAGACAGTGATCTTGGGGGACCTGCTCATTGATGACAAGGACACCATTCAAGGTTGGAGTCATTTTCCTTGGCAACCTCCAGGCACCTGGCCTGCTGGGATTACAGAGAGGGAGTAAAAATAACCAGGGTACAGAGTGCATGCTCACCGCCTTTCTCCTCTGTCCTGTCCCAGGCCAAGAGGAGACCCCAAGCTGGGAGCACATCTTGTTCACCTGCTGCCACAACCAGCACCTGGTCCTGCCCCCTACAAGGAGACGGCTGCTCTCCTGGAGTGACGACTGGAGGGAGATCATAGACAGCAAGCGGGCAGCTGTGCAGCAGGACCAAACAGGCCTGGGGCTGCTGCAGGAATAATCGAGGGACCATAGCAGCGGACAGTAGCTGAAGGAAAGGAAGGCAAGCCAGCAGGGAAACCCAACAGAGCCGAGTGACAGGGCGGCATCCTGGTGGTGAACCCCAGCACTGTGGAGCAGGGAGACACGGTAACCTCTGTGCTCTCACAGGCCAGCCACCTAGACCCTCCTGAGATGGCTGGCATGGAAGCATGGTGGAAGTCAGTCAGGAACCTTTTTAATAAAACACTTTGGCTCACTACTCTTTTAAGGTCCTTTATTTGGGAAAGTCAAGGGGCAGGGCCCCCAGGGAGGCAGTTGGAATAGAGGCTGAGGAGGCCCGCCCTCCCTCCCGCTTCCCCTTATCCATCAGTCCCATAATCCTTATCCATCAGTCCCATAATCTGCCCCACCTCCGCGTCCACCTGGACACCATCCCTCTGCCTCTGCCTTTCCTTGGGCATGTAAGAGGTCAACCTTAAGGGAGTACAGAAGGGAGACCAGGACCCTCCACTGCTCCTAAAGCTCCACTTCCCATGGGAGTCGCACACCCCTTCCCGCGCGCTGAGCAGCGCACACTGTGAATCCGAGCACACACTGTGTGTCAGTACCTGGTCCTCCCCTTGAGCGCCGCTCTTCCTTGCGTCCCTGAAGCCCTCCTGAGCCTGAGACAGGGACTCCCTGCCACTAACCGTGATGGCGGAGGAGGAGGGCCAGGGCTTTCAGGTGGGGACCTTGGGGTACTGAGGGAAGAGGACACAGCTCCGTGGATTTGTGCCTGTGTTCTGATATGTCATCACCCTCATGGCTTGGGCTTAATGCCTGACGGCCATGTTAACAATCACTGGGCTGCGTCACTCAAGAGCAGGGACCACATCTTCGTCTTTGAAGCCCTAACGTGGTGCCTGGCAGACAGGCCTGTGTGAATAAACAGTTAGTCCTGGGCCATAGTGTTCTCTAGGCTGGTGCCCACCACGCCCGGTGCCTGGCCTGGACAGCTTGTCGGGCAGTACCCAGGCTTCAGAGCCCTGGAGTGGGCACGACACCTTCCCAGAGCCCCGAGATACTTTTAACAACTTCTCATTTCTATTCCTCCAAACCACTCCAGACAATTCTGTTAAGTGGTGAAGCCTATTCCTCAAAGCCTCCAGCTCAGGCAGTTCTCCTGAGCCCCAGGCCCAGCTGTTCCTCAGGAGAAGAGCCTTCTGCAAAGTCTCTGAATCTAGGGACCCGGTTGCTTCTTACGCGAGGGTGCGAGCCTGGCAGTGGGGTGGGCTGGGAGGCAGGACCTTCGCCTCCAGTTGGTTCAGAGCGGCAGCCTGTGACAGTGGCACCAGCTTTGATTTCCTTCTCCGTGTGTCTAGAAGTCTGGCTTCTTCACTCATCTCCTAACGCCTTTCATCAGTGTAAATACCTGTCACGCTGAGGAAACTCACCTTTACAATGGCCGAAAAGGCACCATTTGGGGAGGATGTGCTCAGTGGGAGCTATGCTGCTCCTGCTTCCCGAGCCCTCTGAGGATTTAGTCTTGTCTCTGGCAGTAAGGGTGCCATGGCCCGAGGTCTCCTTGGATCAGGGCTGCTGTGGGGCCTCAGTCTTTGGCAGGGGGATACCCAAGGCAGAGTGAGCCCGCCAGCTGCGGGCTTCAGCCACCTGGCTTGGGGAACAGAAGTCTTCCAAGAAGATCTGGGCCAGGTTCCGGAGCCTCGTGTTGGCCGAGAGAGAGAAGCGCAGCATGCACTGGACCACGGGCATGGCGGTCAGCTCGGGGTGGGAGCCAGAGCCTGGCGAGCTCAGGTACATGATCGTGGTGACAGCAGATAGCACAGTCTCCTCGTTGGGACTGGACAGGCAGTTGATGATGAGCGGGACGCCCCCTGTCTGCAGGATGTGTTCCTTGTTGGCCTTGTCTGAGCACAGGTTGCAGAGGCCTCCTGGAGAAGAGCAAGGTGAGTTTGGAGGCCTCAGTCCCGGGCCTCCTCCCAGCTCCCCTCCCAGCTCCTGTCTGCTCACTGAGTCCCAGGGAAGGGCCCAGGCCTGTGAGAGGTGGCCCAGGGACAAGAGATCCAAAGTCCATTCTGGTCTCCAGCCCTCCCTTTCAAGGTTCCAGAAAGGCTTTCCTGCCTGCCGCAGCCGAGCCTTCTGGAAGGGGTCACTAATCCCTTTCCCTCTTGGTTCAGCCAGTTCAATGGTTGATACGCTTTCCTCTTTTTAAAGTAAAAAATAAATAAAAACAAAACTCACAGTATATCATCACTTTAGAAGAATTTAAAAATATAGGTAAGGTGATGGTTTCACTGGTGTATACATATGTCAAAACTTATCAAACTGTACCCTTTAAATATGTACAGTTTATTTTATGTCAATTACCTCAATAAAGCTGTTAAAAATATTAGAAAGAAGCCAAAATATAAACCATTTAATCCTACCACCTAGACATTTAACATTTGCTTTTCAGTCCACAATTTTTAAATATGTGAACACATATAAATATTTAATAAATATGTGATACTTTCCCTTACTGTTTTGTAAGCCAGCTTTTTTCATTTGACAATGTATTGTAACATCTTTCCATACTAATAAATCTAAAATCATGGTATCATTTAATGGCTACACAGTACACCATTTTATGGATACAGTATAACTTATTAAGAGGTTAGAGCATTTTAGTGTCATTTTTACATGACTGTTACTAGGATTCTGGGGGACCAAAAAAGGGCCAAAGTGAGAGGCCCTTGGTTCTGGATCAAAAACCCCACTGCTTGGGTATTGCGGCCAGAGCCCCCATTCTCGCACGCCAGGCCTCCGAGCCCTCTATGCGGGAAGCCGACTTCCTGTGTGTCCTGATTGAGCTTCCTGCCAGCGTGGCACCCCCACCCTTAGGTTCCTGCTCCATGCAGAGGAGGGGCTTCCAACTCATTTGCACAACATGGCTGACCAGTCCTGAGTGTCCAATCAGGAGTTAGTCACAGCCCATCCAGGTTCCCACTTCTCTAGAAACAAGCAAAGACAAGAGGGCTTCCCCCAGACTCCATCCCCACTAGGACACCTTCCTCAGCAAGAAAGGACAGGTGCCCGGGAGGCCCCTGCCAGGGACACTCCGCCTTCTCCTCCAGGGGCAGGAATCTGCCCAGCTTTGGCACTGCTGCCCTCTCCCTAGCAGTGCCTGGGTCAGTCTGAGTCCTGCTGTGGAAATGTTTTCACAGGTTTTACCCACGTGGCCTCCAGGGGCTTCCCACTGCATCTGGAATAACACCTAACCTCCCCTCCATGGCCGCCACGGCCCTGCACCACCCAGTCTGCTCCTTCTCCTTCTCCCTGTCACTCACAGCAGTCACCAACCTCGGGCCGCCCCTGGGACCTTTTGGCCCTAGATCTTCACATGCTGCCACCCTCTTGCTGGTCACCAGCCCCCCACGGCTCCCTTGTCAGTGAGGTTTCCCTGGAGTTCCCCACCAGCTGCTCCTGCCACATCCAGGCACTTCCCCCATCACCTATGTCATTTTCTTCATCTGCTTACAACTCTGAGAAATCATCTTCGCGGATTTGTTTGCTTGCTCACTGCCCACTGAGCCCCACGAGAAGGTACATGCCTGAGGTCAAGACCTCGGTTGTCTTAGTCCCACACGCCCTCGGTGCCCTGGCACAAGGGGCGCTCCACAAATATTTGTTGGAAGGGTTTTAAAGCAGTGAGCAGGGGAAAGGGTTGAACTGCAGAGGGTGAGGGGCTGGACAGGATGGCTCCCTGAAACTCTGCCCACCTCAGACCTCTGCAGCTGTGGGATCCGGGCTGCGGCTCCCAGACCGGGCAGATGTGAGGAAGGGAAGGGGCTGAGTGGTATTCCTGCAGTCATGAGGAAGATGACCTGCAGGAGAGGGACATAAGGCCCTCTGGCAGGGTGGTCCCTCCCTATGGGACACTCAGAGGCCTTCCCTACCAATCTCTAGCTCAGCACCTGTTCACCCCAGTGGAGCCCTTAGCACAACCTGGGGTCATCCTGTTGACTACCTTCTGTACTTGCTGTCTGTCCCCGTCACTGGGCACTACAATGCAGGTCCTGCTCTCTGGTTTACCTCTGTATCCCAGGGGCTTGCAACTGTGGATACTCACTGGCCACGTGCTGGGAACGTGACTGAACCCCACGAAGCAAGAGTTATCATCATCTCCACTTTAGTGGAAGAAGCTGAGGCTGTTGAGTAACTTGCCCAAATCCCAGAGATGGGGAGCCCTTTGCCACTGCCATGGGAAGGGTGTCCCTCCAGAAGCCAAAAGGACAAATAGTCCTGCTGCAGGCAGATGCCCGGCTCAGCCAGGAGCAGGGACAAGTGGAAACCCTCTGGCAGGCCTCTGGCTTCTCCATACTCTCTCTTCTGAGCTGAGGATGGTGAACCAGCTTCCTGCCCACACTGCAGACTCAACTCAGGGGTGGGGGATGGGACTGCTGTAACTGCTATAACCCATGATAAGATGAAGCCTGAATCACTCTCTGGCTGGTGAGTCATCACCACACCCAGGTGTGCCTGGTAGGGCACTGCCACCCAGGCCAGGGGATAATTAGATGGCATCTGCCGGAGGGTGGGGCAGGAGGAGGCCTCAGGACGGTGGGCCCCACCTACTCCCCATTTGCAGGCCTGGGAAGCCTCCGAGGATGGATGAGGTGCCTGTCAGAGCTCACCAGCTGCCTGGGCCCAGCCGCAGAGAAGTCTTTAAGGCCCTCTGCCTTGTTGGTAGCGACCCTCAGAGGTGAAAAGAGGAGTGGGGCCTGGAAGGAGAACTTCAGGGCTGAGAAGGCCAAGCTGGAGCACCCAAGATGGAGCCAGAGGACCCACAAGAAGCCACGGCCACAGCTGCTGGGAGCCTTCCCTCCTGAGTCCACTCTGTGAGCCTGCCCTGAAGAACTAAGGAGGGCTCTTGTAGAAAAGGAGCAACACAAACCCTGGAAGCTTCCTACAGAATGCTCAGCAATAGCAAACTGGTTAAATCACTGGCACATCTGTATGATGGAAAATTATACAGTTCTAAAAATCATGTTTTCAAAGAATGTTCAGTATGCGAAAATGTTTGCAATATAAAGTTAAGGAGGAAAAAAAGGACATCAAATTGTATATACAATGAAACTGCAACTAAAAAAAAATAAGTCCAATAAGATGTCACCTCTTCCGAGAGCCTTCCGTGACCACCCCCATCAGCCCCTCTCGCCATCACAGCCTCTCCTCACCCACCTTCGCTCCTTTTCTTCATACTTAGAGTTCTTTCTTAACTCGTTTATTGGCTGTTGCCCCACTAAACCACAAACTCCAGGAGAAGGGGAACTTTGTCGAGTTCCATTCTGTAGCCTCAGCCTGGCATACAGCAGGTGCTCAATGAATAACTCTTAAATAAATATACACATTAAACGAGAAGACAGGAAACACACCAAAATGTTAACAATAGTTATCTCCGTTAAGTAGGATTATGGGTAATTGTAATTTCCTTTACTCTTTATTTTCCAAGTTTTCCTCAATAAAAATGTTATTTTTATAACCAGGAAAAAGGTTTTTTGGGGTTTTTTTGGGTGAGGAAGATTGGCCCTGAGCTAACACCTGTGCCCATCTTCCTCTGTTCTATATGTGGGACACTGCCACAGTACAACTTGATGAGCAGCATACGGGTCTGCACCTGGGATCCGAACCTGTGAACCCCGGCTCACCGAAGTAGAGCACACGAACTTAACTACTACGCCACTGGGCCGGCCCTGAAGGGATTCTTTTTTTCAAGCTAAATTTCACTCAGAAAGGAGAATAATTCATCAAATGACAACATTAAAAAAAATAAAAAGGCAAAAGGAGAAAATATTCATCGAACATATATCTGACAGAGGACACGTATCCAGAATATATAAAGAACTCCTGCATATCAAGAAAAGATGAACAGTAAAAAAACAAGCAAAAACACTTGAACTAACTCTTCACAAAAGGGCCAATACATATGAAAATGTGCTCGTAATTATTTATCAGAGAAATGAAAACTAAAACCACAATAAGATGCCACTACACACCCATCATAATGGTTAAAACAAAAAAGACTGACAATACTAAGTGTTGATGGGGAGGTGGAGCTACTGGAACTCTCATATGCTGGTGGTGGGGAGTGTAACACAGCATAATTATATTGGAAAACTATTTGGCAGCTTCTAATAAAGTTAAACATACATCTATCCTGACTCAGCAACTCCACTCCTACCCGAACCTATCTGAGAAAGATGAGTACCTATGTATACAAGCAATCTGCCAGGGAGAAATGAGTACATAAGGATACTGGAAGATTTGTATAAAAATGATCATAACAGCTTTATTCATAAAGGCTCCAAACTAGAAACAAGTCAGATGTCCATCAACAGGTAACTGGACGAACAAATTGTAGCATATTCATACAAAGACACACACTAATGATACTGTGACAATCTGGACGAATCTCAAGACATTATGTTGGATGAAAGAAACCAGACACAAGGGTGCATCCTGTATGATTCCATTTATATGAAGATCAAGAACAGGCAAAACTGGGCTGGCCCTGTGGCCTAGTGGTTAAGTTTCGCGGCCTGGGTTCAGTTCCAGGTGTGGATATAAAC
The DNA here is from genome assembly GCF_041296235.1 of Equus asinus. Taxonomy (NCBI): domain Eukaryota; kingdom Metazoa; phylum Chordata; class Mammalia; order Perissodactyla; family Equidae; genus Equus; species Equus asinus. Next base: position 55,587,143 of record NC_091802.1, on the reverse strand, counting down.
CACTTGTCCGCAGCGACCCACATACAAAACAGAGGAAGACTGGCCCAGATGTTAGCTCAGGGCAAATCTTTCTCAGCAAAAAAAAAAAAAGGCAAAACTAACCTCTGGGGATAGAGGTTAGAATAGTGCTTGCCTAGGGGTGGAAGACACTAACTGGAAGAGCGTGTGAGGACCTCTCTGGGGAGATGGAAACATTCTATATCTTGGTTTAAGTGCTGGTTACAGAGATGTACATATACCTTAATGAATTTAAAAATCCATCAAACTGACACTTGAAATATGTGCATTTCACTGTATGTTGATCATGCTGCAATTTAAAAAATGCTTACCAAACACAAAGGAGAACAAGTTCTGACTGGCTGATGAACATGTTTTAGACAAACCAGACGAGACAGAGAGAAAGAGAGCAAGAGTGAAAGCAGAGCCCTTCTAGATGCAGGGGTCACAGAAACCCCGGGAGGCAAAAGAGAAAACCTCAAGTGCAGCCTGGGATGAGAAAGCTGGAGGCTCAGAGAGGTCAGATAGGTGACCTTGGGTCACACAGCAAGTAGGGCACTGGCGCTGGGAGGGAGAGGAGGGTCTAAGGATTGTCCTGGGGATTAAATGAGGTTATGCTGACAAGTGCTTAGCCAGCACCTGGTGCCTTCGGGCCGGGTGAGCCTTAGGAGACAGTGGCCCAAGACGTTACCACATCCGAGGACCTGCCCACCTCAGGGCACTGGGCTGACCGCAGCCCATCCCAGGGGAAAATCTTCATTTGGGACTATTCATTTTTAGGTCTTACTTTAGGTCTTGGAAATAGGTCTTTCCAAAATTTCAAGCGTAAGGGACAGAACAGTATATATAGAAAGCCACCACTAAGTGTAAGAAGGGGGTATGACAAATACACGAATATGCTCACATTTGCTGGTTCTAGATGGGGGGGAGGGGGACAGGGTGGAAGGGACAGAAATGGAAGTGAGACTTCTCTGAAAATACCTTGTAATATGGTTTTGACTGAAACTGATGAATGTTTCTAGTAAAAAACATCAAATTAAATCAAAAGAAAAAAAAATCATGGCTTTTCATCCTTCTGATTTATATTTCACTTCCAAAAATTTATCCTTCAGGTCCACTCCCACAAGTGAGAAATGACATACAAATAAGGTCACTGCTGCAGCACTGCTGGTGAGAGCAAGACGGAGGCATCCTCACCGTCCATCCCTTAGCAGCTGGCTCAGCGCCAGTCCCGCCAGGCCGCGCAGCATCAAGCAGCATTCACAGAGAACGAGGAGCTCTTTACGGCTGACACTGCAGGTGTGCCAAGATATGATACTAAGTTAAAAAAGTAGCAATACAGATACATACTACTACTGCATGTGTAGGACACGCAAAAAAGTATACATAGAAATATGTACATGTTTGTTTGTAAATCCTGAAAAATCTCTCTGGAGGGAGGATACACAAGAAACTAGTAACAGCGGTTGCCTCCAGAAAAGGCTACAGAGGGAGTTGTTTCACTACACACCTTTTTGAATTCTCTACCATGTGAATCAACTATGTATTCACATAAATTAATAAAACACATACATCCTGCTTGCGCCTAGAACTAAGAGGAAGGGGAATTGGTCTCTGCAAGTCAGGGAGGGATGGCAGAGGCTGCCCTGGTCCAGGTGAGGGCGGCCCGGAGCAGCTTCTGAGCTAGTGCGGAAGGCAGCAGCGGTGTGAGAACCTCCACATCACCCCCTGCCTATGAGGGGGATCCTGCCACAGGCGCACGGCTGAGGAATTTCTTTTTAAGCAGAAAGATGTGTGACCCCAGGAGCCTAACTGATCAGCGAGACAAGGAGGTACTGGGGAGCCCCAGATGATGAAGGATGGAGCAAGGGCTCTGGTGGGTAGACTAGTTAGAATCCCAGTACTGCCACTGAGGACCTAGATGGCCAGGGCAAGTAACTCAATTTCTCTAAGCCTAGGTTTCTTCATCAGCAAAATAGGCAGAGAGAGATTAAATAATGTGGTTAAGGCCCCTCCCCGGCACACAGGAGATGTGGACCAAGCATGCACCTGTCTACAGCCTCTGAGGCTGGCACAGGGCCATACCTGCAACCCACACATATAGAAAAGCGCTGACACACACAGGTAGAGTTTAACAACGAGAAAGCAAATGCCCATGTAACCAGCACTGAGGTCAAGAGCTAAAACACTGTCAGCAATCCAGAAGCCTCTGTACGTCACTTCTGGATCCAGTTCTCTCCCTGTCTCAGAGGTGAACACCCTCCTGACTTGTAATAATTTAATAAAATTATTAATTAATAAGCAGCACCTTTTAACTTTTTAATAAAAAATTAATTTTACTACACACACATATCCCTAAACACTGTAATTCAGTTCTGCCTGTTTTTGGACTTTATAGAAATGGAATCCCATAATACATAGTATTACATGGCTAGCATCATTTGCTTAACATTATGTTTATGATTATTGCACGTAGCTGTAGATCGTTCATTTACCTTGCTAAGTAGCATGAATATCCCACAATGTCGGTGTCCGTTCTGCTGTTGACTGTTTCCAGCTTGGGACTGTTACAGACACTGCTGCTAGTAACATCTTTGCACATGTGTCTGGATGTGCATGTGCCCTAACCCTGCGAACGTAACTGCTGGGTCATGGGGCGTGCCTGTCTTCAATTTTACTAAACACTGTTTTCCAGATAGAGGCTGCTAAGGATTTATCTACCAGCCTTTTCCCGAGCATCACCACCATCTGGTGGCAGCTACTTGTATTGTAGGAAATAGAACACAGGAGAGCAATTTAACCTGAATTCTAAGAGGCCACCTACTTGAACCCTGTTTCAGTGACAAAACTGCCAAGTATTGTGTGATATCCCAGGATTCAACCAGCTTTGATGGAAGCAGAGAATTCTTTCCTGGTTCCTTTATATCTCCACACAGCATCTAGGATGGTGCAGGTGGGTGACCCAACAGGTAGGAGCAGATGGTGCACAGACTGCATATAGGACACCTGAGAAACAACCAATGGTGCTTTGGGCAAACAGTCCTAAACTTAGGCCAAAAGCTCCCAGAGTTTTTATTTGGGGCATGAGCTCCAAATTCTTTCACACATTCGAGTATTTACTAAGATTCTGGCTTTATATCTGGTTCCTCGTAATTCACATCCCCCAGCCCAGACGAGGGCAGCGCTGGCTGACCAGTGCCATCTCCCAGTGGTAGCTCCTCTTAGACACCATCAAATGTAGTCCCGGACTGTGAGCACCCCCAGTCATCGCAGGGATGACTTCCCACCAGAGCCACCTCACAGATATTGTGGAGGTCGCAAGGCGCTGTGGAAACAAAGAACAAGGGAAGAAAACGCTCTGCTTTGAGTCTTGGCTCTGCCAGTAGGGTCCCTTGGGCACAGAATTTGGATCCAGGCACACAGGGGTAAACTCCTGGAAGTGTGGGTAATCTCACATATCAAGAGTGTGAGCCTCAGGCAACGGAGCGAACCTCACTGAGGTGTTGTTTCCTCATATGTAAAGAGGGCTTAGTACTACCTGCCTTGCTGTTGGTGACATATTCAGAGACCTTACAGGCAGTGCTGGTACTAGGTGGGCAGGTGCTGGTGAATGTGGACACACAGTGGGTATGTGGTAGCATCTCAAAAAAGGTCACTTTTATCGTAACAGCTCCCAAACCAGAGCCCTTGACGCAGAGGGGAGAAAGAGCAGCCAGGACAACAACCAAAGGGTAAATAAAATACTGCAAAAATGGTTCTAAATGGGCAAATCCACAAAAGAAAAGGTCAAGAAAGGGGAAGGCAGAGAAAAGACTTCAAAACCCCTGTGTGCAGCCGGCCCCGTGGCCAAGTGGTTAAGTTCCCGTGCTCCGCTTTGGCGGCCCAGGGTTTCGCCAGGTCTGATCCTGGGCGCAGACACGACACCACTCATCAAGACATGCTGAGGCAGCGTCCCACACAGCAGAGCCAGAAGGACCTACAACTAGAATACACAACTATGTACCGGGGGGCTTTGGGGAGAAGAAAAGAAAAAGAAAGCAAGCAAGCAGACTGGCAACAAATGTTAGCTCAGGTGCCAATCTTAGGGGAAAAAACGGAAAGGAAAACCCCTGTGCGTTATCTGCAATAGCTGGAACCAGATTCTTCTTCAGGGATGCAGCTGTAGTGATGTGGGCATTTGAGAGGTCACAGGAGAACGACCCCCACAGACACACAAGGGTCAGGAACACCAGTTCACCACTGGCGAGTGACTGCTATGGCTTTCAGGCCTGCTGCCACCACTGACAGAAGTAACCACAGCCAAACCAAAGCGCTGGTGGAGACCAGGCTTTCAATTCTGAGAGAGGAGGCCAAGCCACTTGACAAGAAAGAGGTCTCCCTCACGGCTGACTGCATCAGAACTGCGGCGGAAGGACGCCTGCGACTGCGGGGGCTGCAAGGACAGACGGAAGGAAGCCTGCATACTGACCCCAGCCCGCTGTTAACCAGCCGAGGGGCGGCTGTCTGCGCCTCAGTTTCCTCATCAGTAAAATGAGGGATGTGGAATAAGCTCCTTTCTAGCTTTCAGTCCACAGCCCTAGGAATTAGGAACTCCTCCAAGGGCAGGGAAGTGGTCAAGAGGACAGCTTCAAGAATCTGACAGCCTGGCATTGAAGTCCCAGGTGCGGCACTCTTCAAAGCTTTGACCAACCCACGGGCCCTCCCTAAGCCTCAGACTCCTTACCGGGAAATGGATGTTAGGAGCACACCTACTTTTAGTGCTGTCTCAGGGTCAACAGCGACAAAGTACAGGAAGCCAGTGCCTGGCACACAGTGACAGCTATTATTACAAGTCCCAGTAAGTGTAACAGCACCCGTCCTGTCGCTGGGAAGCGTAGCACAGTGCCAGTGCACTTAGGGAGTTCCCTTGATAGGACACCATCCCTCCCCACCTCACCTCTCTGGGAGACAGGGAAGTGCTTCTCCTCAAAGCGGCTCCAGAGAGCAGGCCCTTGGGTGGAGGCCTAGGGGATCCCGCAGCTGCAGACACTTTAGCTCATTCAACACCTCTGTGAGGCAGGTGCTGGCCCACGTGACACATGATGGGAAAAGGGACATCACACCCAGAGTTACGTAGGAGGGTGAGGACTTGAACCCAGGCCTGCCTGACCCCAAAGCCCACCTGTTACCAAACTCACTATGCTCCCTGCCAACAGACAGACATTGGTTTTGATTTTGCGAGCCATGGCCACGGGCAATCTAATCCAGCTCTCCTCTCTGCCAGTTATTCCAGAACCAGCCCCACTCAGGGCGGCAGTGCCAAGTCATGGCCAGTACTCGGCACCTTTTGGGTCCCTCCCTCCCTTTCCATCCTCTTCCCCATACCAAAAGGCTTGAGCGTCCAAGGCACAACAGAGATCACAATCTCAGGCCTGCCACCAGAGAGAAAAGATTTAAAACTACAAAGTGCAGCACAGAGCCTTTTAGCAGCAGAATAAGCACCTTACAGTGTTTCCCATTTAGCGCCAGAGATATTAAGAGAAAAGGAAATGAGAGCAGTAACAAAATACGCTCCTAAGTAGCACTGGGACTCTCCTTTTAAGCTATGCATGACAAATGCAAGAGAAATTTAATGTGCAGAAGATCCCACGGAAGGATTCAGTGCTGGGAAAGCTACTGCTCTTGGGACCAGGGACTCTGCTCTGGCGGGGAGGAGGAGGAAGGGAAAAAAAGGATGAAAAAGTGGCTGGGAAAAGTATAACTGGTGATAAGGATGCTAGACAAAGCCCCTTCACAGAGACAGAGAGACACGTACACAATTCTGCTCACACAACAGTCCTTCGAGGTAGGCAAGGCACAGATGAGGAAACACAATACGCCTCAGAGAAGGGACAGCACTCACCCCAAGAACTGGCTAAGAAGTGGAGAGGCTGGGACTGAGGACTCCTGGTCCCGGGCTTGGGCAGCCACTCTGGGAAGCTGCCCAGGAGAGCAAGAACCCAGGCCAGGCCCAGACACCCCCGTAGTTCCCAGCTCAGCGGGCCAGCATCTCAGGCTGCTCCTGCCTTGGGGAAGCTGCTTCCTGGTCCTGTGAAAACTTTTCTTGGGTGACTGCTCTTTTTAGGCAAGTTTTCTCCAGAGGCAAAAGCCTTGGTTGGAGGAGCTCTATGACTCCCAGGTGGAGGTTTAGCCACATGCTTCTGCAGGGGCCACTGTCACCATGCAGATGGCAGAAGCTGTAGAGCAGAGTTACAAAAAGGGAGGGGATGGAGGATTCACACTGAAGAGAACCCTCAAGTGACCAGTGTTTTAGAATATTTATTTAGCATAGTCTTCCAGAGGCGCAGGGACATGAGGTAGCACCACTCTTAGACTTGGGCACCTGGGTCTCCTGCCTTGGCCCAGCTTTAGAGGGCCTCACTCTGGCACTCCCCATGGGTTGAAGAGTCCAAGGAGCCCACCCAAAGCCCATCCCCCTCCCTTCATACCTGGAGCTCCAGGCCCTAAACCTGCTCCCATAGCTGCAGGTGCCTCCTTTCTGGATCCTGATTCCCAGGGGTGAACTCCACTGTTGGTGTGTGTACCCCCACTGTCGGTATGGACATTCCTAAGTCCAAGGAGTGGCCACAGAGCAAGTGTTTGTGGGGGTGAGAACGGAGCATGGATGTCCACACACATGTGTGAGAAGAGAAGGAAGCCGACACCCATGTGTACTCTAGTCCTGGATACCATAAACATATGGGCAGACCTGGATGGTCTTTCAAAAACCTAAATCACATTTACCTATGATGTATTCAGAAACAAAAAAAAGTGTTACTTGATTCTATCAAGGCTTTCAATCTAATTTCTAGGTCACAGGAAATAAAGGGGAAGGGGATAGAGGAACAAACCAAATGACGCCATAAAGAGGCAACCAGACAATTCAGAAGGCAAGACGACCTGGATCCTTCAACAACCAGTGTTATGGAAAAAAGAGTCTATTAATGATTAAAAGAGATATAAGGTAATTTATGTAGTGACTTCCTCCCAAAGAATACAACATGGAAAGGGTGGGGAGAGTAATTTACAGTGGAGAAACCTGACAAACACTGCCTCAGCCAGGGGATGAAGGTCAACATCAACAGGGATGCGTTATGTTGATAGCATGTACCCTGATATGACGTGATGAGAATGGCACTTCACCTCTGTGGCCATCCTCTCCCCAAACCCATAACCCAGCCTAAGCATGAGAAACACATCAGACAAATCCCAATTGAGGAACAGTCTACAAAACTCCTGACCTCCTCAAAAGTACTCCTGAAAACTGTCAAGGTCATCAAAAAAAGGGCAAGTCTGAGAAACTGGCACAGCCCAGAGGAGCCTAAGCAGGTGTGACAACTAAATGTAACATAGTATCCTGGGTGAGATCCTGGAACAGGAAAAGGACATTAGGGAAAAACTAAGGAAATTTGAATAAAATATGGACTTTAGTTAATAATAACGTATCAATATTGGCTTATTAATTGTAACAAATGTACCACACTAAGATGTTAATAAGAGGGGAAGCTGGATGTGGTACAGAGGAACTCTCTGTATTATCTTTGCCATTTTTCCAAAACTGTTTTAAGATACAAAGTTTACTCAAAAAAAGAGAGAGAGAGAGTGAAGGACCTATATAATGAAAATTACAAGGCCTTTCTGAGAGAATTGGATGACGACATAAGGAGATGGAAAGACATTCCATGTACATGGATTGGAAGAATAAACATAGTTAAAATGTCCATTCTACCTAAAGCAATCTACAGATTCAACGCCATCCCAATCAGAATCCCAATGACATTCTTTACAGAATTAGAACAAAGAATCCTAAAATTCATATGGGGCAACAAAAGACCCCGAATTTCTAAAGCAATCTTGAGAAAAAAGAACAAAACGGGAGGCATCACAATCCCTGACTTCAAAACATACTACAAAGCTACAGTAATCAAAACAGCTTGGTACTGGTACAAAAACAGGTGCACAGATCAATGGAACAGAATTGAAAGCCCAGAAATAAAACCACACATCTATGGACAGCTTATCTTTGACAAAGGAGCTGAGGGCATACAATGGAGAAAAGAAAGTCTTTTCAACAAATGGTGCTGGGAAAACTGGAAAGCCACATGTAAAAGAATGAAAATTGACCATTCTTTTTCACCATTCACCAAAATAAACTCAAAATGGATCAAAGACCTAAAGGTGAGACCTGAAACCATAAGGCTCCTGGAAGAAAACGTAGGCAGTACACTCTTTGACATCAGTATTAAAAGGATCTTTTCGGACACCATGCTTTCTCAGAGAAGGGAAACCATAGAAAGAATAAACAAATGGGACTTCATCAGATTAAAGAGCTTCTTCAAGGCAAATGAAAACAGGATTGAAACAAAAAAACAACCCACTAACTGGGAAAAAATATTTGCAAGTCATATATCTGACAAAGGCTTAATATCCATAATATATAAAGAACTCTCGCAAATCAACAACAAAACATCAAACAACCCAATCAAAAAATGGGCTGGAGACACGAACAGACATTTCTCCAAAGAAGATATACTGATGGCCAATAGGCACATGAAAAGATGCTCATCATCGCTGATCATCAGGGAAATGCAAATCAAAACTACACTAAGATATCACCTTACACCCGTTAGAATGACAAAAATATCTAAAACTAATAGCAACAAATGTTGGAGAGGTTGCGGAGAAAAAGGAACCCTCACACACTGCTGGTGGGAATGCAAACTGGTGCAGCCACTATGGAAAACAGTATGGAGATTCTTCAAAAAATTAAAAATAGAACTACCATAGATCCAGCCATCCCACTACTGGGTATTTATCCAAAGAGCTTGAAGTCAGCAATCCCAAAAGTCCTATGCACCCCAATGTTTATTGCAGCACTGTTTACAATAGCCAAGACGTGGAAGCAACCTAAGTGCCCATCAACAGACGAATGGATAAAGAAGATGTGGTACATATATACGATGGAATACTACTCAGCTGCAAAACAGAACAAAATCATTCCATTTGCAATAACATGGATGGACCTTGAGAGAACTATGTTAAGTGAAATAAGCCAGCAAGAGAAGGATAATCTGTGTATGACTCCACTCATATGAGGAATTTAAAATTATGGACTAAGAACAGTTTAGTGGATACCAGGGGAAAGGTGGGGTGGGGGGTGGGCACAAAGGGTGAAGTGGTGCACCTACAACACGACTGACAAACATTAACGTACAACTGAAATTTCACCAGATTGTAACCTATCAATAACTCAATAGAAAAAAAAAAAAAGAGAGAGAGAGAGAGAGATCAAGATTGAAAGAACATACCAGTTGAAATGCATGGATCCTGGCTTATACAAACAAACAAAATGTCCTTTTGGGAACTATTAGAGAAATTCACATAACTGGGTATTAGGTAACAACGGAATTATTATTAAAGGTAGGCTTCTTTCTCTAAACGAGTAAGATTCCTTTCACTACATACAGAAATGTTTTTGTTTTTTCCTTTTTCTCCCCAAAGCCCATCCGGGTACATAGTTGTATATTCTAGTTGTGCGCGCCTTTGGTTGTGCTATGTGGGACGCCACCTCATCATGGCTTGATGAGCAGTGCCATGTCCACGCCCAGGATCCAAACCAGTGAAACCCTGGGCCACTGAAGCGGAGTGGACGAACTTAACCACACGGCCATGGGGCCAGCCCCAGAAACGTTATTTTTAAAAGATGCATGCTGAGGGGCCAGCACGGTGGCATAGCTGTTAAGTCCGCGTGCTCCGCTTAGGCGGCCTGGGGTTTGCCGGTTCATAATCCGGGTGTGGACATACACACAGCTAATCAAGCCATGCTGTGGCGGCATCCCACATATGAAATAGAGGAAGATGGGCACAGACGTTAGCTCAGAGCCAATCTTCCCCAGCAAAAAGAGGACTGGTGGTGGATGTTAGCTCAGAGCTAATCTTCCTCAAAAAGAAAAAAAAAAAGATGCATGCTGAAAAAAGAATTTTTGTTCACCCTCAGATGAAATTCCAAACTCATTCCCATGGCCTAGATCTAAGCCCCTGTAAGCTCTGGTGCCAGTGACCTGTCTAACCTCATTTTGTACCACTCTCCGGTTCACTCATCACAATCCTGCCACACCAGCCTCCCTTCCGGCTCCTCCTGCTTTAGGGTCTTTCCCCACACTCCGCCTCTGCCTAGAACGCCTTCCCATGAAGCCAAAACGGAAGTAGCCCCCAGTTCCTATTGCTCTGTCTCACCACTGTTTATTTCTTTCAGCGCCTCAGCTTCTTTGTTTGTTCCCCATCTGTCTCCTCCACTAGAATGGAAGCTCCTTGAGAGCAAAGACCTTTTCCCAACTTGTTCACCACCTCTCCAGCATCTAGAACAGTACCTTGCTCACACAGTGCATGCCCAATAAATATGTGCCCAGTGAATAATTCGATAGGTCTCAGACCATAACTACAGGAGCCATAAACTACACGTTCCAAGTTACCTCTGCTTCTCTTGATATTAAAACATTAAAATAAAAATGTTCGAAAGATCACTTTCTAAACTTTCTTCCCTCCAAGTGGCTTCAATCTATTCCCTCATTTATGATCTCATCTCTAAGCAGGAGCGAAGGCAGACATGCAGAGGGAGTCCTGGGCGTGAGTTCCAGACCTGACTCCAGCTAGCTGTGACCCGGACAATGTGCGAACAGAGGAGGCGGCACAGACATCGAGGGGGGGGTCTGCCTTGGCAGCTGAGGGACGCCTAAGAGATTCCTTTCCCAACGGCTCACTTCTCACCTACTTACCTCACCACAGCCCATCAGGCATCTGGGGGCCCAGGCCCATCCTTACCAATAGCAAACTCCACCAGGGTCTCATTCTCCTCCGACAGCGAATCGAGGAATAAATCCAGGACCTGCAGCTGCCGCAGATACTGGTAGTTGCTGGGGTCATAGGCGAAGTTGGCGAGGTTGGCCAGGACTTGCTCCTTGGCGTCTGCAGCGGAAAAGCGGCACTGGAGCCCGGTCCCGAGCGGAGGCTGCGGCCGGACCCCGACCCGTCCCCTGACCCCCACCCTGCCGCTCTCACCTTCGCTCTCCGTCTCCTGGAACTCCGTGACCAGCGCCTGCAGGTATCCCAGCCGGCCGACGTGGGGGTCTACCTTCGGCTTCTGGGCCATGGTCGGGGCGGGGGAGGGGCCCCGGGGCCCAGGCAGGAGTGCGGGAGGCGAGGCGGGAAGCCGGGCGAGAACCTCCCGGGCCTCCACCGATCCGGGCAAAGGCGGGCCGGGCGGGAAAGAGGTTCCTTTCCTGGGTTCAGGTTCTGCAGTAACGTGCAGCTGGAACTGGGATAAAGGGGATGGGGTGAGGTCTCACGACCTTCTAAGAGGTGGATGTGAAAATTCTAAATTGGGGCGTGGGAGACAAGGACGGTGCTCCGCTCTGGAGGACGCAGGAGCGACAGCCAGCACTCAGCAGCTGGGCTTGATTTTCGGCTCAGTTCCGGACTTCCGGCGGAAGCCACGCTTAGCTCCGCCCCAAAGGGCGGAAGGGGCGGGCCGAGGCGGGCGAGGGGCGGGGCCGTCGCGCGTGCGCGTGCGCGTTCTGCTTCACGCTTTACTTCCCTGCCCGGGGCGAAGGACCTCGGAGGGTTGCGTGTGGCTTGACGAGCACCTCTAGGATGCTTGGGAGCTCAGAGATGCCGGAGGGCGCCCGTGTAGGGGGCTGTCGAGGCAGAAGCACCTCCAGACCCCCTTGCACCTGACGAAGGACGCTCTTCCAGAGCTCAGGCGTCGGCTCCCTGCGCCCCCACCATGGGTCCTTTGACACTACTTTCCATTTTTAAAAAAATTGCGGTAACATTGGTTTATAATATTATATAAATTTCAGATGTACATCAGCATATTTCGACTTCTGTGTAGATTACATCATGTTCACCAGCCAATGACTGATTACAATCCATCGCCATTGGCATGTGCCCCAAGCAGCCCTTTCGTCCTCCTCCCTACCCCGGTCTCCTCTGGTAACCATCAATCCAATCTCTGTCTAAATTGTTGTTGTTATCTTCTACTTAGGAGTGACACTACCTTCTGCTCGCTTTTCTAAAAACCCTCTGCTCCCCAGGCCCGAGCTGAGTCCGCCACGTCTAGCCAGAAATCTCGGGAACTGGGTTTGTCAGCCAGGTGGACGGGGAGCGCTGGGGCAGCACCAGCGGGCCATAGGAGCCTCAGTTCACCCAAAGTCACCGCTTTGGCAGCTTTCTGGATTGTGAAGCACTGGATGCCGAAGCCCTTTGGCCTAATTCTCTCTTGGGGCTTCTGGGAAAGGTGGTGTGTGACCCAGACCAAGTAGGCACAGGAAATAGAGCACCAGGGAGGGAGATGGCCCTGCTGCACTCTTACCGTGCTTGAAAATGTAGGGGTTAACTGGGCTTGGGCTGTGAGCTTCTTGAGGGCAAGGACCATGTGCCTGCCTGGCATGAGAGCAGAGTGGAGTGGCAGCCACACTCTGGCCTGCCACAGCTCCATTGGGAACAGTCCCCACCTCTGTGGGCTCAGATCCCTGTGGTCAGCCCCTGCCCTATGCATGCCCCCTGGGGCAGGAGCTATGACCACAGTCTGGGTGCTTGGGTACTGTGGCTGCTCCATGATGGTGGTGGCTCCAGGCCCCTCCCCAGGCCGTTCAGCTTCTTTAGGGGAACTGATGTGACCTGGGGAAGTACACCTCAGCCCAAGGTGGCCAGGTGCTTCTCTGCCTTTGGCTGGCCAGAGCAGCAAAGGCCTGGGGACCAGGAGCTCAGGGCTTGGGGACAGGATGGCCATGAGCTCTACCACATGCTGCTCAGGAAGTGCTCCAGACCCTCTCTAGATTTCCAGGAAATCAGCTCAATGTAAGTTCTGGCATCAGATAGGCCACCCCATCCTCCCTTATTTGTAACTTCCTAGGCCTCAGGGGCCCTCCTCCTTGGGGAAGAATGCTCTGTCCTTGGTTTTGTGCTGAGGGCAGCAACCAGGTCTTACTCCTCTCTGCCCAGTCCCTGGCAGACAGTAGATGCCCAACAAATATTTGTTGAAGGAATTCTGCCCAGAGATTACTGCCACTCTTGCCTGGAGGCAGATGAAGTCAAAGTCGCCTGTGCTGAATGTTCACTGCTATCTTTTTTCCATAAAAGAAATCAGTTTTAAGGAAATGGGCCTATTAGCAGATGCATCAAAGCCTCATGGCTACTAGCACCAAAAGCATTCACCTACCCACCGGCCCCATCTCCCTCCTCTTCCATTCAATTAAGATGGAGGAGACAAGACCTGGTGAAATGTGCCCAAGCATTCCCCTTCAGTGCACAAGCTATGAATGGTAGCCAAGCACAGGACTGGGCGGGGAGCAGGAAGGCAGTGGGGGTCAGACTTTCCAAACTGGAAGACTTTTTGCTTATCCAGGCCAACTTCCTCCTTTTTCAAAGCCCAGAGATGGTGAACAGTTTGCCCAAAGTCACACAGCAAATTGTGGCAGAGCCAAACATGAACTCAGGTCTCTATCGCAGCACAGAACCCTTTGCTTCACCTCTGCACTACCTTCTTTGGCCATGAGGGGGCATTCGTGTCTGGGTCCTAGAGAAGACAGGCTATCCCTAAGGATGCTTACTCATCCCAGCTGGACATGAGGAGGAAGGCTGGAGCCAGGCTATGAAAATAAAATCAATTCTCCTGACAAGGTTTTCTTATTGAAGCCTGGCTGAGCTTGAATCAACAAACAAGGTCCTGGGCGGGTACAGCCCTTGCTGAGCTGGTAAAACTGGAGGGGGAGGGGGAAACTTACTCTAGGCCTGTTTTCCAGCTTCATTAGTTCACAGGGTTTATAACCGGCTGCAGAAAATGTTTCTGTGTGTAATTCAAACTCTGTTTTTCTATTCCCTTGGTTGGTACCCTGCTGGGATGAGACTGGGCTGATGACAGCCAGCCCCCAGGTGATGAGTTTAGGAAAGGGCACCAGAAAAGTGTATGTGTGGGAGCTCTGACCTCCAGGCCACGGGCACAGGCCGACAGGGAGCAGGGGTGGACTCGGCCAGCTGCTTACCCCACGGGTGACCCCACGGGTGACACCTCTGACACAGCAGGGAGAAGAGAAGGACAGGAGAGGAGAATGGAAGGGCTTCTGTTGCAAAAGCAGCTCCATTTTCACAGAGGTCTTGGGGCCCTGCCTTTCAATCCTGCCCCTCCCATGGTCAGTCAAATGTCTGCCTTCCCCCCACCCTAGCACCAATCTTCTCGGCCAAGATACAGGGTGGGGCAAAGGAGGGAGGGAGACCCTTCCAGCAGGCCCCGCTGAGTGTGCAGGGAACCACAGACTTCACCGGTTCTAGGACCCAACGCTCTCCTCAGTTCTTTGCAGATGCCAGGACAGACACTCCACGCAACATTTAATCTGTCTAAACCTTAGCTTGGCCCACTGCAGGTCACAACTCCTTCTCTCACAAGGCCCTTCTTCCCAAGGTTCCAGTCAGCATGAGGCCCAGCAGCCTGTTCTGGGGGCAGTTCTAAGGGCAAGGGCTGGGTCACTTGGGAAGAGCGGGCCAGAAGGGCGTCAGACGTGGGGTAAGTTCTTTGGAACTGTCTGGAAGCCAGAGAAGGACAAAGAGATCATATCGGAGGCATCCGGGCTGGACTAGAAGGTCCAGTGTGTTGAGCTGTAGCAGCAGCAGTGGGCAGCCAGCTGAGCCAAGCCAACTGTGAGACTCGAGCAGGGCTCAGACCCACTTTTCTGGGCCCCAGGTACTCTGGTACCCAAGGAAAAAGTCAGGAGGACCCGCTCCTGGATTCTGCTAGTTGGAAGAAACCCTGAGTCTTCGGAGGGCAGCCTCCAAGGTCCCAGCTCCTGGCTGAGTCCCGACGTGCAGAGCCCGGATGGCCTTTGGTTTCAGGCTTGCTGGGAAGCCCTCACCCCAGCTCCTGGCGAACCAGCCGAACATCCCATCCCTGGGCTGAGGCAGTGGTCACTCACTGACCTCAGGGCTCAGATGCCGGTCACACACGTGATCCTGGAGCTCAGAGGCTAGTCACATACATGATTTCGGTGTACAGCCGCTTCTCGGAAGCATCTGTGCCCTCCACGTTGAGGGCCTGCTCCAGGGCAGCCTCTGTGATGGTTCTTTCCCCCTCTGCCTGCCTGCCCTGCCTCTCTTTCTTCTGCAGGGCACAGAAGCTACCACCCATGAAGAGGGCAGATGAGATGAGGAAGAAGCTTGACATGTAGAAAACATAGCTGAAGTTGTTGTCAGAGATGTCCAGGAAGAACCCTGGGAGACAGACAGCAAGTTAGGCCACTGCTCGGGGTTCCTAGCCCCACCCGCCACCCGCCGCCATTGTTCTCTGCGGGAGCAGGGATCTTATTTTTGTCTCTGCTGTATCCCCAGTACTAGGAATTGTAGCTGGCACCTAGTAGGCACTCAATAGATATTTGTTGAGTGAAAAGAGGAGAGGAAATCCTAAACCTGCTCTGGCCCGGGCAGGAAGAGTCCTTAGGCCGGAAGAGCACTGAAAGGCATGTTACCCTTACCCTTGGCAGCAGGAAGCCAAGGACGCAAGGGCCAGTGGAGTCCTGGACATCTGCTCAGTCACACCCTGGGCCCACCTGCACCTCCTCCTGCACGGCACTCACTGTGCGCCAGGCTCTCCACTAAGCTTTACTGTGTAACTTGCGATCCTCACAACAAGCCTACCAGGTAGACTCTACTACCATCCCCACTTTACTGAAAAGACGACACAGGTACAAAGAGGAGGAGGAAGGACTCAGGTAAGTCTGGGAGGAAGACGCTTATTTGTAACTGTCCATACCCTGAGTGCCAGCTGGGGAAGAGGCTGTAGCCAGCCCCCTGGGTGCTTGGGAAAATCACAGGTTCCAAGTCTATACCCCTGGGATGCTGGTCAGGGCCCACATCTGTCCAGACTGTCCTCCTTTGTCCTACCCCCATACCCTGCCCACCCAGGCCACACCTGCGCACACCTGGCCGCCCTCCCTCCCAGGGCCTCACCAGCCAGTGGAGGGGAGACGAGGATGGAGATGCTCTCCAGGATGGTGAAGAGTCCCAGGGCCCTGGAGAACTGATCCATGGGGACAGTGTCCATGAGGACCTGGAACAGGAGGGCACCAATGCCACTCATGGACACGCTGTACACCAGGCAGTAGCCCACCAGCACCCGGAAGTCGGCCGACACTGTGCACACCAGGTTGGTGAGCCCGTTGAGCAGGGCTGCCAGGCTGAACAAGTACTTGCGGTGATCAGCAAAGTCCCTCCGGCCCGCCGCTAGCCCAGCCATGGGCCGTAGAAAGATGTTGCAAAAGCCAATGATGGAGATGAGCAGGGCTGCTCTGTGCTCGTCCACCCCGTGCCGTATGGCGTATGGCACCAGGAAGACATGTGGCAATGGGAAACCCACGATCATCCACATGACACCCAGTGTATACATGCGGTAGACCGCGTTGTGCCACAAGATGTCGAAGGCCAGGTGGCGCTGGATGGCCCGGCCACATGCTGCCAAGCAGCTGGGCGCAGGTGTCTTGGAAGGTGGAAGGGAGCTTTCTTTGGTCTCAGGGGCCATGCTGGTGGCCACAGGCCTCACGATGGCCCCGCAGACACAGCAGTGGAGAAAGACCCCGCCGAAGATAAGGAAGGTGCCCCTCCAGCCCAGGTCCTCCAGGAGGTAGCCGGAGAGCAGTGGCCAGAGCATGATGCCCAGGGAGACGCCCATTGAGGCCAGTGCGTTGGCCAGCGCCCGCCGGCGGGTAAAGTAGAAGCCCAGCACGGTGATGCTCGCCTGGAAGCTGAAGCACATGCCCAGGCCTGTGGTGGGAGAGGGGAGACCAGCTTGAGGGCATTCTGGGGCCTCCTCCCTCACCCAGAACTGGGGTCATGGGGTCATGTCTCATGTCTGCCCTCCTTCCATTCTAGCCTAGACCCACTGCCAGGTCCCCAGGGATTTAAGATGGAATCAGCCTACCTCGCCCCCTCCCTAAGAGCATCGTGCCCCTCATAACTGCCCTCCCCA
Organism: Equus asinus; assembly: GCF_041296235.1. NCBI lineage: Eukaryota > Metazoa > Chordata > Mammalia > Perissodactyla > Equidae > Equus > Equus asinus. The sequence goes on along the minus strand of NC_091802.1, from coordinate 55,570,117 downwards.
GGCTGCCAGGGGGCATACCCATTCCCCTTGGCACAGCACCTGAGTGATCTTTAAAAACCTAAATCGGGTTAAGTCTCTCCCCTGCTTAACACCTTCCAAAGACTTCCCAGCACACCTAGAAAAAAAGCCAAAGTATTTACAATGCCCTGGAAGGCTCTGCATGGTCTGGCCCATGGCCGCCTGTTGGGTGCCATCTCATGCCACTCTCTCTCACTCACCACAATCAAGCCCCATGAGCTTCCTTCTCTTCCTCTGGACACCAAGCTGCCCCTACCTTGGGGCATTTGCAGTTGCTGTTCCCTCTGCCTAGAATACGCTTCCCCCAGACTTTCCTCTCCTGACTCAGCTTGGATGCCACCTCCCTAGCTACCCTGTGCCTGCCCCCACACAGCTGAACGTGTTGCAGAGAAAGCTCACAACCATACCACGACCACCAGCCTCAGGCAGGCCTTCCGGCTGCCTGTGATGCCACTGTGGTTCCCTCGTCTATTTACTCTCCCGCCCTCCTACATGACCACTGGGCCTTCTTCCTCTGTGCAGCCCAGCACCTCCCCCTCCTCACTCCCACTGACCACCTGCCTTCCCCTCTGTGACGATGGACCGTCCATGCTCCCAGTCAAGGCCAACCTGCATCTCGTACCCAAACACGCATCCCTTCAGCAAATTCCCGCTCTCTTCTATCATCCATTTTCTCCTCTTTACTAGGTCATTCTCCTTCTTTGTTATTTCTCCCATTAAAACCAAACCAAACCAAACCCTCTCTTGACCCCACAGCCTCTTCTGGGTACCGGCCCGTTTCTCTGCTCCCCTTTCACTGAATTTCTTGGGAGTATTGTTTATCTCCGCTGCCCCCAATTTCTTTCCTCCTGTTGTCTTTTGAACCCATCCCACCATTCAGTCAGACGTTCACCCTCACCCCTGCTCCAGAATTGCTCTTATCAAGGTCACTAAACTCCACATTGTCAAATCCAAAGATGAAGTCTGTCCTCGCTCAGTCTGATCCATCAGCAGCTTGACAGTCGATCACTCCCTCCTCCTCACACTTTCTTCACTTGCTTTCTCAAGAAACCCCACCCTCCTGGCTCTCCTTCTACCTCTCTGTCATTTGTTCCTCCCAAGATCACTAAACACTGGGGTGTCCTGGGGCTCAGTCCTCAGGCCTCTTTAGCCATCCACCCTCATTCTCTTAGACAGCAGGGCTGTCTACCTCCTATCAAGACTTGAATGCCAGCCATCTCTCTTTCTCTTTTTTTTTTAAGATTGGCACCTGAGCTAACAACTGTTGCCAATCTTTTTTTTTCCTACTTTTTCTCCCCAAATCCCCCTAGTACATAGTTGTATATTTCAGTTGTGGGTCCTTCTAGTTGTGGCATGTGGGATGCCACCTCAGTGTGGCCTGATGAGCAGTGCCATGTCTGGGCCCAGGATCCAAACCAGCAAAACTCCGGGCTGCCAAAGTGGAGCGTGCGAACTTAACCACTCAGCCACGGGGCCGGCCCCTAGCCATGTCTTGATTCTCCAGCTCAGGGCCTGTTCCCTGAAGTCCAGACCGGGTTCGTCCAAACCTGAGCTTCCCATCTTCCTGCAAACCTGCTCCTCCCTTTGTTTCCCCATTGTAGTTAGTGGCTCAGGGCTAAAAAACCTTGGTGTCACCCTCCTTGGCTCTTGGAAACTTGGGTCTCCCTTGACTCTTCTCTGCACCTCACATGCAATCCTGAACCTGACCACTTCTCACCTCTATCATACCACCTGATTTAAGCTACAACCACCTCACGCCTGGGTTATGACCACGGCCCTGCCTGTTCTGCTCCTAGCCTAGCCCCCTACAGTGTATTCTCAAAGCTGAAGTGAAACTGGAGAGGCGCTTTACAAATAGTGGTTGGATGACATCACTCACCAGCTGCCTAAACCCCTCAAATGGCTTCCCATCTCACTAGAAACCTTTTAGGAACTGAACTTCATCTGGCCTCCACCCCACCCCTTTGAGCCCTGTGCTCACTGCTCCTTGAGCACTGCTGGCCCTTTGCACTTGCTGTTCCCGCTGCCTGAATGCCCTTCCCCGGAGAGCCTAGTGGCAGACTCCCCCACTTCTGTTAGCGCTTTGCCCAAATGTCACCTTCTCTGCGAGGCCTTGCCCGAACCCACTGTCAAGAGGAGCAATGTCCCCGACCCTGCCTCATTACTTGTTTCACCTCTGCCCACCTCCACCCGAGCCAGGATACTACCACCTCGGCTTTCCTGTCTTCTCACGTGCTTGTCACGATCAGAAATAATGCTTCTTATTTATCTGTTCACTGTCCCTTTCCCAGGTGTGTCTGTAAGCAGCCCCAGAAGATTGAGAGCTCTGCCTGCCCTGTTCTCTTGTGCCTGGCACTTCTTAGGTGCCCAGTAACTCTCAAAACGGAAGGACAGTCACCTGTGATGAATCCTGCTGTGACGTAGAGTTGGCCAAGGGTGCCACAGAAGGAGCTGGCCACCATACCCAGGCACGCCAGCATACCCCCCAGCATCATTGTCGGTCTGCAGCCAAAGCATCCCACCAGGATGCTGCACAGCGGTCCTGTGGGAAGGCAGGGAGGGGCAGGGATGAGGAGCCAGCCAGCAGGTGACAGCTGAATAATGGGGTCTGGAGAGAGGAGGAGAGTGGGGTTGGGAGGGGGTTCCAGCAGGAACTGGCCAGGTGGCGTAAAAGGCACACGCCCTGGAGCCTACAGGCCTGGATTCTGATCCCCACCCTGCCACAGACTAGCTATGGGCCCAAGCAAGGCTGATCCCTCTCTGTGCCTCAGTGTGCTCCCCTACAGAATGAGGGGTCAGACCAGCTGTGAGGTGCAATGCTGCAAATGTTCAGTTTGACCCTGACAAGGATCCGAAGGTACAGACTGAGGCCCATCACTGCAATGACCTGAAGCCACTTCCATCTGGGTAAAACAGGACTGGCTCATAACCTGGGTGAGCGCCCCTCACTGGGGTCTGTCTGTCTCAGCGGGTAAGAATCCTGGGGCATCTAAATCATGGTGAGCACCTCCAGCCCCTGCGCCACTCTGTACCCCTTGCACTGGCCTCTGGAGGGCTCTGGAGAACATCTGGTGGCTTGCCTTCTCCCCTCTCCCCACACCTCCAGCCACCACCAAAGTCTTACATGTTTGGCTCCTGGTGGAGAGGGCCTGTTCTCCCCCACCCCACCCCCACCCTGAGCTGTTTTCTCACCAACCCAGACCCAGAGTAGAAAGAGCCAGTCTTAGCCGGCTACACTTCGACATCTCACAGGGCCCCATTCGCCAAGTGCTCTGCTCCCAAGTATACATGATGGAGTTTCTCCAGTTACTCTCCCAGAGTGCAGCCAAAAGGACAGATAATGTGTGTGCACATGGTGGGTGTGCGCATGTGTGCATCTGCGGTGGAGAGGGGATGTGTGGGTGTGAGCCAGTATGAGTATGGCAGTGACACAGAAAGTGAGCAGACCATTCTCAGAGATAATCAAGCAGTGGCAGCTCTAGAGGAAGAGGCAAGGTTTTAGGGTGGACAGGACCAGTGACCCACCCATCTTCCCAACCCCTGTACTGTTAAGGTACAGGGGAAAGCCCTGAGTCATTGAGTTGGAGGTGGGGACGTGGGCCAGCTTAGCTGAGATAACCGAGGGTACTGGGGTGGGGTGCTGCTTCTGCCCTGACTTACTCTGTAACCTGGGCAGCCTTGTACTTTGTGCTTGCTTGCTTTCCTCCTCTCTAAAATGTGTGGGGGCAGGGTATTTAGGATCAAGGGTACTTTCAAGTTTAAAATTTCTACATACTCTGAATAAGCATAGGCTAAAGTTGTGTGTACGAGAGAGACAGACAGACAGGAGTCCTAGGCCAACTGAGATGCTGGCATGTCTGCTAGGGAGTGGTAAGTCTAAAGCTGGCTGGTGAGTGGGGGTCCCCACTGCATGCCGGGTTCCCAGCGCCTGGCCCAGACCCCATTTTGGCTGTGTGGAAGCAATCATTTGAGACTCCCACTTCTGCCCCAACCTTGCAAGCAAAATTGTCATGCGGTCTGGGCCAGGCCTGGCCGGTCCCCTAGCCCTGAGTCCATACTCTGGGCAGCAGGTTCAGGAGTCATCCCAGCAAGGGTGGCATCTATTCCAGTCTGACCTCCTTCCCAATTCAAAGGAAGGACCTGGAATAACAAGCAAGCTGCTGGTGCCAGATGGAGGGAGTGGCAGGAGGTAGGCAAGGAGATGAGGTCAGGGTGTGAGCAAACACATGCATGGCAAGAGCCCTATGGGCCGTGAGATCTGGCCCCAGCTGGCCAGGCCCCTCCCTTGAGGTGGCTGTCTGTGGAGTCTCCCTAGAGACCTCCCAGGAGCAAGGCAGGCCCCAGAGGCCAAGGCTGTAGCCCCAGGCCTTCCCCCTTTGCTGGGGTCAGGGTGAGGTGTCACATTCCTGGAGGAGCTAACCAGCAAATGGGGGGGCTGTCTTCCCCCCATCTCCCCAACCCTGGCAACCCTCCTCTCTGCTTCCTGGTGAGAGATGGGGCACTCGCCCTGCCCCCACCTTGCTCCTAATGTGTTCCTTGAGCCCCCTTTCCTGTCCTGAAGCCCCTGAAGAGGGTCTCCAAAATACTAATAATTCACAGCTGCTTACATTTCCCCAGCTCTCAGCACTTGCCAGGGCCTCATGTGATCTTTCCTACGATCCCATGTGGGAGGTGGGCAGGATGCTGGGAGCTACCCCCATACTGCAGAGGAAGAAGCTCAGGTTCAGAGATCACCCAGCTGGACCCCAAGCCGCTCCTCCTCCAATCTGTGCTGTGCTGGATTGATCCTCCAGCAGCCACCCCACAAGAGGACTGGGTTGGCATCTTAGGCACCTCTCCACCCTCTCTCTCTCCCCAGCCCAGCCCAGCCCAGTGAGATTCCAGAAGGGGGAGGAGGGTGGGTGGGAGGGGTGGCCTTGCTGAAATCAGGTGAAATCTTAGGAATTCACCCCACTAGGCAATACCTGTGGCCTCAAGAGAGAGAGATCCAGGAGGCCAGGGAGGTTGAGGCTTCCTCCCCCACCCCAGGCTCTTTCTCATCCCTCCCTCGGCAACTCCAAGCTGCTCACCCCCAGCGTGGAGCACGGCTATCTGGATGGAGGGGAACCAGGAGGTCTCACTGTTGCTGGCCTGGAACTCATGCTGCAGGTCGGTGAAGAAGATGCCGATGCATGTAGGGAAGCCCAGGGTGAGGCCGTGGGTCACCAGGCAAGCCAGCAGTACCACCCAGGCCCAGCAGCCCTCTGGGCGCTCCAGGGCCTGGGGCATCCTCTGCAACGAATGCTGCTGCCACGGCCTCACGGCCACTGCTACCACTGCCTGGGCCACCTGGGAGGGGACAGAATGGAGCTGCTAGCCTTTGCCCGGGCCACTTGCCACCTTCCCAGGGCAGCTGAAACTGTCCCTTCCTCTTGCCCCAGCACCACGTATCACAGATGGGCTCCACCCCATGGGAGGTGGCCAGAGGGCCCATGAGTTGGCCTTGGCATCTCCTTTCACCCACTTCCCAGAGCCAGCGTGTCAGGAGGGCAGGCAGGTGAGTGATCAGTGGAACAGGCAGGGGGTGGAATTCTTTCTAGTCATTACATCAGTTGATTGTCAGCAAGCAGGACTTCCTGGCCCAGCCTTGAGCCCCCACACACAGACAGCCCTCGATAATTGCTTGTAGAAACCTTTAGAGCCAGTGTAGTCCAATGCCCCCAGAGGCACAGAAGGAGAAGTTTTCAAACATTCTTAACCAGGCTTCCTGCACACAAACAGACTTTCGCAATGCCACGGTAACAGCAAGGTTCACCCTCAGTGCTGTTGTGAAGGCTGAAGGGAGCAAGCCACTGCTGGGTGCAGCCAAGGAGTGTACACAGAACAGCTTCACAAGAGCACCCAACAAGCAGCTCTCAAGGAGAAGGCTCAGAGCTCATCCGAAGCCCTCTGAAATCGCCCCACAGTGCTCCTTTCTCAAGGAGCTCATGGCCAAGAGTCAAGTTCCATAATCATGCTGAATAATGGTCTACCACCTGCAAGGGTTTCTCTGAGCATCCCACCACACACATATACCTCACTCACACACAGATACATACAGTCACACATGGATGTATACCAAGATACACACAGACAAGCATAGACACACACAGACACAGAGAACCATACTTACATTGGCACACACACACATAGTCACACAGACAGACATGCACAGACATATACAGAGACACACATACAGATACATAGACACACACAGGCAAGCCGAGACATACAAACAAATGTACACAGACATACAGACACAAACACACAGCGTCACACGCTGTGTAGACACACACACACCCTTCCCATCTTTGGCTCAGTCCTATCTCAGTTCCTCACCACCACCCGGGCTCCTCCCCCTCATCAGAGAAGCTGCCATAACCAGGCCTCGAAGCCCCAAAGCCCGCTCCCCAAGTGCAGAGCCCTTTTCCAGTTCCCTCCATCCTGGCTCTCCTCCTGCTCCTCGTCCCCCACCGCCCTCAGGCCTCACCCACACTCAGGCCTTCAGGCTGCAGCAGGCAGCAGGAGCAGCCTTCGCCCCAGTAAAGCCTACAGATCGGATCCCACAAGCTACTGTTCCCACAGCCTCCTTCCTTTTAGCCCCAGGTCCTGGGAAGATCCGTAGAAACTATCAGAAATATGAAACCCTCTCTTCCCGCCAAGCCCAGCACCCCACACCTTCGCCCCAGGCCCAGGAGCTTTAAAACAGCCCCTGAGCTGGATCCACCCTGAACCGCCTGCTTCACAGGCTCCAATCCCTTCTCTGGGCACAAAGCCTTCTCCCGCCCAGAGGAAGCCCAGGAGCCCTGCCAAGGTTAGTGTCCCAATCTTCTCAGCTTTAGGGGGTGTGTGTGTGTATGCGTGACCTTGAGCCCCATTGCACACTGTGCACGTTCTGCCCTCCTGGCTCCTGCATGTGACACTGGCCCCAGAGATGCGCCAGCCCCATCCTCTTGGCCCAGCTCCAGGCTTGGAGCAAACCTCAGAAGCAGGCTCCTCCAGCAAACTGGCTCTCACCTCTGCCAGGATTTCTGTTCCCTCAGCAAACGGAAAGGCCACCGGTGCCACCTGATCCTCTCTGTGCTGACCTGAATGTCAAGCCTCCACTGCTCTCCCCTGCTCCCCAACACATCCTGGCCCCTCAGCCTTCCTCGACCTGCCACTTTCCCCTCTTCCTCCCAGAAGGGCCACCAGCCTTCCTCCAACCCCCTCATTTCCTCCTGCCCTTCCCTTCTCTGCCCCCCAACCGCTGGCACTCCTAAGCCCCAGGACCCTGACTGTTTCCCTTCAGAGCAGTACGCTGTCACTGACCCAGCTGTCACTGATGCAGAGGTGGCAGGGAGGAGGGGAGATCAGAGAGGAGACACTTGGTGGGGCCTGGAGGCTGGACCCCAGCGCGGCTCCCCCCGTCCCCACTCTCCCTGGATCTCTTGATCCTTGCCCTGCCTCTCCATGGAGAGGTCTCTTTAGTGCCCTTCTCAGCAGCCACTTCCCTGGGCAGCCCTTTGGGGAATTTGTCCAGGATTCTGACTTTCACTCTGTACCCACCTTCTCTCCGAACTTTCCAGTGGGGCTGGCTCTTCACAACTTCTCCTCCCTCCAGGCCTCGTAGGACAATCAGAGCCCAGGAAACCCTAAGCACCTTTACTCTCTCTTTGCACGCTAGGAGCCCTGCCTCCTGAGTCTGAGAACTCCTGGCCTCCCACTGGGAGCTCCCCTGTGGACTCTGCCTTCCAGGAGGGTCTGTCTCCACCCAAACCCCCAGCAACTCCTAGGTCACACCCATAGCTTTTCTGTCCAGTTAGTCCTCCACCCCTCCCCAAGCAAGCTGGTCCCGCCTCAGGAACTTGGCTGCTGAGGTTCCGAAATCCTTAGCCAGAGAGAAGTCCAGTTGGTCCTTCAGGATTCAGCCCTGGCAGCACTCCTAGGAAGCGACACTGACCCCCACCCCAGGCTGGGCTAGGCCCCCTTCCTGTGTTTCTCTCCTTAATAGTAGTTTTCACATCACATTGGAGTGGATCACTCTCTTGCTTGTCATTGTCGCCCCCACCCCTCCTCCCTTCTTCTACGCTATGAGCAGGGACCTGTTCACACATCCCACCCAGCCTCCAGCAGAGCACAAAATTAATGGAACCCACCTGTGTTCTCCAGGGGGCAGGCAAGCCCAGGACCAAAGGCGACAAGGCTTCCTGGCAGGCAGGTCCATTCCAGAGACTCAAGCAGGGCAGAAAGAGATGGGGCTGGGGGCTCTGGTTCCACCTCCGCCCAGGCAGGGAAGTGGTCTTTCCTTTATACTGGGAACCATGAGTCACGATCACTGCCTGGCACATGGAGGGACATTCAGCTAGAGACGCTTCACTCACTTCTGGGGACTGGAGGTGAGCAGCTTTCCACGGGAGCTGCCGACCTCAGCTCTCAGGGACCCCCCCAGCCCAGAGCGAGGCCGTCTCCGAGCCTGGGGGGTATGAAGCTGGGTTTGTGGGCAGGGCACAAGTTGAGATGACATTTCTTGTCCTTCTCCCTTCCACACAGCCCCTACTCTGTTTTTAGGGCTTCCCATATGATGACAGAGCCCTCCCCAGGCCCTCAGAATCCTTTCTCTGTCCCTCTGAGCTTGCAGGCACGGTCAAAGCGGTGAGCAGGGGTTTGGGGTCAGGAGGTAGGTGTCAAAAGGGTGGAGGAGCTGCTTCCTCTCCCATGCTGGCAGAACTGGTGAGAGAAAAAGGAGGAACCACCAGCCCCAGAGCAGGGAAAGAATGAGCAGCCTCAGGCAAGCTCTGGAGACCCTCTCTCCCCCCCAGGCCTCACATCAGCCAAGATCCCAGGCTTGGAGCCCAGGACACTGGGGGCAGCAGTAGGGCTCCCACTGGGCAGGAGAGCAGCAAGAGCCAGCCTGTGCTTGGGCTGACAAGCCCTCAACTAGCAGGGGCTCCAGCAGGAAGGAAGGAGTTCCAGAGGTGAGCGAGCTGAGGCAAGTCACCACTCGCCCTTCGCTGCCCCCAGATGTGGCCCCCACATTCCCCGCTGGGGGCCGGTTCACCACAGCCTGGAAAGGGGATGGGATTGGTAACAGGGACTTCACGACCTCTTCTCAGCCTGGCCCCATGCCTGCCGTCCTGGATCTGGTTTCTACTCGGCTTTCCCGCCTTCCCCAGGACGGATCTTCTTCGGGTGGGGCTCCTGGGACGCGCTGTCAGCGCCCGGCGTCGGCGTGTAGATTTCAGGTTGGGTGGTGCCCGTGCCTCCCCAATCCCACAGGCAGTGGAGGGCAAGGAGTCGCTCTGGAGAGCCCCTCCTCAGGCGTGGGGGACCCCAGTCATCCCAGGCCGGGGCAACCCAGGAATGGACAGGAAGACTTCTGGATCCTCACCCCCCACCGGCGGTAAGGGGCCCGGGAGGCCCAGGGCGGGGCGGGCTACGACGGCGCCGACGGGGATCCCGGCGGGAGAACGCCTTGGGGGCAGTAGGGGGCCCGGGCAGCAAGCTCACCGGGTCGCACAGGCCCGGCGGAGGGACGGCTCCACTCCCGCAGAGCGCGGCTTCCTGCAGCCCGGGCCGCCCGCGGTGGAGGCTGCAGGACGCCGGGCCGGGCGGCGGCGGGGACCACACGGAAAGCAGCGCCCGGGGAGGGGCGGGCCGCAGGCGCCGGTGGGCGGGACCACCTCGGAATCGCCGGGAAGTGGAGAAAGGAGGCCTCGCCCGGAGGTGGGAGGGCGCGGCGCGGCGGGGCGGGGCCAGGGCGAGCACCTCTCCTCTCAGCTTGGCCCTCTCCTCTGATGGCCTGGGCCGTCCAGCAGCCCGGGGTAGGAGGGGGGAGCCTCGGCTCTGAGGGTTTATTTGCATGCCGTTAGCATGTAATTTGCATAGCCCACCAGCTCAATTTCCTGCCTGTCGATTTTCCCGCTCCGGGTTCTAGAGCCCCAGAAGTGGGAGGGAGAAAGCGTGCCCAGATCAAAGGATCTGAGCAGATCTTTCTCCAAATGGCCAACAAGCACATAAAAAAGTGTGCTTTAAAAGTGTGATAAGGGCCAGCCCGGTGGTGCAGCTGTTAAATTCACACGTTCTGCTTCAGCGGCCCGGGGTTCGCAGGTTCGGATCCCGCATGGGGACCGCTTAGCAAGCCATGCTGTGGTAGGCGTCCTATATATAAAGTAGAGGAAGATGGGCATGAATGTTAGCTCAGGGCCAGTCTTCCTCAGCAAAAAGAGGAGGATTGGTGGCAGATGTTATCTCAGGGCTAATCTTCCTCAAAAAAAAAAAAAAAGGGTGCTAAAAGACAAGACCCATAACATCATTATTCACTGTAGGATGGAATTGCAAATCCAACCCACAATGAGATACCACTTCCCACCCACTAGGATAGCTTAACTTTTGGGGGAATTATGTAGGAGATACTTGTGTCCAGTTGTAAGGCACATCTTAGACATAAGCCATCGCCGTGCCTCTGGTTCATTTTCCTGCCGACAGTCCCAGTGCTGGGTTAGCTCTGACATGCAGGGATATTCAGTTTGGCCTCTGGTTCTTGGGATACAACCATTGGGAGGAGGGGATGGGATCTATTAAGTTTATCCCGTGGTCCTATTGGGATGGTCCCAGACCTTGGGAGGTCCTGTATGGAGGACAGAGGGGATCACATTCAGGGGTCTGCACCATCTCAGTACCCCGTATTTCAGCCTGGCCCAGTACTATGAGTGGCAGTACTTGCCCCAGGTACTCATAACACGCTGCATGCAGCCCTCCACCCCATCCCTTGGGACTCTGGCAGGACCCAGGAACTCAATAGCAGGGCCTTCCTGCAGGCTCTAACTCTCAGAAAAAATCAACCAAGGAGGTTTCCCAGGACTCCAGTGCCCTCTGGGGAGCCCCACCCTAACCTTCGACCTCTACTTCATCAAGATGAATTTGATAGAGCTGTGGGGACACCCCCTCCACCATCCTGGACTCTGGATACCTCTCCAGAATGAGGCTCCCACCCTGCTGGGGCATGGCTACTGTGGCTGCAGCACTCAGAGCCAGCGTCTGTGGCTCCCACAGGCCGTCCCCACAGCCTTCCCCAGCCTTCCTGTGTGACTGTGTTCCGTAAGTGCAAGTCTGAGCTCACAGCCTAGTCACAAGGCCCAGTTCTGTTAGGGGCCTATGACAGCTGTCAAAGAGGGGGGGTGACCAGGGACCCCGGGTTGGAAGGGCTGTCACCCTACAAATAAGGGAATTGAGGCACCTGCTCAAAATCATAAATCTGCAGGAATTAATAGTAATTAACTAGTAGTTAATAGCACAATTGCTATACGTCAATAATGATAACCTCCACCACCACCGCATTCAGTTGCTGGTTGGCTGAACCCCTGAGACCTTGGCACATGCATGGCTGTTCCCTTTCCCTGGAACACCCTGTCCTGGTGATTCTTTTTTTTTTTTGGCTGAGGAAGAGTAGCCCTGAGCTAACATCTGTGCCAATCTTTTCTTTTTTTCTTCTTCTTCTTCTCCCGAGAGCCCCCCAGTACATAGTTGTATATTCTGGTTGCAGGTCCTTCTAGTTCTGTTATGTGGGAAACTACCTCAGCGTGGCCTGATGAGTGGTGCCATGTCAGTGCCCAGGATCCAAACTTGTGAAACCCTGGGCCGCTGAAGCAGAGAGTGCAAACTTAACCACTCGGCCACAGGGCCAGCCCCTTCCTCCACTTTATATGTGGGTTGCTAGGTCCACACCCGGAACCTGAACCCGCAAACCCAGGCTGCTGAAGGGGAGTGCGCTGAACTTAACCACTAGGCCTTGTGGCTGGCCCCTGTCCTGGTGATTCTTGTCTTTACTTAGTTAGCCCCTGGTTGGCCTTCAGGTATCAGCTTAGAAGACCCTTCCTCCAGGAAGGCCTCACAGACCTCCCAAGTTGAGGTATTAATCCTACTGAGTGTTGTGTGTCCCCCCTACTAAGCTCCCTGAGCCTTAGGAGCTTTCTTGCCCCATTGATAACGCTTTCCCAGCACTTAGCACAGTGCATAGCACAGGATGATAATAGCTGTAATAATAAGGACCAGGGGCCGGCCCCGTGGCCGAGTGGTTAAGTTCGCATGCTGTGCTTCAGCAGCCCAGGGTTTCTCTGGTTCGGATCCTGGGTGCAGACATGGCACCGCTCATCAAGCCATGCTGAGGCAGCGCCCCACATTCCACAACTAGAAGGACCCACAACTAAAAATATACAACTATGTACCAGGGGGCTTTGGGGAGAAAAAGGAAAGATAAAATCTTGAAAAAATACTAATAGTAGTAATAATAAGGACCAGCATGTACGGAACATGGTTCTAGGTGCCGTCCAGGGACTGACTCACTGGCCGAGTGAAGCAGTGGAGCACTGTCCAGTGAAGTCACTCCCCAGTTGCAGCATCTTAACACCCCAAGCCCAGGGCCCGGGATTCTTTAAAAATATTTTAATGACTTGAAAGCTCCAGGATGGGCTCCTGGTCTCTCTGCCCTTCTCGCCAGGTCCTGGCCTCTGCTGTGACCCTGTGGTGTCCCTGGCATGGCCAGAGTGCCCTCTGCTGGAACAGTGGGGACGATCTGCCGTGTCTCCTGGATGCAGCTGGCTCTTCTGCACCTTCTTGTTTGCAGTCCCCCACCTGTTCCAGCTCCAGGACAGCTGCTCTGTCCTTTGTCCACTTCGCCCCCTCGGCCTGTTTGCCCTACTCTGCCCAGGGCACGTGGTCCCAGAAGTCTAGGCCGTGCCGCCTAGCTGGCTATCTCCCCGAAGGCCCCTGAACTCAGACCTGACGGGCACAGTCTGTCCCAGGGCTGGCTGTGATGTTGGGGCACCCACTACCCCTGGCCCCAGCTCCACCTCAGCCCCACCTCCTAGGGGACAGGGATCCCTGATCTGTCCCACTCAGGGAGATTGCCTAATGCTGGGGCCAGGCTGGGGAGCACAACAGGAGAAACCACAGGGTGACCACATGCCCTCTGCCTTGGGGTTGTCCCTGTGCTGAGCCCTGATTTCAGGTGTGTGGGAAGGGGCGATGGTCATAAATAGGCAGGCAGGCACTCCCAGAACTGTAACCTCAGCACAACCCTTGCTGCAAAGGTCCCCTCTGTCCCTCTTAGCCCAGGAAGGGGCTGTCGGAGGGGGGCTCCCATGGCTTTGGGGCACCCCCTCATCCTGAGCCCCACTTCCTTGTCCTGCTTACCCCTTCTTGCCTCTCTTACCCAGACTGTCTTCTCCAGCCCACTCCATCTCTCTGGAGCTCCAGGCCCATCTCCTTGTGATTTCCTGTCACCCCAACTTCCTGTCCCCACACCACCCTCACCGACTTCCTCTTCAGACCAGGCCCTACTTCCCTTCTCTGACAGTCAGGGGCCTGCTTCATAAACAGCGAATCATCAGTTCTGTCTTTTTCCTTTTCAATCTTACCCATATGTCTTCTCTCTTCCTGATGCTGGGGCCGCTTCAGGCCCACATGGCCCAGACCCTGAGCTTTGATAGGATCTCTCTCCTCAGCCTCTCTGCCTAAATCACCAGACTCATCATCTACAAGAGCCCACTTTTCAGGGGCTGCACTGGAAAGCTCCCACCCACCTTTGAGTTCATGGACCACTCTGCCCACACCTTGGCGGGGCTCTGGTCTGCACACCCATTTCCCTGTACTCCCTGCCCACACTCTCGAGAGCTCACACATAGGACTCATCTGCTCACCCACTGCCACCGCATGTGCATTCCTGTTCCACCCTCCCCCCACGTGCCCTCCCTTCACCTCCTGAGCCTTCTCTCTCACCCTCACTCAGCCTGGATCATGCAATCCACCATGCCACTCCCCTGAGGGCCTCCCTCCCCCATTCCCAGAGCACTCCAGAATCACGGCCGGATTTCTCCCGGCCCCCCTAGTCTCCTGCTGCTCTCTTCCCTTCCCTTGCTCCAGCCCTGACAGGCTTTTAGTCACCTCCCTCCTTTGACACAGGCGCTACCCTACTACCCTGGATAAGCCTGGCTGTTTGTGAGTCGAAGGCCAAGTGCCCCCTCCTCCAGAGAGTCTTCCCTGGTGGCCCCTGATGTCACAGCTTCCCAGAGCCAGGAGCTCCCGGGCGGTTGTCCACTTTGGTATCTCCAGCTTGTGGCAGAGTACCCAACATGTAACACTCAATAGGTGCTGCGTTGGCTTCCTGGGGCTCCGTAACAAAGGGCCACAAACTGGGGGTCCTACCACAACAGAAATTTATTCTCTCCCAGTTCTGGAGGCCAGAAGTCTGAGAACAAGGTGTGGGGAGGGTTAGTTTCTTCTAGAGGCTCCAAAGGAGAATCTGTTCCATGCCTCTCCCCTAGTTTCTGGTGACGGCCCGCAATCCTTGGCTCGTAGATGCACCACTGCCATCTCTGCCTTCCATCTTCTCTCTGTGTCTGTAAATCTCCATGCCTCCGTTTTCTCTTCTTATAAAGACATCAGTCATTGGATTAGGGTCCACTCTACTGCAGTATGACCTCATCTTAACCAATTATATCTCAAAGACCCTATTTCCAAGTACGGTCACGTTGTGAGGTTCCAGGTGGACTTGAATTTGGGGGGGGGGGGGAGACGCTGTTCAACCCAGTACAAGTGCCCAGTGTGCATTTGTGGCCCGATGGAGTCCCCTGTCCTCTGGGTGCAGCCCCAGACCCACCTCCTCTGAGGGGTCTTCCCCAGTGCTCCTGGCCTGCCCCTTCCTCCCTTAGTCTCCTTCTTCCCTTAGGAATGGTGGGGTTTTGGGCATTTCCTGCTAAATCTAAAATTTCTGCTGGGCACAAATCTACCCAGAGGAATTCCGATCATCATACAGATAGGCTGTTGTGTACAATTGGCATTTTAACAAGCTCGGGTCCCTCCCGAAATGAAACAAACAAAAATCGACCCTCCTTCCACTCATATCCCCCTCCAGCTCCTGCCCCAGCCCCTCTACAGCCAGACGTGGTGTGACAGGCGTCCCCTCTCACTGGCTCCATTTCCACACCTCGCCTCCTCCGTCTGCCCTCTAAAGACAAACTTCTGCCCCGTATGGTCATGTTACCGTGTCTAGTGAATGTGTTTAGTCTTCATCTGCCTACAGCGTCTGACCCCGCTGGCCCCCGCCTCCCTGAGATCCGGTCTTCCCTGGGCTTGCAGGACAACATGCTCTCCTGGCTTTCCTCCCACGTCTCTGGCCATTCTCGGTTACTCTTGACCTTCGAATGGCAGTTCCACAGGCTCTGGCCTTCACCCTCTCCTCTTGTCACTCTACACTCATGGCTCCAACCACCACCCGTACACTGACGACCCCACATTTTATACATCTAGCCCAGACATGCAAACTGGCACCTTCCCTTGTGTGCCTCAAAGGCCCCCAAGGCCAACATCAGCCGGAACTTGCCATCAACACCATCCTGCCCCCCCAACCCCCACTCCTGCTAAACCTGTCCTTTCTTCCGTGTTTCCTATTTCAATATATGGCAGAGCCAACATCCACTTAGGTGTCTGAGTCAGAGCCAATGAGTTTTCTTGACCTCCCATCTCTCTTGTGCCGCATATCGGACCCATAAGCGAGTCCTACTCACTTTACCTCCTACTATTTCTCCAGTATGAATATTTGCCCTCATCCCTACCACCATCCCCTCCCAGACCAGCCACAGCCACTATTGTCCAGCTCAGACCCCAAATCTCTGTTCAACACTATAGTTGGACTGATGTTTCTGAAATGTAAGTCTGGTCTTGCCCCATTGCTCACCCTACTTAAAACTCTGCAGTGGCTTTCCAGGAGTTGCAGGATGAAGACAAGCCCCTGGTGTGGCCTCAAAGCCTGGCCCTTGCCCACCCTTCCAGTCCCGAATTGCTCTCCTTCACTCCTTGCCCTCCAGCCACCCGAGCCTTCTCTGCTTGCTGTGCCCACCTAGCTGCGGGGTCTTTGCTTCTGCTGTCCTCCTGGCTTGGAGCACCCTCCTGACCCTCTTTGCCTGGATAACCCCTGTCATCTCAGATTGCAGCTCAAGCATCGCTTCCTCCAGGAAGCCTTCCCTGATTTCCAGAGTGAGGCTAGTTCCCTCAATTATTCCTCCTCCTAGCACATCTACCTCTCCTTTTGGCCCTTTCCACTATTGTGCATTTATATTGATTTAAGTCAGGCATTGCACACTTTTTCTGAAAAGTGCCAAATGGTAGATATTTCAGGCTTTGCAAGCCGGACAGTCTCGGTTGCAACTACTCGACTCTGCCATTGTGGGCAAAAGCAGCCACAGACGACCCATAAACAAACAAGCATGGCTGCATCCCAGTAAAGCTATTTATGGACACTGAAATTTGAATGTCATATATTTTCATATGTCATGAAATATTATTCTTCTTTTGATTTTTTTCCCCATTAAAAATTGTAAAAACCGGGCCAGCCCGGTGGCACAGCAGTTAAGTGTGCACGTTCCGCTTCAGTGGCCCTGGGTTCGCCAGTTCGGATCCCGGGTGCGGACACGGCACCGTTTGGCAAGCCATGCTGTGGTAGGCATCCCACATATAAAGTAGACGAAGATGGGCACGGATGTGAGCTCAGTGCCAGTCTTCCTCAGCAAAAAGAGGAGGATTGGCAGCAGATGTTAGCTCAGAGCTAATCTTCCTCAAAAAAAAAAAAAATTGTAAAAACCTTTATTAGCTGGCAAGCTGCACAAAAACAGGTGATGGGCCATAGTTCCCTGACTCCTGATCTGCACAGTTCTGTGATGAGCCTCTCTTTCTTCCATCACTAGATCATAAGCTTCAGGAGGGCAGGGGCTGAGTCTGTCTTAGCTCAGCATTGTGTCCCTACTGCCTGACTGAGGGGAACAATATTCTTCCCTCTTTGTCTACCACCCCAGCTCAGTGAATATTTGTTGAAAGTGTAAAAATAGCTAGGTACATAGGTTAACTCGCTAAATCCTCTATGAGGTAAATACTATCATTAATTTGCTTTTTTCAGATGGGGAACCTAAGGCACAGAGAGGTTAAGTAACTTGTCCAAGATCACACAGTTATAAGTGGCAAGGCCAGGATTTGAACCCAGGCAGTCTGGCTTTCGAGTCCGTGTGCTTAACCACCACATAATGTTTGTTGAGGACTGTCACGGTGGCAAGCTCAGTGTGACATGGCAAAACAACTTGTCTCTACCCCCACCAGCCACCACCCCTGTATCCAGGTGGTGCACACTCAGGTCAGCTTCTCAGGTCAGCTTCTCCTCTTGAGGGGCACCTGGTGTAGGATGGCTCCTCGGTCATCCTACTTATCTCATCCTACTTATCTCAGCGTGTGTCTAGACACACTTACCTCAGTGGCCAACATTAGGGCCTGTCCCTCCCACCCCCCGGCCTGCACTGGAGCTGTCTTGCTTGCCACTGCGTCTCCCATGAGGAGTCCTGTGCCTGGCCCACAGGAGCCACTCGGGGACCTTTGTGGGCCCCTGGAGCAAACTGGGCTGAAATCTAACCATGGGTGTCATCTCCAACTGCGTGTGAAGCACAAAGCACCAGGGCACATGTCCTCCAGGCAGGACGGATCTGTAGCCATCAACAGGAAGGTTCAGCTTCCAGAACACTTGGCAGGGAGCCAAAAGCCTTTGATTGGTGCCCTTGGGCTCCTGACACTTTGATTGACATTTGCTTGGGCAAGGGTGAGCGGCTTAACAAACATTATTTAACTTTTCATTTGGAGTATCAGTGCACCTACACATTACTAACAGGGGCATTTAAGGCGTGACTGTTTTGACCAGCACAGGACATTTGACATCCCTGACACCTCCCCCTGGCCCAGCTACATTCCAGGAGCCCCTCCAGGCAGGTGACACCTTCAACTAGGGTGAAGCAAGTGAGGCACTTTCCTGGGACTCGAAATTTACAGGGACACCAACAAAACTCAGTAATCAAGAGAAATACTAATTTAATGCAATATATATAATTTTTTCTCCCCAAAGCCCCAGTACGTAGTTGTATATCCTAGTTGTTAAGTCCTTCTAGTTCTTCTGTGTGGGACGCCGCCACAGCGTGGCTTGATGAGCAGTGTGTAGGTCTGGGCCCAGGATCCAAACTGGCGAGTCCTGAGCGACTGAAGCAGAGTGTGCGAACTTAACCACTATTGCACCGGGCCAGGTCCTAATGCAATATTTTTAGAAAATCAGATGAAAAAACTATATGGCCAGTGGAGTGGTTACCTGCCTTCATGAATAAACTTTTATTGGAATCAGGGCTGGGGTTAGTCTGAAAGGCACGAGGCAGGTAGCACAAGCACTGGGTCACACCTGCTTTTTATTTACTTTTTTTTTTTGAGGAAGATTAGCCCTGAGCTAACAGCTGCCAATCCTCCTCTTTTTGCTGAGGAAGACTGGCCCTGAGCTAACATCCATGCCCATCTTCCTCTACTTTATACGTGGGATGCCTGCCACAGCATGGCATGCCAAGCGGTGCCACACTTAACCGCTGTGCCACCGGGCGGGCCCCTTTATTTACAATTTTGGTATTCTGTCCATCATGGATTTTTGTATTCATTTTGATTTTGTAAAATACCGCATTAATATCTTACCTTGATTCCTGAGTTTGGGGCACCTCTCCTTAAATTTTGTGCCTGAGGTGAGTGCCTCGCTTGCCTCGCCTCTGCCCCGAACGCATCACCTTTCCCAGCCCCCCGGCTTGAGAAGCACTGAAGGTCACGTAGTCTTCAGCAAATATAAGTGGCGTCCTCATCCATGCCATTCTACAGATCGGGAACCAGCAGCTGGGAGAGGGGTGTGTCTCTCCCCTCATACACCCAGGGGCCTCAGCCTCACAGAACCTTCAGGCTAGGGGAAGCTTGAAATGGAAACAGGAGGAATAGGTAGGTCATTTGCTCCCACCTGGATCAGAGGGCAAGCGGACTCAGCCTCAGGAGGGAGCAAAGGGGTGGCAAAGGGAGGACAAGGAAGTAAGTGAGCAGCCATGCCTGGGCCGCTCACATGCAGCCTGACCTGTCCTAGGACAGGACCTGAGTGGCCTCTCACCCTCCAACCTCTGGAGGCATCCTTCAGTCCTCGGTCAACGTTTTCTAAGCACCTGCTATGTGGCAGGCATCGATTAAGCCCTGGAGACAGAGATGAAATACCCAACCTGTCCCTGTGTCTGATGGAGGATTCACACATGAAATGAGGTGGTGCCAGGAGGGACATAGGCAGAGAGTGTTGTGGGAGCAGAGAGGAGGGAACCCCACCTGGCTTAGGGAGAGGGGGGTTCAAGACTGGCTTTCTGGAACACAGCGCCTCTTGGCTGAGTCTTGACTGAGTAGGAGTACGTAATGAGTAAGTAAGTAATGAACAGGAGTAAGGAAGGAGGGAGGGTGGAAGAGTGCTCCAGGCAGAGGGGACAGCTTGAGCAGAGGCCAGGAGGAGAGATGCTTTGGGGAGCAGAATGGATGGGGCTGGCAGTGAAGCCCATGAGAGCTACTGGAGACTGATGTTTGTGGCAAGGAGCTGGGGGGGTGAGGGTGGGGTGAGACTGGGCCAGCAGGGTAGGCTGGAGATGGCCCATCTCTCCTTAGCTGATGGGACTCGGTCCGGGCGGCCACCAGGTGCCTTCCTCACAGGAAAAGCACAGAGCTGAGGTTATGCTCTCTTGGGTGAGATGCTCCTGATAACCATCACTTAACGACTACACGGCAGGCGGGGCCTCTGCCAGAGGCTCCCACAAACATCCTCTCCCTTCCCCCTCCAGCCACCACCATCCCTTAGGGGAGAGAAGGGTTAAGACTCCTTCCCAGGCTCCTGTCATCTGGTCCTGCTCCCACGCTCTCCCACCTGTGGGACAGGATGAGGAGGCAGGTGGAAACCGTTGCATCTGTCAGCATCCTTTGGTCTCTACTTTGACCCTCCTGAGTTTGGGTGAAACTTGGAGTAACATGGAGGAAGCACTATCTGCACCTTTGGCTGGGTTGCCACTTGCCATCCACCTCCAGAGGGACCCAGGGAAGGCGTTAAAGACAGAACAAAGCTACGGGACAGATTTGTGGGATGTGACGTCATGCAGCCAGTGAACAAGCCAGTTTTGCATTCTGAAAGTAACTTTGGAAAATGCACACAGTATGATATTGGCGAAAATGCACGATGTGAGTTGTAACTCTATCTTCTAGCTATCAGCATCTTCAGCTGCTCCATAGCTCTGTGTAAAAAGACTGGAAGGAAACACTCCGGGAGAGGTTACCTCTGGAGGGTAGGATTACACATGGTTTTTTCTTCTTATGTGTTTCTGTAGTGTGTAAATTTTCTACGATGAACACACTGTAGGAGAGGCAGTGTAGCACAATGGTTAAAAAGCAGACAGCCTGGGTTTGAATCCTGGCTCCTCAACTTATACACTGTCCTGACCTTGGACAAGTCATTTAACCTCTTGCCCTTGGTTTCCTCATCCACACAATGGGAATAATTAATACTTATTGACAGTGTCGATGAAAATAATCCATAACCAATCTATAAATGAAAATTTGGGAGAGTTTATTCTGAGCTAAAATCTGAGGACCATGGCCCGGGGCCTTTCTTCCCAAAGGAAGAAAGGGCACCAAAGAAGTGGGGTGCACAGAGTGGTTATATCCCCCCACACAGGATGTTTCACATAGGATTGAAATGTCCCTTTTACAATAGTCACGAGACTGCTCTGTCAGCACAGTGATTGATGGAAACAGCAGGTAGGTCTTCTGTCTCGGTGAACACAGCAGGGTGGCAGGTCTGCTGTCTCGAGCTAGGTGGTCACAGGTGAGCTGGGTGGTCAAAGTTGAGTGCAGCAATCAGTTCCTAGCCTAAGGAAAGATGCTTATCCTTAAGGAAATGCCAATGTGGGGGGAAGTTGCGCCTTTATCTTAAGGGCATTTGTTCTTGCCATGGGAAATGTTTTAAAGCAGATATGCAATGCGTGCTCGATGGTCATGTCAGGCCCTTTTGGAAAAAACAAAGTCAGGCCGAATTAGGTTTATACCAAATGGCTTCCTCATAAACTCCAATATGTCCTATTGCTTGCCATTTCTGTTTTGTCAACAGGGTTGTTACGAGGATCATGTAAGTTCATATTTGCCAGGAAGAGTGACTGGCACATAATAGGCACTATATGTTTGTTAAGTAAAGGCAAAATTACTTTTATAGAAAATGCAAAAAGAATTAACTTGAGAACTACCCAGGTAACACAATCTTTTCGTAAGGAATAACACAGAAAATTTTTAAGTGAAATAATCCTTGGAGACAGAGTAGTTTACAGCCTGTTTGGACTCACATTAAAAATAGTCGTCGAGTGCTCAGGCAGGAGCAAGAAGGCATGAGGGGTGTGTGGGTGGCATTCCACAGACAGTCCCCTCCCTGGTCTGCCCACTGACGTGGACGATCCAAGAACACTGGCTGATGTTGCACCCCGGAGGTCCCCCTCCATGATATTTTCCCCCATGAGGCACACGCCTTGCCATGAGAACCACCCCCCCGACATTTCGGTTTGCCGGGCTGCCTCACCGACCTGCGAAACTGCTTACCATTTAGCTTTTTTTTTATTGGCACCTGACCTAACATCTGTTGCCAATCTTTTTTTTTTCCTTCTTCTTCTCCCCAAAGCCTCCCAGTACATAGTTGAATATTCTAGCTGTCCCTCTGGTTGTGCTATGTGGGACACCACCTCAGTGTGGCCTGATGAGTGGTGCCATGTCCGCGCCCAGGATCTGAACTGGCGAAACCCTGGGACACCGAAGCAGAGTGTGGGAACTTAACCACTGGGCCATGGGGTGGCCCCCCATTTAGCTTTTTGAAATGCTGAAAAGTATTTGAGGACCCGCAGGACGATCATTGTGGATCCCTAGGGGCTCAGGAACTGCAAATGAGTAACGCTTTGGGAAAGCAAATAATACCCTCTTACATTCAGATGTGGATTTCACACCAACATGTGCCTGAGGGTGTCATGGTTCCAGCATCACATACCACCCTGGACTAAGCGTCTTTCAGAGACAGAAGGAGCTGGCGAGGGTAGCCCTCTCCTCGTCAGCTCCCCAATGGGGAAGGACTCTGAGATCCACGCAGCTAGCCAGAGCAGACCTCTGCTGTCCCCTTGGGCCACGCATTCACCTCCTCAGAATTTCTTGACCTCGGCCCGGCCCAGTGATGAGGAAACCTACAGCCCCTTGGCAGGGAGGACTAAAGATGGGGAGGTGGGGAGGCAAGATTGAGGCTTTTTGGTTGAAAGGTTTCTCCTGAACCTCGGGGAAAGGTTTTGATTTCATTCCTACCCGTCAACATGGGCAGCAGCCCGTGGGGAATAAAAGCGATTGGAATGGTGCTGAGTGGACTCCGGCAAGAAGGTCAGCAAGAGACCACGGCCGAGACTTGCTCAGAGGCACCAATGGACGCCCCACCCCGCGGGACCTCCGGAGCCCACCCTGTGCCCGCTGTGTCCTGCTCCACCCCGGCTCCCAAATGACCCCTCCTAACGAGAAACTAGGGTCACTAATCTCTCTGAGAACAGGCTGGGCCAGGGTGGAATTCAGGCACACCCCCGGATGGCACCCTTTGCCCTAGTTCTGGACTACATTTTCTCAGGGATTTTCTCCTGTGACTTGTAGCATTTCCTCTTCAGAGCCAATTATTAACCTTACCAAGAGCCCACGCATGAGAAACCACAGGGACAAGCGGCTGGTTGAGGCTGGAAATGCCCAGGTGGCTTCCTCAGAAGGAGCTGAGTCCCCAGTCATGTGCCTGCCAGGGTCACAGGGCAGTGGCCCGCCGGGCAGGGGTTCGGCCTCTTGGGCAGACTTCCACACATCCTGCTGGGCAGGTGATATGGCAGAGGCCTGTGTGTCGATCAAACTCCTTCCCTTTCCGGCAGTGTACCCTCTGGGAGCTGAGTCTGGTGGGCCTATGGCTGGGGGCGGGGAAGGCGGCTTTCAGGAACACTGAGGAAGATGGAGTGGTGTCCGGATAGCCCCCAGGCAGGAGAGCCTCAGTTCCACACCCCCTCCCGGGTGTGAGCCCCTCTGCTCTGAGCATTGGGTCAGCAGCCCCAGCCCCGGCCTGGATCTGGGCTCTCTGCCTTTCTTTTTTGGGTCTGTCAGCCTGGGTTCCTCCAGCTTAACTGCCCAGCTCTCCGTTAAGCCAGGAACTCAGACAGAACACCTCAACCCTAGTCTGTCAGGTGCCAGCTCTCAGTCTGGCCACCTGTGCGTAGGGGGGCGGGGGGAGGGGAATCCAGAGAGAGAAGACACCCGGTCCAAGCCCCGCCCACTCTCAGGCTAGAAGGGCTTTGGGGAAGAGTGCCTGGCGCTGAGTGGCCAGGACCAGTCTGGAGAAGCAAGACCAGGGGTCCCTGGTTGGATTTGGGGGATCGGAGTGGAGGGCAGGCGGTGCACCCGGGCAGGACTTTCCCCCTCCGGCGGCCTCAGGACTGTCCCCGGGCCCGGGGGACCCGGAGCCTGGTTCAGAGCCCTTCTCCTGCGGCTGTGGGGCCGGAGGGGTCTGCCCGCTTCCCGGGATTCCCGGGCCCGCGGCGGGCGCCGCCCTCCCGCCTCGCCCAGGGCCGGCCGCGGACACACGCCCCGGGCCCGGCGGCGCAGCCAGCTCTGCAGTCTAGCTTTATTGGCTGCCGCCTAGGCCTCCGGGCGCTGCTTGAGCGTGACGGCGGCGCCGCTGCTGACCATGACCGCGGGGTAGAGAGGCTCCAGGAAGGAGGCGAGGAAGCGGTAGAGCAGGCTCACGCCGCCCGCCACGCCGTAGAAGGACAGGCAGCCGGCGCGGCAGTCGAGCGCCACGCCGAGCGCGCGGTGGTAGCCGCCGTGCAGCACCGTCTGCGTGTTATTGTGCCACACCGAGAACTTGAGCGAGTCCCACTCCAGGCACCACGAGTAGGGGTTGCGGCCCAGCAGGTAGACGATGTTGCGGCGCGGGCGGCCGCTGAGCTGGGGGCTGCGGCGGTAGGTGACGCCCAGGCACACCCACGAGTTGGACACCTCCGCCTCCCAGTAGTGGCGGCCCTCGAACAGGCCGCGCGAGCACAGCACCTGAGGCCACTGCTTGAAGCCCGGGAGGGGACCGCCGGCGGCTAAGGGCTCCAGGAGGATGCCCAGGTTCAGCACCGAGTGCGTCTCCTTGAAGAGGAACAGCTCCTCGCTGGCGGTGGCGGGGTCGAAGTTCAGGTTGCAGTAACCTGGGTGGGGAGGGGACGGAAAGGGAGCCAGGGTCAGGGGCCCCCAGGGCAGAGGAAGGAGGTGCTAGGTTGCCTGGCGTATGCATAGAAGTCACAAAGTGCTTCCACCCCCAGCTCCTAGGAGTGGCCGTTTATCCCCACTCCTTTTAGTCTCCAACTCGGGCCCCCAGGTGCAGCTGACAGTCTGGAGAAGTGGAGTGAGTTGGGTGCTGTCCACAGGTCCACTTTTCTAGAGAAGTTGAGAACCAGGAGCCTGCCTCTCTGCCCCCATCTGACCCTCACATAATCTCCCTTTTTATTTATTCAGGAGGCAAGATTGAGTTGGGACTGAAGGAGAATCAAGGGCTCCCAGAGAAAGTCACCCAGAGGGGTTCACCAAAGGCAACACAACCTTGACTCCCAAGATCTCAGACAAGTCATTGGGATTTGGCCCCCAGCCCAGCCTGGGAGAGGGGCTGTGGGAACATCATATAAAAGGGAGATTGCCTGAGGAAGAAATGGACAGGATCAGCCAAGCTGGCTGAAGCCCAGGGGAGGCTGGCAGGCACCCAGCTGAGGGCAGAGGCTGTGCCACACCAGGGCTAGGCAGGGCTGCAGAGCCCGCCTGTGGCAGTAGGTGAGGCCTTGCCCCACCCAAGGGAGTGGGACAGGACAGTCTTTCCCCTTCCTATCAGGGCCTTGGAGTCGCAGGCCGAGTCCTTCTGAGGTCTCCAATCCAGAGTGGGAGGTCAGGACAGGAGAGAGCTGGCACCTCTCTGGAGCCCTGGCCTGAATGCAGGTGGGGCCGGGGAAGTCAAGGCATCCAGGGCCCTGTTCCTTTCCCTCCCACCCCTGGGGCCCGACCCCAGTACTGAGGACTCACACTTGAGAAGTGTTTTCCTGTCCACGGCTGGGGGCAGCACTTCATAGGAGCTCATCTTAATGCCTGGGGAGATGGGGGAGCTTTGCTGAGGACACTCTCACAGCCCAGCATCCTTCCAGATGGCATGGGCTTCCACGAGGCTCTTCACCTGGGAAAGGTGCACATGGGCAGGCAGGACTCTCTCTACAAGTGCCCAGAACTCCAACCACTGCCCAGTAGGGCTGTCCAACCCCCAGAATGCAGGTGAGTCTCCAGGGTCCCCAGGCCGCCAGGTACTGACCCTTCAGGAGGAGCTGATTGGTGAAGCTGAGACCCATGTCCAGCAGCCGGGTCCGGAGCTCCGCCAGGGTCTCTGGCAGCTGGAGGAAGCTCTGCTTCTCCTCACAGTTGGTGCCCATCAGGGGTTCCATGCAGGCTGGGAGGTGCTTCAGCCTGGGGAACTCCTGCGTGCAGGGAGTGGCCGGTGGTATCACCTGTTAGCCAGGGCCGAGGCAGATGCCAGGAACTCCTGCTTGTGGCCAGGGCTTGGTGGTCCCCAGACCATGGAGCAGGAGGAGAAGCTGCCCACTTTCAAACCTGGACATCTCTCTCCCCTCCTCCTGGTTGTTTAGACATCTTAGGTTAGGGTGTTGTCAAAGGTAGGGCCACTGTGGCCTAGTGCATTAAACAAAGTGGACTTTTGGAAAACAATGGGAAGAGAGTTTCTTTTGAGTCTTCAAATGCTTAGTGGAAAACCTTGCCAAATGCTTCCTATTGTGCATGGGACAAGGTGAGCAACAGCCCTAGAAATCTGCTCAGGGGTGTGATGGCTACTGAAGAAAGGGGATCTTGGCTAAGGGTCCCCAAGCACAGGGTTTGGGCAGCTCCAGGCGCCGCCCATAAAGAAGGCTGCTGCTACCCCCTCCCCCACCCCCCCACTAGCTACCCTGCCTGGCACCCTCTTGCAGCAGCACCAGATCAGGCTGTGGGGCCAGGCCAGGCCTGGGGAAGGAAAAGGGATTTCAATCCAGGCTGTCTAGACTGTTCCGCACTCCCTTCCAGCCCTGGCCTGGGGGAGTCTGGAGCAACTTAGACTGTGTCAGATGCCCAGAATCCCAGGGTGCATCCCCATCTGTTCCAGGGAACGGAAGGCAGGAAAGTTAGGGAGAGGCCGAGTGCTGAGGTGGAGGAAGAGGCCAGGGGTGTTGGTGTAAGCTCAGGATGGCTATGGAGGCTCCCTGAGGCAGAGGAATGGACAAAGTGATGCAGCCCCAAGCGCTGATCCCTTTATCCAAGGTCTGGGCAGATCCAGTGTATCTGTGGGTGGAGGGGTGGGGCCTTACCTGCAGAAATTGCTGGTCGCTCTGGTTGGTGAGCAGGGTGCGGAGCCAGATGCTGTCCCTTTCCAGCTTCAGGAGCCGGTTGTGGCTCTGCCGGATGGAGCTGCCCAGCTTCCCCAGGGCAGCTGCCTCCTCTTTCTCCACGAAATCCAAGACCTTCATTTGCAGCTGTGTGACCTCCTGGATGATCTCTGAGAAGCAGGCGTTCACCTCATCTCGTGTTGTCTGGATCATTTTCTTGGGAGGTGAGAGGGAGCATAGAGAGGCATCTCTGAGCCCCACCCTGGTGACCCCATCGTCATGGCCTGGAGCCATGCCTGGCCCCACACCATCTGCTCCAAGCCCTGAGAGTTCCCCTCAGCCCGATGCAGGGCACTGGGGAAGCCTGGACCTGGCGTGGGCCAACCTTACCGAGAGAAAGGCCACCTGCCCGCGGTGCTTCTGGCTGTCAGAAGTGATGATCAACATCTGGTTCTCCACGCTGGCCTGGACCTTCCGAACCTCGACCTGGGGTAAGAGGGTGGAGTGGAGGAGAGGGCCCTTGATTCAGAGAGGTAACCTAGGAGAAGTCCTTCTGCAAGCAGCCCCTTGTCAAAGCCCAGAAGAGACGTCCTTCTTACATTCCTCGAGAGGCGAGAATGAGAATGACAATGACCAGAGCTGGTGGGTAGACGGCCCAGTCTCACCCCCCTGCTCTTACTCTCTTACACCCTGAGAGTCTCCCTCCCATTCTTAGAGTCAGGTTCTCTGCTCCCCACAGTGATGACCTTTGGGTTTCAGGTCATGAGAAGGGGCTGTGGAAGGCTCGGTGGCTGGAGAGGCCTGGGAGGCAGTGGGTGGAGGAGGGGCGTATCAGATATGGAGCCCTGGGCTCCCTGGGGCAGCGCTGCCGGGCCCAAGCAGCACTGTGTCCCCAAGTCCTACATAAGCCTTGAGTCCCCACCTATTCCAGCAACGGGCGTTTTCATGTTCTGTAATGTATTCTAGAACTGTGCTATTCCTAGTGCCTGTCCATGAACTGTTGCTGACCCACAGCAAAAGAAGCAGCTCCTGCCAGACTGTAAATCAACACACGGCTTCCTTTGTTGAGAAAGTCTTGCTATGAAAACGTGGTCAGCTGAACTAAACAGTGTGGTGCGTTGGTTTACACTCTGGCACAAGCTCCTTGTTTGGCCATGGACCACTGACGGGGGCAAAGCTGGAATAGCACTGTTATGGAATATACGATAGAATGTCTAAAACGTAAGTATTCCACTATAAAAAGCGATAGAAATATATTAAACAAAATTGAGAAATAGAAAAAAAGGAAGGGATTCACCCACTCCTAACATGACTTGTTTGTATTTTGATATGTTTTATTTCCGCCTTTTCTTTTTCTGTTCAAAAAATTTAACATAGGATTCATACCTACAATTTAGGATCCTTATTCATTTAACTGGCCAGCACTTTTTCATGTCATGGCATGACCTTTGCTTTTTTTTTTGAGGAAGATTAGCTCTGAGCTAACGTCTGCCGCCAATCCTCCTCTTTTTGTTGAGGAAGATTGGCCCTGAGCTAACATCTGTGCCCATCTTCCTCTACTTTTTTGTGTGCAGGATGCCTGCCACAGCATGGCATCATAAGCAGTGTGTAGGTCCACGCCCCGGATCCAAACCAGTGAACCCCAGGCAGTGAAGCTGAGTGCGAGAACTTAACCGCTATGCCACCCAGCTGGCCCCTCATGATCATCATTTTAATGGCTGCACAATTTTCCTCTAAGGAAAGGTGTGGCAGGGCTTGAAACTCAGAACCATGGGTCCCCTGGCTCCTATCCTCCCACCCCCACCTCCTTGCGGGCTCGCTCCTCCTCCAGGGGGATGGTGTCGTGGTTCTTGTGCTCCTCCAGCAGGCAGGCCCCGCACACGCAGCAGCCCTCCGTGCGGCAGTACAGCCGCTGCAGCTTGCGGTGCTTCCGGCACAAGCGGCTCTTGAGGTCCCACACGGGCTCCAGCAGCTGGTGGTCCTGGAACACCTGGTCCTCAAAGTGGCTGCGCAGGTGCTTCTCGCACAGGGAGGCCATGCACTGCAGGCATGACTTGACTGACTTGAGTTTCTGGGGGGAACAGAAGTCGCAGGGCACATCCGTGGGCCCAGCCAGGTTCTGTGCTGACCCCAGAGTCTGGCCCTTGGCCTGGGTGAAGCAGTTCACCATCTCTTCCAGGATGCCATTCTTGCAGAGGCGTGGCCTGGAAGGGAAGGTCTCTCGGCACTGGGGGCAATAGGGCATCTCGTCCATGGTAGCCTGGTGGTCCCAGAAACCTTGCAGGCAGCTCATGCAGAAGTTGTGCCCGCAGGCGGTGGTGACTGGGTTGCGGAACACCTCCAGGCAAATGGGACAGAGGACTTGGTCCTCAAATGTGCAGAGATCGCTATTGTTACTCATCAGGAGCTGTCCTTGGGGAGGTCTTGAGGGCTGGGCAGGGGGCTGCAGGGCTGGGATGTGGTCCTGGACTGGCCCTGGGAAGACAGAGCAAAGCCATGCTGAAGCCAAGGCAGGAACTGAGGGGCCTTGGAGGGGCACACTAGTCCTTCTCTTAGAAGCAGCTGTCTGCCCATGGGGTACAGGGATTTTGTCATTGGTCATCCCACATTGGAGGCATAAATTGCGGATTGTGTTCTCCTTGTCCCAGCCCTAATTGCTGGAACAAATCCTGGACAAGAGGGTGGATGAGCAGAAAGTTACATAGTGACAAAGGAAAGGAGCCACTTCCTTGACCCTTCGGAAGGAAAGGTAGGAAGCACAGTACTTACGTAAAACTCTCTGCATGTCAAGGAGAGCCAGAGGCTTGGCTGCCCTGCGGTGGGAAGGAGAAGAAACTTTGGGTACTCAGGCACAGGGCCCTTGCCCCTGGTCCCAATTCACCAGCAGCTGGGAGGATCCCCATCAGTCCAGCATGCCCCCACCCAGCCCTTTATGTCTCTTGGTCTTACGTCTCTTGTCTCTGATGACCGCCTTCCCACCTTTCCCTTTGGCTGCTGTTTTGCCGTCTCCCTATCAAATTGGACCCCCTCCTTGAAGACCACCCACAATTTTGCTCCCTGATGTCACAATTCAAGCGTGATCAGCCCCAGTGTTCTGCCTGTGATGTCAGCAGGGTAAAAGTTGTGCCCCTGGACATGCCACGGTGCTGATGCAGTCTGCCCTTCCACCCTCAATTCTTTACTCCAGAGCCTTCATCCCAGGCGGGAGAGTTGCAGCTGCACCTGGGGCCACTTGCAGTGGACGTCAGGGACTCACCATACCAACCAGAGAAGGAAAATGGCAACTAAATGACAGTAGATTCTTGGGCAACTTGTTTAATCTCTCTGGACCACAGCTCTTCTCTGAGTATCAACAGAGTTGTTGTAGGAGATGATGTTTTAAGGCCCCTTCTTGGCCTAAAGTTGAATGATCCCAACATTATCTCATTGGTGATCCTAAATATTGTTGCTTCCACTCTGGTTCTGATTCTCAGAAGAAAAAAAGGGATGCAACCATCACCACTATCCATATCCAAAACTTTTTCATCACCCCTAACAGAAACTTTATAACCATTAAGCAATAATTCCTCATTTGCCTCTCCCTTGAGCCCCTGGTAACCTCTAATCTATTTTCTGTCACTATGAATTTGCCTATTTTAGATATTTCATAAGACTGAAATTATACAACATTTGTCCTTTTGAGTCTGGCTTATTTCACTTAGATAATGTTTTCAAGGTTTATCCATGTTATGTCATGTATCCAAATTTCATTCCTGTTTGTGGCTGGATCATATTCCACTATATACCACATTTTTTTTATCCTTTTATCTGCTGATGGACACTTGGGTTTCTTTTACCTTTTGGCTAGTGTGAATAATGCTGCTATGAAATAGGTGTACAAGTATCTATTTGAGTCCCTGCTTTCTTTTGGGTATATACCTAAGAGAATCACTTACAATCCTTAGAGAGACTGTAGGCTCTGTAGTTGTGTCTCCTTTTAACATTCCAGATGTCATTTGTATTGTCTTTTTCTGCGATGAGTCCCATTAGGAGTTTATCCATTTTGTCCATCTTTTTAAAGAATCAGCTTTTGGTTTTGATGGTTCTGTTGTATGTTTGTTTTCTATGTAATTGATTTCTGCTCTGCTCTTTATTATTTCCTTCCTTTTACTTTCTTTGGGTTGAATTTGCTGTTGTAAGTTCCTGAGATGGACATAATGATTTTTAGCCTTTCTTACCTGTTTTTTTTTTTTTTTTTAAAGATTGGCACCTGAGCTAACATCTATTGCCAATCTTCTTTTTTTTCTTTCTTCTCCCTAAAGCCCCCCAGTACATAGTTGTGTATTCTAGCTGTAGGTCCTTCTAGTTGTGCTGTGTGGGATGCCCCCTCAGCATAGCTTGATGAGCAGTGCTGGGTCTGCGCCCAGGATCTGAGCCAGTGAAACCCTGGGCCACTGAAGTGGAGTGCATGAACCCAACCA
Organism: Equus asinus; assembly: GCF_041296235.1. Lineage (NCBI taxonomy): Eukaryota > Metazoa > Chordata > Mammalia > Perissodactyla > Equidae > Equus > Equus asinus. Next base: position 55,539,288 of record NC_091802.1, on the reverse strand, counting down.
CTCAGCCACGGGTCTGGCCCCCTTTCTTACATGTTAATAAATACACACACATACATACATACATAGATACATACATACATTTTCCTATTGTGATTTCTTCTTTGACCCATGAATGATTAAAAGCATGTTGCTTACTTTTCAAAAATACAGGTATTTTCTAATATTTTTTATTATTGATTTCTAACTTGATCCACTATAATCAGGTAATATGCTCTGAATTAATCTTTCCAATTTTTTTTTATTTTGGGGAAGATTAGCCCTGAGCTAACTGCTGCCAATCCTCCTCTTTTCGCTGAGGAAGACTGGCCCTGAGCTAATATCCATGCCCATCTTCCTCCACTTTCTATATGGGACGCCTACCACAGCATGGTGTGCCAAGCGGTGCCATGTCCACACTCGGGATCCAAACTGGTGAACCCCAGGCCGCCGAAGGAGATCGTGCATGATTAACCACTGTGCCACTGGGCCAGCCCTGAAGTTTTTTGAGACTTGCTTTATGGCTCAGAACATGGTCAATGTAGGTAACTGTTCCACATGAACCTAAAAATTCAGAATGTGAATGTAGTTGTTCAATGTATGTTCTACATATTTCAGTAATGAAATTTGGAAATCATTTGTTAAAAGCATCTGTATCCGTCTTGGTTTTTTGGTCTACTGTAACAGTTACTGAAAGATGTGACAAAATTCCTAGTATTATTATGGATTTGCCTATTTCTCCTTTTAGTTCTATCGTTTTTGAGGCTAGATCATTAGATGCACACAAATTTATGATTATGTTTTCCTGGTGAATTGTAGTTCACCATTATTGATTTTTCTTTTTGTTTTACTTATTTTTATTTTTTTCCTTTTTCTCCCCAAAGTCCCCCAGTACATAGTTGCATATTCTTCGTTGTGAGTCCTTCTAGTTGTGGCATGTGGGACGCTGCCTCGGTGTGGCTTGATGAGCAGTGCCATGTCCACACCCAGGATTCGAACCAACAAAACACTGGGCCGCCTGCAGTGGAGCACGCGAACTTAACCACTCGGCCACGGGGCCAGCCCCTGATTTTTCATTATTAAATTTCTTTCTTCCTCTCTATTATCTTGGTAGTTACACTTTTATTATTTTTTGGGTAGTTACCTGAGAAATTATAACATGCATTCATGGTTTATCAAAGTCTAATATAAAGCTTTATTTTTATCTCTTAGAGAAGCCAAAGCCTTAGAATACTTTAATTCATTTACCTCATCCCAACTTTCATTATTGTTGTGTATTTTAATTGTCTTTATGTATTTTTAAAACTTAAGGCACTATTAATGCTTAAATGCCAATATTTATTTGGATCAATCCACGTATTTACATTTTTAATTGCTCTCCATTCCTTCCTATGCCTCTAGCTTCCATCTGGGATCCTTTCCTGTCTTCCTGAGGAACACCTTCAGTATCTCCTTTAGTATAGGCGTGTAGGTGATGAATACTCTGAGGTTCTGGTTGTCAAAGATGCCTTTATATCCTCTTCATTCTAAAGGATACTTTCATGGGTGTTGAATTCTAGGTTGGCAGCTATTTTCCTTCAGCACTTTAGAGATTCGATTCCACTGTCTTCTGGTTTATATTTTTCACTTGAGAAGTTGGCCGTCAGTCTTATTGCTGCTCCTTTTTTCCCCCTCTTCCGACAGCTTTTATGATTTTCTCCATATTGCATTTTCCTCAGTTTTATTATACTATATATATGTGTGTGTTTTATTTATCTTGCTTAGAATTTGTAGTGATTCTTGAATACATGGCTGCCTTCCAAGTATGCCAATGGGGCTTGATTCTAGCTTGGCATTTCCACCCTTCTGTGTCTGCCCAGGTTCTGATGAATGTCCCCTGGTCATTAGAGCAGCTCCTTGGCTGTCCTCTCCCTACCTCCAGCCTTCTCCTCTCCCATTTGGTGTCCTGCAGGCCTCTGTGACTCAGCTTTGACTGTCAGTGCTAAGCACAGATCCTGGCATTTGGTGGCTGTGTAGCACATGGCAGCAAATAAACAGACGTTTGCTCTAGCCCTGTGACGGAGGTGACAGACCTGAGCAACAATAGCTGTTGGTGATAGGCTAACCATCCTTCCTGCACCAGTCAACCACACCCTTCTCCAACTTCAGGGTCTAGTTCAAGAAGTCTGTCGAGCCTTCCAAATCCTTCTTTTTCAAATATGTACTTATTGGCTATCCACCACAACTGAGCAAAGCAGGGCATATTTTGAGGATGTTTTGCTCTTTGATTTGCTAACTGTTATCAAAATGATATCAAACTGTTATCAAAAGTTATCAGAATGAAATATGAGTGGAAGCAATAGCCCAATTTTGGACATAAAGCAATCCAGGAATATCTGAGGGAACTTGCTCAGACTTTCCTTATAGAAAAGCTAACAAAAACAAACTATAAATCTTCTACCCATTTTGTATGTGTTTTCTTAGAAATAATTAACAGAAAACTGACTTCAGTTAAAAATGCACAAATTTAGATATATGAGACTTGGATTTTCAGCTGCCAAATTTGACTTGGGGAAAATAAAAATAGATGAGATAATAGCCACAAAAGAAAGCCCACAAGGGCAAAAGCTGGAATTGGTTAAATTGAATTAAATTTCCACCATAAAATCTCATGGAAAACAATGATCTTAATGAAAATGTTTTTAAGGAAAAATGAAAATAGAAAACTTAGAAACAATTTAATTGCACTACATAGAAAATTTAGAAACAATTTAATTGCACTGCACAGAAAACTGGCTTAATACGGAGTAACAGTTCACTCCAGGGACAAGCTTTACTGAGGAAAATCTTTCTGTGTGGTATGATTAAAAATTTAGCTCTGGGCTGCCACCTGGGCTTTATGACTGAATAGATTCAGCAATACTCAAATGATCTGTTGCAAATATTAATGCTGTATGGAGCCTCTGGCAAGCCCCGACTGGAGAATCACCATGCAGAACTCCAGGGTTTTGGGAGAGCCATGACTTCTTTTGCAGATAACTCTTCTCCTTTTGAGAAACAGCTCCTGCCACCTAACCATGGACGTCAAGTGACCATGGCTGCTGTCTAACCCACCAACCCAGTTTGAAGAGTAATTAACATAGCCCAGAAATAGATGTAACTGTCTCTCAGGCCCCAGAATAATGACTGTTGGCACTGTCTTATGTTGAAGAGAGAGCAAGATCGTCTCTGTTTGTGTAAGAGTGGTTGCATCTTGATACGTGGAGACATAAAGTTGCTTTTACCCTTGTATGGAAGTTCCAATATGCAGAGCAGCACGTATGTGGATGCTGACCAGCCAGAGGTGGGCAGAGCTGGTTACTGTTCTCTCTCAGCCCCGACCCATCCTCCAGATGCTGCCCTGTGCTCTTGGGGCTGGAAAGCTGCCAAGCCCATTTCTCCTTTACCAGCTCGCTCCCTGATAGGCTTGCCTGTAGGGAACGTGAGAGGGAGACTGCAAAGCTAGGGGAAGAAAAGGAGGGATGTGCTCCTTCCTGTTATCACAGAAACCACAGCAACGCAGCTTCACTCTGGCAGCAATAGCTGGTTCCAGTAGTGTCGGTTCACTTGCAGTTTTACCACTCCTAGAGCCAGTCTCACTGGGCCCCTCCCTCCTTCTCCACAGGGGCCCTCCTCCGAGCTGCTACATTTTAATAATCCCAACCTCTTCTCATTGCTCCTGTCCTGGGAGCTATAACTGCATCCTGCAATCACTGCATCTGTGACACCTCCGTCCCCCCAGCTCTTTCCTTTCCCCACCATTGTTGACAGCTGCTATGGTCTCCGTGTCTGTTGGACCCTGGCTGATACAATCACATACCTTGTTCACTAACTTTGTGTGTAGACGCCGCTGTCTCTCCACTGTAAGCACCCTATGGGAGGGGACCACCTAACGCCTTTTGAGGATCCCACACCCTGCCTGAGGCCTGAAATGATCAACTCTTAACTCGTTGGTTACTTCATTCTCACCTCACATTTCCTACTCAACCTCTTCCTTGCTGAGAAAACCGGCACCTAGTCACTTTCTTCCAGGAACTTTTTTCCCTTAAAAGCCATCTCACACTCCTCCCCTTGACTCTGCCCCGCTCTCTGGTGGGTAGCCCATCTGTCCCACCTTCTGTTTCCAGCACTCTCCAGGGCCTCTCAGATTCGGTAAAATGAGAGCAGGAGGAAGAAGGCCCGACACGCCCTCAGGCAGTTTTAGCAGCAGGAGAAATGAGGACTTTGTAGGCAGCTCTGCTGAAAAGGTGCAGTGAAATTCATCTCCTGAGGACAGTGTGATGATCACCAAAGCGACAGTGGAAACCAAGGAGCTTGCCGAACTGGAAAACATACACCAAAAGCTACAAGATTCACAAGTTTGTTTCATGTCTTTATTGACAAAAAAAAAGGTCACAGCATTTCAGACTTTATTCAAACACACAAACGGTAACAAGGGGCACCCACAAGTGACAGGCATGGTCCCTAATGTCTGGATCAAAGGCCATGCTGGAGGGTGTGGGTGTCCTCTCAGCCCTACTCCCTCAGCATCTCTGTTCCTTCTTCTCCCACATCTTGCTGACACCCCTGAGATCAGTTAACTGTGTGGAAACAAAGTCACTCTAGAGGTTGGACCCTACCTCACTGCCAAGGAAAAAGCAAGTTCTGAGGAAAAGAATAAGTGAGCTAATTTGTCTGATATCACTCAGGAGAGGCAAGGCTGCTCCTGGGCCTGGCCTGCATCACCCGCGGCCCCAGACCTGGGCAGAGAAGCAGGAAGACACTCCCTGCTTGGCAGCACTGGGCAGCTGGAGGGTGTGGGGCACTGGTCATGTGACACCCCCAAACCAATGCCAGATCTCTCTCTGAGGTTATCAGCCAGACTCTCCCAGGGGCACATGGCTTTCAAGAAAAACACCAACCTGGTTCATAAGGGGCTTGGGTAAAATACTTTTCCAGAAACCTTAAGAAATGAATCATCCTCAGATTTCTGGAGCATTGGAAAAATTTAAATTATCACTTGGGGGCCGTGAGCAGGGAAACTTGGTGATAGCCAGCCCTCTAGGAGAGCAGAAATATCACTATGTCTGCTTCCAAGAACACTTAGCAAGGGGCTCAGGAGTCTTCTTACAGGGCCCACTGCGGAATTCCAAAAAGAGAAACGAAAGTAACAACACGTTCCTGCGGGGCTTGCCCACGTCTGCCCTCCAGCCCTTCTCACGCCTTCTTGCCGGCTCGGGACCAGAGGCTGATTATCAGGCATCGAGCCCCAGGAAAGCAAATCTGATCAGGCACAAGGCCCCAAATGAAGCTGCTTTTCCTCCTTTCAGTCTGATGTCACTTCCTCGAATTGGCCAAAGAGCACCTCTTCCAAAGTCTTCTCTCCTACTCTGGTCAGAGCAGCTTGATGCACTCAGATCTTTTTTTTTTCCTGAAAGGTGATAGGATGGATGCCTGCAACCTTTTTGAAAAGGTGACTACTTTGACTGTAGGTAGAAGTGTCTCTAATATTTTACAGCTGTAAAAATCTTGGGCATGGGCCAGACTTCAGAGGTGCCAACACGCAAGCTCACGTTGGTGTGCAGACACACGTGTATCAGCAGACACCGTTGCACACATTTCTATCCTACTCTATACACAGAGAAATAAGGTCAAAGTGAGAATCCTGGAGAAGAGTCGCGCCATCTGGGCATGGGCAGGTTACAAGCTCAAAAGACATTTGGCACAGTCAATAGTCATTTCCAAAAATTACGACCCCAGACCCACCCAGTAAAGAGTTAAGCTGCGGAGCAGAGAACCTCAACCGCGAAGGGATCCAGGAGCGAACAGCTTGAGGTGGCTTTTATAGATGGAGCATTCCTCAGAGGCACCTTCCCCTTCTCTGGACCATGTGCCACACTCTGAAAGTCATCTGGGGAAAAATAAGGATTCTCCGGCCCCTCTGCATTTAACAACTGCTCACAAGACTCAAGATTTCAGAAAAATCCAGATATAAGCTCTGTGGTCACAGCCCAAAGGAGGGCTCTGCTCCCCACCATCAAACGAGCATTTGATCCCTGATGACATGGCACTCCATAGAAAGAAGTGATGGTGAGGGGTGGGGTCAGAGATGCAGGGAGTCCTCAGACTGCCCGGCAAACGTATACACACTACTGGGGATTGTGTGGGGTCACAGACGAGGCTGCAGGGTAGGTTGGCCAAGGTTAGAAACCAAGAAGAAATACAAATATCACACGTTCAGTCAAGGCATTTCCAAGAGACAATCACAGAAATAACAACACTTCTGGATACTACAACATAACACATTTGGCAACTTACAAAGAAACAGCTGTCCCCACCCCAAGCCATCAGAGGGCCCAAAGTCCCTTTATCCTTGGACCAGTTTAAAAAGTCAGGGAAGGAAGATGAGCCAACGGAGGGCAGGAAAAGGCTGCAGAAGCAGGTACACCAAATACCTAAAGCTCCCATCTGTCTGTCTGATTCAGTGCAGGATGCCGCCTGCCTCCACCCTCTTCTTGGGAACAAAGCAAGCTATGTGGAGGGTCCAGGCTGCTGGAGACAAATGACACAAAGCTGAACATGGTGGCAGCCAAGTGCCGTAATCCAGATCAACCATCCCCAACCTCCACCCACAACCAACGACACCCCATCCTCCCCTTCCTCAAAGAGGCTTTGGTCACAGGAATGTGGGGTACTCTGGCAACTCTACCCTTTATCCAACACCTCAATTCAACTTGATAAACTGAAGCTAGAATCCTCTGCATCTGCTCCATTACTCTGGGTGTATAGGAGGGGAAAGATAGTGTACAAACAGCTGCCAGTGTCCAACATGGCACACTCAGGTGAAAACATGGCACAGCTCAGGGACAGCCCTCTTCCATTTGCTCCAGCTTCCCTGAAGTAGGCATGTGCAAGGAGCCAGGTGTTCCGCTTCCCATCCCCCAGATCCCCTAAGGGCTCCAACTGGGAACCCAGCCCAGCTGCTGCTATAAAGATTTCTCATAACACTGGCTAAGAAAACAAAAGGTTTTTGAAAAGGTATTCTGCAGCCGGAAGGTGTATCTGTCTTCGGGTTCCTGGGAGTGGGGCTGGGGGTGGGGTTCCTTTGGTTTTGACCGGAATACTTCTCCACTGGGAGGCCAGGCTCAGCTTCGCTTCGCAGGAGCTCGGTTACTGTACAGGAGAGGAGCAAGATTGGACTTCACGGAGGTGCTCTGCTGTTGCTTTCTGGATGTTCAGGATTCTGGAATTCACATCCGAGATCCTCTCTCCTGAAGAATCTGGAAGTGGAAGATGGGGGAGAGGGCTGAGGCTCAGACTGGATGCAGACTGCTTTTAGGCTGAGGCTGCTAAGCAGACTGCTGAGGGAAGAGACCGCCAGCCGCTTTCCACTGGAGCCCGGGGAGCAGCACACAATCTTCGCCATCCCAGGAGGCGGGGCAGCCTCCCCTGAAGTTGCCGTAAAAGATGCGCAGCCCACGGCTGGGCCTCAAGTTTACATGCTGCTGGACCGCTTCTCGCGTGCTACCGGCCCAAGGACATGGGTCAGGTTCGCCACGTGTTGGTGATTTAAAGTGTCTGTGTGCACGTGTGTGTGTGTGAGGGCAGAGTGGAGGAAGAGAAGACAACAGTGTCCGATTTTCCAGTAACTTGGGGGGAAGTCAGAAAAGTAACCAAATACCTCGTCTCTTGAGGCAGCAAAAAAATAAAACAGTTTCAAAGATAAAGGCAAAATACTTTCCAATTTTAAGTTTCAGAATTTTCACCTTGTGGTATTTAGTGGCAATAAGCTTTCTTTTTCATTGATTTGACAGAGTCTGGGAAAACTCTGCCCTGTTTCAGTCTGCGTTTCCTAACTAAAGGCCCCTGTCACTGCTCCATAAATCCTGATTTCAATTACAACAGTCAAAAGCCCAATATGAAGGGGAAATGAAAGCTGGCTGAGAAGGAAAGGGAAGAAGCGATGAACGCCAGGTCAGGCAAAGCCCAGAGCCACAGACAAAGCTGGGGAAGTGACTTCTTACCTTCGCCTTTTCACTCGGCTCTATGACTATGCCATTGGTAGAATTATTTAGTTCTCTGGAGACGACACAGAGGAACTCTGCCTGATCCTCATTGCCATAGTTATAGGAAGATCCAATGCTGATCAGCTGGTAAGACAAGAACGTGGGGAACACACGGTGATCTTAAAATACTGAAGTGCCACACGGATCAAACCCTCCTCCTGACTGAACTTCCTAGTCCCGCTTCTCAAAGGATGAAGAATTCCCGGGGACTATCCAGGCCCCAGGGGAGAGCTGGCTCTCAGTTATTCATCAGGGCATCATCAACAAGGCTTCCCCAAAGAAGAACAGTCTGAGTTCTGCCACTGTCCCCCTCACCCAAGCACTGAAACAACCCTAAAGGCAGCAACTAAGATTAACATGGTGCCGTTCCCTCTAGCAAACGCTGGGGTGAAACAGAATGTTTCTGTGAATGAAAATGGATGCCTGCCTCAGCCAAAACAACGACACAGAGCTGGCTCATCTTTAAGCAGAAGTCCCAGACAGGAGGCAGGCACTCGACAGGCTCTGGAAAGCATCAAGCAAATCACTAAATAGCTACTGTAAGCCACGCGCTGCTGGTACTTTTAAGCTTTTTGGGGAATTGAATTTAGGATTTAGTTCTAAATAGGAAGTCCACATGCACAGGGAGAAGCTGAGCCCGAGGGTGAGGCTGTCCTGGCCAGGGCACGGGGCCTCAGCTCGGCTGGCTGTACGAGGGCTACAGACACCTCAGCCTTCCTGCGCCTAAACTTCCTCGTCCATATGACGGAGTGGATGGGAGAATACTCTCCTCCCACAGGACATTAACACGATGAGGAAAATAAGATAAAAAATCATTCATTAGTTTCACAAAGAACACTTTTAAAAAGTTTTCAAAATATCCTTTGCTTAAGACTTTCTATCAGGGGAAACACTTCTGGAGTGGAAGTACAGCCCCACACCTGAACAAGAACTAGGTTGGCACACACAGGCAGACTCGCTTCTGCAGTGGAAGGTAAGTGTGAGGAGAAATCCAGTGAAGACAGACACCTGTGTATCTGATCTATAACATAATACTGTTAACACAGAGAGTAACTTTTATTTTAGAAAGTAAGCTTATGGTGACAGTTCAACTGGCCTCTTAAACTCTACATAAACACAGGCACAATCCGTTTAAACGATCCATTCCATTCACGCTCAGCCTCCGTGTGTTTTGAAGACAACAGATGAACAACTCTGCCATCTAATGGCAGAACTCTGACTCTCAGTCGCTTTGTTCTGATGCCTCAATTATAAGCACGAAGCTGAAAGAGCAGAAATCAATAGACTGACAGGAAATGCCCATGCCACACTTCTCATTGCGTTTGATTCCTTTCACATCACACCCGTTCCCCTGGCTTTTGACAGTGGATTAAAGATACTCAGACCGATACAGTTCGGACCCTTGGGTAAGCAAAGGAAAGGTTGTTGTTGAATTCTAGTCTTCTTTAGGTACTTATTCTAGAATGTCAGTGAGTACTTTTGAAAGGAATCCTTCTGAGGGAAAAAAGCCAGAGAGGCATTTTCAAGCCTAAACAAGCTGACTGGTTCCTTTGGGGCACATCAAGCTGAAACTTTGGCTATGAAGCTGGGAGGCACCACACTATTCTCAATTCTCCCCAACTCATCATGTACCGAGTCCAAGTACGTCACATACTTGGTGCACAAACAATCCACCCCAGCGGCTCTCTTTTCCCGTGTTTCTGAATGGGATCACACCGGGCCCTCCTGAACTCCCAGGGTGATTAACCGGCTACAGACAGTGATTGTTGGAAGAGTGTGGACTCCTAGGCTGAGCTACACGGTTGCTACTACCTAAGAAACATACCTGCTCGAATTTCCAACCATCGGACATAGTGGAGACCATCTGGGTAAGCTCCTCCTCTTGGCACTGCAGGACTCTGTACACGTGCTTCACGGGGCCCTGCGACAACCACAAACTGACCGTGAGGAACAGTTTCAAGGACACAACAGTTTGCAGCTGCCATGGTGAGGCTCTTCAGAAGAGTAAGGACTGAAAGGAGTTTGCTTGGAATTTTTTTCTTGGCAGCCATCCACTATTCCCTTTTACAAGCAGCACTGTAGTTTTTCAATAGAACCTTATCCAAGGGAAGAAAGAAAATAAAGGGTCCAAGAACATGAATCAGAGGGCAAAATAATCCTGAACTTCGGAGAGAGGAATCAGGTGAGCGACCATGCGGATAAACTTAGACTTCATCTATTTCCCTAACTAGAAAGTAGAGTAAAATTACTTTGGACAAGAAAGCCACATGTTCTTCTGAAGTCATTCATATCTGCATATATGGTGAAAATGTAGACCATATTTTGATTGAGTCAGAGCGATATCTTTCTATGGGAATAATACATTAATAGGAATCCCATAGTGTACAAACGTCGAAGCTATTTGTACCCTCTGCTGAGGCTGCCTGAAAGAGGAAGTGTTTCAGGGTTACATGGTAACATTCCTGTTATAGAAATGTGGTATAACAAAAAACAGATATTTGGTCTTTGTCCCTGGTTCCTGTCCCTGGTTTAGAGCTCCTAAAACCTTTGCAATCTCCTGAGTGATAGAAGTGTCTTTTTTATGCTAATGACCGGTCACCAGAAAGACCTATCCCACTGCCTGACCTCGGGGAGGACGGAGGGGTGGAGATTGAGTTCAGTCACCAATGGCCAATGATTTAATCAATCATTCCCACATAATGAAACATCCTTAAAAACTCCTAAACGACAGGGTTCAGGGAGTTTCCAAGGTGGCAAACATGTCCAAGCACTGGGAGGGCAGTGCAGGAGGACAGCTGCTCCTGCGCTCAGGACCCTTCCAGACCTTGCCCTGTGTATCTCTCCATCTGGCTGTTCATTTGTACCCTTGACAATAAACTATAATAGTAAGCATGGCACTTTCCTGAGTTCTGTGAGTCATTCTAGCAAATTACTGAACCTGAAGGGTGTGTCGTGGGAACACCTGAATTTGTAGCCACGTCAGACAGAAGTGTGGGTAGCCTGGGGACCCGGGACTGATGACTGAAGTGACGGTGGTCTTGTGGGACTGAACCCTGAGACCTGTGCTGTCTGACACTAACTCTGGGCAGTCAGTGTCAGGATAAGACTGAACTGTTACACATCTAGCTGGTGCCAGAAATTCAGAGAGAAGTTATTTGCTGGTCAGACTCAACTCTCTAGAACTCACATTAGAACCAGAGGCCAGGGGCTGTCCCCGTGGTCGAGTGGTTAAGTTCGTGTGCTCCCCTGCAGGTGGCCCAGTGTTTTGTTGGTTCAAATCCTGGGCGCGGACATGGCACTGCTCATCAAGCCATGCTGAGGTGGCGTCCCACATGCCACAACCAGAAGGACCCACAACGAAGAATATACAACTATGTATCAGGGGGCTTTGGGGAGAAAAAGGAAAAAAATAAAATATTTAAAAAAAAAAAAGTGAGAACCAGAGGCCAAAGGGCTGAGCAGCGGAAATGGACGCCCTAAAGCGGCAGCACAAGGCCCTCCACCTCATCCACCGGAGAACCCCTCACCCTTGGGACTTGGACTTGGCCCATGGGGCAGTGGAAGCCAAAGTCAGGTGAGGGCGCTGCAGGGAGGCACGCTCACCAGATGGATGGTCCCGTCCACAGGAAGACAATTAAAGGCACCCAGGAGGACCCAGTGTTCAGCAGTCTGGGACCACTCAGTGGTGGGTCTAAAGGCTGCACATTCCCTGCCTGCCCCAGAGGGCACGAGGCATTTGCTACAGCACAAACAGCAACGATGCCCAGTCATGGAGAGAGGGGTCAGTTATGTTCCATACGATTCTAAGAAAATATGGACTGTTTCCTTAAGAACGATGAAAACTTAGTATTTTTTCAAAAGGACGAGTTGGCTTCAGTCATCTGGAAAATTAGTTTTAGAACGACTCACTACTTGGGAAATGCTGGATAAATAAAAGCAGCTACTGACTAGTGAGGGCCACAGCCCGCAGCATTACACCCTCCTCCTCTAGTCTTCACTGCAGTCCTGGAAGGCAGGACTCCCTTCTGCATGTGGGACACCGTGTCAGACAGCAGCATCTTCCCGACCTGTGCAGCGATTAAGTGGATTGGAGGTAGAGCTGGGCCTTGAGCCCAGGTCTGCCTGATAACACTGTATTCTTTCTTCTATGCTTTCTTCTTCTAAGCAAGGTACAGCTATCATTAATTAACCAAGGTACTAAGATAAAAAAAATTTCCTTCCATATAAAATATAGGACAGATCTTCTGAAGATTTCAAGTGCTCTAACCACACGCTTTGGAAACAACTAGGTATTTTATATTACAAGACTCAGAGCATCATAAAAGACCTATGCTACTAGCCACAGCTGTCAAAGTCCCAGATATTTAAGATGTCTGTATTGTCTCTTTATTTTTCTTATTTTATTTTCTCACCAGTAAACCACTGGTGCTCCCAAATGCACCAAGACTACTCACCTAGCAAAAAATATTATCGGAAACAGCAAAGAAAGAGAATGGTGGCAGCCACTAAAAGAGATGAGAGGTCACTGAAAAAAGGTGGGGTAGGACCCCCACATCTTGGGCTTTGCCTGAATGTCTACCACATGTGTCTCCTTTAAACATAGACAAGTTGGGGCCGGCCCTGGGGCCAAGTGGTTGAGTTCTCGGGCTCCGCTTCGGCGGCCCAGGGTTTCACCGGTTCGGATCCTGGGTGCAGACATGGAACCACTCATCAGTCCATGCTGAGGCGGGGTCCCACATACACAACTAGAAGGACCCACAACTAAAACATATACAACTATGGACTGGGGTGGGTGGGGTGGGCTTTGGGGAGAAAAAGGAAAAATAAAATCTTAAACACAGACAAGTTAAAGGAGATAAGGTATCTGAAGAGACAGCCATGGAAATCCACACACAGCCAACTTCACCTTAAAGCCACGTGCAATTAAGTGCAAAAGAGGGTATCTTTGAACATCAAATCCATTGCCCAGAGTTTCACTAAATAAAAAGGACAGATGGAAGATCAATTAACATCAAAAAGGTCTTGACATTCCTAGAAGAAAAAAGCTTCCAACTGGGTATAAATCCACAAGCCTTCAGAATCTAGAGGACTAATTAACTTAATTGCTGTCATCAAATAGAAATCTTACAATGTTCTCAAGGAATTAGCTAATGGCAAAGAACTGAGAATGTTCAGGTGCGAGGATTTGAATGGTTTCAAATTACATAATTCATGGTACCATCAAAATTTATACTAAGCAATCAAAAGTTTTTTGGAACATGGAAAATTGAGGATAAAGCTAGATTTTCAGAATGTCTAAGCTATTAAATATCTACAATAGCAAAAGATGACATGTAAATATAATATGAGATGGCAAAAAGATTGGTGACAATAGATCATATTTCAAACGGTGATCTGTAAGCCTACTACAAATTCGTCTCTGAACATTAAAAAGGAAACTTTCAACTACTGGCCGGAGTGAAGAGAACAAGCCCTTCTTTCCACCTTTGCAAAGTGCTGAAGATAAAATGGGTAAGAGAGTTCATTTTTTATCACTGGTGTAGTTATTCATCTAGAAAATTCCATTTAGAACCAGATAACTTTGATATATGAAGTCTAACAGGAAGAGCAAGGAATGATTTTTTACTTTTGAAAAGAAAAATCGCCTTCTTCTTAATCACATGAAAATTCTACAGTGCAATGGGTAAGATCTCAAGAAAGCACCCACCACCAGTCTCCGATGGGATAAGAAGCAAGATGCTGCAAGACAGATGGTCACAGCGGAGTCCCATTCTGCCGTTACTGCAGTTGTACTTTCTTAAAACAGAGCCTAAATACATGAAAAGGAGCATCTTTCTGCTGGACTTCAAGCTTCTCGAGGGCACAGACCTTCTCTTATTAGTCACAGAATCCCAAGGGCCTAACAGAAGCCACTGGGGCCACTTAAGACACATGACGGATGATGTGACATAAAATAAGCCAAGTATGCCCTACTGTCTTCCCTTCTCAAAGTAGGTGGCAGATTGTTTCATTTTTGTTACTATATCTACTGAGTTAGTATAAAAATCCAGACTTCATAACAAAAAAAGAAGCTTGGTATTATTTTTCTCAGAAGCATGAGTCATAAGCAGCTTCTAAAGTCTACACCATGAGGCGGGTTTCAAGTGGCTGTCAGGAGCTGGATGTGACGTGGTCACACGTTAAAGGCTGGCCAACAGGTGGAAGCAAGACCCCGTTCTGTCTTTACGTGGAGGGAGACAGCTATTCTGTCTGAGAGAACAGGTTTTGGACTTAAAGTGCAGTGGGCTCCTCCCACTGCCATATGGTGAGCAGCCACAACCTCCCCATTCTTCTAAGGGGACATGGGCTGTTTCGTTTTCTTTATTATTTTTCCTTCTCTATTTCCTTGCTCTGAACAAGTCTGGAGGAGTATGCACTGTCTGCCTGACAGATGGACCGTGTTCCACACAGACCTTCAGCTCCAAGGGGAGAGGCAGGGCTCTCGCCAAGCAGCACATCATCCTTTGCAAATCACACCCAGACACATGGACAAAGACAGCCACTTGAGATACTTTCCCCTTAAGAGTTCAAAACCCATTACTTGTGAAGTTCTGTTCTCATTGTCCCGTATCCTTTCCTTTACCAGGCGCACCAGAGATGCAATGTTGTAAAACTCCGCTTCTTCCAGCACACCTAGAGAAAGGACGAAACTGTAGTTAGAGGTGTGTGCGAACTCCCCGGCAAGCGGCAGGAAGAGGCCGGAGCTGACGTGTTTGCTAAGAACTGGATCTTTCAGGCGCAAGTTTAGTCTCCCTCCTTCAGCCTGCGGAACGTTTCTTTGCTGCTTAGGGTGAACCCACTACCTTTTCCCCAATGAAACTGAGTGAAGCACAAGGGTCTGCTCTGCTCACTTCATTTCCCCGCTACGGGTCCTCACCTGACGCCTTCCTCGACCCTCTCTGCACCTGCCCATTAGCTGCAGGACATCCTTGCCGTATGTCACTTAGTTCCTGGAACTGTTCCACTGGTTAACTCCTGAGCTTGCAATTTTTACCCAGTTTGTCCTAAAAATGACCAAGGGTGGGTGTGTGTGTGTAAGTTTATGTGGCCTAAATTTAATAGGATGCTTATTATTTCAGCAATATATAAGGCAATCATTGAAAGAATCCCATGTGAAACAAAATCAAATGCTTTAGGACAACTAAATGGGATGTGTGACCCTATACTAGGAAAACACTTGCTATAAAGGCCATTATTGGAACAATTGACAAAATTGGAATATAAGCTATAGCTAAACATATTATCAATATTAAATTTCCTGGATTTTTTTTTTCTTTTTTCTGAGGAAGATTTGCCCTGAACTAACCTCGGCTGCCAATCCTCCTCTTTTTTTGCTTGAGGAAAATTAGCCCTGAGCTAACATCTGTGCCAATCCTCCTCTATTTTTTCGTATGTGGGACACCTCCACAGCATGGCTGATGAGTGGAGTAGGTCTGTGCCCAGGATCCAAACCTGTGAACCCAGGGCACCGAAGCGGAATGTGCAGAACTCTAATCACTTGGCCACGGGGCCTGGCCCTAAATTTCCTGAATTTGAGAACTGTCCTGTGGTTATGTAACAGAATACTCTTGTTCTTGGGAAATACATATTGAAGTATTAAGGGGGTAAAGCCTATAATCTGTTCTCAAATAGTTCAGAAATAAAAACGGGGCGGGAGGGGGAGAGGCAAGAGAAGGAGAGAGAATGGGTAAATGATAATGCAAATATGACCAAAAAATGCTAAAAGTTGGTGAATCTGGGTAAAGGGAGTTCTTTGTACTATTCTTGCCCTTTTCTCTAAGTTCGAAATTATTTCAAAATAAAAAGTGTTTTTTTTAAAGGTATTAGAAAAAATGCTTAAGATTCCTCTTTTCAAGAGCCAAGATTCCCCATGAGTTGGTAATTGCTGAAGATAGATGGTGGGCGCATGGGATTTATTGTACTATTCCTGTGACTTCTGTATGCATTTGAAATGTTAAGGAAAAAAAAAGAGGGCCTTAATAAAAAGAGAGCGCGAGTTTTCTTTTCACTGGTTGAAAGGGAGGTGTTCTGCAGTCACTTCATTAGCCAGCACAGCCATTACGGCTTTCTCACTCAGAGCTACAGCTCCCAGATCAGGGCGCCCTGGAGTTAGGGACAGGTCCCAGTCTTCAACTGAACGCCTTCGGTGAGACCAAGCCAAGCCTTTAGAAAGCTCTCTAGACCCACTTACAGCCCAGATGCCCTACAAACCAAAAAGATGAGGCAACCCAGGATGCACCTGACAATGGACTGGAGGATGAATTAGGTCAGCTGCAAAAATTTACAAGGAAGCGTGAGACTAGTCTTAAAAGAAATGAGGCCAAGCCTTTATATTTTTTACAGCTGCAAGTTCAAACTAAAATTGAAAATATAAATAAATAAATGTCAGAGATGTGTTGTTTCAGGCTATGGACGTTGACTGCTGGCACAGAAGTAAATGTAAAAAGGGATCCTGGCAATTTCGCAGGTTTGAAAAAACCTCCTGAAGCTATTTACAATGCTGAGCTACCTACTTCCCTTCTCAGTAAGGAGGCTGAACGAGCCCAATGGGGCTCCCTTAAACTAGACTCCCTCAGACAAGACTAGGTAGCTGGAGGCTTCCTGCTCACTTCCATTAACCAGACTACACCTACACATGAACTCGATGAAAATCACAAACAAGATTTAAGTCTGTGATACAACTTTAAAGACTCGGCCTGAATTTTGAAAATGCCCAGTGCAAACACTGTTCTTACCTTCTTCTGCCAACTCCTTCGTAATGATGAGTTTCCCATGGCGGAGGTAGTTTAGGATAGGACCAAAGTAGGTGGGGTCCCTGTCAATCAGATAGGCCCCTGTCTCGTCCTGCCAACCAAACACAAGGGTATCATTATGGAGCTTTCAAACTAAGTCAGAGCAGGGTTTCAACCTCTCTGTCACAATTCATTAATGAGAGGGCAAGTTTTACTAGATGTTTGCTTATCACAAACTATTGGCAAGAAGCCTAGCTTTATACATCTTGTACTTTAAGACTATATCCGGTAAGGTGTTACAGATGTGCAGTCTTATCATCTAGGCATCTACTTGAACTACTAAAATCTTTACTTGGACACAATTAACCAACATTCTTCTGTGGCATATTTGTCATAAAGAAAGGGAGGAGGAAAATGTCATAGCTGCATGATTTAAATCTTTTCTTGAGACGGACATTCTGACTTCTCTAGTGCCCCCGAATCACATTCCTAATTCTAAGAAAACCTCTGTTTAGTTGGCAACACTCCTGAGCTCAAGGCCAACATCAGTGGGAGTCTGCATTGCCAGCTGTAACTGACACACCGCAGCTCTGTGCCCAGAGGAAGCTTGGCACGGCCAGGACTTGGCTCTGAGCAGCTTCAATCCTACTCATCTTTACAGTAAAAGGAACAAGAAGAAACTGGCTTATGTTGCAACAAGGAAGATTCAGGGTAGATAAAAATAATTCGTTTATAAGCAAGGATTTTGACAACCCTTTAAAGTCAGGGCAGGACAGATTTCCATCAATCTGAGGTTTATTAGAGGAGAGGCAGGAGATGAATACATGAAATCAACCAATGTTTATCCAATCCCAACTCTGTCACAAGGTATGTGACTGAGTGCTATTCGGGATATAAGGTGGTGTACGCAATGGTCAATGCCTATAAGGTGGGAACTAAAAGGTGAACGGGTAAAGTTAAAAAAAATCCAAACAACAGCTCAAACGGGAAACGGGTTAAGCGTCTTGTCACCTCTCAACCCTTTGGTTAGCAGCCATGCATCTTGTCCAACAGCATTCTTCGGTTACCATTTTCCCTCCATCTTAACCACTCAGCTTAGGTTTGCACTGGCAAATGGTAACCTCTTTTCAAGGAAAGTATCTGATCTCAAATATGGACCTAAAACAGTGACTGTTACCAGATGGGAGCTCAGGGAACAGGACCACAGGAAAGAAGTGTGACAGCATGAGAAGCACTTCCTGCAGCTGTCGAAGCCATCTTCAGACCCAGGCCTTCACCCAACTTGGCAGAGGGGTCCGAGAGGAAGTCTGAGAAAGCTACAAAGATGCCTTAGCTCACCCTGACCCAGTTCTGGATGCATCAGGCACAGGCACTGAGGGGCTGACGGGGAGCCAGGGAAAAACTCATGCAGACCTGAGGGCTGGGATGAGAGGAATACGGAGAAGGGGTGTGGAGTGGGTTCTCGTGGGTGCGGGTGGGCACGGAGTGGGGAAAGAGTCGCTGAGAACGAAGGGCGGGGTCAGAGAGAAAGCCGGGGCGTGCCTGAGGATGGGGGAGAACAGCCCCCGGGGCTAGCCTGGCGAGGGAGAGGGAGAAGGAGGGGGACCCGGCCGGAGGAGCCCGCCTGTGAGGAGCGTGTCGCAGGAATCTGGGGACGAGCCTAGGAGGAACGAGGGGGTCCGAAAGCCGGGGGCGCGCCCGAGGGCGGGGCGCACCTTGTCCGAGTCCAGCTCCGGGTCCTCCTGGCAGCAGAGGCGGCAGAGGAAAGACTTGGGCTCCCGGCCTAGGGTCTGTCTGGTGGTCACGAAGTAGGTGCCGCCCACGTTCAGCCGGACCCAGCGGGCTGCGCCGCCGCCCCCTGCCCGCTCGGGCGGTCCGGGACCGGGCTCCAGCGGCTGCGCTGCGGCGGCGGGCGGGCGGCCGTGCCCGCGGGGCGTGGGGCCAGCGGGGCGAGGGCTGGGGGGCCCGCGGCCCGGGCCGCCCCCGTCGCCCAGCCCGCTCCCGCCACCCCCTCCCAGCCCAGCCATCGCCGGGTCCAGCTGCAGCTCCGCCATCTTGGGCCGCCGCCGCCGCCGCTGCCCGCGCGCCGCCGGGCCGGCCCATCTCTCGGCAGGGAGAGCCGGGCCGGCCCATCGGCGGGGGTGGGGCCGGGAGAGAGGGATGGGAGGGCCCCCAACCAGCGCCCGGGGACCTGCGCAGTGGAGGTGCCGTGCCCGCCCTCGGGGGCGGGACTTCCGGAGCCAGTCTTCATCTCTA
The DNA here is from genome assembly GCF_041296235.1 of Equus asinus. Classification (NCBI taxonomy): domain Eukaryota; kingdom Metazoa; phylum Chordata; class Mammalia; order Perissodactyla; family Equidae; genus Equus; species Equus asinus. The sequence continues at coordinate 55,520,222 of NC_091802.1, read as the reverse complement.
CTGGCTCACCTGCGAAGCAAGGCCCGCCCCTTTCGTTTAGGGGTTGGCTGAGGGGAGGCCTTCCGGTGACCCACTTCCGTTGCTCGCTGCTGGGGAGTGCAGGCTGCCGGGGTCGGTGAAGGTGAGTGGGGTTTTGGGTGTTGGACCCGTTCCCTGCCAGGTTCCTGTGCCCTGCCGCCTCCGAGCTTCGCACCGACCCTTGTCGCACCCTTGCCGAGGCCGCCGGGCCCTGCTGAGGCTCCGCTGGCAGACTGCCTGGGGGTAGCTGCCGCGGCTTTGCTCCGCGTTCCGTTCCCCTCCCGTCCCCAGCGCGCGAGGTCGCAGGGATCAGGCTGTGACCCGGCCGCCGCCGACTTAGGCGCCTGCACAAACCTTGTCTCGTTCAGGCCGCCGCCAGCGCGGACGACTTCAGTAGTCCGATTTGGGGGTTGGGGAAACGTTACCCGGAGATAGCATTAACTTGCAGAGGGACACTCAGTGGGCTGAAGGCTGCGCCCTCCCCTCGCTCCCCAGGGCTCCCGCATTCGAGTGTGTGGAGCATTCAGAGCTTCTCAAGTGCCGGGTGCACTCACCCGTTCAACATGTTTTCATTGAGCACTTCCTATGTGCATGACCTGTTCCAGGCGCCGGGCATTCAGCAATAAATGAAAGACAAAAATCCGTTCGTTTATGCAGCCTGCCTGCCACTGGTACTGGGAAAGTCTCTGTAAGAGCGCTCATTTCTCTGGCATCTTTAAGAGTCACCTGCTCTCACCTCCACTCCGGGAAACATAAGCTGTCCTGAGAGGGAAAGAAAGGAAACGGCAGGTGTTGGCAAGTTTCTTTTTAAGATCCTGGGAAAGATTTCTTCCACCTCCCTTGTGATCCACCCCATGGTTTGTAAAGACCTTTGACGTTTCAGTCTTCCTGTTAATGTGTGACACTGATCTTATTTCGTTTAAGTTGACTATTTTCCATATTCTCTTGGTTAAAAAAAGATGGCTGTAATCACTTTCCATCTTCTCTCACATGCACATATGTGTTGAATACCGCTTTTAAGGGTATTGCTAGTGTACTCGGTGTGTGTTAGTGCAGCAGGGGATAATCAGACATGAATAAGAAGATGTTGGTATATTGCTAGTCTGATAGGGAGAGGGTAGAGAGCCTCTGAAGTGTGTATAAGACTGTGGAGCAAATTGATGTGCACAATTTCATTTGCTACTTTTAACAGCTTTCTGAGGTAAGCAGGGCTGATATTATCCCCATTTTCAGGTGAGGAAATTCTGGCTGAGACTCTGCTCTATTTAACTAAGCCTTGTTGAAACTTGGGTATGTGTCAGGTTTTGTGCACTGGAGAATCAGTGAATAAAACACAATCGGAATGGAAAATATATCTAAATTATTAACTTGTATGCAATGCATGAGTATTACCTTAGCAATATTTCTTTTTTTTTTCTTGGAGGAAGATTAGCCCTGAGCTAACATCTGCTGCCAATCCTCCTCTTTTTGCTGAGGAAGACTGGCCCTGAGCTAACATCTGTGCCCATCTTCCTCTACTTTATATGTGGGACACCTACCACAGCATGGCTTTTGCCAAGCCGTGCCATGTCCACACCCGGGATCCGAACTGGCGAACCCCGGGCCGCTGAAGTGAAACATGCGCACTTAACCACTGCACCACCTGGCCGGCCCCCAGCAATATTTCTAAAGGCACATGGAGAGCAAACAGAGAACTGGGCTTGTAAGGATGTGTTCGGAGTTGGGGAATACAGGGAGGACCATCTAGGAGAAAGAATATGTTTATATGCCAGGTTGCACAACTTGAATTTGAGAAGCTAACCTGTCCTCCTTTTCTGCTTTATTAATCTTAATTCCTTTACTTGATAAATTTACCCACCAAGCACTCAGAGGATGCTGGTCTGTTTCTTAAAGACTTGCATGTTTCTAAAGATTTTATTTTTTTCCTTTTTCTCCCCAAAGCCCCCCGGTACATAGTTGTATACTTTTCGTTGTGGGTCCTTCTAGTCGTGGCATGTGGGACGCTGCCTCAGCGTGGCTTGATGAGCAGTGCCATGTCCGCGCCCAAGATTTGAACCAATGAAACACTGGGCCACCTGCAGGGGAGCGCACGAACTTAACCAACCACTCGGCCACAGGGCCAGCCCCAAGACTTGCATGTTTCTAAAATGCCCTTTAAAAGATTCTTTCTAGGAGCCGAATTTTTGATCTGATCCATTTTATTTTCTAGGATTGCAAGATGGCTGGGCGAAAACTTGCTCTAAAAGCCATTGACTGGGTAGCTTTTGGGGAGATCATACCCCGAAACCAGAAGGCCATTGCCAACTCCCTGAAATCCTGGAATGAGACCCTCACCTCCAGGTCAGTACCTCTCTGAGAGGGAGCCTCTCAACTTGCCACTGATTGTGGAAACAAAACAGTGCTCTGGAATTACATGTGAATTTCTGATACTCTTCTGACAGAAAGTGTAAAGAAATCCATGCATTTTGCAAATGAAACTAAATTTTTTACATTCCTGTGATGTCCCCTAGAGAAAAGTGTGATCACAGCTCCAGGCCATCAGAATAAGGAACAGGGAAATTCCTGTGTGGATTATCTGTTGCTCATGCGGCAATCTTAGCCTTTGCTTTTCCCTGTGAGCAGGTTGGCTACTCTGCCTGAGGCTCCACCAGCTATCGACTGGGCGTACTACAAGGCCAACGTGGCGAAGGCGGGCTTGGTAGATGACTTTGAGAAGAAGGTGAGACTTCAGGCGACTAGAGCAGTGGTGTTGTAATGTGGTTTCCAGCTAGGGAGCAGGATGGTGGAAACTATGAGGATGACAGTGAGGAAAGAAGGCTGGCGTTAACACTCAGACCCCAGAGGAAGCTCAGGAGAGATGGGTGTGGCCGAAGGTCTTGCAGTGGTAGATGGAAATGGTAAATAGGTGCAGAGAATTCAGGCTTTCTTCATTCAGCCAGTTTCTTATCCAAACAAACAGTACAGTATAGCCTTAAATCAGGGAGCCAGACGGCTGTCAAGTTAAATATTTCCGTGAACTCTTCCTGAATTATTTCTTAGCCCCCAACCTGTCCCCCTTTAGAACAAACTGACATCTTTTCTACCTTTCACCATTTTCTTCATTTCTCTGCTGTTGTTTACTGTCCTTTCTAGCTGTGATTTCTCATCCACCTATCCTCTTCTGATAATTACACGTTAAACCTCAGTATATAGTTCTTGATTCATTCAACAGGTGCTTCTCGAGGGCCTGCTCTGTGCCAGGTACAGTGCTAAGTGTTGGGGCGACAACCCCAAGCAGCCTCTGAAGAGCCCGTCTCCATCTCCATCATGCAAACAGTACTTCCACCGATCAGCCCACTAGGGTTTCACTTAAAAGAGAAATCAGAATTTCTTTAGAATGCCAAGGTTCAAGGTCATCAAGTCCATCTGTTCTTTTCAGGTGAAGAAACTGAGGCTTATCCTAATAAAGAATTGTCCGAGGTCTCCAGTTAGTCAGTCACAGGGCAGAGAAGAAATGGGAGCTCCTGTGCCCAGTCTAATACTCTCTCCACTACAACACCCGATACGCATACTGGTTTCCTCTTGGAACGGAGAATGTGTTTTGATATGATCTGTAAGGATTAGCGCCTTTGAGCCCTTTCTGTGGGCTCCTGGGTATATTAATGACAACTCAATGTCCCTGTGTTTGTAGTTTAATGCCCTGAAGGTTCCTGTGCCGGAGGATAAATATACTGTCCAGGTGGATGCTGAAGAAAAAGAAGATGTAAGTAGTTAAGACTCTTATTTATTCTAAAATTCTAATTCCTGACGGCTCTGTATTTCTTAGTGGTTAGGTTACAGCAGAGTGAATTAAAAGGAGCAATAAAATAAAACTCTAGAAAATGCAGCTAATCTATGGTGACAGCACATCAGCGGTTGCCTGGGAATGGGAGGGAGGGGGCTGATAAATTTGTTCACTGTCTTGATTGTGGGGTTGGTTTCACACGTGGGTACATATATCAAAACTTATCAAGTGGGGGCTGGCCCGGTGGTGTAGCGGGTAAGTTTGCATGTTCTGCTTCAGTGGCCCAGGGTTCACTGGTTCAGATCCCGGGGGCAGACGTGGCCTCACTTGGCATGCCATGCTGTGGTAGGCGTCCCACATATAAAGTAGAGGAAGATGGGCACGGATGTTAGCTCAGGGCCAGTCTTCCTCAGCAAAAAGAGGGGGATTGGCAGCAGTTAGCTCAGGGCTAATCTTCCTCAAAAGAAAAGCTTATCAAGTGGTAGTCTTTAAATAGGTATATTTTATTGTATGTCAGTTACACCTCAACAAAGCTGTTAAAAACAATTAAGGAATTGGAATTGAATAGGAAGATTATCCATGGTAGGATTCAAATACCTAACTGCTTGAAAGTACTGACGACCAAATGTTGGAACCCAGTCGCTCCACCAAAGAGACCTCTGGCTAGGTGGTCAGGCGGCTTGTCCCGACCGTTCAATAACTGGCCCTTATGAAACGCAGGCCTTTTGTAGGTTGCCTAGATGAGTAACTCGCTGAAGAACCCTGGTCCTGTCATCGTACTCTTGTTCTCCTGAACAGGCTTCTTTGTGCCTTTAGAAAAAGCTGTAGTTTGCCTCTCAAAGCAAGCTCCTCCAGTAGGCAGGGCAGCCACGTATTCTCCATACAGAGTGGGAAGGCAAGAGTGGGCTCGGGGACTTCTCATACCTTGGGAGCCTCAGGGTCAGGACAGTACAACTTGGTTTCAAAACAGAATTTCTCTCTTCTCTTAAAGGTGAAAAGCTGTGCTGAGTTTTTGTCTCTCTCAAAGGCCAGGATTGAGGAATATGAGAAGGAGGTAAGGATGAGCCTTGGCTGTTGCTGGTAATAGTTTTGTCTCTTTTCACGGTCACACATCTTTCACCTAGTGGCAGCAACCTGCCTTGGATTCTTTTTTGTATCTCTGTGGCCCTATTTATCTTAACACATTTCCCTTCTTTCCAGCTGGAGAAGATGAAGAACATAATTCCATTTGATCAGATGACCATTGAGGACTTGAATGAAGTCTTCCCAGAAACCAAATTAGACAAGAAGAAGTACCCTTATTGGCCTCACAAGCCAATTGAGAATTTATAAACTGGAGTTGGGGAGAAAGCTCTGGTGCTCGTCTTGTAAACTCCGGACATTAAAAATAATTGTATAGTGCTATGTGTGTCTGCTCCTTTGTGGTTGAGATAGGTAGAACTCTGAGGTGACCTCCTTGGAAGGGGGATTTTTGTTAAAATGGCAAGGTGAGCGTACAGGTGTGGCTGGTCCGGCTGTCTAACGGTTAGAGTAAATAGAGTCAATTACTGAGTGCCCAGGGCTGCTGCAGTCCTCACAAATAACAGTAGGGCCGAGGACAGTGTATTTCACTGGAATATGGTAAAGAGGACTCATTATCTACTGATTCCCTCGAACTTCCTCTCTGCTTTCAAACCACTGGTCCCTAGGGAGTGCTCCTTTGTCCTTTAGTGAGCCAGAAGAACAGATGGGCCAAATTGCAGGTGTAACAGCAGGGTGAGTAGCAGCAGGGATCGGCTTTTCTGTGCTTCAGCTCTTCAGCATAAATGTGGTTTGTTTATTTTTAATTTTTAAATTTTTTTGGTGAGGAAGATTGGCCCAGAGCTAGTGTCTATTGCCAGGCTTCCTTTTTTCTTGGGGAAGATTGTTGCTAAGCTAACATCTGTGCCAGTCTTCCTCTATTTTGTATGTGGGACGCACCACAGCATGGCTTGATGAGCAGCGTGTAGGTCTGCGCCCGGGATCCAAACTCGCAAACCCTCCGGGCCGCCAAAGCAGAGCGTACGCACTTAACCACTACATCACCAGGCGAGCCCCATAATTGTGGTTTAAAAGGAAATTTTGTCACAAAGTTAAAACTGGTTACAGCTTTGTGTTTGAACATAGAAAATTATTTTAATTCCTTCTTCTGATTTTAAAAATTCCTACTGTTTATTATAGTTAGCAGGACTCTTGACCAATGCCAGAAAATACAGGTGGTTTAAAGTAAGGTGCAGTGGTGGAAGGAGTTCTGTCACCCTTGAAGTCAGAGGACCTGGTGTGCCTACCACTTACTCCCCTGACCATTTAATTGCTAGTTTTAGGTTAATTATTTACTCTCTTGGGACTTTCCTTTTCTCATTTACAAACATCAGAGTTGTAATGAGGATTAAATGAGATAAGCCAGGAAGTTTCTACGTAAGAAAGTGATCTAAGCAAAGGCATCTCACTTGATATGGCTTACATCCTAGGGAAAACCTAGAAGGGAAAGGGTAGCATGCACAGGCCAACAACTTTGTGACGTTTCTATCAAGGATTACGGATGGACTTTATTGAAGAAGAGCAACAATGGCTGATAGCACTTAAGAAAGCAATTTAAAGGACAGGAGCAGAGGGGAGCTTGGGCACCATCACCCCTAACGGGTAGGGGTAGGGGCTAGGTTGAAGGTAATATGTAGATGAGGGGCAGTGTGTCTTCCGCTTGGAGCTGCTTTAGTTATAATCTGTGATGTTCAGTGGTAGCTGTGCCAGAAGACTTTGAATGCACAAAACAGAAAAATGAGTACCACACGCTCCCTCCCCTCAGGCTGTGAATCACTGAACTGGCACCGAGCCATCCATGAAGATCTAAGGATTCAGACCAGTGAAAACAGGGATAATCTAAGCAAAAGCCATTCAGGTTGCTTTTAGAGTATGGTTAGAACTCATGTTCAAGGAAAGAACCAACATGAGTCCTATGAAAGTTCTGTAACATGGAGGGAGGAGTCTCAGGGCCAGCCTGGTGGCATAGGAGTTAAGTTCTCATGCTCTGCTTCAGAGGCCTGGGGTTCGCCAGATTGGATGCCAGGCGCAGACCTAGCACCACTTATCAAACCATGCTGTGGCAGGCATCCCACATATAAAACAGGAAGATGGGCACAGATGTTGGCTCAGGGCCAGTCTTCCTCAGCAAAAAAGAGGAGGATTGGCAGTGGATGTTAGCTCGGGGTTAATCTTCCTCAAAAAATATGTAGATAAAGGGAGGAGTCTCTAGTATCAGAGGAGAACCTTTGGAAGATTTACTGGAAGGAACAGCAATGAACAACTGAGAATATGCTGAGTCCAGGGCATGTGGCTAGGATTGGGGCACTTTTAAATTTTATACCCTCCTGGATTGTTTGAAATTTTTGCATTGAGCATGCGTTGATTTTACATTAAAAATAATCACTCGTAAAATAGGATGCTTTTCAAGTCACTAGAGAGGAAAATAAAGTACATCCTCTATAGCAAAACTTAAAGATAGAAATCAGCAAAACCAAAAGTAGCACACATACAGAACCAAACATCCTTAGGATAATTATGAATTGGTGAAGATCCCTACTAGGAGGCAAAAACTCAAACTGGGTCAACCCAAAAGCCAACTACAAGCTGTCCATCCTGTAAAAAAAGTTTTAAAAAAGGATGAGTTGGATGTGTCAATCAAGTCATTGCTCTAAAAACTGGCATTGAAGGAAAAAAATTTACACATTTATCCTGCCTTTTTGAACAACTGTATTTCAAGATAAACCAATAGACCTAGTTGATGAGAGAAAGTTCTTTACAAAGTATTCCAGTTCATAAACGGGGAAAGAAAAGTAACAACAGTAAAATCGCTACTTTGTAATCCCTGATGAAACAGCTTGCTCAGGCAAAGATCATCAATGGTTGAAAATGATTAAAGGAAAGGTTGATGAGGGACATGACAGTGATCAGGTTGTCACCTGATGCCAAGCCTATATTATGTACTTTCTGATATACTATATTCAATACACAGCACCATTTGAAAGGATTCTTGCCAAAAAGTTGAACCTGAATTTAATCAAGGCATTAAAACTAACTTCTAATTCGGAGGAAATATCAGGGATAGAGGAACCAGTAAATGATGCCATGAAGAAATAAAGGGAAATCCAAAATGTGGGACATTTGACCTTTTGTTCTTCAAGAAGTCAATGGAGTGGGGCAAGATGAGGGAAGGAGGGGGAGCTTTAGGTTAAAAGACGCTTGGGGCTGGCCTGGTGGTGCAGTGGTTAAGTGCGCATGTTCCCCTTTGGTGGCCCAGGGTTCGCTGGTTCAGATCCCAGGTGCGGACATGGCCCCACTTGGCAAAGCCATGCTGTGGCAGGCGTCCCACATATAAAGTAGAGGAAGATGGGCATGGATGTTAGCTTAGGGCCAGTCTTCCTCAGTGAAAAGAGGAGGATTGGCAGCTGTTGGTTCAGGGCTAATCTTCCTCAAAAAAAAAGGCTTAAGAGACCTAACATCCAAATCCTGTGTGTGGACCTTATTTGGATCCTGCTTTGCACCAATTAACTGAAAAGATAATTAAGAGATGAATATTGAAATACGTAGTGGGGAGATGATGTGATGTCTGGGATTTCTTAAAAAGAGAAGGATGAAAGGGATTAATGGAGCAAATGTGACAAAATCTTGATAACTGATGAATCTAGGTTGGTTCACTTACTATTTTCTGTATGAAAATTTTCATAAAAAATTTTTAAAGGATAGGCAAAAATCTAGTTATAATATTACTATCTAGCATAGTAGAAATGAGACAAAAACATGAAATGGGTCAAATGTAATTTTTAAATAATAAAGGGAACCATCCACATGAAAAAAATAATGATGGGAACCTGATGTACTGAAAAAAGTATTAAAATATATAAACCAAAAAAAGTTTAAAAGAAATTGCTAGAGAGGCTGCCTGGGGTTCGCTGGTTTGAATCCCCAGTGCAGACCCACACACCACTTGTCAGGCCACGCTGAGGCGGCATCCCACGTACAAAGTAGAGGAAGACTGGCACAGATGTTAGCTCAAGGCCAATCTCACTCACCAAAAAAAAGACAAAGAAAAAAGAAACATAGCAGTTGTAAAAATTCTGATGTTTGCAAAACAAATGAGACTATAGCAGACTGTAATAAAAAGGCTAATTTAATAGCTTATGTAGTAAGTTCTAAGTCATACGAACAGAATAACTGGAAACTGACAACATATTAGACTATAAAGAAAGCTTCAAAGTAAAAAAAAAAAAAAGAATAAGAAACTATAGCACACATCAACTAATCCCAGAGCAAATATTACATAAAACCAACAATTAATAGTCAAAGTATAAACTACAATAACACAAAACCATACAAAAATGCAGCCACTTGGAAATTGAAACACACTCTCCTAAATCTTGAATCAATGAGCAATAAAGTATGTAATTACAGACTGCTTGGAAGATAAAAATAATATGAACATTTCATATTAAAACATTCATAGCATTGAGTTGCGTGATATAAAAACTTTGATTACACAATACATTTTGATTACAGAAAAATCAGGATAGAGATAAGAAAAAAAGTGAAAAATATTTAAAAATTAATTGGGTTATAAATTAGTACTCACAGTTAAGTTGCATAAAAAGCTAAAAATAATTAGATCAACGGAACAGAAAAGAACCTTCAGAAAAAGTCCATAACCTGTATCTAAGTAGCATTTTGTATCACTGGGGAAAGGCACTGATCTAAGTGTTTAAATATTTGTAAAGCAATAAGAACAGATCCTACTCTACACTAAAAATCAAAATAAATTCCAGTTACAGATTTAAATATTTTTAAAAATCCCACAAGAAACAACAGGAAAAACTGTAGGTAAATATTTACATAATCTTCAAGTGAGAGTTTTTCTAGGCATAACACCAAAGGAGAAACTAGAAACTATGATGAAAAAAAGGATAGATTGTGGGGAAAAATAAACCAGGCACTTGGATCAACCCTGAGCTCATGTTCTTCCCCAGGGTGTGTGGCACCACCATCCCCCCAAATCCTGGGCACCATCTTGGGCTGCACGTCCCACAGATTCCATTTCCTGAACATCTTTACTTTCTTCCTCTTGGGGTCCTGCTATTGCTTCTGTTCAGGCTTTGGTAATCTCCTCCCTGAGCCACCCATCTCTCCCTAAGTGGTCCCCCTGCCTGTACTCTCACCCACCTCCAGTCCATTCTTTACATTGTTGCCAAGGGGATCTTTTCAAAATGCAAATATGGTCATTTTACTCCTCTGCTTAAAGCCCTCCCCTGGATTCCCGCTGCACACAAGCTCAAATGCAGCCTCTTACTCTGGGGTTCTCTCTTGGTACGCTGTGCTCCTTCCCCCGTTACAGCCACAGCATCCTGCTAACTGCACCTCCCACTCCACCCTTACCATCAGGCATTTGCTGTTCCTGCTCTAACGCCAGAAGATTAGGGAGATCTAGAAGATTTTAAAAGATTCTTTGTTGAGCGCCAGCACTACGCCTTAGACATATGCATATTCCCTGGGCTTAGCACTGTGCTTGGCATTTAGAAGAACCTTAATATGAATTCACTATGAATGAAAGAGAAGAAATCTAAGATGAAATTTGAGCCTTCAGTTAGGGGTTCACACCTAGTGTGGAGAGTATCACACAATCCTTGAATAAGGGGGCAAACTAGTCTATTGGTAAATGAGGACGACCATGCCTGATCTTATAGAGCACATACGAGCTTCCAGGAATTGTTCTAATCAGTTCACAGAAATATCACCTCCTTTACTCCTCACAAGAACCCTATGAGGTAGGTAGTGTATCAGCCAAGACAGTAAAGAAGTCCTCTGAAGGTGACAGCATTGCTAGTGATCCTTCTGCTGTTCTCCACCCAGAGGCTTTCTCTCGCTACTCAACTAACAGTTTCCCATGGCTCTCTTTATTTTGAAATCATCTCGTTTGTTCATTTAGTTCTTTACTGTCTTCTCTCTCACTACAATGTAAGCTTCACGGAGGCAAGGCCTGGAGGATGGCTTTAGGGAAAACTGAAGTCGGAAACCCAGAAAAGCAGCAGTGGGTCCAGCAGGGCAGGCTAGGGCCAGGGCGCCGCAGCCACGTGGCAGGGCTTGGGAGCCAGCGATAGCTTCAAGCAGCATCCATAAACCGTGGCGGCCGGTTTGGAGTAGAGGGCGCAGGAATAATTCGGGGTGACCCTGGAGAAGGGAGAGGAGGATTCTGTACTTCAAGTTTGTTTGTTGTTTCTTTTACAGAAGTATAAGGAACAGTGACTTAAACTTTTTTGAGTCAAGAACTTACGAAAGTCTGAGGAACAATGCAGCCTCTCTCTGAGCAAATACACCACCGCCAAAGCTCACATAACGTGAGGCATTCAACCTGGGAAGCCCACACATAGCTCCTTAGGAGCTAGGGGCTTCAAGGTAAAAAAAAATCACCCCTCACCAGAATAGTACAGTTTTTGAAAAAATTAAACGTTTTACTAAAGGATTATATCCAGGAAAGTGCGAAAATCATAAATGTAGATAAAGGTCCCTTTTTAAACACTCTTGGGATCACCTAGGTTGAGTGTGCCATCTTTTTCCTGGGATACTTGGACTGATACAAAAGAATGGCAATATTACTCCCACTGTCCAATGCGCGTGCACACACATGCTTCCTTGCACCCCTCCTGGTCCAAGCACAGGGCAGTGGGTGGTGGGTGCCATCTCCATGGACACAGAACCCACAGCTGGACTGAGGGCGCGGAGTCAGGCAGCACCCTCACCTGGACTGCCCCGTCTCCCTCCAGTGGGAAGCTTGGCGGGCAGGGAGGGGCCGGGGGCTTTTTTTTTTTTAACCTGCTTTTAACTTTATAGTGATGGACACGCACAGAACACGCTCACTTCATTTGCACGTGGCTTTGTGGCTTGCAGAGGACTTTCACGAGGTATTTGGATGCCAATTCAGAGAAGTAACAAGAGGCTGGGCCCCATTCGCCCTCATATCGGTTTACCTTTCAAAGTGTGTAGTCGGGCTTGATCAAAAAGAAAGGGCAAACTAATTGCAACCGAGGCATCCACACACGCAAAAGAATGCTATTAAAAAGAGAAAATGTGCCGTACGGTTTTTGTTTTTACCTTATAAATAACACACACACAAAAAAACCCACCTTGCTGAAATTGTTAATTCACCCCAGATGGGACTCGAACCCACAATCCCTGGCTTAGGAGGCCAGTGCCTTATCCATTAGGCCACTGGGGCTTCACGCAAATGGCGGCCGATCACATGCTTCTTGAACTGTGACGCCGCGGAGCTGAATAATGACGTCAACAGGAAGCTCTCAGGTGCAAAAGCCACTCGGAGGCAGGCCTCACTCCCAGCTCCAGGGGACGGGAGCAAGGGTCAGGAGCGGGTCCGGAGGCCTGTGTGTGTCTAAAACAAGGACAGTTCTGGGATTCGGTTGAGGTACAGGTGTGCCATCTCTCCTCGGGATTAAAACGTTTCGACCACGAAGGGACTCGAACCCTCAATCTTCTGATCCGAAGTCAGACGCCTTATCCATTAGGCCACGCGGTCTCCCTGCATACACACGGTTACCTAAATGCCTATTTAGTGATCTCTGGATGCACCAGCGATGATGCGGGGCTTAAGCACCGTAGCCCGGCTCCCTTCCCCGCCACCCCTCTGACGCACTCTGTGGCCCAGCGCGCTCAGTCCCCTCCGGCTCGAGTCGCCGGCGCCGCCACTAGCAAAGGGGCTGTACTTGGCCGGTGCATTTGGGCCCACTGGGCGTCGCGACCGCATGGCCTAAGGGGATAAGGCGTCTGATTTCGGATCTGAAGATTGAGCTTTTTGAGTCCCTTCGTGGTCGGCTTCCTTTTGGGCGAATGGCTCGCGCCCTTCGGTGGCGAGGGGTACAGCAATCCCGCGGGGCTTCGTTTGCGGGCTCGTTCTGCCCTCCCTCCTCGTCCCCATCCCCGTCCCCGGTCCCTGGGGCCGCTTGGCACTCGCCTTCCAGGGAGTTCGCTCCTCTCCGTGGAACTGCGCGCCGCCGGGCGCCCTCTGGTCTCAGCGGACACTGTCCAATCACCTCACCCTGAACTCTCGCGTTTTGCGTAGCCCAGCTGGCTTCCCGGGACCTGGACTCGGTGTCGGGGTGGCGGTGCGGCCGCCGGCGTGGCGAAACCGCGTGAGATCTGTGCGCGTGCGGGTGCACGCCGCCACGCACTATCACAGACCACGTGGCGCTGGCTTCTTATCGCGCCCCAGTGGCCTAATGGATAAGGCACTGGCCTCCTAAGCCAGGGATTGTGGGTTCGAGTCCCACCTGGGGTGGTGTGGGCTCAGACCTCTTTCCATAGCAACTTTTGGTACCTGGGACCCAGGGGCTCCATGTGCCTCAGCACTGCGCCGCCCAAGGACCCCTGCCAACCTTCTGCCGGGCAGCTTACAGGGCCTGGTGTTTGCAATCAGGATGTCTGCACGTCCTGTATTCCCGAGTGTCCTGGGGACACTGCACCCTTAAGCAGGGACAAGTCCTGCTTTCTAGTCTTGACCTGTGAGCTATACCAAAATTGGGGGCTGTTGGGTGAACCCTTCAGTCTTTGGCCCGCAGTTCCCGAGCCCGAACGTACTCACGGTCTTTACTGCGGTCGAACAGCGGTGGAGTAGACTCCAGTGCCTGAGACTGGGAAATACCCAAAAAGTTGCCTTTACCCCAGGTGGGACTCGAACCCACAATCCCTGGCTTAGGAGGCCAGTGCCTTATCCATTAGGCCACTGGGGCTCGCGGCACGCGCTTTCAGCTTCTCTGCTCCTAGTCTGCGGCCGGACTCCGGGTCTTCAAGGCAGGGCTCAGCCGGGCGCACGTTTGCCGAGGGATGCAGTGTCGGGGATGCGCGCGGACAGGCCCTCTGGAGCTCGCGAACGACCGCGAGGAGGCGGGAAGACACTACCGTGGGAGGCGAGCTGACCAACCTCCAGCCACCAGCGCCGGGAAGCACAGTGGGGCAGGGCGGCCGGCGCTGGGGCTGCCCGGCCACCTGGACCATGGTAGGCGAACGCTCAGATTTGGAGGCATTTCCTTCCTACCATCGAGCCACTGTGTCCACCTCTACAGAACCGACAGAAAATCCAGGAATTTTAGGAAAAAGTAGTATAGGAAACGAACGAGAAGAGATTAGCATCAATCATGAATATTGAAACATAAACACTGAAAATCGTCACTGTCACAAGACGATATACAACTAAGAGGAACAAATCCTTCCAGTCGTAATAGAAATATACACATAAACATATAATGTATAGAAAAGAAATGTATCAGCCAAATAGATACTTCACTCTAATATTTTATTACTTTAAAACTGTTATACAAAAAGTAATAGAAAGAATAAACATTTTTAAACGTTACGCAAGTTTAACATCCATATTAAAACCCATGCACATCTGAAAGTTGTAACAGCAGAAGCTTCAGCCAAGGCCAGCATTTATTACTCGTGGTGCCTGCGTTGAGGCCTTGCCTGTCCATCCCCAGCATCCCAGGGTACAGGGACTTGGACATGTTCTTCTTCCTTTCTTTCTCCCTCCAACAGGCAGAGTCTGCAGAAACCTTCTCCTTCCTCCCTTAACTTCAGCAAGAAGGAATAATTTAACCTACCTGGCTCCAGTCTCCTCCCTTGAGGATGCCTCCCTTTAAGTCAATCAATTGTCTGTTTGTTGAGGTGCAACATTCACGCAGCAAGGTGTACAGATCTTAAGGTTACAGCCAGATGAGATGCAGGACACTTCCAGCACCCCAGAAGGCTCCCTGTGCCTCCCCCCAGCCAATCACCAGACCCTCCTCCCCACCCCCCCACCCCCGCCCCCGCAAATACCTTCCCAACTTTCATTACTACAAAGCCGGTTTGCCTTGGGGTTTTTTTTGTTGTTGTTTGGTGAGGAAGATTGGCCCTGAGCTAAAATCTGTTGTCAATCTTCCTCTTTTTGCTTGAGGAAGATTGTTGCTGAGCTAACATCTGTGCCAGTCTTCCTCTATTTTATGTGAGATGCCGCCACAGCATGGCTTGATGAGTGGTGCTAGGTCTGTGCCTGGGGTCTGAACCTGCAAACCCCAGGCCACCAAAGCAGAGCATGTGAGCTTAACCACTATGCCACTGGGCCAGACCCTGCCTTGTGCTGAACTATGTGCAAATGGAATCATAGTCTTTGGTAGCCTGGCCTCTTCTGCTCAACGTTGTGCCTCTGATTCACCCATGTGCACTCTTTTGCCCTTAGTTTTTGTTAAGGATGGTTCCTACCCCTGTGCTCTACTCTGTCCCCCAGTTTGTTCTGCTTCTTTTTACTCCTCCTTCCCCTTTGTGTGTCTCAAATGCTTTTCCAGGTCCCTCCACATGCCACGAATATCTTCTGAGGGCCTCACGATTCCAGCACTTTGTTCCAGAGTCAACCCACAGGGATGCCTTCTTGGTTTCCTTCTGCCACCTTCTCCCCGGGTTCCGCCTTGCCTCATCCTCAACCGCTCCTCTCCATTCCCAAGACTACTTGTGCCCCTCCCTCCTGCGTCTCCCAGCTGCAACCTCACTCCCCAGCTCCAGGGCTCCATTCCCCTTCCTGGGCATCACTACCCAGGCACTCCTCCTCAGGCCCACAGTCAGCTCCTTGCAGGCAAAACCATCCTCATCATCAACCACCCTCCCAAGCCTGCTGCCTTTGTGACTTTCCTGTCTTGATATACAGCGTCACCCATGTCACACAACTGCTTCCACTCCACCTGGGCCAATTTTCTGTCCCCATAATTCTTTTGCATCTGCTGTTTTCTCTCTGTCCCTGTTGCCACTGCCCTAATTCCAGGTCTCTGATTGCTCACATGGGTCAGTTCACCAACCTGTGCTCACTTACCTGCAATCTTTGCTCGTCCATTCACTGTCACATTAATCTTCCCCTGCCGGCCTCTGGAGGGGGAGAGCCTAAAAGTCTTAGCTGTCACATTTAAGGCCTCTCTAGAGCTGGCTCCCACTCAATGTGGCAGACATGTCTTCCACAGCTCTTCATCCCCGGGGTTCCAGCCAAACTGGGCTATTAATCATGGCTAAATTTCCCCAAGTGCGTGCTCAGTGCCATTGACCACTTATTCACCTAAATCCCATAACCACTGGATGAGACAGCACTGATAGCATCATCCCTAGTTTACAGATGGGGAAACTAAGATTCAGAGAGGCTAAGGAGTTTGCCCAAAGCCCATAGCTGCGGGTGGCAGAGGGCAGGCACAGACCTGGGGCAGTGTGGCTTCAGAGCCCATTCTCGGCTCTATAGTTCACTGTCCCGGCCACAGGCAGGGCCCTTGGCCACACTGGAGCCTTCAGGTGGTAAGTTCTTACCTTGTTCGCATGGCCAGCCCTCCCCTCCTTCAGGCCCCTCTCAAGCACCTCGAGTGCATCTTCTCTGCCTTCCAGCTGGAACTAGCTGCTTCTCTGTCTCCCGCAATCTACTTAGACCTTTCTTAAGCTATTTACCACGTTTTGGTCACATTACTGTAACAGGAATCTATTCTCCTTCTCAGCTTTTATCATTACCTAGTTTAATGTAAATTCTCTGGAAGAAAAAGACTTTGTTTTGTTCACTTCTGATCCCCTGGGACCTCACCCAGTTTCTGGCTTTCACTATTTGTTGAATTAATGAATGAACTAATGTATGTTGCCCTTCCTTGCATATGAGCTTCCGCTCCCTGCTAGGCTCTGTGTCCCCTGAGGACAGGGACCATGTTTTCCACATCTTCTATGTTTTGTAAGAATCACTGGTCGATGACTTTCTCCCGTTTACACTTACATGAATAACAAGGGCCCTGCTCACGTATGTACCACTCCAGGGCATTATCTTGCATTTAGTGCATCACCGTGCAGTATTTGCCAAATGAGTGAAGTAGATCAAAGTGACAGAGAACATTCTAAGGCATTTGTACACGCCAGAGAATGTGCTACTGTTACGCTGGCCTGGGTGCTTCCCATACCCATAGGATTGCAAAAACCTCTTTCCAGTTCCAACTCACTCCTTTCCTGCCTCCAAAGCCCCAGACTGCGACAGCACCTAACTCACGACACTCCTTCCCGCTCAGTGCTCCCCTATTACCTACATTTCTTCAAGTCTAAACTCTTTAACTTGAATTCAAGAGTCTCCACATCAAGCATCTCCCTCCCTCTCTAGACTTACCTCTCGCAATCTCCTGCACCAATCCACCATTCAGATGGCTTCCTCCTCCTCTCCACCCAGCCTTTTCTTGGGTCTCCTTTATTCATACTGTTCCCTTCACCTGACGTGACCTCCTCTCGTCTCTACTGATTAAAATTCTCTACCTTTTTCAAGGCCCAGCTCAGATGCCCACTCACCTGCCTCCTACCTGACTGTGTATTCCTGGAGGGCAGACACCACAACTCATTCCTCTGTTTCCCCCTGGCTGTGACAAGCAGTCAGTGCCAGTCAATAACTGTTAGGCAGAGTTCAACTGAGAGAAAAGGGAGGAATTCTGTTCTGATGCATTTGGAATGAGAGGGAAGCCCACTGCATTTAGAATTTTATTGCAGCTAATGTATCAAATAGATAATTAAGGTTTGACAACACGTGATTGCTTATAAAGACCTTTGCAAACAGTGACTGCAACCAGTGCAATTGAACACTCTCATGATGGCTCCAGTGTTAGACAAACGTTAACAACCACGACCAACAAAGAAGTCGCCTGCTGGTGTTAGAGCTCCCTCGGCTGCAGCTGCCTGCATGCCCTGAAGAGGGCCTTTGCCGGCTCTGGAGGATGACTTCAGTCCATATCTACCCTCCTGCTTGTCTTTATGGTAGAATTTATTCTCTTTTTTCTCAGCCTTTCCCGATTCATGTTTTCTATCCTGAAAACAAAAAGACGGCAATTAGTCCCAGACGCCCAATCAGTGCTTTTCAAAGTGGGAGAGGAGCTGGCAGCTCAGGGGAAGCAGAGCAGCCGCATCAGCAGGCGGCAGCTGGCGGGGAGCCTCCACTCCGGGTGGGTCTTCTCCCATTCCCGGGCTCCTCCGCCTGTCTGCCGGGAGGGCGCGGACTTCACCCTGCCTCCTTCCTTCCCTGTGCAGCCCCTCGGCCACACGACTCGGCTGAGACGCTTGGGGCATTTTCTAGTACCTGATTCTCTGTAGCAGAGCATCTTCTTTGGATGGCTCCTTGGCTGGCTGGCTGGCCTCAGCGATCATGTCTCGAATTTTCTGGAGGCAATCTGCCAGATTTCGGAACTGATAGCGGCTGCATTCAGAGGTGAGTATCAACTCTCCTGACCTGTTGATCTTATTTTTATGCTGCAGAGAACAAAGGCAAAACCAGAGTTCTACAGAGTAAAGGTTTAAAAGCGACTGAGGGATTATAGAAAAAGAAGGGGGCCAGTGGTTACCGTGATGGCCATTTTCTGTCGCACAGGCTCTGCAATCCAGTCGGCAGTTGCCAAATGGAACCTGACTTCAGCCTTGGAATTCACTGTAAATAAAGAGAGGAGGGAGCATGGGTCACTGAAACTCTTGGGCTCAGCATCCGGTGGCTGGTCACCATCCTGAAACAAAGGGGTGAGACACCCAACCAGGCACATTTCTATCCTGTATCAATTTGGGGATACAAAGTTGGCCACAGAAGAAGCCTGCAAAGATAGTAAGGCACTTCTGGACAAAAATAAACTTCCAGGAACTGAATGCCCATTGTTTCTCTTACAGTTTATTGGGTTCTGAAAAGAACGGGGGGATGGGTTCCCTAAGAATGAAGGAAACCTGTTCTTGGAGCTGGTTGCCAACTCACACTGTGATTTCCCTTTGTTTAGACTCAACAAGCCAAGCCTAGTCTTGGCAACCCACAGCTGAGCCGGCGAATCAGACCACATTCAAAAGAATAAAGAGGATTATTATAAGCTGGTGGTATTGAAGCTTCTGCTAAAAAAATCTCTTTATTCCACATGAACGTAAACAAGTCCGTCTCTCAGCTAAGTTTTAAAATGAAAGAAAACAACAAGGTACCCTGTACCTTTGTTAACATTCTGGCCCCCAGGACCACTACTCCGGCAATAAGATATTGTCAAGCGATCTGTAAAACAGAACATACACCAAAAAAATGATTATCCCATCGCAAAATGTGCAAACTGTTAATTTACTATCAATATAACTATCCCTATTACACATCTTTCAATGACTTTTATATATATAAACAGAACATTCAGATCAGTAAAGTCAGAAATTATTTACAGATGTCAAAACTAAAATCAAGGGCCGGCCCTGTGGCCTAGTGGTTAAGTTTGGTGTGCTCCACTTTGGTGGCCTGGGTTTGCTTCCCGGACGCAGACCTACACTACTCATCGGCAGCCACACTGTGGCAGTGACCCACACACAAAATAGAGGAAGATTTGCACGGATGTTAGCTCAGGGTGAATCTTCTTCAAGTAAAAAGAGGAAGATTGGCAACAGATGTTAGCTCAGGGTAAATCTTCCTTAGCAAAAGAAATTAAAATATAAATAAATAAAATCAAGAGTAAGGGACTTTGTCTGGGCCACAGAGACAGCAGAGGATGTAAAATTATGACCTGGGTTGTCAGCTTCTGGTCCAGTACATTCCACCAGATCTGGCTGCCCTAGCTTTTTGCTGTTTATTTAAAAGCAAGGACTCTTTCAAAAGCTCAAGCTAAGGGACAAACTTAGTTTAATGTTGTATTTCATTAAGTGTGGTGGATGTGGAATCCCAATAAACTGTAAGCTCCAAGAAGGCAGGCGTGTGTCTAGTTCATCATGTGTTTCCAGTGCCTCGCTCACGGTCAGTGTTTACAAACACCTGCTGGATGAATGCGTACTCAACTTGGAGCTGTGATGCCTTCCTTCTAACACTGGCTCAGCCACTGACTGACTATGTGATCCTGGCAAAGTTCCGCTGCTTCTCTGGGTCTCAGTTTTGTTTGTCTTTTGAATCTGTACAATGAGGTTTGTCCTTCTCTTTTCGTAATTCATGAAAAGCAGCCTCATAGTGTCTGAGGAAAGCAGGAAAGGGGTGGTAGAGGGAAACTTCAGAAGACTGGATGGTGGGGCCGGCCCTGTGGCCGAGTGGTTAAGTTCGTGCACTCTGCTTCGGGGGCCCAGGGTTCCGCTGGTTCAGATCCTGGGTGCAGACATGGTACCACTCCTCAGGCCACACTGAGGCGGCGTCCCACACGCCACAACTAGAAGGACCCACAACTAAAATATACAACTATGTACTGGGGAGATTCCAGAAGAAAAAGCAGGGAAAAAAAAAAGGAAGACTGGATGGTGAGCCGCAAGTGCTTTGGGCGGCAAAGAAGTGTGGCGCCATGGTGGTGGAGAGCAGGCCTCCATGTTGGGACTGCTCCAAAGAGGCTTTCCTCTTTTGAAAAATCAAATTAACTAATATTCCTGAACAGGTAACGAATGCACGAGGTACTGCAGGGGGACGGTTCCGCCACGGTGTCGGCAACCTTGCCTGCATGCACACAGGCCACCGAGACACCGCCTGCACTGCAGCTGAGGACGTCTTCGCAGGAACGCCTGTGATCCTCCCAGAGCACAGGAGCACGGCAGGCAGGTGAGGGCTGCCACACGGCCATTTCCCACTGCCTCCCTGTCTCCCCTGGGCGCTGTCACGAGACAGTCTCTTCATCTCCGGTCTGATGAGACAGGCTTTCTGCCTCCTCCAGCCACATGCACGCCTCAGGACACAGCTGCAGGCTAACACACTGCTGAGCTGTGGCCACAGGGTCCTCTCCCTTGTGATGTAGTCACCTGGCCTCTTTGTTTCAGTGTCACCCTGAACAAGGGCAACAAGGAACCGGCACCTCTGGCTTCTCTTCCTTTCACTGTCTCTGGACATCATAAACTCTCTGAATCTAAAAAGGGCTCGTTGTTTCTTTACGCCTGTCAGTCCTTGCCTCATGCTTGATGGGTGCACAATTCTAAAGTTATGCAAACAGTTTACAGGGAGAAGTCCCCCACTCCTGTTGCCCAGCCACCAAGTTTGTCCTTTCCTCTCCGCTCCCCAAGGCAGTCCTCATATCCAATTTCTTGTACATCCTTTCAGATCTATGTATATATACGAAAGTATACATTTCAGATATACACACACAATAGACAAATGGTAGCTTACTACATAGACTCTTGTGCACCTTACCTTTTTCAAATAATGATCACTTCACCTCTTGTAAAGATGGTTCCACGTCACAGAAGCATCCCGTGCTCTCCATTTGTGCCGCAGGCCACACAGCATTGCAGAGTGCCTCCATGATCATTTTGCATTTTTGCTATTCTAAACAAGGCTGCAAAGACTCCACTTTTGCATACCCAAAGACAGTTTCTTTTTTTTTTTTTAAAGATCTTATTTTTCCTTTTTCTCCCCAAAGCTCCCCAGTACACAGTTGTGTATTTTTAGTTGTGGGTCCTTCTAATTGTGGCATGTGGGATGCCGCCTCAGCATGGCTTGATGAGTGGTGCCATGTCCGCGCCCAGGATGCGAACCAGCGAAACTCTGGGCTGCCAAAGTGGAGCATGCGAACTTAGCCACTCGGCCATGGGGTTGGCCCCCGCCAAAGACAGTTTCTTTACTTTCATTAGGCTGGAGAGATCTAGAAGGAATGTGTGAGGGGTGAGGGAAATGACAGATTTTTTTGTTTGTTTGTTTTTGTTTTTGTTTTAAAGATTTTATTTTTCCTTTTTCTCCCCAAAGCCCCCCAGTACATAGTTGTATATTCTTCGTTGTGGGTCCTTCTAGTTGTGGCATGTGGGACGCTGCCTCAGCGTGGTTTGATGAGCAGTGCCATGTCCGGGCCCAGGATTCGAACCAACGAAACACTGGGCCGCCTGCAGCAGAGCGCGCGAACTTAACCACTCGGCCACGGGGCCAGCCCCATGACAGATTTTTTTATAAAACAAAATTACTTACCCAGAGGAATGTCATTGTTGGCTTGCTTTGCATCATCCTGTAATGCAACATACACAGCGTCAAATAAATATTACCTGCTGGGTGACTTCTAACTGGTCCAGGACAACCAAAGAAATGATGTAAAGCCATAAGGCATATGTAATACAACGATTTTCAGGTCCCCAGCAAAATCACATCAGAATGACAGAAAAAGCTTCCCCAGACTCCCAGAGGTACCACCTCAGAAACACTCTTCCAGGAAAATGGAGCTGACCTCTCCAGCCTTCCCTGCCCCCACTTTAGCTAGTGTTGGGCACCATCAGAGGCCTGCCTCCAGGGAGGCGGGAAAGGCACCACAGTACACACACATATCAGGGAGACCCCAAAAGGAATGCCTTCTGCAACCCGGAGCAACAAACCTACTGGGCCGCCCTGTCCCTTCTCAGGCCACAGGAGGCTCACAGGGCAAGCTGACAGCCTTGAACAGTAACTAGCACATCTGCCTCAAGGCTTTGTGTCAGACAGAACGACCTGCTCCAGGATTTCTCACCTCCACATCTCTCCCGTGCTGTTCCTCAGTAGCAAAGCTCTCCAGCCTTAAATCCTCACGTCCACATGCCCAGTGCAAACACTTGCCTGCGGCGGCTCTTCTGGCCGTCCAAGCCCATCCTCCCTCGCCTGCAGCCACTCTGGCTGTGTCTGCATCTGAGAAGCATCTGGGGTGGAATCCTCCTCCCACTCCACCTCTCTGCAGTACTGAGACCGTGGACCACGCCTCCTTGAAGTCTGCTCTTGCACTGCCTTCTGAGCTGTCCTCTCCAGGTTTCCTCTCACCTCCCTATGACTTTCTCACTCTCCTTTGCCTGCTCTTTGCAACCTTTAAACACTGACATGACCCTGAAATCCTTTTTCTTTGTCCTACTCTTTCCCTAGAACATTTCATCCATCTATGTTGGATGAAAATATCACCTATGTTGATGACTCCCAACTTTCTGGCTCAAACTCAAACCTCTTTAACTCCAGACCCATACAGCCGACTGCTATCAACGGCTCCTCTCAGATGCCTAGTGGACACCCAAACCTCCTCACAGAGGACTTCCCTTACTAACAATCTGAAGTAGCTCCCCAGCACTCTCTATGACAGCACCCAGGTCTATTCATTACTTCTCACTACCTGATATGTTGTCCCCACTTGTTTACTGTCTGCTCCTTCCACTAGAACATAAGTTCCACGAAGCACGGACCCTATCTGTTTTGTTTCTTGTGACCGTATCTGCAATGCCTGAAACCGTGTCCGACATAGTCGGTACACAACACACTTTTTGTGTAATGAAAGAACAGACAAACGAATGTTATTGCCACTTTCTCACTTCAATTAATGGCAACTCAATCCTTCCACCACTCAAGGCTGCAGACTTCAATTCTTTTATTCCCACCTTTCATAGAAAATCCATTAGCAAATCTTATAGGTTTTCCTTCAGAATGTATCCAGAACCTCATCAATTCTCATGACCCCTATTGCTTCCACCCTGCTTATCATCTCTTGCCTCTATTACTGCAAACTCCTAAATGGTCTTCCTGTTCTTGCCATTCTGCAGTCTATTCTCTATAAGGTTCTGTAAGAGTGATCCTTGGAAAGCTAAGCTGGATCATTCCGCTGCTCTGCCTCAAACCCTCCAACACGTCTCCATCGCATTCAGAGTAAAGCTAAAGGCCTGTAGGCCACATAAACGGGTCTCCCCCACCCGCTCCCTCTCCTCTTCAGCTTCATCTCCTCCCACTCCCCTGCTCCCACTGGCCTGCTTGCTGTTCCCTGAACAAGTCGAGCATGCTACTGCTTTGAGGTGGGGGCACCTGCTGTTCCCTCTGCAGGGATCCGATCTCCCCACTACTGTCCTTGCTCAAATGTCACCTTCTCAGAGGCCTTTCCAGACCATCCTGCTTAAAACTGCAACCCTAGCCCTACCTTAGCACTCCTTCTTCCTTCTGGGCTTTATTTTCTCCAAAATACTTATCACCACCTTACATACTCTATATATTACTTATTTTATTTATTGCCTGTCTTTCTCCATTAGAAAAGAGCAGCGCGGCAAGCACTGGGATTTTTGTGTTTTGGTCACTTCTCTATCCCAATGCCTAGGCACACAGAATGCTTTCAACAGAAGTTTGTTGAATGAGTGAATCAATGAATGAATGTCCTCTTCCAGTCCTGTAGGTGGAATCTCAAAAGAATTGGCTGGGTCCTCTCTCTCCGGGTTGGGGGCCTGATAAAGCGCCTGCACACAGCGGGCTGTCAATAACTGCTTCCTGAAGAAACGTACAAGAATGCCTGTTTCCTCAGGCGTGCTGGGGTTCCTAGAGGTCATGGACAGTGTAACTTTCCGAAAGGTTCCAAAAGGGAGTAAACAGCTTGCCAGCCTCTGGCCTTTGTGGTCCACTCTGGAAGGTCAGAAAGCCCACGTTTTCTCTTGGGACAAGAATTTGGGCCTGGGGGCCGGGGAGCTAACGCGGAAAAGCTCGTGGTCCTGTGAGACACACATCCAGCATGCTCTCCTGGCGTCCGCACACCTCGAGCCACGCCAGGACCCGCCCGGCGACCCCAGTCCCTGGTTGCTCGGGCAATCAGCTCCCTCCCGCCGCGACCGCCACGTTCTGCGCGCGGCGGCGCCTTCAACCAGCTCCACGCTCGGCCACTGGGGCCCCAGGTTCCTGACGTCACCCAGCAGAGGCAAAACGCCCCTTCCGTCCGACCCTGCCGGCTCACCGGGACCCTCCAGGCGGTGTCCGAGCCCCGCGACTCGGGGTAGAGCTTGTCCAAGCTGTAGATGCTCTGGAACTCGGTACCGTATACCTGTTTGTGCAGAGCCCGGCAGGGGCAGCGCGCAGGCGGCGGCAGCAGCCAGGCTCCGGCTCGGCTCAGACCCCAGCACAGGTACCGGGTTGCCGCCATGTTCGGGTCTCGCGGCCGCTTCCGGTGGGCACCTCTTTCCGCGGTCCGCGAGCTCGCGCTTCCCTCAGGACTTTGGTTCCGTGCGGTCTAAAGTGCCCGCCGGCGAGCTGAGCTCCCGGCACTGCTTTCCTGCGGCACCTGTTGGAGGCTCCCCATCCGCTGCCTCCAGAGCCCTGGTTGGCGCTCTGAGTTCCGCTGCCGCGGTGGGGAAGACGCTGGCTCTCAGCTGGCTCTCAAGGGAGCCTGAAGGCAAATGGAGGTACTATGGACACTCAGACCGGGGCAGCTCCTGGGCAGATGTGACTGAGCATGTCCGCTGCAGGCAGCGCATGCGCCAATCATGTATGTAAACACTTTATGTAACCTGCATAATGTAAACATTGTATGTCATCTGTTGGCTATATGCAGCTTTTGTCTAGTAGTCATATAAAAGCGGCTACAAGGGGCGCTACTGCGCTCCCAGCGTCTATCGGCCAGAGTGAATAAATATGTCTGCTTTGCCATCGGCTGCGCGCACCTTTTCCCAATTCCCCGAGCCCCGTGGTCCAGGCCTCCGCCGTTTCTCTCCTGCATACACTTGGCGCCGGCAGGATTCCGAGGTGAGTGGACCTGCGGCTCCTGAGGCTGACGGGACGGACATGTGGCCACCCGCTAGTATGTGGTTCCCGGTGGCGGAAGTCCAGCTGAATTGGGCCCCTGAGGAAGGGTGGGAGTCCCTGGCTGGGACCCCGGTCAGCATCGAGACGGCTCTGCGTAGCCTACGAGAGCAGGTGCCAGAGAAGGCTCGGCCTGCCGTCGGACGGGCTGGCTGGCTGTTTTTGACGGCCTTAAGCCGCAACTTGGCTTCTGCCCTGCGGGATGCTGCTCAGATATGGGAGCTGCGGGCCAAGGAGGAAGCCCTGGAGGCGCAGGTGCGACAGTTGGAACGGGAGCTGGAAATGGCACCTCGCAGCGAGACGGCGGAGGACGCTGAGGACTGGGACGTGGAGGAAGCACGTCCTATCCATGCTCGGCTAGTAATCCAGCAAAAGGTAAAGCATGAGCAGCTCTTGGGTCCAGGAGGTGTCACCCAAGGAGCCCCGATCGTGACAGAGTTCACGGCGTATAGCCCCTATATGCCAACAGAACTGCGGGACCTGTGTAAGCAATGTGGGCAGTGGCCAGGTGAGCCCATACCGGCCTGGCTCCTGCAGCTATGGGATGAGGGGGCTGATAGTATAGTCTGTACTCCTGGACCAGATGGAGAAGCTAGCTTCCATCACGTTGCACCCCTCCCGCAACCGCAGCAGAATAGCCGCCGGCTAGCCCAAGGGCATGGGAATCACTCCATGGTGGAGTAGGTGACGGCTGCTGCCCAGACAGTGTGAGATAATGCCGGGGAGCTCCCAGAGACTGGGAGCCAATGGCAGACCTGTGCAGAACTGGTTCCAGTTATCCGTGAATTGGGAATTTGGCAAGCCATTTGTAGCCTGAATACCTGGGGCCCAATGACTAGCACTTTATGCCCAGGATGAAGGATTCGGTTCTTAACTCCACCGGTGTAATGTTTTTGGGTCCTTGGTGGCCATTTTGGCACCCGATGTGGGACATTGGATACATGAGGTAACCGCTGCAGTGGCCACTTTGGGGGACATAGAAGGCTGACGGAGAAAACAGAGCCTGTCCCATGGCAGGGGGTGCCCAAGCAGAGTGCAGGCTCAGTGGAGGAAGGGCCCAAGTGAGTCACCCATATGCAAATATGGATAGACCTGCTAGCTGCTGGCATTGATCAGAGGACAATAGATCAGCAACCTAATGTTGGCTTGATGGCACTGTGGCGCCAGTTGAAGCCTGAGCAACAGTTCCAAAAGACTGTGGGAACGGAAAAGAATCTCGGTAAGAGCAGACAGGTAAGCCTCCGGGACTTTATGCAGCCCTCAGGAGGCAAGCCCATGTACCTCTTTGACTAGGGGGAAGGCCAAGGTGCCTGGCTTGGGGGATCCCCAGAGGACTGGAGGCCACATGTGGAACTTGCAATTCACTGGTCCCCCACCAATGTGCAGCGTGTGCCGGCACTGGTAGATACCGGAGCTGATTGCAGTCTGATTTATGGCAACCCGGATAAGTTTCCAGGGAAGCTGGCATATGTTGATGGCTATGGAGGCCGTACAGTAAAAGTGAAGCCAGTGTCTCTGTCCCTTGGCATTGGCCATTTGCTGCCCCAAGTGTACACAGTGTGTCTCCTATCCCCGAGTATGTTCTGCGGGTGGATGTCTTGCAAGGACTGCGCCTGCAGACAATCATGGGTGAGCTCCGCCTACGGGTGCATGTAGTTAAGACTGTTGTCCTGGGGCATACACACCACTCACCGCAAGTGTTGCTGGTGCCACGATGTGTGGTTACCACCTGACAGTATCGCACAGACTATCGTAAAGTTGGAAGAGGTTGGGATCATGCGATCCACTCACAGCCCTTATAATTCCCTGGTTTGGCCTGTGAGGAAGCCTGATGGTGCATGGTGTATGACTGTGGAGTACTGGGAATTAAATAGTGACTCCTCCATTGCATGCTGCTGTGCCCTCGGTGCATGACATAGCGGACCAGCTGACTGTCTGATTGGGACAGTACCACTATGTTGTGGATCTTGCCAATGCCTTCTTTTCCATTGATATTGCCACTGAGAGTCAAGATCAGTTTGCTTTCACCTGGGATGGCAGACAATAGACTTTTTGTGTGTTGCCACAAGAATACCTGCATAACCCTACTATTTGTCATGGGCTCATTGCTCAAGATTTAGCTGCTTGGGCTCACAGTGATACAGTACTTGTATTTCACTATATTGATGATGTTATGTTAACCTCTGACTCTCTTGCAGATCTAGAGCAAGCTGCTAATTCCCTGCGGAAGCATCTGGCAACATATGGTTGGATGGCCAACGATGCCAAAGTCCAGGGACCTGGCTTACCTGTAAAATTCTTGGGGGTTGTCTGGTCGGGTAAGACGAGAGTGATACCTGAGACAGTCATTGATAAAATACACGCGTACCCCCTGCCAACAACTGTAGCTCAACTGCAAACATTTCTGGGCCTGCTGGGGTACTGGCAAATGTTTATCCCTCATTTAGCCCAGGTGGTGAGACCCCTATATGCTTTGGTAAAGAAGGGAGCCCTGTGGGACTGGACGGATGCTGCGGACCAAGCGTTTAAGGCCGCCAAGCGTGCTGTGCAGCAGGCACAAGCTTTACAGGTGGCTGACCCAGGACGGCTACATGACTTGGATGTCCATGTTACCCAGGAGGGTTTTGGCTGGGGCCTGTGGGAACGGCATGACCAGGTACAAGCCCATGTCAGGTTCTGGTCCCAACTGTGGAAAGGAGTGGAAATACGATATTCTCTAGTGGAGAAACAGTTGGCAGCCGCTTATGCCACCCTGATAGTGTTTGAGGCTATCACATGAATGGCCCCTGTTCAGCTTAGAACCATGTACCCCATTCAAGGATGG
The DNA here is from genome assembly GCF_041296235.1 of Equus asinus. Classification (NCBI taxonomy): domain Eukaryota; kingdom Metazoa; phylum Chordata; class Mammalia; order Perissodactyla; family Equidae; genus Equus; species Equus asinus. The sequence goes on along the minus strand of NC_091802.1, from coordinate 55,492,067 downwards.
CTCCGGTCACGGGCTACCTGTCCACAGTCTGGCGTGGTCCAGACCCCTACCTTGTCAAAGTCGGGGGGCTTATCTAGAAGAAAGGAGCTCGGAGGAATTATAGCAAGTATTAGGGCCGGTTGAGTTTCTCGCTGTGGGGGAACAGATTCCCACAGCTCCTCTAGAGATAGAGCCCACGCCCTATGCTGAGGGGAAGCCCCCTATCCTGGAGAATGCCTGGCATACTGATGGTTCTAGTAGGGGGCCGGCTGCTATGTGGACAGCCATAGCTGTGCAGCCAAGCACTGATGCTATTTGGTTTGATACTGGCACCGGCCAAAGCAGCCAGTGGGCAGAATTATGGGCTGTCTGGATGGTTATCGCCCATGAACCAGGGCCTTTAGCTGTTTGTACAGACAGCTGGGTGGTCTACTGGGGATTGGCCCTATGGTTATCTGTGTGGGGGGCTCAGCAGTGGTTGGCCAGAAACCGCCCTGTGTGGGGGCAGGCCATGTGGTAGGAACTGTGGGCCTTGGGCCATGAAAAAGAGGTGACAGTGTATCATGTTCCCAGCCATATGCCTCTAACTGCTCCTGGGAATGATGCTCTGGCCCGTGTGAGGTGGCTAGAAAGGGACCTGTCTGCAGATGTGGCACACTGGCTACATTGACCCCGAAATCATGCAGGGAGCAAGACCATGGGAACAGTGAGTCAGCGCTGGGGGCTACCCTGCACATGGCAACAAATAATGACGGCATGTCAAGAATGCACAGTATGTGCCCAGGCCTTTCCTAATAGAAGGAAACTGGTGTCCACACAGCAGCAAGTAGCTAGAGGGCGTGTGCCCTTGGTCCAATGGCAGGTAAACTACATCAGATCGTTACCAAAGACCAAAGGTGCGGACACTTCAAGCCCTGCAGGTACTCTGTGCTCTTCATGGTCAACCCTTGATCGTGGAGAGCGACAAGGGGACACACTCTACAGGACAAGAAGTCCAGTGGTGGGCCAGTACCACGGACATTCAATGGCTTTTCCATACTCCTTACAACCCGGCTGCTGCCGGGATAATAGAGAGGTACAATGGACTTTTAAAGCAGGGCTTACACACAGCCATACAGCCCCCCCTTGTTGCGAGGCTGGGCAACTCGGTTGTGGCAGGTGCTGATGGTGTTAAAAGCCTCAAAAGGGAGGGCCAGCCCCTGTAGAGGCATTGCTGCATGGCAGCGTAGCCCCCATACAGCTGCAAGTAATAACCACTGATGAGCTACTAAAGCCTGCTTATGGCCAAAAGGGAAACATTCTCTTGCCGGCCCCAGTGTGCCGCAATGTGCGGGAGGTACAAGAATGGGAAAGGCCTTGGAAGATAAAAGCCCCTCACTGCAGGTGGCTGGCACTTTTAGCGCCTTGGGGACTTGGGGAACAATGAGACTTACATGTCACCCCGTGGGTGACTAGCACTTGGCCCCCTCGGGTAACTGTCAGACTGCCACAGACTGATGCTGGTTCTATCCTGAAGGGGACGTATGTGATTTCCACGTGGCCAATAATGGGTTCCCCTGTACTGCTCCATGTGGAGCTAGCGCGTGCAGCGCCTCTGCAGGCAGAAAAGATGAGGTATCAACGGCCGGAAAGGCCCCCGTTGGCAGCCACCCTCTTGTCCCAGGATAAGAGACTAGCCTGCATTCTGCCAGAAGGACGTGATTTGCCTCTCCTAGTTCCTATCACTGCTTTGTCCTTTTGCCCATAGATGGAGTGTGGCGAAGAGTGTTGTGGAATGGGCGCACACCTATGCTGAGGTGGCCAACGTATCTAACTGCTGGGTGTGCACAGAACTGCCCACTAGCACAACAGAAGGCTTGCCGTGGCACATCCACCCTGCTTCAGAAGGGAACTGGACCTGGCTGCGTTTCTAGGGACCCACCGATGCTCAGTGGGACCAAAGAAGGCGCCAGGTGGACCAGCAGCTGTACCGACAACGTGGACATAAATGGCCCTGAGCGACCCCAAGCCTCTGGGGTGGCTATGAGTGGTTACCCAGGGAGGCTGTTGCGCTCCGCACGTCTATGCCCCTGTGCATAGAGCAACAGAAGGGGGAAGTAATAGTAGGGTGGATACCCAAGGAGCTGTGTCAAAAGATTCAACAAGTGACCTGGCCCAAATATTGGTGGAATGCCCATCCCTATGTGGGGACGGTCCCCATGGACAAAATGCCTGTGGGCAGTCTCTGGGTATGTGGTAGTTATGGATGGCCTTATCTCCTGGCCAACTGGGCAGGGTGATGTACCTGGGGGTGGTCCTACCTCCCGGCTACTGTTCGGAGAACCTTGGATGTGCACCCCAGCAATTGGGAGAAGATAAAAGGGCACTATCACTGGGAGAAATGAACGCCCTGGTGGTTTTACCCCCTGGCTGTTCTTAGTCTGTCCGCGGGGACTATTGCTCTGCAGTGGCAGGTTACGGCCTTGGCGGAGCATATCACCCGAGCCCTCAATCATACAGCCCGGGCCCTGTCTCTCTCAACTGATGGAGTCCACCAGACCCGGAAGTAGTGTTGCAGAACTGCAAGGCTCTAGACATTCTTACTGCAGCACAAGGGGGGACCTGTGCAGTTACTGAGGTGCAGTGTTGCATGTATATACCAGATAATGCAAGGAACATATCACAAGCCTTGTGACAGGCCAAGCAGGAGATCTCACGGATCCAGACATTGACGGGAGATGCCCTGCAGGAATGGTGGTCTAAGCTGTCCTTCCCGTGGCAGTGGGCTCTCGCCACATTAGGAGGTATAACCTGTCTCTTGGTGGTCATTTGCTGTTCTCTATACTGTTGTTGTGGAATGTGGGTCCAGGGCGTTGGGCTGTGTGCCCGCATCTCCCACAGGCTCCCCACACTGCTGCAGTCTGATGGAGGTGGAGGGAAGGGGAGATGGAGGTACTGTGGACCATCAGACTGGAAGTCCAGGCAGATGTGACTCAGCATGTCCGCTGCAGGCAGCGCATGCACCAACCATGTATGTAAACACCTTGTGTAACCTGTATAATGTAAACATTGTATGTCATCTGGCGGTATGCCACTTTTGTCTAGTAGTCATATAAAAGTGGCCACAAGGGGAGCTACTGTGCTCCCACTGTCTGTCTGCCAGAGTGAATAAAGAGTATGTCTGCTTTGCCATCGGCTGCACACACCTTTTTCCAGTTCCCCCAGCCCCGTGATCCAGTCCTTGGCTGTTCCTCTCTTGCATACAGAGCCCCCTGGTGAAAAGAACTCCCTGATCCCGTGTTCCCCAGAAACACCACTTCTCTCCCTTTTGGAGCCTGTGTGCTCCTCCTGGACCACTCTTCCCCCAGATCTCACATCCGCAGTGAGGTCTGCCCTGTCTGGCCTAGTTCTTCTCTATCCCCTTTGCTCTGCTCTACTTGTTTTTTTTTTTTTTCCTTTCACATCACTCAATCTTATTTTTCTAGTCTGTTGCCTGTCTCCCGGGTAGAATGTAATAAGCCCCTGGATGGCACTGATTCACTGCAGGAGCCCCAGCACCTAGAACCTGGCACATCATAGATACTCCATAAATACTGATCATGTGAATTCTTTGCAAATTTTTTTTCAAAGTTGAGTACTGCTAGAGGTGAGTTTTAGTCAACTTCAGGCTCATTCACAAGGCAGCCTATAAAGAAATTCCCGTGGAGCACATGTCTAATGGTTCTGCAGGACAAATACCAGATAGGAGGAGAGGCAGGCAGGTTGAGAAAGAAAGGTTTTTTTAAATGCCGCCGCCTCTAGTCTTGTGGGGGAAACAGCGGCTTTGTGGAGCGTGATGGCAGTTTCTCCCAGTCAGGAGCTATGGGGAGGCTGGGGAAGGAGGTAGAGATTCAGCCAGCCACAGACAGGCTAAGCAGAGCCCTTTCACAGGGTGGTTAAGACATGAACTCCAAGACTGATGAGTTCTAACTCTGAGAAAGGTTCAAAGTAGAGCAAGTCGTGTTTGGAAACAGCTAAGTGTTGGCTAAGTTACTTAGGTGAGAGGCAGTGTGGTAAATGGAAACAGAGCTCAATAAATGTTAGTGATTATTAGTAATACTAGTGGTTGTTTCTTAATGAAGAATTCTGTTTTTAGGAAAAGCATAATTACCTAGAAAAATATGCCTCTGGGGATGCTGGCTGTTAGAAACAAGAGATTGTCATTAAATCAAGGCTTTTACCATCCTCGCCTCAGTGATACAGGCAAATTCTTTAGGAGGGAATACACCCCCCTCCCAGGCACTGGCTTTGTAAGCCTGAGCTAGGAAGGGAATGGCAATTGACATACGCCTTCGGGCTCTAGGCTGGAAGGGGAGTCTCCTGAGTCCTTCCCCGTCTGACTAAGTCCCAAGACCTCAGAGGGAATAGAGGTGTCTCCATGGTGACTGGAATAAGCTGCTCAGGGGAGCAAAGCCAGGGACTCACACAGGTCGACAGCTCAGGGATTATGAAAAATAAAGTCAGCACCATTCCATGGCATTATTGTTCTGAGGCTGGGCTCCAGCTCAGAGCCTGACCCAGAGTGACAGGAAAAGGAAGCTGTAGGTTTCCATGGCCCCAAATAAACACTGCCTGCTCGGGCCATCTGGTGGCCTGGATTCTGGGAGATGAGGCGGGTAGAGGAGGGAATGAGACAAGCTGCCCTGGGGTGGAGAGAAGAGCAGCTGGCAAGCTCCTCTCACCTGCTGCTGCCGTGAACCATCAGAACAGAGGCCCTTCTGGGAGAAACAGACCTGCGAGGGGCCACCTGTTCCCTTAAAAAGCTGGGCACTGAAGGCTGGGGCCAGCCTTCTCCTTCCCCTCCTTGGTGGTCCAGAAGCTGAAATGGTGCTTCAGGAAGGGGACATTCATAGGGGCAAGAAGAAAGAGGGGAAGAAAAGATAATCACTCAGACATTCCCGGCAGCTGAGGAGCTTGCGGGCACCAGTCCTTCTCTATGGCCTCTGAGTTGGGTACCACTCCCATGTAGGAGGTCCACAGAATTTTCCTTTCTTCCTTCCTGAAATGCCCTCGGTCAGACTGGCTCTTAAAATGCAGCATTACTTGGAGATAGGGAACATGCAGTATTGCATAGTGGCATTGGTCAGCTCTGGGTTAGAATATTTCTATGTGACTTTGAATTACTAACTTAACCTCTAAGCCTCCGGATCCCCATCAGTAAAATAGAGATTTTATAGCTGCCTCATAAGGCTGCTGAGGGCATCACATACATATAAAGCACATAACCCTGGCTGGCACAAAGTCAGCAGGCAACAAATGTTAGCTGCTACTAAGGGATGCTAAGTGTGTACAGGTTCAAGGAAATTTTACTTTCGCAGATCTGATGGCTTTTTTTCTGCAGTACTGGGGTGGGAAATCCAGTCTGACTAGCTCCATACCAGACCTTCTTTCCCTCTTGGAGAAGCTGGGCAGGCAGCAGGGTCATGCCTCTTGGCATGAGTGAGTGGGCAAAGCTGCCCTCTTTGTCCTGAAAGCAGCTTCCTTCACACCTGCCCCTGGTCTGCGTAGTTCCCTGAAAACACCCAGGGCTTTCAGCTCAGGGGTTGCAGGGAGGGCGCAGGCAGGTCTGTTTCCTAGGGCGGTGGAAGGGGGGACCAATTCCCTACAAAGAGGTTCAATGTATTTGTCTTGGGATGGGGAAGATTGTCAGTCTCAGGCAGGAGAGGCCGGGGGAAAAACCTAGGGAGGCAGCTGAGGAAGGACAAAGTGGTGGCAGGAAGGAAGAAGGGATGGGAAAAAATATGTTCAGAGGGCGATTTAAAAGGCCAAGGAGAGAAGGGTGGCTGGATACAGGCCACAGACAGCTTCCTGTGCTCCTCAGGCGTGACTGCGCTAGGTATCACACCCCACAATGTGCTCTCCATCCCACTGGAGACAGGTCACAGCAGGAGAGGAAAATCTGACAGCCACTTGTATGCTGGGCACGTTAAAACCCCACACAGTTCAGTTGATGTAAAAAGCATAGAAACTGCCAATATGGGGCCCAGCTCTGGATTCCCACGCCACACCATGCTCACCTCCAGGATCCGAGGGAGGTTGCTCCTGGCTCCTTCAGGAACGTTGGGGGGGGGGCGGGGAGGGTGCTGGTTGGGGGTCCCCGAGCCTACCTCCCAGAGAATACCTTGGAAGCTTCTCCATGTGGGATTGGGATCCAGAGCCAGCTGAATTTTCTGTCTGGAAATGGGAGAGTGGCAAAGGCAGCAAGAAACTGACCCCTCCAAGATTCAGGAGCATTTTCTTCAGCTTCTGAAGTCACCTGTGCTGTTGGCAGGTGTGGGTTGCAGGAGGGAATTTACAAAATCTGTATAGGAAGGAGGGTCCACCCAGCACGGGGCGCCCTGCAAGGCAACATAGCTGGCACTCAATAAATGTGGTAACTTCCAAAAGCCCACTCTTTAGAGCCGTTTGGCTGCCAATCACAGGGGAGTGAAGCTCAGGCTGTCCCCCTCTCCTCACCGCTGTGATGGGAGGCGGTGTGTGACACACAGACACAGGACCATGGCTCTGGGGCCATTTCTGCTTTTAGAATACTGATGCGTTTTTTATTAAAGAAGAGAATAAAGCATTTGTAAATATATTTCTCTCATGTATACTTCAAAGGTGACGCTGGTCGGCTGCTACAGAGCAGGGGAGCAAACAGGCGGGAGCCGTTCCTCCACCCCGTCCCACCCCTTCCCTCCACCCTAGATCACAGACACATGGAGGGCTGGGAGCTGCCCAGCTCCAAAGGACAAAAGGTTCCAAGATGTGTGAACAGGACCAGCTGACAGCTCTCATCACAGTGCCGCCCGTAGAACAGCGTGGTGCCTCCAGGGGGGTCGGGCATGCTTGTTAAGAAAACCCCTTTACCCCTTCAGAACAAATAAGGCATGAAGGTTCCCCACTGGGCTCCCAGCACAGGGGCCGGGGCCACCAACTTCCACTGGGCTGTGTGGCTCCTCCGATTTCTAGGGTCTCAGGATGGGCAGCAGAAGGAACTGGAAGCCCTGAAGAACTGCTCAGGGCAAGCTGGGGACCTGGGCATCTCTTAGCTGAAGCTGGACTGTCTGAAGCCTTAACAAAAGATTAACCCCCTGACCCAGCTGGGTCCTCAAAAGCCCCCCACAAAAGTGGGAGGTTAAGAGCAGACATTTTATGCGGGGGAGGAGATGTTCCCCATCCTGGTCCCATTTCAATACTGTTCAGTGTGGGATGAGAATCTTGGGCAGGGGCGGACGCTGGGACCACTGGCTGGTGGCACATGCCAGGGGCATCCCGGGGGTGGCAGGCATGACCTCCACTGGGGTAGGCCAGTGGGGAGCATGGAAGTGAATGAGACGTCATGGTCCCTGAGATGGGGGCAGGCAGAGGCCAAGCTCGGTGAGTCAGAGGCGGCGTGCAGAGATGGGGGGCTCCCCACTGCCCAGATCCCTAGAAGGCTTAATGCCCAGAAGGCATTTCCAGGGCTGGAACCCAAAGAGGCTGGCTCTGAGGGGAACAGGGTATACGGCCGGTGGATAGCTGCTGAGGAGCTCCCTGTTCCCTGCTCTGATTGGCTACAGATCTACAGTGGGCTGAGGGTCTCCAGGGCTAGGCCCCCCCTCACCAGGGCTGGAGTGGGTGGCACTTGGGGCCCGGCTGAGACTTTCTGCTTCGCATGGCAGGGGCTATCTCTGACCTGGTCAGGACCCTGGGGGTGGGATAGCTGGTGCTCCGGGAATGACAGCGCATCACAGCTGGGGAGAAGCAGTGGATGGTCCAGGAGACCCCTGGAACCTGTAACAGCTGGCTCTGGGGTCCCCCTTCAAGTGTTTTCAGTTGTGGCAAGGGGTCAGGGAGACCTTGCATTGCAAATCTCTCGGAAAAAAATGAACTTGGAAAAAGAAAAGGGCAACTGGTCCAGAATGGCTTTCAGAAGCCTGGCCACAAATCTGAGAGCAAGGCCCAGGGTCAGGAAGCCCGGGGCTAGGGGAGCTGGGAATCCCCAGGGGAGTGGGGATGTTTGGCTTTGAAACTCTGAGCTGTGCCCTTGGGCTGAGTGGAGGGTCCCGGGAGGCAGGATGTGTGGACTGCCTCTCAGGTCAGCAGGGAACATGCTGCATCCCCCACACGCTCCCTGGGCCAGAGAGCGGCCTCCACTGGGATATATTGCTGCTAAAGGGCTCCCTCACCAAAGGCTGCATGGCCCAGGCATGAGGGACCCCACGGCCTGACCCTGGGGCAGGCTGTAGGCCCGGGGCAGGAAAGGGTCACTTGCTGCTGTGCGTCTTGACTTTGGTGGCATTGATGTCAGCCTTGGTCTTCTGGATCCTGGAGAAGATCTCCTTGAAGAGCGCCTTGTACTCGGGTTGGCTCTGCTCCAGCCGCTTGTCCACGGCCTCCACGTGCTGACTCAAGCTCTTCTCACCGGCTTTGGCCTCCCCCTGGCCCTCCTCGCCCCCGCGCAGGTCCCTCCATGAGCTGTCCCGGGAGATGGGCCGTGACGTCTGCACGCCGGCGTGCCGCACCCCGGCGCCGTGCTGCCGGCACTTGCTCAGTAGCTCCTCGTACTTCTCGAGCAGCGCGTGGTACTGTTCGTCCACCTCCCGCAGGATGGACATGCCCCGCTTGCGCACGCTGTTGGCGTGCAGCGTGAGGTTGCCCGCGTGCCGGCTGGCGGGGTCTTTGGCCACAATGGCGTTGAGCGCCGTGTCACTGCAGCTCTTGCGCACAGCATGGCCCGGGGAGGCGGCCGGAGAGGAGATACCGTCCTGGGCGCCCGAGTCGTCCCCGCTGCCTGGCTGTGGGTCGTCGGCCTCAGGGGCCTGGGTGAGGGGCGCCAGCAGGGCCTCGGCCAGGTGGTCCTCCCGGCCCAGCAGGTAGGTCTTGGCCTGCTTCATCTGCTGCAGCTCCAGCAGCTCGGCCTCCAGCTCCTGCACGCGCAGGCGGCAGCCCTCCATCTCGCAGAGCTGCCGCTCCAGCTCCGAGTACTCTTGGAGCACCGCCGCATACTCGCGCTCCGCCCTCTCCTTGCGCTGCCGCTCCTGGCTCACCTGGGTACGCAGCACCCCCACCAACGTCTGCAGCCGCTCGTTCTCCTGCTCCAGGGGCCGTGGGCCCAGCTCCAGAGAGGAACTATGCAGGCGGAAGGCATCTTCACACCTGGGAGGGAGCGACAGCAGGCAGGGAGAGGGCGGAGGTCATGGCCGAGGCCTGGGAGCCCAGCCCTGGACACTTGCATCTCTCTTGTCCACTGGGCTGGACATTCTGTTTCTCCCCTAGATCCACTCCCGGCCCTTCTCCCCCTGCTGTCTGCCCTGGGAGGGTGACACCAATGGTCTGCTTCAGCCAGGTTTCCTGGCTCTCTCCTGAGCTCAGCTAATCGAGGCACCCGCAGGAAGTCAGTGGGTGGGAGCAGAAGGTCATGGGGATGTCTTCTCCAGGCTCCTTTCCTGGTTAGTGCGGCAGGCAGCACCCTGCATACCTTCTCGGTTCCGGTACCCTCCCTTCTCCTAGCCCCTGTAGGCCTAGGGACAGTAACAGCTTCTCCCTATTGCAACCCTGGGCCGCTGCAGTGTCCCTGAGCTCTCCCTCCACCTCGCCCATACCTCTTTGTTAGTGGCTGCTCAGTTACTCTGTGCGAGATGCTCTCTGTCTCCTGCCAGGACCCTTACTGAAACACCCGCTAAATACACCATATGTGTTCTTGCATTAAGAAGTCATCCCATTAAGAAGATTTAATGGGAACTGAAAGGTATAGTGATTAACCCCTCCTGGTTAGAATTCTGGAGACCTGGGATAAGACACATAACCTTTGAGCTTCAATTTACTCATCTGAGTAGAGGGGATGATAACACACCTCATGGTACTGCCGTGAGAATTAAATCACTTAGAGTGGTGGGCACAGTGCCAGTGCTCAGGAAGCGCCAGCTGCTGACCGTCATTAGCAACAGGACCAGTCTCTCTGATGGCCCAGGCCATGCACCAGCTCTCATTCCCACCTGCTGCCCGGTGCCCACCCTCTCCCTCCTCCCCAGGCTAGCAGTCCCAGGCACTCGGAGACACAGTCCAGGGTCCAGGCTGTTCCACCCACGATGGGGCCCTCACCTACCGGGGGCTGGTGCACAGCTCCTTGAGGCAGGGGAAGGTGTGGATGGTGCGCCTGCGTTCCCGCTTCTCCCGGCGCACTCGCAGCTGCTCCAGGTCCCGCAGCTGCTCCACCTGGGCCTGCAGCTCCTCAACCTGGGCCTGCAGGCGCTCAATGGTCTCCGTCAGCCTGGGGTGGGGGACAGGCATGAGAGGGACTTTAAGGGAATGAGGCCAGCCCTCCTCACTGCAGCCCTGGAGGGATGTGGGGCTGGGGCAGATGGGCGGCCTTGGGCCATGCTGCTTGGTGCTGAGGTCAGACAGGGAACTCCCAGGACCCACCCTTCTCCCCACCCCCCAGGCCGAGCTGACCATTTCCCCTCTGAGCCACCTCAGCCCTTGTACCCTCTTCTATCACTCATCACCCTGCACTGCAATAAAATATTTACCCGCCTGCCTTCCCTCCCAGGCTGTGAGCTCCCAAGACGGTGGGACAGTGTCTTTGCATCCCCATGACCATATCCCCAGTCCCTAAACAGAGCCTGGTGCATAGCTGGTGCTTAAGGAGGGTGGTGGCCTCAATGTTAAACCACCAAAAACCGACAAGGGCAAACTCACTACCATCCCAGGTTCCCAGGCCTGGGCCTCTGGGAGAAGGAACATGAGTCACACCCACCAGACCATATACCCACATGCACACCCAGCGCTGAGCCTCTCCCTCACCTGCCCCCCAGCCCCCTGCCCAGCCCTCACCCATGGATCTTCTGCTGGGCAGCCCTACTCTCCAGCACCAGCTTCTGGTTGGTCAGCTCCAGGTCTCGGGCTGTCAGGTCCAGCTGCTCGTACACTTTGGCGTGCTGCTCATTCACATGCCGCAGCGTGTCCAGCTGCTTGGTCAGGTACTGAGGGGGTGAAGTGGGGAGGGGGGTGAGTAACGTTCAGAACAGGGGTGGGAAAATGTCTCTGCCTGGGCCCTCCTCCCACTTCTAGGAACAGGTTTACTTTGGGGTATTCATCTGCAGCACAGTTGTACAGGTTGCGAACTGCACAAGGCTGTGTCTGCTAAGAGGGTGCCTTTTTCTAAGTTGCACAAAGGCACACACAGGCCAAGGGGCCCTTGGTGGGCGGGGGAGCCTGTGCGGCCCTCACCTCGATCTCCTGCACTTGCTCCTCATTGGTGGAGTACATCTGCTGCAGGGACTCCTCCAGCTCCTTGTTCCTCTCCAGCAGCGTCTTCCCCAGCTCCGCGGCCAAGTGCAAGTCTGGAGGGAGGGGCAGAAGGTGGGAGAAACATGAGCAGTGGGAGAATGAAGTCAGAGGACCCCCACTGATGTTCTGAGCATTCATTCTGGGCTGGACCTTGGGGACCCCAAGCAACCAGGACACGGTGGCACCCTCGGAGAACCTGGAGGCCTGGGAGGGGCTGTAAGCTGGGAGCTAAAGCTTTGCACTGGCTGTGGCTTCTACCTGGAAAGTCCTTTCCCTAGACTCCCAGGGCTCATCCCTCTCCTTCTTTAAGTCTGTGTTAAATGTCACCTCCTCCAGGAGGCCTTTCCCCATTGATTCAGAACTGCACCTTCCCCGACCATGCACTCCCTTCCACTTAATTTTTCTCCTTAGCAAGCGTCAGCATCTAACTTACAATCTGCTCATTTACCTCGGTCATCTCCCCTGACTACCTGTTAGCCCACAGTGCAGGGACTGTGCCTGTCTCGTTCACCGATATCCCCAGGCCCTAGCACAGTACCTGGCACAGAGCAGGTGCACAGTGAATCTCTTTTGAAAGAACGAATGAGTGGAATGTGATAAGAGCATCAACAAACATGGGGCAAATGCCCTGGGACGATAGGGACAGGAGAGTTCAGTCTTCCTGGGGACAGCGGAGGCTCAGGCGATGGGCAGCCTTCGAACTGGGCTTGGAAGGGTCACCAGGAGCTCACTGCGCATTGGAAGGGGCAGAAGGGCGGGCTGGGTATTAGAATTGGATGAGGCTTCGGAGCTCTGTGGCCCAACCTCCTCCTTTTATATTCATATTCATAAATATATTCCTTTCATTTCTAAAAAGAGGTAGGCAGAGTGATGAAAATGCACTAAAATTGATTGTGATGATGATTGTACAACTCTGTGAATAAACTAAAGGCCACTAAGTTGTCTTGTACTTGAAATGAATGAATTATATGGTGTGTGAATTATATCTCAAAAAAACTATCAAAAAAAAGATATAGGCAGCTGAGACTGGTGGGGTGGGGAGCAGGCCCTCAAAGAGGCCCTCAGACAGGCTCAGGCTAAGTTCACAAGGCTCTTGGCTTCTTTTTTCTTTGCTTGAGGAAGATTGTCCCTGAGCTCACATCTGTGCCAAGCTTCCTCTATACTGTATGTGGGACGCTGCCACAGTGTGGCTTGATGAGCGTGTGTGGGTCCGCACCCAGGATCTGAACCCACAAACCCTGGGCTGATGGGGCAGAGCACATGAACTTAACCACTACGCCACCGGGCCAGCCCCAGCTCTTTGCTTTTTAAAAGAGCTTTAAGGTTTGTGTTAAGGCGCACTTGACATAAACAATTAAACAGTACAGAAAGGTTAAAAAACGGTGACAAAAAATTACTTGCAAATGTACATCATCTATTCTTAGATCTATCACTGGGAATTCCATAAACAACCGACATGGCCCCAAGTGGTTACGAAAGAACATTTGTAAGTAATTAAAGTCACACTCTGTGTGTGGGGCAGGGGGGAGTGGGGAGAGATGGGGTAGAAGGAAAAGCACCACCTGGAGTGAGGTGCTGTCAACACGCTGGTAACCATCCTCCTAAACAGCTCTCTGTGCTTAAAACAGCTATGGACACAATTTTGTGTAAACAGATCCACTTTTTTTAATTTAATAACATGGCATGGACAGCTTTCTGTGTCAACACAGATCTAGAGGGTCATTTGTAGTGGAGGTGAATAGTCTATGCAGGTCCCCAAATAGCCATCCCTAAGTAGTATTTATTGTTGGACTTTTAGGGTGTTTTCAACTCTTTCTCTATTAAAAATGAAACTGTAATTAACTTCATAGTACAAAAATCTTTGTGCAAATTACAGCCTATTTCCTGAGGATACTTCCTGGAAAGAGAATTACCAGGGCAAAGGCTGGGTCTATTTGATTCCTTCTACCAAAGTGCTGTCCAGGAAAGCCTGGCTCTTTCTCCCATTGTGAGGCTGTTTCTTAGAAAAGCCCCCAATGTAGGCTGATGGCGTCGATCCGGATGAAGACGCTGGAGGCAACTGTTGGGGGCCAATGTGATGTGGTCCAGGGATCCAGCTCTTCACCATGCACGGTATAGAGGGGGTGCATGGTCTCTATACCCCCTCCTGGCAAGTTTCACAAATACAGTGCTTTCAGCTGAGCCCGCTGCTCGCCCTGGACAGGCCTGGGGTGGGGGTTTTCCTCTTGGAAGAGCCCTGGAGAACAGTAACTCCAGTGGGCATTTGAGAGCAGAGCCTCAGGTTTTTTTCAGCCAGGCTGGGGTAGGACTGACATCGTCTTCCGAAAGCCAGACAGGCCTGAGCAGACAGCAGGCCTGGACAAAAGGCCAAGCTGCTCATCAGGAACAAACCTGGAGTCTGCCCCCATGCATGGAGGTGAGGTTTTGAAGCAGCCAGAGTCCTCCTGGGCCTAAGCTGGGAGGAGGGCCCTGTGCCTAGATGTCACCCGGAGGCATTCCCTGGCTGAGAAGGATGCAGAGCAAGGCTGCCATAACTTAGCCTGGAAAAACAAAAGCTGCCTTCCTGAACACCTACCTCAGCCATTAAAAAATACTAAATCATATAAATCTCAGATAAGAATCTTTAGCTTTGAGCAATGAACTTGCCGATGATGCCACAAAAACTAGTTACCTAACACAAAGCTAGTAGGGGAAGGAGGACACTTGTATGAACTTCTTAATTATAAGTTGGGCACGTCTGGAGGGGTCTGTCTACAAAGTGTGAAGTTCGATGTTAGGATCACAAAACTGCAGCCCTGTGTCATGTTGGGTGCTTGGTGGAAATTCAGGAGCCCGGCAAGACCACCCCCAGTTCGTGATAAAGGAGCCACCCCATCTTCCTATTCTCAAATGGGATGGTGAGCATTTGGCTCATCCCCAAACACTATCAAATAATTCAGGAATAAATAAAAATGATGAACAGAGGGCCTCACTCATCAATATTTTCTCCCTTGGGAACTATCAGGTGGTCTGTGAATAGGCCACTGCTACTGATGCCACCTCCTACATTGGCATCAGGGGACAGGCTCTGTGGAACCCGTGCAGCTTAACCTAGAGTCCAAGGCCACAGGCTCAGAGGCAGAGTGAGGAAAGGCCAATAACAACTGCGCTTTATGCTCTTCCTTCTAGGCGAGCATCTGAGCTGTGTGTGCATTCCCGCTGCCAGCAGGCTGGGGCAGCTGCAAGTCACACTATAAACCAGGGAACTGAAGCTTGCCCTGCAAAGGCAGCGAATGTGATTCAGGGATGGGGAGGAAGGGAATATAACAGAAGCTGTTTTGGGTGGAGGAGAATCTCAGAAACTGTCTCAGGGAAACTGGATCACGATGCAAGCTAAGCTGGTCAAAGCTGCCGGGAGGGATCACAGGAAAAGTCTAGAAGCTGCAGAGCAGAGGACAGAGGGGAGCCAAGTGCTGGGGAAAGGACACCAGCTAGCTGAGGGCTGGTGATGGCTCTGGGAGGGTGCAGCTCCCCCTGGATCAGAGCGCGTGGGAGGCTGGAGTGGGGGAATGGGGAAGCTGGCTAAGTCGGAAGTAGAAGCCAGAGTAATAAACAGCCTGTCATGGCCAGATGAATGGTCACACTGGACCAAGCCAGGGAAGGTACTGAGTCTGAACTGGCACCTCTGCTGCCTGGACCCTGGAGTTTTCTGGGGTCTCCTGCAGTGGCTTCGGCAGTTTTGCCCTCTGAGTGTTTGCTGAGGTGCTGCTCATGAGCAACGCCCCAGAGACCTGAGAGGGAACAGCTGGGAGCCAAGGAGATGTCTTGGAAAAGAAACCCTGAAATCCCACCATTCCTCACTGGTTGGGGTCGAGCTGGGGTCCTGTAGGCTCCAGAGCAGAGAGGTGGGAAAGGGAATGGGGACAGGCACAGGGAAGAAGAGACAAAGATAAGGGGGGGGGGGGGAGGCTATCTACCACCTGGCAGGGCTGTGGGCATCCTGCTCATAACCTCCTGGGCACCAACATCAGG
Organism: Equus asinus; assembly: GCF_041296235.1. NCBI lineage: Eukaryota > Metazoa > Chordata > Mammalia > Perissodactyla > Equidae > Equus > Equus asinus. The sequence continues at coordinate 55,476,806 of NC_091802.1, read as the reverse complement.
AACTCTGGATCCACAGAATTGGGGTCCGGTCACCTCCCTCCCCTTGCCACGTCAGAGCTTTCCCCTGAGGCTGAGACTCAAGGTCAGGTGCCCAGGACTTCAAATCTGTGACTCAGCAGCCATCTCTCAGCCTGGAAAGAGGCACCCACAGGGCCCGCCATGCCTGGTCCAAGCTGGGGGAGGGAGGCGGGGAGAGAGAGTGCCAGTGTTTAATAATTAATGGCTTTTTCTATTTTTACAGGTGCTTGTGGCCATGGGCAGAGGGACACAGTGAGAATCGAGGACCTTGCTTGCCCCAATTGTCTCCCTCCACTGGGACGGAACAGCATCAAAGTCAAACAGGATCTCGATGGCCAAGCTTCCGAAAGTGAGGTGGGGCCTGCCTCCCGGACAAGGGGAAACAGACATGGAGGGGAGATTGGGCTGGCTGAGCACACCACTTCCTGGGACACTCGGAGGCAACTAGGGAGCAGCTGGGCAGGAGAGAATTTGGGGATTGGGTATAGGGAACGGGGACACGACAGGCACCTGATCCCCAGTGTGGCTGGCCTTTGGCCCATGCTCACCCCCCCATCCAGCTCTCCATGCCGGGCCCCACGCCTGGGACTTCCTCGGAGCCCCACCTTCGGCACTCTAGATAACTCGTACTTTCCAGTCATGTGTGGTTCCAGTCATGTTGCTCTGTGCCTTAGTACCAGCGTCCCCTCAACCTAGAATGCCTGCCTTCTTTCCTCTGCCTGGGGAGCCCCTACTCACCCTCTAGCTCGGAGGGGCCTTTGCATTAGCTTTTCTGAGTCTCACAGCACAAGGCCCCCCTGTCTCTGCTCTCACTGTCTACGGGGCCCACAGCTGCTGCAGAACCCCTGTCACTCGTCACAGTAGCTAGTTTGGTCCCATTTTTGCCTCCTCTGCTGGAACGCGTAGTCTCCTGAGGGGAGAGCACGTTCCCAGGCTCAGCACAGCACTGGCCCAAGGCGAGCAGACATTTGGGTTTTGGTCAAAAGCCCTATTTCTTCTGAGACTCTCTCGTTTCTGGTATCCCTCCTTGTTCCTGGACTCTGGCTACTACTGGGGCTTCAGGCTGAGGCCGACTGCTGCAGACCAGCAGGGCCAGAAAAGTGGGGGGCCGCTGGGCCCACCCCTCACCCTGGCCCCAGAGCATGGCCACCCAGCCCAGCTGGAATCTCAAGACCTCTCCCTTTCCGGAAGCAGCACATCACCCACCCCTACTCCCTGGCTCCTTCCTCCCACATCTGGGCCAGGCATGGTGCCAGAGATTTCGTTAGGGGTGCGGGAATGAAATGAGACAGCAACAATATCAGCATCTGCCTCCCGGGAGGCCATCTTCCCGGGCACTCAGCTTCCAATCTTTCCTTCTGGGCCCGCCTCTTCCATGAAGCCCTTTCACTGCATCCTCTCGCCCACACTCAGTTACAGGCTCACCTCCACCTGCTGGGGCGCACCTAGAGGGGCCAGGGCTGGGACTATTCCCAACTCCCAGGATGGTGTCTGACACTTAAGTGGAGCCTGATAAGTGTTCGTGGAATGCAAAGTTTTGGGGGTAACGCCCAGGATGGGGGAGGGGGATGCCAATATTGGGCATCTCACTCCAGGCAGGGAGGCTGGGGGTAGACTCTAGAATAGAGTATGGCAGAGTTCAGCCCAGCACCCCCAATCCCACACTGGTCCCCCAGGGGCTCTGATTAACCCACAGTCCTGAGCACAAGGATGGAGCCTCATCTACCAGCAAATCTGGCCACGTGGAGACGTGGGTCAGGATCAGAAAACAAAGGCTCTGGGATCTGGGTAGATGCCTTGCGTGAGGGCAAAGCCAGGTGTTGGGTGCCTGGAAGATAGAGACCCAGAGGAGGGGGTGTCAGTACATGCTGAAGCAGTCTTGTGTCCACCCCTGCCTGGTTTGCTGGGTGACTGTGGTCACTTCTCCTGGACATGTTTCCCTGTCCTCTCCAGCTCTGACCACCCAAGGATGAGGTGCTTGGGGGGAGGCGGGGGTGGATCAGAGTCCACTTCAGCACGCCTTGCCCCTGCCCCTCTAAGGCCTCCTCCTCCTTCCTGCCCTAACAGCCCCGCCCCCTATTCTGAGTGATGTCACTTGGGCCACCTCATCACCAGCTTCTAACCCCCTTCCAGTCACCCTCTCTTCCCATCTGAGGGTGGAGGGTGCCTCCATCTTTACTCAGGCTCTAATCTGGCTCGTTGCTCTGAATTCCCAAATTTGACCCCCTCCAAACCATGAGCCATTTTGGACAGGGCCAGGAGGCAAAGGGCCAGGGGGCTCCTCCCTCATGGAAGGCAAATTGAAGACGTGGAGTCTCTGCTTCTCCACTGGCAAGGTCCCTGAACCCCCATCCCCTCCCTGGGGAGACAGAAGGCGAGTTGGGGAAACTTTCTGAGAATCTTGGAGCTCAGGAATCCTGGCAGGGAAGGGTCCCGCTGGATTTGGAATGGGATAACGTCCCCCTTACACACACGCCCCACCCTTCCCAGCAAAACCCAGCGAAGGAGCCACCTCCCGGCCTCCGAAGACTTCCAGCCAGCACTCAGGCCCCTAACAATCCCAGGGGCGCCTGGGCAGTTCTGGCCTCTAAGATGGGGTGGGCGGGCTGGGTGAAGTATGCCCCTGTCATCAGGGAAAAGAGGAAGACCGCTCCCCGACTTTTGCAGGTCTCTGCCGGTCGGGTCCAGGTCCGGGGTGATACCGCCCAACAATGGAGAAGCGGACAGGAGTCGCGGGGCGCACTCCGCTTTCCTGTCCCCCTCCCCCGCGCTCACCCTGCTCCAGGTCCTGCTGGTCATACCAGGGCTCCTCTTCCTCTGCGAAGTCCTCCATCCCGGCAGCTTTCCGCATGGCCCCGCGGGCCGCGGGTGAGCGCTGCGGCGGCGCAGCTCAGGGCCGGGGCGCGGGGCCCGGGACAATGCGGCGGAGGCGGGCCGGGCCTCCCGCGTCGCGGACTCGGGCTGCAGCGCCCCCGCCCGCGCCGCGCCCCCTCGCCATCGGCCGCCGATCAGGCGCCCACGCGGGGCTGGCGCGCCACCGCGGTCCGGCCCGGCCGGGGTCCTGCGGAGCGGAGGGCAACGGGCGGAGGCAGCACAAAGGGTGGAGGGGCAGGAACGGCAGGCGGGACGGCAACAAGAAGGGCCCGGGCCTGCCGGCAGGTCTGGAGCGCTACTAGCGCGCGGGTGCCGCGGCGGGCGCCCCCTGCCCGGCTCGGGCCCGCGCTGCCCAACGCCCGCCGAGCGACACCCGGAGCCGCGGCTGCATCTTGGCGGGGTCCGCCCCGCGCTTCCCGAGCCGCCAGCTCCGCGGGGTCGGGCCGACCGCCTCCGGCCAATCAGGAGATTTATGCAAAGCTGGAGGCGGGGCCGAGGGCGGGATCTCCCTGGTGCCTGGGTCCGGCTGTTGCTGGATCAACCCCACCTTCCCTCCAAACTCGACTCCTTCAGTTTACCGCTCGCGGTCTGAAATTAATTTATTTTGTTTACCTGTTGTTTTGTCTCTCTCCCTCTACATCTCCTGGAAGCAAGGCTCTTTCTGTTGTTCACAGCTAGCTTCTCAGTGCCTAGAACAGGCTGGCCCACTGATACCTTCCATGGACACTCTGAAGGAATGAGTATGACTCTACAGTTACCTTAAGGAAGAGTGTTTAAATGCCTGTGGCCGGAAACCTCAGGCCAGGAGTGCCGAAGTTTGAGGGTGTGTTACTTGCATTCTGGGCCTTTCCCGTTAAGGTCCTGTTTCCCTCTGCTTGGGATCCATATCCTATATCCAATTATACCCATTAAAACCGAACAGTTTCACCCATCCAAGCATTCTTTCCTTAAAGGAGCTTTCAGACTCAAGCATTCATGTAAGACATTTTTATTAGGACCCACCATGTACCGGTTCTGTTGAGGTACCCTGGGTATATCCAGCTCTGAATATATGTGGCAAATATATCCAACAAAGGATTTGCATCCAGAATAGAGAAAGAACATCTGTAAGTCCACAAGAAAGACAACCCAGTAGAAAAGTGGGCAAAAGACTTGACCAGGCACTTCATGAATGACCAAATGACCCATTTGGTGACAAGGTGTTCATCTTTTTTAGAAGGATCGACACCTGTGGGAGAAGACAAAGAAGTAGGGTTGGCAGAAGGAGAAGGTGGGTTGGGATGCGGCCTCGGCAAAAGCCTGGCCTGATTCCTGGACAGCTCTGAATCTGCCGGTGACCCTTCAAAGTTACTCTAAGTGGCAGTGAGGGGAGGGCCTTTATATCCTCCTCCCCCCATACACGTATCAACCAGTCTTCAACAGAGGCAGGCTGCCCCTGGGAAGCAGGTGTGACCTTGGGCAAAGGAGCTCTCTTCTCAGAGAGGGCTGAGCTGAGGACTGTCAGCCCGCAGCTCTCCCAGCAGCTGGAGGAACATGTCCTTCAGTCCCGAAGGGGAGTCTGCGCACGCATCACAGCAAGCGCTATCGACACACACCCTATACCCCAGCAATTCTGTTCCAATATATGCGCAACAGAAATAGGCACAGATGTTAATCGAAAGAAATGTACAAGAATGTTCATACCAACGCTGTTGGTAATAGCCCAAACTGGCTATTATCCATCAATAGTCCATCAATACTCTATGACTAAAATGTGGTGTATTTGTGCAATGAAATATTGTATAATACAAATAAAATCTTGAGTGAAAGATGCCAGACACAAACAGTAAAGACCTGTATCAGTTTGCTATTGTTTCTGTAACAAATAACCCCCAATTTAGCAGCTTGAAACAACACAAATTTATTATCTTACAGTTCTGTAGGTTAGAAGTCTGACGTGCATTTCAATGACTGAAATCTAGGTGTCTGCAAGGCTGTGTTCCCTTCTCCAGGGGAGAATCTGTTTCCTTGCCTCTTCCACCTTCTAGAGGCTCCTCACGTTCCTTGGCTCATGGCTCCCTTCCTCTATCTTCCAAGCCACCAACAGCAGGTTGAGTCCTTCTCACATTGCATCACTCTGACCTCTTCTGCTTCCCTCTTCCACTTCTAAAGACTCTTATGATTACATTGGGCCCACCTGGATAATCCAGGATCATCTCCCCATCTCAAGGTCCTTAACTTAACCACATCTGCAAAGTCCTTTTTGCCATGCAAGGTAACACATTCAAAGATTCTGGGGATTAGGATGGGGCATCTTTGAGGGTCAGGATTCCATTTATATAAAGTTTGCAACTGGCAAAAACAAATCGAATCAGGTAGTGTTCAGCCTGGGGGAGTCACATGGGGCACTGTGAGGGGCTAAGGGGTGTTTTATTTCCTGATCTTGGTGCTGGTTACACAGGTGTGTTCATTTGTGAATATCATCGATTTACGACGTGTACACTTCTCTGAATATATGTTATACCTCAATAAAGTAGTTTAGTTATAAAGAAAAAAACCCTGTCGCTGAGACACAGGCAGCCTCTGCCCTTGTGTAGCTTTCATTCTGCTGGTGATAAATAAATAAATTATTACAACCTGCCGCATGTGCTATGAAGGAAAGTAACAGGGTTCTGCGAGAGAGTCTCGGAGAAGATTTGGCATTCAGGAAAGGCCTCCCTCAGGTGACAGCTAAGCTAACACCTAAAGGATGAGACGGTGCCAGCCATGCCAAGCTCTGGGGGGAGAGTGTTCCAGGCAGAGGAGACAGCTAGGTCAAAGTCCCTAAGGCAGAAAGAGCCTGACATATATTAGGAACTGACGGAAGACCAGTGTAGCTAGACTGGAGTGGATAGGGGAGAGATGAAATAAGAGTTAGGGCCATGAGAAGGAGTTGGTATTTTGTTTCCCCCACAGTTGGACATATTTTTTCTTGGACAAAGAGAACCAGCAAAGGGCTTTTCATTTTCAGTTGTAAAATATCACTGGCTTTTTGGAGCATGGATTGGAGGGGAACAATAGTGGAAGCAAGAACACCAGTTTGGCAGCTTTTGTGATCGCCTAGAAGGGAGGTCATGTGGGATGGGCAAGGCTGGTGGCAGTGGAGATGAAGCAAGATGAGAAATATTTGGGATGCAGAACTAGGATGTACACATGAATTGACTGAAGAATCAGAGTGACACCTTAGCCTTCCGGCTCCAGTAACTGGGCGATGATGATGCCGTTTACTGAGAGGGGGACAAAGTGAGTCTAAGGGACAAGCAGGTTGGGGGGCTGAGTTCCAGAGGGATCTGGTCAGGACCCCAAACTCACCAGGTGTTCACAGATTCAGCCTCTGCCCCACCACCTGACTTGTTCATTTCCTCCATCTGCAGCTCTGTGGAAATGTACTCACAGGAGCCAGGGCGACTCCAGGGAGCTCCAGAAGTCTCCAGAGGAGAGCAGGGCAAAGGGCTGAGGGCCAGGGCCTAGGCAGTGAGGATGCTAGCAGGGACCGCCATCTCCCCAGAGCAAGGAAACACAACCTGTACTCCCTCCCCCGACCCTGGAAGATTTACCTCCAACGCCTGGGGCTAAGGATGCTTTTAGCATGACTTAGATGACTCCCATGTTTGAAAATATCCAGCTCCTGGGTCATCTCTCAGCCTTTGGCCTTTGCTACACTGCCACAGCCTTAGCATAGCTCTACCCACATTACCCTCCTTTCCTATAGCCACCTTCCCCCTCCCCCTGCCCCAGAAGTATCACCTGGCAGGGACAAGCTTGTCACAAAGGCTGGATTCTCATTGCTGCCTGAGCACAGGGTTGATTCAGGCTGGGTGCCCCTGGGCCCCACGAGGCTGGTGTGGGATGGGGTGGGCTGAAGCTGGGCAATCAACCCTGCCAGGTTGGTGGGGGCTCCCTGTCCCTCTCTGTAGGGTATAGAGGATTGCCGGCTGGGTGCCCCCCAGAGCTGCGGCTGGCTGAGAGGTGGGGGTGCCTGCTGTGCACCAGGCCTGTTGTGCTGGGCCCTTTGCCTGAATTGGTTCATGGGAACTCCAGGCTCCTGGCCCACTGAGACCACTCCTTGTGCCTTCAGGGCAGACTTTGTATTTTCTAAACTATCCCATGAGGAGGAAAATCAGATTTCCCTTGAAGGAGGAAATTCCTCTGCTTCCCTGAGCTACCAGCCCACAAGCCCTGGGATCTGTTTCAGGCCTTTCCCTCTAATTTAGTCATAGCAGGGTAGAGAGCTGTGCCGGGGTGGGGGTGGGATGAATAAACCGTCTGACCTTAGTGACGCCCAGAGCCTAGTACCTCACCTCATCTGTGTGTCAGGCACACCTATTTCATGGTGCACCTTGTCCAGGGCATTAAGATTGGGCGCTGATGGCCACAGCCCTCGGTGGTCTTGAAGTCCCCCAAGTCTTGGGCATTATGATTCCCCTGGGGTCTATTTTCACACTGCCGCGACCAGGAGCGATTCCTGAGCTCCCACCCGAGCTCCTCGGAAATGCAAGCCCAGATCCTGGATGTGAGACGAGAGGACAGACACAGAAGCGCGGGCGAGCTCGGAGCTGGACCCCACGATGGAAAAGCCCTCCCCGCGAGCGCGCTTCGGCACGGGGCGGGCCTGGGGACCCTGACACGACCGACGGTGGCGCAGTCACCATTGCCCACCGCACAGCCTCGCTCCCCCACCCTTCACCCCAGCCCAGCCCAGCCCAGCCCACCGGAAATGACGATGCGTGCGCAGGCAGCAGTGACGTTAGAGGGTCCTGGCCGCTCCCAGTCATGGGAGTCAGGCTGGGGGAGGGGCAGAGTGCCCAGCCACGCCTATGGCCCTCGGGGTAGTCACTGATCCCACTCGCTGCGCATCTTGGGTTGAGGTCGAGAGATCAGGAGACACGAGGACATCTTCCTCAGGTGCCCCCACCCCTGCAGGCTGCGCTGCCCTTCCTGTCCCCAGACCCGTCATTCCAGCGCTGGGCACACATTGCACTGAATGATCTCGCCGCATCTGTCTCCTCCTCCAGTCTGAGGTCAGCGCCTGGCGGGGTAAGGCGCTCAACACATTTCAATGAGTGAGGTCATTTGGCGTCCATCCCCCTCTTCCCTGTACACCATCTGAGTGTGTCCCAGACAACCGTCTGTTCTGATAGGGGAATTAGTTTAGATTCTCACAGTCCTTGTGGTCAGGAAGTGCTTCCGTATGTCCACCTCTCATCCCTGCAGTTTAAACCCTCGAGACCTGTCATCAGTGGAGTGACCTTAGGATGCTTATGCCGAGAGTGCGCGCCTGTGGCCTCACCCTTATTCCTTTACTACCTCCTCATGGGCTTGTTGGGGGATTCAATGAGTTAACACAGGCCAAGTGCTTAGAACAGTGCCTGGGCCATGAGAGCACTACTCAGTGTTTGCTTTAGGATCATCATTATTATAACTTTTTTACCTGGAGGATCTGTTCCTTGCCCATCCCTACCCCTCTTCTGCCAGGGCTCCTAAGGGGCTGGGGAGACCTGTCCAGGGACCTTACCTTCCTGGTGGGGGTGTCTCAGGGGCAGATGAGACCCCAGACATGGGCCTAAGAGACATGTAGAGAAGCTCCAGGCACATTTGCTCATGCTGGCTCCTGGACTCCATGAATCACAGTGTGCGGCCCCGCTGCCCGGGAGCCCTCTGCCCCTCAGCAGATTGAGAGCTCCTTGAGGGCAGGGACTCTGGCCGGCACATAGCAGGTGCCCCAAGAATGAGCAAGTGAGCGCTCTAAAACCAGTGGCAGAACCATATTCCTTTCCCTCCTTTGCATCTCCGCCCCAGGTGGGATCCACTTGCCCCACCTGAAAGACTCCTGAAAGAACTAAAAAATGAATCTGAGAAAGAGTTGGTGAAAATGTGTCATTCCTATTGACTGAAGTGGACTGCCACAGGGGCTCTACCTTCTGTGGTCACCCAGGAGGGATCTTCATTCATTTGTCCAATAAATAATTTCTGGGTGCTAGGCCGGCACTAGTTGCTGGGGAAGCAGGGAACAAGACAGACCCAGTCCCTGCTCTCATTTCAGTAGAAGAGACAGACACAAACCAAATAAAAAGGCAAAAATATTTAAAACGGGAGTAAAAGTTTTAGGAAACACACTGGGGGCTCAGATAACAAGAACTGGGGATGGGAAATCTCTAAGGGAAAGAGACTTTTACAGTAAGTCCCCAAGGATGAGAGGGGAACAGCCACATGAAGCGTGGGAGGAGGGATGTCCCAGGCAGAAGGAACAACCTGCACGGAGATCCTGGGCAGAAAGAGCTTAGGGGGTTTGAGGAAATGAAGGAAGACCAGCGTGGGTGGAACTGGGGGGCAGGGGGGAGAGGGGAGCAGGGCCCAGATGGGGCAGGGTCTTGGAGGTCACCGTGGAGCATTCCTAAAAAGGGCTCCAAGGTGTTTTCAGTGGGAGAGCTTCGTGAGCTGCCTTTTCCAGTTGCTTGGACTGTTCTGCAGAGAATAGATTAGAGGAGGCAGGAGTGGAGGCTGCTGTAGATGGGAGATGATGGGGGCCCTGGCAAAGGTGGGGGCAGTGGACAAGAGGGAGGCAGAAAATATAATGTACGTGTTTGGGGGAATAGCATCATCAGTACTTGGTGATGGGTTAGACGTGGGCATGACAAGATGAGAGACACCAAGGGTGACACTGGATTTCTGGCTTCAGCACCTAGGAGGTGGCATTTACTGAGATGACGTAACTTAGAGACAAAGGTCAAAAGAGATAAGGGTTAGGCTTTGGGGGAGGAAGTGTGGAGAACAGAATCACCCACAATGTGGCAGTTTTAAACACGGTGCCAGCTTCTCTGACACTTCTTCCACGGGGAGGTGGGCTGTAGGCCCTCTCCCCTTGAATCTGGTGGGCTTGCGACCGCTTTGACCAATAGAGTATGTGGAAGTGACTTTATGTTATTCCCATGCTCCATACTAAAGGGCCATGCAGCTTCCTCCTGTTTCTCTCAGGACCCCCTCTTTGTGTGCACCCTTTGGGACACTCCCTGTCAGAGCCCAGTGTCCCAGCTATGAGAGAGGCCCAAGCCACATGCAGAGGTCTCATGTTGGTGCTTCCATGTGCGCCTCTGGCTGAGCCCAGGTGCCAGATATGTGAGTGAAGAAGCCTCCAGATGATTCCAGCTCCCAGCTGTTCCGAGTTTTAACCCCTCCCCCAGCCATTCTAGTCTTCCCAGTTGAGCCCCCAGACACGGTGGAGCAGACATAAGCTACCTCAGCTGGGTCCTGTCTGAATTACCGACTATGGACTTTATGATAAATTGGTTATTGTTTCATACCAAATTTTAGGAGGTTGTTATGCAGCAATGTACCTAAACCACACATTAAACTGACAACCAAGTTCCAAGATTCCACCTCGCCAGCATCACCTGCATCCTTCTTCTCCATCCCACCCGTGACTGCCTCTGCTCAGCCCTCATCATCTCTCACCTCCCGGCTGGATTCCCGGTATTCAGGTCCTTGTGTCTTCCCTGCAGCAGCCAGAATGACTTGGTTAAGACATAATGATATTCAATGACATTATTCCCCTGCTTCAAAGGCTCCTCATTGCTCAAAGAATAATATAAAAGCTCCTTAACTGGACGTATGCAGCCCTTTATGGTCTGGTCCTGGCCCACCTCTCAAGCTTTATCTCTTTTTTTTAATTTTTAAAAAAAATTTTTATTTAGATTTTTTAATTTTTTCCTTTTTCTCCTCAAAGCCCCCCCAGTACATAGTTGTATATTCTTCATTGTGGGTCCTTCTAGTTGTGGCATGTGGGACGCTGCCTCAGCGTGGTTTAGATGAGCAGTGCCATGTCCACGCCCAGGATTCGAACCAACCAAACACTGGGCTGCCTGCAGCGGAGCGCGCGAACTTAACCACTCAGCCACGGGGCCAGCCCCTTGAGCTTTGTCTCTTATCACTCTCTACATTTCACCCTAACTAGGTGTTTCTGTTCTCTGGATGAACCAAGCTTCTGGGCCTTCCTTCCGCTTGCTCCCCCTACCTGGATGTTGGACTGTTCCGTTTGCCCTTTCAGATCTCTTTGTATCTTCTCCATCTGCTCCAGGCCTGGGAGGCTGAGGCTTTGGTGGGCTGCATCAATGGGCTCCCTTGCTCTCTTGCAGTCTGTGGGCCCACTGATGGGGAGCACTAGCAGAAAATTGGGGGGCAGGAGAAGAGTGAGGGTAGGGTATCTATCCCACAGCGCCCTCCCTTCCAGACCCCACCAGCTCTCTCCTACAGCTGGGCTCTCTTTCTCTGGGTTCTGACAACCATTCCTCCCCTTGCCCCTTTAGGCTTAAGGATGGCTGAGGCTCCTCACTGCTTCTAGACCCAGAGTGCTTCACAGCCCTTGTTGGTTTCTCTTCTCCCAATTAAACTCTCTTTGGTTACTCTGAACGTTCCATCTCTTTCCTGTTGGGACCCTAACTGATACTGTCAGGTATCTTCCAAACCTCAGCACAGCCTCGCCTACTCTGTTGAGTCTTTTCTCACCTGTTCCCACCACAGCCCTGGACAGACTCCCACCCTCGACCCCGTAACTCTCTATTGCCTGTTTCATTGTCCCGTGTGTCTCTCTTGCTCTCGGCAGTAGGAACTTGCCTTTGTAGCTCAGGTCCTAGCACCTTCCAAGGTACCTGGCCTTTAGTGGGTGCTGAGTCATTGCCTGTTGCACGATTCGATTCCTGGTTGAACTCAGAAAAAAGGGCTCCAGGGAGGGCCGTGGGAGCCACGGACTAGAGACTCTTTATGCTGGGCATAAAAGGAGGACGCAGCATGGTTTCCATATGGGATTTCATAGCTAAAAACCTGCTAGGGAGTCATCAAATTAATAAGGGATAAGTAATTTCTTTAAATTTTCAGAGGGTATGTTTTACTAGTAATATTTTTTTCTGCATACATTGTCTTTTTTCTTAAAAATTTTTACTATAGGGGCCGGCCCCGTGGCCGAGTGGTTAAGTTCGTGCGCTCCGCTGCAGCAGCCCAGGGTTTTGCTGGTTCGGATCCTGGGGGCGGACATGGCGCTGCTCATCAGGCCACGATGAGGCGGTGTCCCACATGCCACAACTAGAAGGACCTGCAACTAAGATATACAACTATGTATGGGGAGGATTTGGGGAGATAAAGGAGAAAAAAAAAAGAGAAGATTGGCAACAGTTGTTAGCCCAGGTGCTGATCTTTAAAAAAAAAAAATTACTATAAAAGTTTTCAAGTACACACAAAAGTAGAGAGAATAGTACAATGACTCTCCACATACTCAACACAGAGTCAATAATTACCAAGATTCTGCCATATTTGCTTTATCTCGCCCGTATGTCTTTTTCTTGCTTGCTTTGTTTCAGTATTTTAAAGCAAATCCCAGTCATTAGGCCATTTTCCCTCTACACTCTTCAGTATGCCTCACGAAAAAATAACTAACAGCATTTTAAAAACAAACGGTGGGGATAAATGGGTATTTTTCCACCTGGATGTGTTAGTGATCACATTCCTCAAGACAATGTTAATATTTTTTCCCTACTGTGGGGGTGAGAGTGTCCAGGGACCCTGTAAAATTTCCTGGAGATGGACATGAAGATTTTGTGAGGTGCCAAATGCCCAGTGAATGGGAGCAGATCTCTTGAGGTTGGACGAGGATAAATGGACTCGTTTAAATCCATCCCATGAAAGCTGATGGGAAGAGCAGGGTCCATGGGTGACCAGTAATATTTCAGGGCCACTTGGAGTTCCTGGTTGCAAACCACAGAAGTGGCTCTGAGTGATGGGCGAGACCAAAGGGCTCACAATTACTCCCTGGGAATGGCCAGTTAGCACCTGCTCTTTCGTTTTTTTTTTTTTTGAGGAAGATTAGCCCTGAGCTAACATCTGCTGCCAATCCTTCTCTTTTTGCTGAGGAAGACTGGCCCTGAGCTAACATCGTGCCCATCTTCCCCTACTTTATATGTGGGATGCCTACCACAGCGTGGCTTGCCAAGCGGTGTCATGTCCTCACCCGGGGATCCAAACTGGTGAACCCCAGGCCACCAAAGTGGAACATGCAAACTTAACTGCTGCGCCACTGGCCCAGCACCCCCTTTTTTTTTTTATTAAAGATTGGCACCTAAGCTAACAACCGTTAAAAACCATCACAACCGTAAAAAAAAAAAATCTATTTTTTTTTCTGCTTTTTCTCCCCAAATCCCCCAAATACATAGTTGTATATCTTAGTTGCGGGTCTTTCTAGTTGTGGCATGTGGGACGCCACCTCAACATGGCCTAATGAGCAGTGCCATGTCCATGCCCAGGATCTGAACCGGCGAAACCCTGGGCCCCCCGAAGCAGAGCGTGCAAACTTAACCACTCGGCCCCAGGGCCGACCCCCTTTTTTTTAACTCAAATTTATTGAGGTGTAACATACATATGGTAAAATTCACTCATTTTAGGCATACAGTTACATGAACTTTGACAAGCATATACAGTCATGGAACCCAAACTACAATCAAAACATAGCATGTTTTCATCACCCCCAAAAGTTTCCTCATACTCTTTCATAGTCCATCCCTTCATCCTGCTGTCAGCCCATGGCAACCACTGATCTGTTTTCTGTCCCAATGTTTTGCCTTTTCCAGAATGTCACATAAATGATAAAATTCAGTACATTGCCTTCTGTGTCTGGCACAGTGCTTTTAACATTCATCCACACTGTCGCCGTGTGTATCAATAGTTTCTTCCTTTTTGTTGCTGAGTATTAGTCCCATTGTGTGGATGAACCGCAGTCTGTTTATTTACCAGATGACGGACATTTGGGTTGTTACCAGGTTTTGGTGATTATGAATGAAATTGCTATAAGCATTACACAGGCTTTTTGTGTTGGCTATATGTCTTCATTTCTCCTGGATGAATACCACGAGTGGGATTACTGAGTCATATTATAATTGTATACTTTACTGCTTAAGAAAATATAAATGCTCCCCATCCTCACCAGTATTTGGTATTGTCAGGTTTTATATTTTATTTTTTAACCCATTCTAATAGGTAGGTAATGGTTATCATTTTGTGGTTTCAATTTGCATCTCCCTAATGTTTAAGATTCAGAGTTTTTAATGTCACTCTGGCCTGGACTGAGTGGGTTGAGTGATTTGTAGAGTGTTGGATTTTTTGTTCTTTAATGCCAAATAAAGATACTATTCATTCATAGGGAAGACCTACCTCTGGAGCAGGGACAGAGCTCTCCTGTCAAGTCTGCTCATTTGGGGACATGGCAACACCCCTGTCCCCCTCCTCCCTACCTCCACACCTGTCCTACCCTGCCTTTGTGCCACCCTTTCGATGCCTAGATGGTGCACCCTTCATTTTTCACTTGTGGGATTCCTACTGAACCTAAATGTCAAGTCCTTTTGAAGCATCTAGGATTTCCAGAAGCTTTCCAGACATAGTATGCAAGACGATGTTATGGAAAAAGTACAGCCTCTTTCGGGGTCAGAGCTAGGTCTGCTTTTTTGGCTTTGTTCCTTACCACTTGTGTGACTTTGGGCAAGCAACCTGACTGCTTTGAGCTTCCGGTTCCCCACGTGTAAAATGGGGATAACAGCTACCTCAAAGGTAGGTTTTTGCTGTGTTAGAGATAGTCGTCACATTATTATTGTTACTACTATAATTATTATTAATTAGCTTCTATCAAAGGCTCACTGGGCTCAACCATGGCTGCTTCTTTCCGTGTGTTTCTCTCCATAGCTAATTGCTCATAAAGGGAGGCCCAGTGACTTAAGGCCTCTAGGCCCCCGTCTCTGACCCTGTGCTGGTAAATACCAGTCCCTCAACACATTTGTTGAAATGGATGGACCTAAAAGGATTCTTAGGGAAGGCAGGTGGTCAGAAAGGAGTTGTAGGACCCGGAGGGACCTTCTGCTCTCATCAGGCCAGGGAGCTGCTCTCCTGGAGCAGGGGCCGAGTCAACGCCTCCCTTCCACAGAACGGAGGGCTGAGCCCGGGGCTTGTGGCTGGAATAACAGCGGGGCTGCCTGGACATGTGGGTTTGACCGGTCAGAAAAAGGGAAACCAAGAGAACAGATGCTCAGGGAAAAAAAAAAAAAAGGAATGAGGAGGACATGGATTGGCAAGGAAGGAGTGGGCTGGCTGAGAAGCTGAGGGCCCAGTGATGGCGTGGGGACGGAGGGTGAGAATGGGGGCGGGGGGCGGGAGGCTGGGAGGGTTGTGGGCCCTGGGGGCTGGGTGGAAGCGGGAGAGATGGAACAGAGGCAAGGCTCCGACGCAGAAGGAAGGGCGCAGAGACACCGGGCTGGGCTGAGAAGCGCCTAGTACGTGCGGCAGCCTTTGATCAGAGCGGCGGACTCCCGCGGCGGGAGCGGACGGGGCGGGGCGCGGCAGGTGCGGAGGGCGGAGCCAGGCGGGGGCGGAGCCAGGAGGGCGGGGCCGACGCTGGGCTGGCGGGCGGGGTGCGCCGCTCGGCTCCTGCGAGAGCAGCGGGGGCCGCGGAGCTGGAGCTGGAGCTGGATACCGAGCCCGGGCCGGGGTGGGAGTCGGGGCCGGGGCTCGGCCGGAGCGGGCTCCAACGATATGGGGTCGGCCGACTCCAAGCTGAACTTCCGAAAGGCGGTGATCCAGCTCACCACCAAGACGCAGGTGCGCCCGGGGCCCCGGCTTCCCTCACCCACCTGCCGGGCTGGGGGCTGGGCAGGGCCGGGGTGGGGGGGCGGCTGCGTGAACTTGGCTCGTCTGGACTTGGGGGGACCGGCAGGCCCACAGGGTGACGCTGAAGCCAGGGCCGGAGCGGGAGTCCTTGTCCTGTACCCCAGGGCTCCGTCCCCTAGCCCCCCACCCCCAGCTTCCTCTCTCGGGAACATCCCTCTTCCCGCAGCCGCTGATGCCACCTTAGGCTGACGTGTGCCTACTCCCTGAGCCAACGTCGCTGCTGTCCGCCCCCTGTCCTGCACGCCCCCTCCGCCCCTCCAGCCTCACGTCTCCAGCCTCCCCCGCCCCCACTCACCCATCCACCCCACTGCTCCCCTCCCTGCCGTTCGGTGCTCGCGCGTCCGGGACGCACAGACCCGGCTGACTCAGTGCAAACAAAGCCGGGCCAGCGCCTGCCTGGGTCGGAGAAACAGCTGGTGTGCGGCGGCAGCAGCCTCGCTGGGCCCAGGTCAATGCCCACAGCCAGAGAAGGCCCAGGTTTTCCTGGGTACACGCAAAGAGTGGCCGGCATTACTGCAGCCTGGCAAGGGGACCTGTTTCCAGGCCCATGGAGTCCAGTTTCCCAGCTAGGGACCCCTGCTCCAGGAGGCTCCTTCTCTGAGGCCCAGTGGTGGGGCTGGCTGTGTTTGCCGGTGCTCTCTGTTCTCCAGGTCAGGGCTAAGAACCCTCTAGGTTGCCGTTGACTGCCTGGTGTGGGGCTTGGGGATATCTTTCAGCCTAGTCCATGCGTGCACACCCCTCGGAGTCCACAAGTGGCACAGAGGCTACCTCTTTGCCCCCAACACACAGGACATGGCCCCCGTAAGGCTGCTTCCCTGCCCACCCCTTCTCTCCTCACCCCTTGAGCTAGGCTGCTCTGGCCTCAGAGATGCTCAGCCTTGACTCCCCAGATCCCCCACTTTCAAGGGTGTCAGGACCTGCTGCCCTCTGGGACATTCCTCTTACCCCCACCCCCAGAGCTTCCTTTACTCTTGGCAGTTAGAGTGGGATCGAGGGAGCCATCTCCCCACAGCCAGCTGGTCACAGCTTCAGAGGCCAGACCACACTCTCTTGTTCCCACAAGAGGAAGATCAGGTGCCTGGCAAATGCCCAGGGCCCCTGGTGAGTCCAGGCCCAGTGAGAGGCCTTTGATAGAAACCAGACGTTGCTTCTCACCAATTCCCCCATGGCTCCTGGTTAGTTCTGGCACTTGGCTTTCTTTGGATGTGGCTTCTAGATCTGTGGGTGGCAGGTGGGCCAGCTCTCAATGTGGAGCCACAGGGAGAGGTGAGAGGAAGGCTCCCATGTTTACCTACTGGAGACGGAAACACCTTGGTGAAATGAGCTATGGGCTGTTGGCTCAGCAGCCGGGGTCCTTTGCTGGGCCAGCAGGACTTGCTCAGCCAGGTCCCAGAGAGTCTGGGTGGACTAGATGCCTACCTGCTCCGGCCCCCTCCCCCAAATACAATGTGCCTCTGTTTTTCCCTGGCTGCAGTCCTATGACGGAGCTGACTGAGTCAGTGCTGTCCCATTTCTCAGCTGAGGACAATGAGTTGGCTTGGGACAGGACTGGAGCCAGAGACCCGCCTGGATCTCCCTCCAGAGAGCGCTGGGGTCCTGCAGGTGGGATGGGGCCTGGGCTGCCTGGAGAGAGAGACCCTCAGGAGCTGAAGCCTCGGGCCCTGTGTAGTAACCTGGCTTGGGCAGTTTGGAAGTGAGGACCAGATCCCAAATGGTTGTTCCAGACCTTGTCACTCAGTGTCCCCAAGGAGAATGAGGCCAGTTGTCCACAGGGTGTCCTCCAGTCCCAGTCCCTCAGAGGCTGTGCTGTGCACACAGAGTTTTGCTCTGGGCAGCTGAGAAGCCGACCTAGCACCTTTTCCCGTAGCCGGGGCCTGAGCTGCTTCCCCACCTTCCTGCTCTGCATCCTGTTTTCTTCCTGCCCTGGGCTAGGTCTGACCCTGGTCCTGAAGGCTTTCTCTGTGTTTCCTGAGCCTTTCCCAGAGTGGGTGGGGCCCTGGAGGGAGGACGTTCCTGGACCAGGGCCCCTCTCCTCGACCCTGCCTGTTTGGAGATTCTCTGCTGTAGGCCGGATGAGATCTGGTGGCTCCATGTTTACATGCACATGTGTGTGTGCATGTGTGAATGCTATGGTGACATGGTCCCCAGAGCAGGTCACCTTTAGCAGGCTAGAGCACTGCTAGTCCTTCCCTCCTCCTCCCAGAGAGGTTCAAAAGATGCAGCTGGTCCCCCCGGCTGGCGGGGGGTCTGGCCTGTTCAGGTCCTGCAAAGCTGGGGTAAGCATATCTGGTTTTCCTCGAGGAGAGCTCAGCCCCTAACCCCTGGCAGCATGGGACTGCCCACCTCTAGCAAAAATACTCCTTTCAAAGAAACTGGCTTGGATTTTAGAAGCTTCCTTGGGTTGGGTGGAGCCTCGCTGGGGTAACTGAGGCAGGAGCGAAACCATGTCCCTCCCCTTGGGAGCCTAGGGGGCCCCAGTGACCCTGGCCGATACCTGTAGCATCAGGCTAGTCTGGTATGGTCAGGTAATGGTCACTGAATTGAAGTGTCCAGCCACAGTGGGACCAGGAGGGGAGGCCCAAGTTGGGGGTAGGGGAAGTGAATGTCGCTACTCATGAAGTTCAAGGCCAGCTCCCATACCTGGGCCTTTCCTCTGCTTCCTGGCTGGGCTAACCTGGCCCTCCTAAGTTCCCTCCTAAGTCTCTCTCCTCATTTCAGATTCAGTTCCTAGGTGACACTTGCCTGATGAATTAGGTCAAAGGTTAAGTCCACTTGGTGCTCAGATAAGTTTCTGCTCCTTTAGGGGGATAGTGGCTACCTGAGAGGTAGGGGAAGTGTCAGAGATGGGAGCTTCCCAGAGTGAGGAGGCCGCTGCATGTTTTCTGGGATGTCCTTTCTCACCCCCACCCCGACCCACCACTCTGGCGTGTGGTACCCCTGGACCCCACTGAGTCTGGAAGGCTGTCCTGGCTGTGGGCCCAAGGGCCAGCAAAACCCAGCCCCAGGGCCCTTCCTTTGGCCTTTGTTCCTCTCCCCCAGCTAACTGGCTCTACCAGTTCTGGGACTGAGCAGGCCCTGGTGCCAGGCCTGTGCTGAGGGCCATGGCCACATGCTGCCCTATAGCTCGGGGAGTGGGCCAGGGTACACCTGGGCCTTAGTGAGGCTTTTGGCCCCAGCCCTGAGTTTGGACAGCTCCACTGGTGCTCAGCTCTGCCCGGTGACCAGGCTGAAGGGGTCTCTAGGATTAATTACAGCCTTTAGCTGAACAAATATTAGCTGAGCATCTGTTGTATGTCTCAACTGCAAGGTCAGGGAAGAAGGGCTCGTGGAGTAATGGGGCCTGGAGGCAAGTGCACTCAGCCTTGGAATCAGGGACTATGATGAGTGACTGAGGTGGGAGGGGAGCGGGGTTCCAAGGTGGTAGCAAGCTCGGCAGTCCAGAGCTCTGGGAGACTTCTGGCAAGAAGTAGCTTCAGAGAACGGAATTATTCTTAAACAAGGTATGTATATATTTTTCTGATGATAAGAGTAATGCAGGGGGCTGGCCCCGTGGCCAAGTGGTTAAGTTTGCCCGCTCTGCTTCGGCGGCCTGGGGTTTCGCTGGTTCGGATCCTGAGCATGGACATGGCACCCCTCATTGGGCCATGCTAAGGTGGCGTCCCACATGCCACAACTAGAAGGACCCACAACTAAAATATACAACTGTGTACCGGGGAGGACTTGGGGAGAAAAAGCAGAAAAAAAAAAAGGAAGATTGGCAACAGTTGTTAGCTCAGGTGCCAATCTTTAAAAAAAAAAAAGAGTAATGCACATTATGCATGGATTGTGGTGAGAGCAGGGCCGGGTATCAGGCCTTTCAGAGAGGGGAGAAGGCTAGGTTGACTGGAGCAAGCCGGGCAGGTCTCACACAGGAAGTGCTATTCAGAAGGGTAACAGTACCTTGGACACCCTGGCCTCTCAACAGATGAACATTCAAAGAAAAAAGTAATACTACATGCGCTTACAGAAAAATATCAAGAAAAATAAAAACCAACCAGAGAGATAATTGCTGTTAACATGCTGTCATTTTCTTCTAGGCTTTTATTACTATGTAATTTACACAGAATTGTGGTCATCCTATAGTTAATTTTATATCTTGTCTTTTTCACATAACATTGTACTCTGAGCATTTTCCATTGTTTACTATTCTTTGAAAATGTGCTTCTGATAGCTGCATAATATTCTAGTGTTTGCATGTGCCTTAACTTTTTAAGCATTCCCCGAGTGGTGGTGATTTAGGCTGACTCCAACTTTTCACTGTTATCAACAAGAACGCTTCAGTGAACATCCTCATACATGCACATCTCTGATCCTTTCCTGAGGAAGGATTTCTAGAATGGGGTTTATGATTCAAACTGGTTGTGTTGTGGGGATAGAAAATACAAGAGTGAGGGGCCGGCCCAGTGGCACAGCGGTTAAGTGCACACATTCCACTTTGGTGGCCCAGGGTTCACCGGTTCGGATCCCAGGTGCGGACATGGCACCGCTTGGCAAGCCATGCTATGGCAGGCGTCCCACATATAAAGTAGAGGAAGATGGCACAGATGTTAGCTCAGGGCCAATCTTCCTCAGCAAAAAGAGGAGGATTGGCAGCAGATGTTTGCTCAGGGCTAATCTTCCTCAAAAAAAAAAAAAAAAAGAAAGAAAATACAAGTGTGTGTGTGCATGTGTGTACATGTGTTTAGGTAGGATCTTGGCTGGCTGGCTGTCTGGCTGGGCTCTGGACCCCATCCTGCAGGCAGTGGGGAGCCCCTGAGGTCTGTGCTGGGGGAGCAATGCCAGGGGAGCAATGCCTTTGGTGCTGTGCTTTGAACATGGGGTGGGGGCAGTGTGGAGGTGGATGGAGGCGGTGAATTTGGAGGTGGGGCCCTGGCAAGAGTGGCCTGAAGTGCAGCACCACGGGTGGGCACTGAGAGGAGCAGCTGCCAACAGAGAGCCAAGGGGGTGGGCTCCTTTAGATTTGGCATCTGTTAGTGTGCCTGGAGAGGGTGGAGGCCGCGGCTGAGGGGCAGCTTGGGTGAGTAGAAATGAGCACCTGTCCCTTGTCCTCCTCCTAGGGGAAGGGGCACAGCCTGGGTCTGGTCCCTGGCACTTGACCTAGCCGTGTGGCCTGGGGAGGTCCTCAGGTGGGGAGGTCCGGCCAGAGGACGACAGTGAGTTACTCAGGGTCACATAGTCCCTCAGGGACTGGGCTGGGCTTTGGCTGCTGAACTTGGTGCCCAGCTGACCCCTGACCATTTGCACCAAGTGTCCCCAGCCTGCCTGTGCTGGCCTTGTGGTAGCTGAAGGATGTCCCCCAAGTGGAAAGACTCCTGGATACCAGGGATGGAGCAGGGGGACTGTGGCTTCCCTCTGGGGGGGCTCCCTTGGCTACAGGTTGGGCAAACTGTGGTCCTGTTGGCAAGAGATTGTACAAATCTAGACACCGGGTTCCCCCCCAGCCCGTAGAAGCCACCGATGATGCCTTTTGGGACCAGTTCTGGGCGGACACGGCCACCTCAGTGCAGGATGTTTTTGCGCTGGTGCCTGCGGCAGAGATCCGGGCTGTGCGGGAGGAGTCACCCTCCAACCTGGCCACTCTGTGCTACAAGGTGAGGAGTGCCCGGCCCCTCGCTGCCACACCCAGCTGAGCCATTTCCCACCCTCCCAGGGAGGCTGAAGCTGGCCGAGCCTTGCAGTCCAGGAGGGCAGACACCCAGGACATCCCCCCCGCCCAGGTTTGGGCAGTCTGGTGGCTTCACCCACTTCTCCCCGCTAGCTGGGCTCTTGGGGAAAGTGGTCATGGCAGCTGCCATCTGTGAGGCACCCTCTGGACCAGACCTTGCTGAGCACTTTCCACAGGTCAGCTCATTTAGCTCACCCTGTGTAGATGGTACTGTTAGTGTCACCATTTTACAGATGAGGAAACTGAGGCTCCAAGGGGTGGTCACTTAGCAAGGTCTTAGTCAGTGAGTAGTGGGCTAGGCTGTCACTCCTGTGATGGTCTAAGATGCTCTCTGGCCATGTCCTGTCCCCCTGGGCTGGCTGACCCTGTCTGGAGAGGTAGCCCTGCTACCTCTTCCCCTCTGAAGCCTAGGGTGCCCATCCTGACCACCAGTGCCGGGGCCCCACTCCCCACCCTTCCAGCATGCCCCTCTGCCCTCCCCACAGGCCGTGGAGAAGCTGGTGCAGGGAGCCGAGAGCGGCTGCCATTCAGAGAAGGAGAAGCAGATTGTCCTGAACTGCAGCCGGCTTCTCACCCGTGTGCTGCCCTACATCTTTGAGGACCCTGACTGGAGGGGCTTCTTCTGGTCCACAGTGCCCGGGGCAGGGCGAGGAGGGGTCTGTGGGCTTGTCTGGGGCTGGGTGGAGGGTGGAGTTGCAGTGACTGGGAGAGAACGCTGTCTCAGGGCTGGCCACATTCCTCCAAACCTCTTCCGGGGTTTGGGAAGTGCAGGGGTAGGGAGAGTGGGGGTTGCTGCTGAGGAGGGGGTCAACTCCTCCTCCTTGAACCCTCGGTTCCTCTCCCACAGGACTCTGCCCACAGCTGGGCAGAGATGGGGGAAGGGCCGCTGGGCCCTCTCCCGCCGGCGCTGGTACCGCCCTCTCCCTGGGTTTATCTCCAGGCCAGTGGCCGAGGGGTGGGGCCCAATGGTTCCCAGCGATTCTCAGCAAGGCCGAGGCTCTCTGGAGCATGGGGGACGCGGCCTGGCCACTCCCAGTCAGGGGGGGAGGTTTCCTCACTCTTCCCAGCCCCACTTCCCGCTCTGTCCCCCTCATGTCTTGGGAGATTTGGGGTCATGGGGAATCTACTTTCTTTTTCTTCATCCCTATGCCCATGGGTGCCTGCCTGAGCCCAGACCCTGTCCTCCCCACCCCCCAAGTCCTGGGGCCACCTCTCCTTGGCCAGCTACCACTGAGGTGGCCTGTGGGTGCTGTGTCCCAAACAGGGAGAAGACGATGACGAAAATGCCCGGCCCCTGGCCGAGTCCCTGCTCCTGGCCATCGCTGACCTGCTTTTCTGCCCAGACTTCACCGTCCAGAGCCACCGAAGGAGCACTGTGGTGAGAGCCCTCCAGCCCCCCACCCCCAGCTGGGGAGGGCTCCAGTCCTGGTTTGGGCGGTTGAAGTTCCCTTGGGCAGGATGCTGCTAGGACACTGTGGGAGAGCTGGGCTGCCTGGCACAGCTGGAGAGGAGCCAGCCGGTGTGTGCGCGGCCCTGCCCCCTGCATCCGGGAGGCTGGGCACAGGCACCCATTGTCTTCGCCTGGTGGCGGGAGGGGGTGTGGGGCTTGGACACCGGAGGCCTGGCCCTCTCACTTCCTGTGGGTTCGTGGACTCAACCTTGAGTGTTCTCTGCTCCCCACCCCCACGCACCACCAGGGGCACCCACTTCCATTCCCCTCCCTCCTTATCTCTCTCTCCCTGTCTCACACTGGGCTGAGCGAGTAAAAGAACCAGACTGAAGGAAAACGAGCTTTTGAGAGGTTGAGAACATTCATTTCTTCCCTTGTGCATTAGCACCTGGGGCATTTTGAGGGTCTGTCTTTAGAATATGAGAGTGTCACTCCCCCAGAGATGGTGGGGGGTGGGGCTTGGGTTGGCCACCCTCAGCCTGATCTCACCCTGACCCCTGTCCCTAGGACTCAGCGGAGGACGTCCACTCCCTGGACAGCTGTGAATACATCTGGGAGGCTGGTGTGGGCTTTGCTCACTCCCCGCAGCCCAACTACATCCACGACATGAACCGGTGAGCTTTGCGCGGCCCCAGAGCCCATGCTGTCACTGGACCCCTGGCCTGGCCCTTGTGCAGCTCAGAGAGGAGACCACGCTTCTGGTTTTTTCCAAGGACGCCCTGCCTACTCGTGACCCAGCTTCAGCCTCACAGGAATAAAAGGGGTCGTTTCTCTTCATGGACTTAAGCTGGGGCTGGGCAGGGTGGGCATGCCCTCCTGGAGAATTGGAATCCTCAGGTACTGAACCCCTCCCCCCCATAATCTCCTTTCCCAAGGATGGAGCTGCTGAAACTGCTGCTGACATGCTTCTCCGAGGCCATGTACCTGCCCCCAGCTCCGGACAGTGGCAGCACCAACCCGTGGGTGCAGTTCTTTTGTTCCACGGAGAACAGGTGAGGGGCCCCTGGCCTTTCTTTCCATCCTCCTCCTGGTTCCAGGCAGCCCAGAGCTGAGACGGTGCTCCATCCACGTCTTATTTGAGGGGAGCTGCTGCCCCCTGGTGGTGATGATTTGTAACTTGACAGCCACACCTTATGTCGGCGCTGTCCAGTGTCCCATTGTGGGGCCTGAGTGACTTGTGCCTGGGTCCTCCATTTACAGCCATGCTGTCAAGTAGAAATGTAATGCAGGCCACATATGCAATTTAAACATTTCTATTAGTGACATTAAAAAAGTGAAAAAGAAACAGATGAAATTAACTTTAATGATATATTTCATTTAACCCAATATATCTGAAATGTTAACATCAACATGTAGTCAATATACAAAATTACTGAGATGTTTTACATTCCGTTTTCATGCTGAGTTTTCAAAATCAGGTGTGTAGTTTACACTTACAGCACATGTGAATTGGGACTAGCCATATTTTAAGCTCTCAGTAGCTACATGTGGCTTGTATGGGGCAGTGCAGTGTAGACAGGGGGTGGTTGGGGAGCGTAGTGAATACCCTGAAGGATGAGGAGGTCCGGCCACATGGGGGTGCTCATGGGCTATGGAGGCTCGTATGGGTACATAAAGGTGTCACATGGTGGGATTGCATATTTGGAGCTGGCACACGCTCTCCAGCTGTGGAGCTCCAGCTGTGCCCAGAGCTGTGCTGACGGCACAGGAGTTAGTGCCCCTGAGGGTCCTGGTTCACCCTCTTACTTCCAGACTCTGATTCGCATGTGGCACATCTCATCCTTCAGGTTTTCCTGGCCGCCTGCCTAACTCTTTTTTTCCCCAGAAGAGAAGGGAACCCAGGTGACTCCCTCCACCAGCTACAGTCCAAGGCTGGCCCGAGTTATCTTTCTCGCCATCCTTATCAGGCAAACAGCCACCCTTTGCCACTCGCTTCACCTCTCTGGCTCTCAGTTTCCTCATCCGTAAGATGAGGAGCTTGACCCCTGACATCTCACAAATCTCTGAATGGAGTCATTCTGTGGCCTGGGAGCTGAGTGACTGAGCACATGCTCTGCTTCCCGAGAGGACGCCCAGCTCCCTGTGGACCTCCAACCCCTTCTCTGAAGCCCCGAGGGAGGGTACCTGCCCCTCAGAATCCTGACAGGCCTGTCCTTACACATCTGTCTGAGCCCATAGAATGTGCTGCACCAAGAGTGAGCCCTGATGTCACTGTGGACTTGGGGCGATATAGGTGTGTCCGTGTAGGTTCATCAGTTGTAACAAATGTGCCCCTCTGTACTCACATCTGGGAGGGATGTGAGTGGGGGGGCAGGGCTATATGGGAAATCTCTGTACCTTCCTTTCAATTTTGTGGTGAACCTAAAACTGCTCTAAAAATAAAGTCTTTTAAAATGATAATAAGAGTAATAATAAAATAGCCCTCACCCCTTTGGGGAAAAATCTAAGGGATATGGACATGATTTCCTACAGAGAGCCCCTCAAGACTGGCCATCCTGCTCTTGGTAATAAATTCCTTCTGCCCTCGGCCCATCCTGGCCCAGGTCTGGAATGCAGGCAAGGACGAGCAGGGCATCTCTTCTCCTCAGGAAGGGACAAGCTCCTGGTTGTGCTCCCTGGCCCCTAGCCCAGGGCCTGGCACTAAAACACTTGTTGAATGACTCGCCCGTGTGGTCCGGCTGGGGTGGCCAGAGGGCTGGGCGCGGGGCGTCTCTGCAGCCCCGCCCTCCTCTCCACCGCAGACACGCCCTGCCCCTCTTCACCTCCCTGCTCAACACCGTGTGTGCCTATGACCCTGTGGGCTACGGGATCCCCTACAACCACCTGCTCTTCTCCGACTACCGGGAACCCCTGGTGGAGGAGGCTGCCCAGGTGCTCATCGTCACCTTGGACCATGACAGCGCCACCAGCACCAGCCCCACTGTGGATGGCACCACCACAGGCACTGCCATGGATGATGCTGACGTAAGGATGGGGAGGCAGCCGGCCCTGCCAGGCTTGGATGGATGGCACCCCCTGTAGCAGAGCCTGGGCGAGGGGTACCCAGGGGGCACCTCGTGAGCCTGGGGGTATCTGAGGTCAGAGGGGGCAGTGCTGCCCCAACTAGGCCCGGGGTAGGGGCAGGGGTGAGGGCACCTGCTCACCTCCGGCTCCACTGTTGGCAGCCTCCAGGCCCCGAGAACCTGTTTGTGAACTACCTGTCCCGCATCCATCGCGAGGAGGTGAGTCAAGCACTGCTCTCGCTCCCGTGGATTCTTAATGCCCACCCCACACAGTGGCCTTGCAGGGGTGAGGGGATGCAGACGAGAGGGGGTGGGGGGAGTTCTGACCCCTGTGTGAAGGAACTGTGGTGTCCGTGGACTCGGGCCACCCCAGGTGAAATACTGATGGCAGGACTGTGAGGGTTTCAAGACGCAGGAAATGGCAGTGACCTCAACTGGGTGAGAGTAACCAGAAGCCTTCCAGGAGCAGGTGGCTCTGATGTCAGGTTTAGGGAGGGGGAATGGCTTTGGACTTAAGGGCCAGGCAGACCTGAGTTCACATGTCTATGACCTTGGAGGAGGTTCTTGTGCTCCCAGAGCTCTAACTTCTGCAGCTGCAGCATGGGGACAGAAACTGCTTTCTTGCCTTGTTGTGAGGATTAACTGGGTGGGCGGCCCGGCGTACAGCAGGTGCTCCATGGATGGCAGCCCTTTGAGAATGGTGGAATGCTCCTCTCGTGTGACAGGGCGATGGGGAGGGCCAGGAGGATGGCACTGGTCAACAAGGAGTCAGGGTGGGCAGGGGCCCAGTTCAGGGAGTGTGTGTGTGTGTGTGTGTGTGTGTGAGGGGGTCACTAGGAGCAGCCTTGCTCAGGGACAGGGGAGCCTGTGGTCTGGCGGAGGGGTCTGGGGCTCTCCAGATTTGCGCTGGACTCAGCTTCCGGAGGGGCCTGGCCCAGGACAGCTATTAATGACGTTGGAATCTGGGCCCCTCAGGCTCTAGAGGTGGGACCAGGCTCTGGGGGAGTGAGGAGGCATTTGGGGGGAGCCTGGCCTGGGAAGCCTGAGCCACAGGGAGCCAGACTGGACAGGCCTCTGCTCCCGCCCCTCCCAGGACTTCCAGTTCGTCCTCAAGGGCATAGCCCGGCTACTCTCCAACCCCCTGCTCCAGACCTACCTGCCCAACTCCACCAAGAAGATTCAGTTCCACCAGGAGCTGCTGGTCCTCTTCTGGAAGCTCTGCGACTTCAACAAGGTGGGCCAGCTTTAGGGGCCCAGCTTGGCAGGCCGCAGTCTGCTTTGAAAGGGGCAGCAGCTACTCTGGATGGCCCAGGGATGGAGACAGCATCTGGGGAGACTCTGAGGAGTGGAAGAAGGTGGGGCAGAGCTGCCCTTCCTCTGACCCCACCCTCCTGTTCCCCCCACAGAAATTCCTCTTCTTTGTGCTGAAGAGCAGCGATGTGCTGGACATCCTGGTTCCCATCCTCTACTTCCTCAACGATGCCCGAGCGGATCAGTGTAAGGCCAGGGTGGGCATAGGATGCTGGGAGGGTTCCTCTCAGAGGGGCGGGTCCAGCCAGTCTGTCCTGCCTCCCAGGAGCTCAGGCCTGGGGCTCTGACCTCCCAGGAAGGGCTTCTTCCCGCTCCCCCGAGATGAGTCTCTGCCCTGGGCTCCCTTCTTCCCCTCCCCACCCAGCATGGTGACCCCTCCCATGCCACATGCTGCAGCTCGGGTGGGCCTGATGCACATTGGTGTCTTCATTCTGCTGCTTCTGAGCGGGGAGCGGAACTTCGGGGTGCGGCTGAACAAACCTTACTCAGTGCGCGTGCCCATGGACATCCCGGTCTTCACGGGTACCCACGCGGATCTGCTCATTGTGGTGAGGGGCCTCCTGCTGCCAGGACCTGGGTGCGTGGGCATGACGTCCTCTTGGCAGAGTCTGGAGGCGGCGGGGAGCCCATGGCCATCCCTCTGCCTCCCCACACAGGTGTTCCACAAGATCATCACCAGTGGGCACCAGCGGCTGCAGCCCCTGTTCGATTGCTTGCTTACCATCGTGGTCAACGGTAGGGGGCAAGGAGCCTGCCTTCCCTGTGTTCACCACCAGGTGGCACCAGGCCACAGGGTGACCTGCCACCTGCTCTCTGGTTCAAACCCGCTTGGTCCAACAGAAATAGACGGCCAGCTGCCTATGTACTGATCAATTTTCTAGTAGCCACGTTAAAAAAAAAAAGAAAGAAAGAAACAGGTGACAATAATTTTATAATATATTTTATTTAATTCACTATATCCAGAATACCATCATCTCAACATGGAAGCAATATGAAAAATTATTGAGATATTTTATATTCTTTTTTGCCCCCCCATCTTCCAAATCTTGTGTATTTCACACGTGCATCTCAGTTAGGAATAGCTATGTTTCAAGTGCGTAATGGCCACATGTGGCTTGTGGCTCCCTCATTGGACAGTGCGGGTTTGAACAAGTATAGTCGGGGTGCTGGGATGTGCCCCTCCTACCGGCGAGGACTGCAGCCAGTTGCCCGGAAGAGGTGGCGGGAAGGCTCAGGCTGGCGGGGGTGCTGGGCAGCCGTGCGCTGGGGCAGGATGACCTCAGCATGGCCACCTTTTGGAGAGGGTGGTCCTGGGTGGGACGGACTGATTTCTCTGTGGTCTGCTGGACTCTAGGGTGAGTGGGGCAGTTCAGGGCGCCTCCAGCAGCACCATGAGCTCTGGGGCTAGAACCATGACTCTCCAGTACTCGTTCGCTCACTGGCTCCGTCCCACCAATCTTAACCGAGTGCTAGCAAAGTGTGGCTGGCTCTGAGAACGTGTCTGTGACCAAGAAAGCCATTGCCCTGCCCCAGCCGAGAGGCAGACATGAGACAAGGATGCACACAGACCAATACGTGACTTCAAGCTGTGCGCAGTTTCACCTCTGACCGCCCCCTCCAACAGGCTGTGCAAAAAAAAGGATTTAAACATATATAGAATGTCAGGTTGATACTCTAGAAAGACTTGAAGATCCCGAGGTTGTAACCCTGCCCGATCATTTTATACCTGGGGAATTTTGGGCAAGTTTACGAACCTCTCTGAGCCTCAGTTTCCTTGTCTATAAAATGGAAATGGTTTTGTCTGTGTCCTGCCTCCCCCTGAGAGTTGTGAGGAGGAGTGGGTGAGATGGCACACATGAGTGGCTTTGTAAACAGTATGGCTGTCCACACGGTGGAGGAACAAGGATGGAGCCCCAGCTGCCTCCTGGGACTCTGCAGAAGACAGGCATGGCCAGCGTGGCCTTGGTGTCTGGGGGCTTGGTCTTCCCAGCCTTGGGGGGGACTTCACAGGCAGGGGGCGGGGAGGGTTTGGGAGCAGGAGCATCTTGTCCTGCTCAGGCCCAGGCTGTGCAGGGATGGCTGGTGGGGGCCCCAGGAGTGAGCCAACCCCTCCTCTGCAGTGTCCCCCTACCTCAAGAGCCTGTCCATGGTGGCCGCCAACAAGCTGCTGCACCTGCTGGAGGCCTTCTCCACCACCTGGTTTCTCTTCTCTGCCGCCCAGAACCACCACCTGGTCTTCTTCCTCCTGGAGGTTTTCAACAACATCATCCAGTACCAGTTTGATGGTGAGGCACCAGCCCAAGCCCCTGGCCTGGCCTTGGGGGCAGGAAGCAGGGTGGGCAGTGGGCGAGGACCCCTTCCTGTCTAAGGAGGGCACACACCTCTGTCCGCCAGTTTGTTCAGCGTGCATTTATCGAACACCTGCTGTTTACCTAGTGCCATGTTAGGTGCAGAGGAGACAATGGGAATAAAACAGAGTGCTCTCTGCCCTGTGGAGCTCACAGTGGGGGGTGGAGGCACGGAGGGGGCTTTAAACAGATGGGCACCAAGACAAACAGGTCATCTTAAATCGGATGAGAGGGAAGTTCAGGGAGCTATGGTCCTCATGGGTGTCACAGATGCTAGACTGCCTGATGTAAATTAGGGCCTTGCCACTTGTTAGCTCTGTGACTGTGGGCACATAACTGAGCCTCTCTGAGCCTCAGTCTCTTCATCTGTAGGATGGTCATAACAATAGTACTAGGAGTCCCTATCTCAGAGGGTGATGGAAGGACTAAGTAAAATAACCCTCAAAAAGCACATAGCACAGCGTCTGGCAACCTAAATATTAGCAGTTATTATTATTTCCCAAATAAGTAATGTCTGCATTCGTCTGTGAGGGATGAATGGGGGTGGGGTGGGGTAGAAAAGCATTTTGGGGGGAGGGGCAACATATGCCAAGGCCCTGGGGTGAGATGGTGAACTGAAAGCAGAACAGTGTGGTGAGAGGCAGGGACCAGAGAGGTGACAGGGCATTGAAGGTCTGGAAAGCGTCTGTATCTTCCCCAGGAGCCGAGGGAATTCAGCGTAGTCAGTGTGGGCGACAAAGCACAGGCACATGCCATATTATCCTTCCTCTCTGCTGTCCTGGCTCAGGCAGAGTCAAAATATTGAACAGCTGGCTTAGTTTGGACACTGATATGCTAGGTTAGCCCCCCCTTTGCCGGGTGTTACCCCTTAGCGCTGGATTGTGAGGGGGTCTGGAAGGTACCAAGGAAGGGCATCAGGGGGAGCTCAGCCCAGGAGCTCTTTCCCAAAAAGGTGACATCCTGGGGTAGCCACAGGCCCACACCACTTCTGCCTGGCTGCGCCCCTCGGGTGCCCGTGGGATAGACGCTCTCCTGTCCTCCCAACGCGCCCCCAGGAGGCGCGGGGGGAGGGAGAGGTGCTGGGAGCTCCCTGAGGTGAGGCCTGTCCCCTCCACAGGCAACTCCAACCTGGTCTACGCCATCATCCGCAAGCGAAGCGTCTTCCACCAGCTGGCCAACCTGCCCACCGACCCGCCCGCCATCCACAAGGCGCTGCAGCGGCGCCGCCGGGCCCCGGAGCCCTTGTCCCGCACTGGCTCGCAGGAGGGTGCCTCCATGGAGGGCTCCCGCCCTGCTGCCCCCGCCGAGCCGGGCACCCTCAAGACCAGCCTGGTGGCCACCCCAGGTTGGGAGCTGGCAGGTGGCAGGGGGTGTGGATATGGGCAGAGTTGGGGGCTGGGCAGAGTCTCTAACGGGGTCACCCCCATCTCTGGCAAAGGCATGGCCTGAGTTGGGAAGCTGAGGGGATGGGGATGGGCAACTGGGGTGGGGCTGGAGGCATTGAGGGGGCCCAGGAGGGGTGGCTTGGTGGGGGCCCGGGCCTTGGGGCTGGGTGTGGGGAGATCAGCACAGCATCTCTAGAGTGGGTGGATGGAGGAGGGAGCCTCTTCTGGCAGGCGTCTGGCGGGTGTCCTCAAGCCCCCTTGGGCCCCCTGCCCCCAGGCATTGACAAGCTGACGGAGAAGTCCCAAGTGTCAGAGGATGGCACCTTGCGGTCACTGGAGTCTGCATCCCAGCCGAGCTCGGCAGACGGCAGCCCAGCTGCGGAGGTGGGTGACAGGGACTCCTGGAGCGGGGTGAGGCTGGGCATTCCCTTTCTCCCTGGCCTCCATGGTGTGGGCTGGGCCAGGGCACTCTGGGGTCACCTTCAGCAGAGGGGCAGGGACCCAGCGCCCAGGGCATCAGTGTTGGCACTGCTGATTTTCAGGGGGGTGCTTCCACAGACCCCTTCCTTGTTTATTGGTCACAGGCCCAAGCCCTTGGTCTTCAGACTCCCCATCCATCAGCCTTATCTGAGGCTGGGCTGGGCTGGCCTTTACCCAGCCTGCCCAGTCAGCTCCTGGCCCTAAACCTGTCACTGGACTGGGCTGGGTTGGGCAGGGCCTGGGGCCCAGGGCAAAGGGTGCTGGGCTGGGCTGGGCTGTCCCCTCCGATGGGAGTGAGCCCCCCCCACCAACAGGGGCCAGTGGAGAGACCTCCTTGCCTCCCAGGCTCCAGAATGTGGGAGGGCCTGGGAAGAGGGGATGCTTCTCTGCCCCCGCCCTGTACCCACTCCCTCCGCCCCTCCCTCCTATTCCTTCCCCTGGGAACCAGGAGCCCAGCCAGGCGTGGCGGGAACAGCGGCGACCGTCCAGCTCGTCAGCCAGTGGGCAGTGGAGTCCAACATCTGAGTGGGTGAGGGTTTGGGCAGATGGCAGCGAGGAGGGGCGGCTCAGGGTCTCCCGGCCCTGAGAACAGCTCAGCAAAGGCTCGGATGGGGATGTCTCCAAATCCAAGGACTGGCCTGGGAGCCAGGCTCGGGTCAGTCCTTCCGGCTGGGTGACCTTGACCTCTCTCTGACTCGGTTGCTTCCCCTGTCCTCACAGTCCAGAGTTCTCCCGCAGGGTTAAGCTTCAGCTGCCCACAGTGCTACCTTTCTTAATAAATCATCCTTTCCAGCTTCCTTCCCAGAATCACTTGCCCACTCCCATACATGTTTCCTGAGATCACCACTCATTGCCCTCGTGTGGAGTAATAAACGTCCCTACCTGACCCAGGCCATTGTGAGGGTCAAAGGGGACAGTTTCATGCATGTAGGACGTGCTCACTGTGAGGCTTGTACCTTGAATAGGTCCCTGTACCGGGTCAGTGGTGGGTGGGGACACTTCCTGCCGTGGGGAGCTCATGGTTCTGGGTCAGGGGTCAGGCCTGTCCTGCAGCCCCGGGAACCCCGGTCCCTCCCCCAGGTCCTCTCCTGGAAGTCCAAGCTGCCGCTGCAGACCATCATGAGGCTTCTCCAGGTGCTGGTTCCCCAGGTGGAGAAGATCTGCATTGACAAGTGAGGCTGGGGGCGAGGGTGAGCAGGTGGGCTCTGAGGAGGGGCCAGCCCAGGCGTGAGTGAGGGTGGGACTGGAAGCAGCACCCCCTGCCCTAGACCTTCAGGGTGGGCTTTCCTACCCGATCATGTTGGAGACCGTCCCTCTCCCCGACAGGGGCCTGACAGACGAGTCGGAGATCCTGAGGTTCCTGCAGCACGGTACCCTGGTGGGGCTGCTGCCCGTGCCCCACCCCATCCTCATCCGCAAGTACCAGGCCAACTCCGGCACGGCCATGTGGTTCCGTACCTACATGTGGGGCGTCATCTATCTGAGGTGGGCCCCGTGGGGGGCGGGGCAGTTACCAGCCTGCGTGGGTCTGGTTTCCACCTGAGCGTCTGCCCAGCGGGACTCAGTGGGGGCTGTGGCCCTGGGTCCCACCATCGTAGTGGTCTTAATGTCAAGACAGTCGACCAGGGTGGTCTTGTCTGGTTGAGGGTGGGCACCCACTGCCCGGGGTGGGATATCAGGGTGGAAGGGGTTTGGGCTCCCATCCAGCTCCCCCTGGGTCTTTTCTGCAAGGCCTCCTAGCCCCCAGGTGACAGTCCACTCCCTCTGCAGGAATGTGGATCCGCCTGTCTGGTACGACACCGATGTGAAGCTGTTTGAGATCCAGCGGGTGTGAGGATGGAAGCCTGCAAGGGGCAAGGCCCAGGGGAGGACGGGGGACCCTGGTCCCCCTGATGCTCCGCCCAACCCACTGTTCTGAGCTTTAAATGACTACAGTCAGGGCTTGAGGGCTGGCAGATTGGCTGAGTCCTGGGTGGCAGGCCCTGGAGGGCCCCTGTGGCTGGGAGAGTAGGGACCAGCTCTGACCCCTCCTTCTGGGCTGGACTTACAGGAACCTCGCGTCTCCAGAGCTGCAGGCCCCCGCCAGAGCCCCCCTCACACTCTGGCTCCCTGTTAAGACCTGTTTTCCGTGTGACCCTCAGTGCCCGCTCAGCTCCCGTGCTGCCCCACCCCTAGAGGCCACCAGGTCACTGTGCCCGAATGGGTGACCCAAGAGGGAGCCCTTTGGTCGTCCCTTGAGGCACCTGGGCAGGGTGAGGGGAGCCCTTCCAAGCTTCCTAACCTGAAACCACCTGGTCAGGCCTGGCTTGCTGCCAGGGCCCACGGGAGGAAGGAGCATAACCAGGCTGCTCGAGGGTGTCTGGGGGCTGGCAGACTGCACAAGCCAGACTGGGGGACCTCATGCATCTTAGGGGTTTGGAGTGGGGTGTTGGGGGTCTCCTGCTGTATTCTCCCAAGCCAGTGGATATAGCCTGGCTCCTTCTTATCCAGTACTCGGGGGAAGGGAACAGGGGTGGGGGCAGCTGTTCAGTCCTTGCCCCACCCACTGCCTGGATGACTCGGGGAAAGGGGGACCAGGATGCCACCTCTCCATCCTGCCGCTCTGGCCTCTGGGCCTCCCTCACCCCTCCTGTGTCAGTACAATCTTTTCTCTGTACAATCGGCGTCTTACACAATAAACCCCCCTCTCTACGCCCTGGCTCTCCGTGCTGGGAGGGGAGGGTCAGGCCATGGCTGTTGTCTTGAGGGAGCTGGGGATTCTGCCTCCCAGAGTCGATCCCCAGAGAGCCCTCAGCGCATGACTGAGAAGCGGCATTTGTCATCTTCTTGGGTGGGGAAGTGGAGAATTGGACCCTCTCACCTGGGGTTTGGCCCCCTGGGCTGTGACCACCCAGAGGAAGAGCCCATGCAGGAGAGGTGCGGGGCCTGCCTCCCGGCCTCCTGCAGGGCCTCGGGCAGCTGCTGAGACAGCACAGGGTTGAGGGGTCCCCTGGGCCCGCGGCCCTGTGCTTGCCGGTGCCCGGCTTCATGAAAGCCTGGCCTGCAGGTGCCAGGGCTGCCCTCCCTGGGCCTCGCCCTGGGCCTCGCCCTGGGCACAGCCCACTGTT
This sequence comes from Equus asinus, assembly GCF_041296235.1. NCBI lineage: Eukaryota > Metazoa > Chordata > Mammalia > Perissodactyla > Equidae > Equus > Equus asinus. Next base: position 55,442,413 of record NC_091802.1, on the reverse strand, counting down.
TACACTAGGCTCCGGGAGATAAATGGGCTGTCAGTGCCTGCCCTCTCCACTGATGGCTCTGAGGAACCGGCAGGCCTGGAGACGGGGCAGCCAGCCCCCGTGGTGAGCCGGCTGCAGAAAGTTACTTGGTGCTCTGTCCTGGAGGGAAGGGGTGCTGGCGAGGGGCAGGGGATGTGAGAACCCCGGCCCCTCTCTTCCCACCTCCTCCCGTGGAACAGACAAGGGAAGGACTGCTTTAGACCCTTCTAAAGGGGACTGTCCCAGCCCCACAGCCCTGCCCAGGAGGACTATCCCTTCCCATCATACCTGGAGTGGCGGCTCTGTCCCTGGGAACAAATGCCACGAAGCCAGAATGTAATTGATCAAACAAACACGGTTTATGGCAGCACGGAGAGAGCTGTTGACCCCTGCCTGGCAGCTAATTAATGAGCTCATTAGGAGACGGAGTGTGCGGGGAGAGGGGCAGGGCTGCCTGCCAAGCTTCGAGCTCCCAGGATGTCCTGGGCTGAGCTTGGACCGTGCACCCTTCCCACAGCAGAAGGCAGACCCCTGAAGCCTGGGTAGGGGCCCTCCTCTCCAAACTCCCCAGACTCAGTGGTTTAGGGCTGACCCTCGCAGAGAGTAGCCGTGGGGGTTTCCTGAGGTGCATCCTTGGTAGTGCTGATCGTGGTGGTGAGCAGGGGGCAGGCACGTGCCCAGTCCTGGGCGTGGGCATCAAAGCTCAGGGTCCAGACCCTGCCTTGGTCTTGGGCTGCAGACAGTGCCTTCTTCTCTCGGTGAGGTTCTGGGGAGGGAGAGGCTTTGGGGAGCCCAGGAATGCTCAGAGACTCTGGTCTACCTTCCGTCGGGCCTTGGCGCTCTGAGGTTCTGCCGGGGGTGGCTTCCTTGGGCAACCTCAGGCCCCCAGGTAGACCTCCACCAGCCCCCCCACAGAGTGCATGCGGTAGAAGACCCCCAGAGGCAGGCCACAGTTGACGATGGTGAACCATGTCCGATAGCCATAGAAATCCTTTTCCAGTCCGTTCTCAAACTCCGGGTGTATGCCAAATGCGGGCATCATCCACAGCTGGGGAGGGGAGGAGGGCATTGAGTGGGAGGGGTTCTCCCCTACCCCAAGGTGCTCAGCTCAGGGGAGGCAGGCCCCAGAACCTGCAGCTCCTCCAGCACAGCCCCCACCCTAGCATCCCCTCACCCTTGGTCCAGCCCCTCTCCGCCCATGTCCCCCCATACCACAGAAGGCCTCAGCCACCTCCTTGGCTTGCCTGGGACCAGCCTGAACCCCAGATGGATCATGAGACCCAGGCTGCCACCACACATGGTACAGCCGCCCCATCAAGCTGGGCTTCCCTGAGCCCTGACCTCAAGCGCCTTCTGCTCTGGCTTCATTCTCCTGCTAGTCACAACTCTCTGCCCCCTCCACCGTGGCCCCAGCTTCTGTCCAAATTCTGCCCATTTCTCGAGGCCCAGATCAAACCTTCATGAAGCCTTCCTTGGCCGCTCAGGCCCACACTTCCTTCTCTGAGCTCCTACTGCGCTTTAGGGCCAATTTATTACTGATGCTCTGCCTGGACCAGAGGTTTCACCATCTGAGGTGTGTTTCAGTGCAGTCTTTACCAACATGGGCTCAGACAACCCTGAGTGGTCCTGGCACTGCCACTTACAGGCTGTGGGACTGTGGGAAGGTCAAACAACCTAAGCCTCGGTTTCTTCACCTGTCAAACAGGGACAGTAATAGTGCCTGTTGCATGGGGATGCTGTGATGATCCAGGGAGGGGAGAAATATCACATAGGGAGGTGGTCTTGGGGCTTAGCAGCCGCCAGACACTGAGCACTTGTCAACACCTTCTGCTACAGAGTCTTTAGAAAACCAGGTGCTTTCTGATCTCTTCCTTTGAATTCAGTGGACGGTTAATTATTTGGTAACTTCTCCCCATGTCTCCCCAACTAGACAGGAAGCTTCTTGAGGGTAGAAACCTTACATGTTTGTAAAGAGCACTCAGCTAGATGCTTGGCACATTCATTCATGGCAGACACTTTGCAGGGAGCTAGGGGGGCACTCTCTGCTCTCAAGTAGCAGCGAGCTAGTCGGAAACAGGCACGTGTCGTTGGCAATCAAACGGACAAGCCAGTTGCCTTTCGGACAGTCCATGTGCAATGAATGCGCCTTCTTCCATGCTTTCCTGAGTGAGGATTTCTGGGGCTGCCTGACCATCTCCACCCCCACGCCTCCTGCCCTGACCACTCACTGTGATATTGCAGAGGATGAGGAAGAGTGAGATCTCCTTGAGTGCCCGCCGCTTCTGGTTGAGGTGGCTGTAGGATTGGACGTAGGCCCGCGAGGCACACCGCAGGTCCAGGCCCAGCTCCAGCAGGGAGCCCCTGCGGGGCGGCGCAGCCTCCTGCTTCCCCGCCAGGCCCTCCGGAGCCGCCTCCCAGAGCGGGCGCCGGTGGAGGCCCTCGATGATGAAGAGGTTCTGGGCGATGTGCTGCAGGATGAGCAGCAGCGAGTGGGCCAGGATGAGGCGGTTGAGCAGCTCATGGGGGTGAGTGGCCACGATGGCCACGATGGAGAAGTAGGCGATGCCTATCTGGCCCAGGGCTGCGCCCATCAGCAGCACCACGTCCAGGCTGCGGGTGGGGTTCTTGAGCGTGTCCAGCTCTCGTTCCTCCAGCCCATGGATGGCTGTGCCTGCCAGGCACGCCAGGCTCATGGCGGGCAGCACGGCGGCATAGAAGGCATAGTAGAGGGTGAAGTACTGGCGCGGGATGGCGGGGCCACTGGCTTGGATCTGGAAGACCACGAAGACGCACACGCCTGCCACCAGCACCAGCAGGCCCAGCAGCGGCCCGAAGATGGCTCCATGCAGGTGGAAGGGCGGGGTGCCCGGGTGGGCGCCTACGTGGGGTGCCAGGCGGCGGCCCACGTTCTTCCACATGACGAAGAGCACGGCGCAGCAGATGAGGCAGTACTCGGTGCTGAAGGGGTAGAGCATCAGGTAGCCCCTCTGGAAGACCTTGCACCCCGTGGCGTTGAGGCACAGGCAGGTGTTGGTCTCAGTGCCTGGGAGGGGGCAGGGCGAGAGGGCACAGGTGGGCCTCGCTCTGAGGAAACCAGCTGCACAAATCAGTCCCATTCACCTCCTGGAGAATGCCAGAGGTGGCAGGGACCCAGCTACCCATTTTACAGGATATGGGAACGAGGCCCAGTGATAGAAACCAGAAATCACAGGATGACTGTTCCTTCACAAAGGGATTCAAGACTTCAGGTGCCAAGCTTACCCAAAGCCTTCAACACATGGTGTCTCTGGTGCCAAATGCCACCTCTACAGGTTGCTTGTTGGGCACAGGGGGAGACCTGTAACTTTACAACAGGAGGATCTGGCTGCTACCCCTTGACCCTGAGCAGCGGACACTGTGGGGTAAGCAGACGTCTCGCCCTGCGATGAGATGGACTGCCAAGCACACAGCATTGCCTGTGGAGTGCCAGCACCAAAAATGCTTGACCTGAACCTGATCAAGGCTTTGGTCCCTACTTCCGGTTTCTAGGAAAAGCAGGGGAGAGGGCAACAAGTCAAATGCCACCACTAGGAAGCAGCTTGACAAATCTCAGTGTCATCAGGAAAAAAGAGGCTTAAGAGACTGAACAACCAAATGCATTGCGTGTTCGAACAAACCATCGTACGAGACATTTCATGGGGTGATTGGAGAAAGCTAAAGACAGATTGATACAGAGCATGGGGACGATGTTAAGGAATTTTGTTAGAAATTAAAATTACATTGTGGTAGTGTAGGGAAATATACTTATTTTAAAGGGAAGCAAACCGAAATGTTTTGAAATGAATGCCATGATCTCAGTAATGTAAATAACTCCGCAAAAAAATGGAAATAAATATTGCAAAATGTTAATAATTATGTACAGGTGATGGATGGATCTTGTTCTTCCACTCATTTGTATGTTTGAATTTTCTAATAATAAAAAAAGCCGTGATGTCACTTGCCAAAAATTCTCTTTGCAACTCTTCTGAAAAATGTTCCTGGAGCATAGAGAATGCCCGCAGTACACGGGAGTGCCATGATTTATGCCATGGGTGTGTAAACTCATGAGTGTGCTGGGAAGGCTGGGCTGTACACAGGTCAGGATGGTGATGCCACCTGGGGGGCTGAATACATACAGGTGTGGCTCAGTCCCACAGACGGCGACTTTCCCATGTGGGTTGGGGATACCGCCTCTAAGGGGCAGACCGTACGGCTGGGGGTTGGGCACGTGGAGCAATGCAGGGAGTTCTTTCTGCCCAGAAATCTTCTGTCCCTCCTGATATGTCCAGGAACCTACATTCGTGTTAGGAAGACACTCCTTTGAGTCCTGAAGTTTCTTTAGTTTCCTGAAAGTAACATGCAAATACCAGGGGAGGGGTGCAGACCTGGATTGTCAGTGACTAGCTCAGCCGGGATTCGTGGCTGGCTTGCTGACAGCTAGATGGATGCCTGCGCAGGCTGCAGGGTGCCAGCACCAGAGTGGGCAGGCACAGAATGGGGGCAGGACAGTACCACTGGCAAACATGTTTTCTGTTTAGTCGTGATCTGGCCTCTAGAGTTTGCACCCAACTCTAGAGCCTTGCCTGTTTGAGGGAGCGTGGCGCGAGTGTGTGTTTGTGTGTGCACATGTTCAGGGTGGGAGGGTCCTGGTCTTGTCTGTACCTGAGAACTTCGCCATGAGGGCGCTGAGCTCAGCCTCGATCTCCGAGTGCATCGAGTCGTTGGTGATGGCCAGGAGCCAGAGCAGCAGGTTTGTGGCCAGGGTCAGCATCAGGCCACACCTGGAGAAGGTGCCACACTCTGCCCACACAGCTCGGCCGACTCCCCGGGTACCCGAACTTCACCGTGACTGCTTTTGTGGTGACCGCTCTCTCCCAAAACCAGATCCCAGCTGGCATTATGACTTCAGAAGAGGCAGCCCAGGGGCCACCTGGGATCCATTTCCAGACTAACCCACAGCCCCAGGGCCACCCTGTCCAGGGAAGCTGTGCGGGCAGGCCCTAGCAGAGGACAGGGAGCCCCAGGCGTTGTTAGAGGGAGAGAAGGGGCCCCCATCTTACCTAGTGAAGTTGGTCTGGACCTGAACGCAATCCTTACAATGTTTCCAGAGCACCCAGGTCTGAAAGAGATGAGGCCTTGAGCCCAAAGGCTGCGGGGTGGGACCTCAGGGTATGCCTCAGTTGCGTGTATATATTTACAATGGAAGAGACATTAAGGAAGCCTAGGTCGGAATCCTGGCTCCAACGTTTCCTTGCTGTGTGGTCTTGGACCAGTGGCAAAACATCTCTGAGCCTCAGTCTCTTTGGCTCTAAAATGGGGCTAAAACGCTTCCCTCTCAGGGCAATGCCTGCTTAATGGGGAAGTAAAGAAGACAATGCAGATGAAACACCTAGCACAGTGCCTGGTGCAGAACAGGAGCTCAGGAGGGAGCTGGATATCCGTTATTAAGAGTAGCTCTGCGTATCTGGGGCTGCAGATCTAGGTAGACACAAGTATGTACGGGCAGATGTATTTATCGTCTGCATTTCTGTGACACGGTGTCTGTGCCAATGCAGGTATATGTGGGTGTGTGTGGATGAGGGTCCCTGGAGGCGGGCGTTTGTGGGGGGCTGGGCCATGTGGGTATTTGCCTATGTGGCTGTCTCTAGGCATAGATCAGCATGTGTGACCATCGCATGGGTAGTTAGAGTGTGTGCCCAGTGGCATGGATGGGAGGGCCTGTCACCTGGACGCCGATGAAGACAATCTCGATGGCAGGGAAGACGAGCTCCAGCTGCGACTTGCAGTAGATGTGGCTCACATCGTAGCCCATGCGGAAGGCGTTGAGGCAGATGGTGCAGCTGCCGAAGAGCAACAGGGAGCCTGGCCGGGCCAGGCGGCCATTGCCACCTCCCCTGGAGCAGACTCTCCCTCCCCATGCTTTCCATCCCCCCAGCGCCCTGACACTCACCCCGCACCCAGATGGGTCCTGCGTGAGGGTCCCGGTGGAGCACAGCGTGTGGGCGGCGCGTGGTGCCGGCGGCGTAGTAGAGGAGCCAGAGGATGGAGAGGGCCTTCAGCACAGCCAGCAGGATCCACACGTCGCCCAGCGTGATGGCCACATTGTTGAAGATCATGCTGCAGATGAAGGCTCCACCCAGGAACACCACGTTGAGGGCCAGGAGCCCCGAGAAGAGCTGCCCTGCCTTCTGGGCCTGCCGGTCCCGCCGTAGCAGCAGTGAGAAATGCCGCACCAGCCAGGACCTCTGGCGGGGCGAGGCAGGGGCCCCTGTCTCCTCGGCCCCCATGTCCACTTGGTTCTCCTTGGTCAGGGCTGCTCCAGTCTGCTGTGCTTCTAGAGAGGCCACCAGTGGAGCCTCAGTAGGGGCTAGGGAGGGAGAAGGGGTCCTTTGGATGCCAGGCTGTCCTGGGTTCAATTCCACTCTTGCCTCTGACTGCTGTGTGACCTAGGGAAAACTATGCAACCTCTCTGATTGGGACTTTGGAAATAATAGCAGCTGCCCCATCTACATTACAGGACCCCAGGAGGTTCAAACAGACCAGGGGATATGGAAACCCCTTGTGCTCCACATAAACATAGGGATTATTTCGACTGGCTTGAAGACCCCTTCCCTGACTTCCTGCCTCAGTGCCTGGTCCTAAGGTGGAATAATAACGTCTGTCAAGGGAGCCAGGGGCATCTGCATAGTGTCTGGCCACTGGGCAGTTTCCAGGGCTGTGACTTTTTGCCACCAAAAGGCAGCTTGTGCCATGCTGACTTCTGGGGGAAATCTCACTCCCGAAGTCAGGGGGAGCAAGTAGTGTCCTTTCTTGTTCTGACTCTGATTAGTTGGGTAAGGATTGCCTAGAGAGTTGTGTTGAGGAGGATCCTGAGGTTGAATGTGGGCTTGGTGGGAAAGAATGCTGTGATCTGAGATAATACTCTATTATGGTTACAGATGTGTGTTTATAAAATTACTTCTAAAAGGTCTAGAAGATACTCACCAGATTCGTAATAGGAGTTTCTTCTGGGGAAGGGAGGAGGGTACTAGGATTGGGGGTGGTTTAATGTTCTATCTTTTTTAAAACACCACTTATGTAATTAACATTACTTATGTAATTAAAACTAATTTTAATGCACATTAAAAGTTTAGGGGAAAAATTCTGGGATGCATTTGCCATGTCTGCCGTGAGTGTGGGACAGGTTGGGATCAGCGTGAATGCCATGCCCTTGACTTTGACAGAACTGGCTTCCACCTGCATTCTCCCCCCGACTCCTGGGTGCCCCATGAATGCCACCACCACAGGGGAGCACCATCACTGACCCTTCTCTTTCCCCCAATGTTTCCTGCTCCTCCCTCGCCTTCCCCATGCTTTCACTCAGGCCACCCCTTTGTCACCCCTCTGTTGGACCCAGATCTTGGATCACCCCGTCGCTGCAGCTCAGGGACCTGGCCTGGAGTCCAGCACACTCCCCCTGTGGACCCTTTGGGTACTCCTTCCTTGTGGGACTGAGCTGCATTAGAGAGCAGGGACGGCCCCGCTGGTGCTGGGTGCTGTCCTGGTGGGGCAGCTTCTCCTGAGCGACCCCGGAGGCTCCCTTGCCACCCTCTGCCACTCTGAGCGCTGTCACTTGGTCCTGCCACTGCCCTCACATCCTTAGTGCTCTCGGCTCAGGGTTCCAAGTGCTCGCTGTCCCCATCCTCCAGGCTGCAGGAGGCCTGCTTCCTAGGTTCACTGTCTCAGCGAGTGGCGTCTCCATCCCCACACCTCCCAGCAGGGAAGCGGCTGTCGTCCTTGCTGCTCTCACTCTCAGGCCCCAAGCCTGTCCATTCCAGCCCCTAAACTGCTCTTAGATTTTTCTTGACCTCAACCACTATGCTGGCCCAGGGCCCCTTCTCTCTCTCCTGGCCTGGTCTCCCTGCCCACTGTGCCTCTCCCTTACTGTGAGCCCTGCAAAGCCAAGCAACTGCCCTCGGTATAAAGTCCAAACTACCCAGCATGGCCTTTCAAAGTGAAACGAGGCAGTTTATGTTCACAATGCGCTTGGAGCATGAAGTGCACAAGGCAGGGTAGCTGCTGTGGCTTCCTGGTCCCGCCTCGACTCATATCTCCAGCACCATCTTCAGACCCCACTCCCTTGCCCATGGGCCGTGCCATCCTGAGCAGTTCCCAGAATTCCCCTGTTTTTGCTCACCTCCCTGTCTGCCCACACCCACCCTTTGCCCAAAATGCCCACCCCTTACCCGTTGGCTGACTGCAGCTTGCCCTTCAGGACTCAGCAGAGTCCCACCTCCTCTGAGCGGCCTCCCGTGAACCACCATGCCAAGGCCGGATTAGGTGCCCTTCTTGGTACCCCCAGTGAGCTCCAGGCTTGTTGCTGCAGCAGCATCGTGCTCTATTTTAACTAGTTGTGCTTTTCTCTGTCTCTCCCTTTGAACTCTGAGCGTCAGACTCTGCCTCTGTGTAACGACCAGAGGATCTTCATCTCATTTGGCTCTAAAATGCAGCCTCTCCAGCCTCCCATTCTCCCGTGTGCAACCTGCACAATATTTATAGCTTCTACTGTTCTCTTCTGGGGCAAATGGAATAATAAAACTTGGTCCTCTTTTAAAGATTCTACAAATGATCTTCTCCCCCTCTCCCAGTCCTCCCTGTCATCCTTGCTGCAGTTCTGCCCCCTCCCTGTCCAGCCCCCTTGTCACCCTGCAGGCACCTGCCCCTAGGTCTGTCCGTCCAGGCCCAGCCAGACTGCTCCACATTTCTCACGTGATCTCACGCCTCTTGCCATCGCTCCTGGAGCCTGCTGTTCCTTCTGCCTCACCTGCTACCTTCCACCACGGCTCTTGCCCATCCTCGCCACCCATCTTAAGCGACTCTCCTGGGAAGCCTTCTCTCTCTGCCCGAGCATCTATTGAGAGTGGGTGTGCACTGTCTGGTGAGGTGCTGTGGGTGTGGCTGGCTCCCCTCAAGGCCAAGAGCTCCTCTAGGGCAGAGACCAGGTCCTGCTTAACTCAGACCCCCTAAACCTGGCACAAGTATGGCTCTCAACCAGTGTTTGCCGATGGACTCTGGCATTTTCCGGGGAACTTTCAGCACCAGAGTCGTGGACAGAGACCCTTCCCATCAAACATTGTCATCCCAGGCCAACGGAGGAAACTTTCCATACTGATCTTAATCTTTCCTCCCAGGCTCCCCCGCCCAGGTTGAGCAAGCCTGAGGCTCACAGGACACCTCCCTGCTCCTTTTCTCCCAACCCTGACTGCTCCATCTCGCCTTCCTCAGCATCTCCCTCCGGGTCCTCCCAAGGCAGGATAGCCTGATGATTACGATCCCAGATGCTGGCACTCACTACTTTTGTGATCTTGGACGAGCTGCTTACACTCTCTGTGCCTCAGTTTCCTCATCTGCAAAACGGATATACAACTATGGAGTAGTACCTGATTCATAATAGATGTTCAATAAAAATTTTTTTTGAGAGAATAAGCATAATACCTACCTCATGGGGGTTTTGTCAAAATTAAATGATTTAATTTATGTAAATGCATGTAGATCAGCCTCTGGCACAAAGAAAGGTCTCAGTATTAGCTATCTATGCATTTCCTTCTAGTTCTTTCCCGGTCCTGGAGAGGCTGGAAGGGTCAGGATTATTGGGGAATTTCAGGGGTGGTTTTTGCTAGGACTGCAAGCCTAAAGGGGCCACTGGAGGACAAGGTTCCAGGTACTCTGCCTCGGGGGTCCTCGCCCTTACTATCTTCTCCACCCCGCACCCCGGGGTCCAACCCTCCAAGGCCGCTAGAGGGAGGCCCAAAGTGGCGGATTGGTCCGCCCCGAGGGAGGGTGCGCGGGTGGGCACATAAGGGTCGCGGGAAGAGGGCGAGGACGCCCGGAACTGACAAGGAGGAATCCGCCGCCCTCTGGCACGCCCCTCGGCGTGACGCCAGCCCCAGGGAGGGCCCGGACACCAAACTGGTTTGTAGGTCGCTGTCAGAGGCAGGTGACGAAAGTCGGGAGCCATCGGGGCGAGGCGCCTGGCCAGGAGCGCAGGGCCAGCTCCGGAGGAGGCTGCTGAGCGCAGGCCGGGGAGCTTCGGAATTCCTTTCCGAGCCACTCGAGGGACTGCGGGGCCTGGGGAGTATGCCTCAGACCTGCGTCCAGGCAGCCCCAACCCACACCCCTTTTCCCAGCCGTCCGGGCTTTTCGTTTCTTGCTGGCCTCGGCGCCTCCTGTCTGCTGTGCGCGCCTGGACCCGGCTGGGGCGGGGCGCACCCTGCCGACCTTTGTGTGCCCCCATCCGCGGAAAGCAGGTGGGGCGCAGAGCCGGGTCGGAGTTGGGGGCAGAGAGGGACCGGCGCTCGGGTCACCAGAGTTTGGCTTCCCAACAGTCATCCCGCCCTCCCGCCTCGATCCCTGCAGCCGCCGGTCCTTGCCCCGCTTTGGGTGCGGAGTAGATGTGGGCGTCCAGGGTGGGCTCACTCGAAATGTTCCGCCGGCCGTCGGAGGGCGCTGCCAGCCCTAATGGCACCGCGGGGCAGCCTTACCTGAGGCCTGGGCAGGCATTGCCATCGGTTCACCACCGACTGCGGGCGCAGCGCCGATCGTCCGTCCAGGTGTGGCCCCCGAGCCCGGACCGATGGCCCCGACGCCCCCCCGCGGGATTGCGCAGCCGCCGCTCCGGCTCCGCGGCCCATTGATTTTTCTGTTGACTTTGGGGATCTCATTAATCTTTCGTTAATTACCCCTCGGGGGCTCTGGACCGGTCGTTGCAGCCAATAGCGAGGTGGCTGGATAGGCGGGCGGGGCTGGGGGCGGAGCAGTCTGGGGCCTCAGGGTCAGGGGACCAGCGGGCGGGCCCGCCTCTGGGGTGGGGAGGGGTGGGGTGCAATGTCCTTAGGCTCGCAGAAAAGGCCTTGCGGGATTCAAGCCACACTTTCCTCTGGCGGCCAAGCAGAGAATGGACACGGCCCCCAGGTCTGGTGTGGCTTTTTCCTGTACCCCACCCAGCACCAGGCTGGGATGCAGCGTCGTCTCAGCAACCTGCTACCCCATGTGGCCCAGCGCGTTCTCTCTCCCTAAGTCAAACGTGAACTTGGGGCAGAAGACACCCCATTCTGACAGGGCAAGAGGCGGTAGGGTGGGAAGTGCCCCCTCTGGGCCTCCTCAGCTCCTCCTGCAGTCTCTGAGACCCGCCCACCTCATTCTGCTGGTAGAGTCCAGGTACCTTTTCAGCTGAAGTCCCTGTGCGCCAGATGCTGCTGCTTCCACAATCTCCTCCACCCCAGGCCCCACCCAGCCTTTGCCACTTTGCCTGACTCTGCTGGCCACCAGTTCCTCCTCTTCTAGCTGTTGGGGCCTCCTTCTCAATCTCAGCTCCATCTTACGCTCTCAGTCTCTCTTTCTGCTCAGCCCATCTCTACACCTTTTGTACAGTAGAAGCCCTAGGGCTTTGGGGGACAGCCTCAGGGACTCCCAGGGAAAAGGGGTGGTGGGTAAGAGGAGGCCCTGGGGGGAGGGTCTGCATCTCCCAACCCCTCTCAAATTAGAACAGCCCTGTTTATATTATAAACTTGGGTTCCTTAAATATTTTATTTGAGACAAAAAAAAAAGTTCTGCTGTTTGAGAATTATTATTCTTAGTAGAAAGGCTCTGGCTATTTAGCTGTGTGACCTTGGGCAAGTCTCAGTTTCTTTCTTTGTAAAATGGTAGTTGAACTAGGTCACTCCTTCCTAACCTTTTGTGCAAGAAGGAACCCATAAAACATGCATATGTCACTTAAGGATAAAGGGAAGAGGAAGTGGCCCCCTGGGTACTCTGCCCGGCCCCTCCCAGCCACCCAGGCTCTGGTCTGTAACTCAGACTTGGCTCACCCACTGAAAGGCTTGAGACCTGAAAATCCAGGGACCCTTCCAACTCTGATCCCCAAGATCCTCTCCTGTGATCATTTCAGATGGGGCGGCTGAGACAAGAAGTGGGGGACAGTGGGCAGACTGCAGGTTTATTGGTTCTCAGCTCCAGGCAGCAGGGCTGGCCACAGGGCTGGGATTAGGGGTGGAGCTGGACCACGGACACTTCCAGATCCTGGTCCTAAAAGTGCTGCAGGGAGAGGTGTCCGTCCCTGGTCGCCTCACGCCCCAGGGTCATGTTGGGGTGGATGGGCATGTCCTGATTGTGATTTAAAAACCCGTCCTGGAAAAATAACTTCTGTGAAAATCCCACTCTGGGGCCAGGGGGCAATGGGTGGCAATGTGGCACAGTGACTGCCAGCCTGGGGCTCATTCCCGAGGGTCTCTGGGTGCGCACATGAGCCGAGGGCCCCCCATGTCTCTGTCGGGGGGCTTCAGGATAGTACGTAGACCTCCAGGAGGCTGGAGACAGCATGCATCCGGTAGAAGATGCCGAAAGGCAGGCAGATGTTGACAATGGCTGCCCAGAGGGAGTAGCCGTAGAAGTCCACCTCCACAGTATTGCTGAAGTGAGGGCGGGCCCCGAAGGCAGGCATGATCCACAGCTGTGGGGAGAGAGGGGGCGTCAGGACCCGGCAGGACTGGCACCTGCGGCTCATTTCTGTTGCCTTTGCTGGGGAGCAACGAAGTTTGCTCCCAGCCCTCTACTTTGGTGGACAGCGAGGGCTCCGTGTGGCTTAGTGGGGACTTCCAGCATCTCGGGCGGGGCCTGGCACTCACTAAGGAGCTCAAGAAATGTGGCCAAGTGAGCTTGCCCACCCCCAGGCCAGAGCTCCCCTGTGATCACATCTCCCCCCCTGTTAGTAAGACGGGGGTGGGGGGGGGAAGAGGTTTCAACAGATGACTTGAGAATTTGGTACAAACGGCTAAATCAGCAGTTCTTTCCTGGAGAGACGTGTGCAGGGTGGCGGTGGAATCAGGCCCAGGGCAGGGGGTCAGGATCCAGCCGGAAGGCCACCCCACCCAGCCCTTTATGAGCTCCCTGCTCCAGCTCCATCCCCACTCCCTGCCCCATTCCCAGGTCTGGGAGGAGGTTGAACCTGGAATCCTGCTTCATCTCTGCTCTGAGCTCAGAAGGTTCTGGTGTGGGGTATGGGCAAAGAACAAAGACTTCTAGGCTAGCCCCACCCTCCCCAACCCTAATTAACTGCATCTTTGGGCAAATCACAGCCCCTCTCTGAGCCTGTTTCTATACTTTAAAATGAAGGAGTCGGAGCTGATCCAGGAACGGATACCTGGAGCAAAAATAGCCTACCCAAAGGTGACTTTCAGCCTTTGGATGGGGCCTCGGCAGGAAGTGAAGTCTCTATTGGGTGAAGACTGTTGCTATACAGAGGAGTTTCTCTTAGTAAGGGGCTTTGCTAAATCACTGGGGAGTGGGCTGCGGGGATGCAGGGCGGGGGCATTGTGGATGCTCCCCCTCCCGGCCAGCCTGCCACTGTACTCGGCTGACAGACCGCTCACACTTACTGGTGAGCTCCGCTCTGCTGCTTGCTACTTCCTGATGCTGCTCCAATTATTCTGAGAAGCAGACTGGTCACAAGTTCCGGGGAGCAGTCACACCTCCCACCCGGCGGTGAGGGCCCCTCCCTCCACATCAGCTCTCACAGCTCCCTCTCACCTCTGCCCAGCCCCCATGTCAGCACTCCCCGGGACCCCTCCAGCTCCATCCACTGCCTAGATGCCAGAATGCTGGGATTTCATTCTCTCTATGAGCCCTGAGATGCTGCTGGCTTGGGGGCTGCACCCGACTCTCTCTGAACCCGCTCATTTCCTAGAGAGCCATAAGATTCTCCAGTGGGCTGGGGGACAAGACAGAGACAGCCAAGAAAGCAAATCGAAAGAGCATCTTTCCTTGGCCTTCTCTTTCTCCCAGCCCACCCCCATCTCCCCCTAGTTACTCACAATGATGTTGCACAGCAGGAGAAACAGAGAAATATCCTTCAGGCACCGGCGTCTCCAGTGGCCCTCGGGTGCCAAGATGATGGCCACTGCTTCCGGAGGGCCCGCTGGGCTGGAGCCAGCCAACGTAGGGGTGGGTGGGCAGGAGGGCAGGGTATGGAGGGCATCCAGGTTCGCAAAGGTGAGGCCGTGGCAGGGCTCCTTGGGGGGCGTATCATGAGGCTCGGCCCCAGGCGGGCCCCGGTGGAGGCTCTCGATGATGAACACATTCTGGAAGATGTGCTGGGCAATCATGAGCAAAGCGTGGGCTAAGTTGAGTGCCCCCAGCAGGTCCCTGGGTGTGCCCGCTACCACGGCCACAATGGAGTAGTAGGAAATGGCATACTGGCCCAGGGCGGCACCCATCAGTAGGGCCACATCCAGGGTGCGCGTGGGGTTCTTATGGTGGTCCATGGCCCGGCGGTCAAAACGGTAGATGATGGAGCCACTCAGGCTGACCAAGGTCATGAGCCCCAGACAGGCGATGTTGAAGCTGTAGTACATGACCAGGGCCTGCTGGGTGCGGCCCTCCTCCCCACTCACTTGGACCTCGTAGATAATGAAGATGGCCAGCCCCACCACGAAGAGTATCAGGCCCAGGATTGGGCCGGCAAAAAACGTTTCCCGGAAGAGGCTGACCCGCGATGGGCTGTGGCCGTGGCCGTGGCCGTGGCCGTGGGTGGAGGAGGACAGCAGCCTGCCCACGTTCTTCCACATGACGTAGAGCATGGTGGAGGCAAAGAGGCTGTACTCGATGTTGAAGGGATACAGGTAGAAGTAACCCTGCTGGAAGATCTGGCAGACGGCCGTGTTGCAGGAGCAGTCCTCTCCGACCTGGCTGCCTGCACGCTCTGCTGTGGAGATGGGCACAGAGCTGCGCTGCCCCTTGCCTTCTTGGAGGCACCCCATCTGAAGAGCCTCACCCCTAGACTGTGACCCTTGTAAGGGCAGTCTCTGCCATATTCACCACGACATCCCATTCACCTACACGGGGCCCGGCATGTTCATCCATGCCATAAGTTTTTATTGAGCGCCTACTGTATGCCAGAGATTGTGGGACACGTCGGTAAACAATAGCCAGTGCTCAATCAAAAAGAAAATCTGAACTTCAGAACTGCCTACTTCATCCCATTCCATTCCTTCAGGAAAACACTCCCCACCCTCCCACCCCCAGTAATGACCCGTGGGTCCCTGAGATAGGCGAAGTTCCGGTCCTGATAGAAGGTGCCCCTCGTGGGAAGCCCTGCGGCTCAAGCTTCCTCGCAGCTCTCCCCAGCCTCTGACTCAGCTTAGAAAGTGGCTGCTGTGGCCAGGTCTCAACCATGACCTCCTGTCCCTTCAGTTTGTACCACACCGATAGGAATCTTGTCCTGCCCCAGAGCATGCTTTTTGGCTTGCCACGGACCTTGGCAAACATCTCTTTTGAGCCCCAGAACCATCCCAGCTGGTTCTGCAGATGAAGAAACTGAGGCTCAATGAGGTAAAGCGTCTTGTGACGGCAGAGCTAACGCGAACGACCTGACTCCCAACCCCGGGGCAGGTACGCTCCAGCATGCCTCTCTGCGCCCCCATGGCTCCAGCACATTAAATTGTTCACCTTCCCAGGTTGGTTTTAACCATTCTCAGGAGCCCTCTCTATGTGCAAGGTGGCCCTTTATCAGTCCTGCTGGGCTGGGTTCTCCAACAGGACTAGGACCATGTTTTCTGTTCCTGGACTCTCCCATACTGGGTGTGCATGTGTCTTCAGATGAAGCCCAGATGGACTTAGTCATCTAGTCTGGCCCTGGCTAGCGGAGGGCCCTAGAGATGTCCAGAAAACTAGAGCCAGGGGGACTGTGGACCCCATTCTTCTTCAGTATAGCATATTGGTTAAAAGCAAAGATGGGTTCTAGTTCTCCAATGTCAAGCTCTGTGACCCTGGGCAAGCTACTTAGCCTCTCTCTGCCTTCATTTCTGCATTTGTAAAATGTAAAATCTCATAGGGAATTTGTGAGGCTCAAAGAAGAGAGAGTGTTCAAGACACTTAGCACAGCGCCTGACATATCGAGCTCAGTGAATCGTCACTACTGTCATCGTGAGTATTATTTCTAGCCTCTCTCTGCCAGGCTTTCCCATCAGATCCCATGCTTCCACCATCGAGCCACCATGCTGCCCCCCTTGCCCTCTCTCTAGCTTGGTCACCCTTGCCCTTTCATTCTGGAGCCCGAGTCCCTGCCTTGGTGGGATGGAGACCTGGACAGTGGGGCCAAGGCTGCATCCTCCAGGATGAGAAGATGCCCCTGATACTCTTCCTCCTGGGCCACCTACACCTATCTTCTCCAGAGTCAGAGCCTGGAGCAGGAGAAGGGCACAGAGACTGACTCTACAAACCCTCAGAGCACCCAGACCAAGGCCTGGGAGTCACAGGACCAGGATTAATCTGAAGTGGGCACTCACGGTCAGGAGCGAGGCGGCTGTGGCTGGTGTTGCTGTGAGAACTGCTGTCGGAGTGGGCCTGGTGCACAGATTCATCCACCACGGCTGCCATCCAGATGGCCAGATTGGTGGCGAGCGTGAACATGAGACCACACCTGTTTGAAGAGGGACAGCAAAGAGGCCCGGGAGTCTGGCTTATCTTGGGTCCCTGGCAAGGTGGAGAACTGGGGAGCTATAGTGGGAGATGGTGCTGAAAAGCGAGAGAGCAGTCGGGCCCTGTGTGAACAGGGAAGCTGAGTTTGGAAGGAACATTTAGCCTGGCTGGGATGCCACCCGGGACACCAGGTGGTGTCCAGGGGCTCAGGCCATTTCTGCTCCCTCTCCTAGAGGAAAGAACATATAATGCATTATACAACCCGCTCCATCAAAGCACATGCAGGTGGATGTGCGGGCACACACACAACACACACGGAGAACAGGGTGGTGGAAATCAGGTTGACAAAGCAAAGGGGCCTTGGCTGAAACTCCACCCAGGGGGCAGAAAGAGGACCCATGCGTTCGTCTCTCATGCAAGGAAAGCAGTGGCATCATGGACGTGGTACTGTGGAACAGGAACTCACCGGGTCAGATCCAGGTGGACGTGAATACAGTCCTTAGCAGAGACCCAGAGAAAGTAAGTCTGTGTTGAGAGAGAGTGGTGAGGTCGCTTACGATGCAGACGGGCATCCACAGTGCCCACGTCCGCGCCCAGCAGTACGTTCTCTCTACCTCAAGAGCCCTCATACTAAGTTCTTGAGTTTATTTTAGCTTTACAAAACGAGATGGCAAGCTTTCTCTCTTTCTATTCTCTGGAACAATTCGCATAAAATAGTACTCTCTTCTTTAAAAGTTGGAGAGATATCACCTGTAAACTCCCTGGTTTTGATGTTTTTTGCTTTTTGCGGGGTAGAGGTCAAGTAATTTTGATTGCCTAGTTATTATTCTTGGGAGCAAGGCCAGCCTTAGGCTAGGTCTTGTCCAAAGTAGAAAGAGTCTCTGGTGACCTCTCACCTCTCTTTGGCAACATCTCCTGCCCATCCTCATCCTTTGCTGCCCTGTAGGGCCTCACCTCATCTGGCTGCCAACAAATCTTTGCTATGGTATTTGTTGATGTGGGGGTATTTATATTTTCATTTTGCCTGAGTATTCTTCTAACCCATAAAATGTGAGATTAAAACTATATTAATACCAAAGTCATAAATGTGTTGCATTGTGGAAAGCTGGCAGCAGGGGTGATATCTCAGGAGAGGGAACCATACATGTGGTCATCCTGGTCATGGTACAGGGCTGGGGTCTGTTCTGGTCTTACGTAAGATCAGTCCTGCCTAGCTCCATCAGAAGTCTCTCAAAGTGCTATTTATGAAACAGATAAAAAAAATACATGTTTGAACTTGTTTGAAAAATCCCAGGTCCAGGATAAGCTATTTCCTGAACAAGTACATAGGGGCCATGGGTGAGGCCAGACCACTTACGCCCACAGTGGGACCTGGGGCTGAGACTAATGCCTTCTACGGGCACCCAGGGTGGGCAGGCCATGTTCTAGGAGACAGGGCAGCTGCCACAACTCACACCTCCTAGGTGTCAACTACTGGCACTGCTCAGGTTGGAATGAAATCGCAGGACCCCTAAGTAGGAGCTCACATTTGGATATTACTTCATTTCCAAGTGCTCCCAGATTTATGGACTCATATGATCCCCACTACACTCCTAGCCCCACCTTATTTGTTTGCTCAGAGTAGAAGAGGAGCGGAACTCAGGTCTCCTGAGCCATGCCAGGTGTTGGCTCCTTTCCACTACACTCAAGGACACTCCTCTCACCCACCTGGATGATGACAAACAGAGCCTGGATGAGGGGGTGGAGTATCTTGATGGCTGACTGGCACTCAAAGAAACTGGAGTAGTAGCCGGTCTTGAAGACATCCATGATGAGAGTGCAGATCCCAAACAGCACCAGCCCACCTGGGAATGAGGGGTGGTGGTGGGGAGTCAGAGAAATGGGAGAGAAGGTTTATACATCTGAGAGTGGATGGCTAGATGGGTGGGTAGTTGGATGGTTGGGTGGATGGATGGATGAATGGGGTAGGTGAGAGGATAGATGGATGGATGGATGGATGGATGGATGGATAGGTGGATGGATAGGTGAGTGGATGGATGGTTTGGTGGATAGGTGGATAGGTGGGTGATAGATGGATGGATAGGTGGATCGGTGAATGGATGGATTGAAAGATGAATGGGTGGAAGGAAGGAAGAGTATATGATTGAGAGGGTGGGTGGATGGATGTCCTACTGAGCTACCATCTCTTTGGGGCTGCATAGATAAAGGGAAGGGCCCAAGATGGGCTATCATCTGTTTTCAGCTCTCCATCAAAGGCTCTCTCGTGATCCCCCCTTTTCAATCTTTAGACAGGGCAAAGAAGTTCCCTTCCATCCCTCCTCCAAAACTCTTTCCCTTCCTTTTCTCCAACTGCAGCCCACCTCACCCTCACTCACATCTAGTCCTCTAGTCCTCTGGGGGGAACTTCTCACCCCTCTACCTTGACGTGCGCTCAGTGATTCCTCCAAGAGCTCCAGCCTCCAGCCTGGCCCACCCCACCTCCGCCCCCACCTCTCCTGGCACCTCGGAGCCAGATGGGGCCGGCGTGCGCGTCCCGGTAGGGGACCGCTTCAGGGCAGCGCACGGTGCGGAGGACGTAGAAGAGGATCCAGAGCGCGGCCAGCAGCATCATGGTGGTGAGTAGAGCGAACACGTCGGTGTCATACACCGCCACCTTGTTGAAGGCGCCACCGCTGATGAGCGTGCAGGCGAGGAGCAGCACGTTCACGGCCAGCAGCACCGACAGCAGGCGGCCGCCCTTCTTCCACACCTCGCGGGGGCCTGCCCGCGGCGCCGGCGGGCTCTCGGTGGGGCCGGGGGCCAGCTCCTCGGACATGGCAGTGGCGACTGGAGGAGGTTGAAGGGGTCACTGTGGGGGAGGAGCCGACAGGACCCCAGGTCAGCCTTCGCGGTCTTATCCCGAAGATCTGGGGACGGGAAGTTTCTAGCTCGGAGGATGGAGGATGGAGCTGCGGGGGTGGAGGAGGCGCGGAGAGGGAAGGGAAAAGCCAGCCCTGCGGGTCTCGCCCCCGACGGGGGAATAGGAGAAGCGGCGGTAGCCTCGTCGGACACCGTCCACGGTCCCCACTCCCCAAATCCCTCTGCCGTCTGGCCCGGGGACCCACCTGGCTGGGCCGGGAGCCCGCGCTGAGCTGGGGGTCAGAGGGCGGCGAGCGTTTCCTCTCTCCCACGCCGGGCTGGACGGGCGCTTTATACCGGGCAGGGCAGGGTGATTTACAGCCGCGGGAGCTCAGCTCCATAAACCTCTCAGTCCCACTCACATGATCCATCTTTTCTCCGAGCTGAATTTAGGGAAGAGCGCGCGGGAGCCAGATAAGGTGAGATTTATATTTACCCTTTAAGAGGCACCCTCCCTCGCCGCCCTGTCACCTGGCGCGGCCCAGCTCGGGCGCGGCCCCGCACCGCGGCACCCAGAGGGCACCCCGCAGCCGGCGCCCACCGCTCCCTGGCGTCCCGAGATCTAGGCCACCCAGAGCCCCGAGAGCTGATGCTCAATAGACACCTCAAGGGCCCGCAGGCACCCGACGCTCTCCCGGCCCTGGAGCGTCCTATACCTCTGTGCTCCTCTGTTGCAGCCCCAAGATCGGGACCCTAGTGCCCCTTTTCCTGACACCCTCGCAGTGACCGAAGTTCCCTCTTCCTCTATCCCTCCCCACCGTCCTCTGCTCCGCTGGATGCTGCGAAGGCGGTCCTGGGTACGAAGTTCCCCAGCTGCGCCCCGAGTCCGCTCCCGGTCTTCTAGCGCCCCCTGCTGGAGCGCGGCTTCCCCAGCCCGCGCGAGCGGCGGTGGACCCGGCAGCCGCGTCCAACTCGCTGTCTGGCGGGCAGTCCTCAGACCTTTCTTAGGCCCACTGTCCTAGGGGTAAGGACTGCCCTCAGACACCTCTCCCCAGCCCTTGGCCCGTTCCCTTGACGGGTGGAGACATCTGGAGGCGCAGCGTTGGGGCTCTAGTGAGGATAGACCCTGAACTCTTCCCAGACTGGGCCTCATGGGGCGGGGCGCTGGAGTGGGCACCTTTGGAGCGAGAGCAGGGCCTTGCGTGGGTCATCTCTGTGCGCTTGGGAGCAGGGTGTTTAGGACCCAGGGGCAGCCTGGAGGCGGCTCCCTGGGCAGCGGGAGACACCCCCCCACACCCCTCCCTCCCCGCCCGCCTGGAGAGCGGCTCAGATGTCCTAGCAGCGGCGGCTCTGGAGCTCTGCATCCTCCGTCTGCGGCAGCGGGGGCTGGCGGCCCCGGCCCCTGCCCAGGCCCCTCCCCCAACCCCATGCCTCAGCCCTAACCCCTCCGCCCTCCCCCGCGGAGGGCATTTCCCCGTGCCCCCTGCCCGCCCCGTCCAAGTCAGGCGCCATGAATGACCAGTACCACCGGGCGGCCCGGGACGGCTATCTGGAGCTCCTCAAAGAGGCCACCAGGAAGGAGCTGAACGCCCCCGACGAGGATGGCATGACCCCCACCCTCTGGGCTGCCTACCATGGCAACCTGGAGTCGCTGCGCCTCATCGTGAGCCGCGGGTGAGTACCCCTCTCTCCCCCATGGAGCCCAGCAGGGGAGGGCAAAGAGAGTCTCTGGGCTGCTCCAGGCCCCTGAGATGGCCCGCCCCCCAGACTCCATGGCATCTGTTTCCCCCCTCGTCTCAGGCGCCCTCTTCCCAACCCACATACCCTAAGATGGGACCTTGGAGCCTGGCAGTCGTGGGAGGGGGACACAAGCTGAGGCGTGTGACACTTGTGACCTGGATGTGGGGCCAGGAGGGGAGGGACTGGGATTTGGGTGTCCTTGATTGTGGGAGGGGCTGCAGAGGGTAAGGTGGGAGAGGTCTCTTGAAGGGGCACCTGGAAGCAAGAGTGTAGAGCAGAGTGAGGATGGGAGAGAAGGGCGGAGCCTCAGAGCAGCCTGAGTGGGGCTAGGAAAGGAGAAGCTCTTCACTGCCCACCCCACAGCCTGGGATCCCAAGTGCTCTCCAGCCAGCGCCCACCCCTCCCCCCAGGCTGGCTCCCACAGCTCTCTGCCCGCTCATGCCTAGGATTGATGGGCACTGTCCACAGTACCAAATGTCACTGGATTCAGCCACCCCATTAACTCCCTCTGTGCCCCTCCCCCACCGCAGGCCCCTTCACCCTTCCTTTGGAGTTGTCTGGGGGAGCAGTGGGTAGAGTCCAGGTGTCAGGGCCAGGGAAGGGGTTTGGAGGTAGCCGTTGAAGAATGCAGGATCCAGGGCCACTGACGTGGTCTCCCCAGGGCTGAATGACACTGTGGACAACTCCCCCAGCCCCAGCAGTCTTATAAAGAGAAGTCCGGTTGAACTGGATGCCAAGATGGCCTGGACAGGGAAAAGGAGTGGAAGAGATGCCCTGGGAGGGTTAATGTGAACATCTCAGGCCCTGGGAAATCATGGTGGAGTGGAAGGCGCCTGGCTGGCCCTGGTGACTGGTGCTGGCCTGTGGCCTGAGCATGTGGTGGGTGGGGAACCCCCCTTGCCCTCCCTCCAGCAGCAGCCTCCAAGACCAGGCAGCTGAACCATTTCCAAGAAGCCAAGACTGGCCCCTACCCATGCCAAGAGGACATACAGTGATCTTGCCATCCTGCCCCTGCCTCAGAGCCATTCGTGGAGGGGGGGAAGAGGGTGCCCCCTCCGTGCACCAAATCCCCCAACTCCTATAGGGGGCAAGTGTTGGTGTTTGATGGGGTGTGGGTCAGATGCTGAACTGCTCCTTCTCACACTGTCCTGCAGGATTTGGCGACCAGTAGGGCAAGTGAGGAGGAGGTTGTGGGGGGAGCTCTTGAGACAAGGGGGCGATTCTTCCTCCCGCCCTGTGGGGTGGCCTCATGGCCTCATTAGCGCTGGGCAGAGGCGCTGAGCTATGCCTCTGAGGGAGGGGAGAGCTTGGAGGAGCCAACAGGAGCATGCCCAAGGGGGCATGGTCTGGTGGGGAGGGTGTTGGAGTGTCCCGGGTGGGTCCCCTGGACAAGCCCAAGCCTGCCTGCCTCAGAGGGGTCCCAAAGATGGGGCAGCTGGGGGAGGGAGAAGTGGCTGGGCTCTGGGTGCAGACTTCCCTCCTCCTCCCCACCAGTCCTGGCTGCCCCCACGCTCCCCTCCGGGTCCAGGCCAAGACCTGACACCTGCTCTCGCACAGGCCTTGCCAGGCCTGGCCCTGCTCCCTGCAGACATGGCCGTGCCCGCTGACACGCAGGCACATACCCTAACACACACTCACCCAGGGCTCAGGCCCAGCATACACCACACTCTCCTCCTTTTTTAGGGTCACTCCTGCACATGCAGCCACACTCACCACCAAGCCTGCCTAGAGACCCAGACTCGGCCTGGCCCACCACCTCTCGGGGCCATCTCCCCGCTGGGCCCCATGAATAATTCACTCCTTTCTCTCTGGGCATCAAATATTAATCCCCTGAGATTCCCAGCACTCAGTTCTCTTGGGGAAAGCCCCGCCCTGGCCCCGCCTTCTCTGTCGCCCCACCCCCTGCGAGCCTGGAGCCATCCCCCCCCCCAACCCCCAAACGCCAGTGCTCACTCTAGGTCCGTCTGGTGGCTCAGGGCTGCGTGTTTCCTGGACTCAGAGGAGGGATCTCAGGCGCTCAGGTCCCTCTGGTGTGCCTGTGGGGAAGCTCCACCAGGCTGGGAGCTCCCCACACCTGCGGCCACTGCCGATTACCTGCATGAGCTTGGGACGGCTCATCACCACCCACCACGTGTCCTCCTTGCAGGGGTGACCCGGACAAGTGTGACATCTGGGGTAACACGCCGCTGCACCTGGCAGCTTCCAATGGCCACCTGCACTGCCTCTCCTTCCTGGTGTCCTTCGGGGCCAACATCTGGTGCCTGGACAACGACTACCACACGCCGCTGGACATGGCCGCCATGAAGGGCCACATGGAGTGCGTGCGCTACCTGGACTCCATTGCGGCCAAGCAGAGCAGCCTCAACCCCAAGGTGGTGGGCAAGCTGAAGGACAAGGCCTTCCGCGAGGCGGAGCGGCGCATCCGCGAGTGCGCCAAGCTGCAGCGCAAGCACCACGAGCGCATGGAGCGGCGCTACCGGCGCGAGCTGGCCGAGCGGTCCGACACGCTCAGCTTCTCCAGCCTCACGTCCAGCACCCTGAGCCGCCGGCTGCAGCATCTGGCGCTGGGCAGCCACCTGCCCTACTCGCAGGCCACGCTGCACGGCACCACCAGGGGCAAGACCAAGATCCAGCGGAAACTAGAGCGGCGCAAGCAGGGCGGCGAGGGCACCTTCAAGATCTCCGAGGACGGCTGCAAGAGCGTGCGCTCGCTCTCGGGCCTGCAGCTGGGCAGCGACGTGATGTTCGTGCGCCAGGGCACCTACGCCAACCCCAAGGAGTGGGGCCGCTCCCCGCTCAGGGACATGTTCCTCTCCGACGAGGACAGCGTCTCCCGTGCCACACTGGCGGCCGAGCCTGCCCACTCGGAGGTCAGCACCGACTCAGGCCACGACTCCCTGTTTACCCGCCCCGGCCTGGGCACCATGGTTTTCCGCAGAAACTACTTGAGCAGCGGGCTGCACGGGCTGGGCCGCGAGGACGCCGCGGGCACGCCGCGGGGTCGGCTGCAGAGCTCCCCCAGCCTGGACGACGACAGCCTGGGCAGTGCCAACAGCCTGCAGGACCGCAGCTGCGGGGAGGAGCTGCCCTGGGACGAGCTGGACTTGGGCCTGGATGAGGACCTGGAGCCCGAGACGAGCCCGCTGGACACCTTCCTGGCCTCCCTACACATGGAAGACTTCGCCTCCCTCCTGCGGCAGGAGAAGATCGACCTCGAGGCGCTGATGCTGTGCTCGGACCTCGACCTCCGCAGCATCAGCGTCCCCCTGGGGCCCCGCAAGAAGATCCTGGGGGCCGTGCGAAGGCGGAGACAGGCGCTGGAGCGCCCGCCCGCCCTGGAGGACACAGAGCTGTGAGTGCCCAGAGTCTTGGGGGGATGGGAAGAAAGGGGTTGGAAGGCGGTGTGTGTGTGCGTGTGCATGCGCGTGTGTGTGTCTGCCTTTTCAGGGGTGGGAGGGAGGATGATACCATGTTTCATAAAATTGAAGTCACCATCAATTACAAGAGGCCCTACTTATTGTATTTACCCCCAGTTCAGAAAAAGGAACTGCCAGTTTACATGGCTGAGGTAAAATGCACCTCGATTTTGGAGATATCAAAATGTGGAAAACGGGTGGATGAGGTACAGTAGTGGTAATAACCACAGCTGGGATGTTTTGAGCCCTCCCACCTCCTGGGTACTGGAGATGCCCTTGTTCGTGTCCCCTCATTTAATCCTCCTGAACTCCCATGTGCAGAGGCAGTTTCATCCCCATTTTACAGGTGAGCAAGTGGAGGCTCAGCGGGTTAGAGTAGCTCACCCAAGGTGCTGCTGTTCGCTGCAGAGCTGGGCTTGATCCCTGGTCTGTGTGGCTCTAGGGCCTGAGGCCAAGGTGACTCCCCTGGGATGGGGGGTGTGGCAGCCAGCTGTCTCCCCAGTTGCCCGAGCCCTCAAGGCAGATGTTGTACCTGCTGGCCTCTGAACCCTGTAACCAGGAACATGAGCAAATGCTCTCAACAGGGCCAACAGCGGCCTTGGAGGGCAGAGTTATCACGTTCAAGAAGCCATCGTGGGGAGCTCAAGGCTGCTGCCACACTGGCCGTGCTGTTGGCCCGTCCCTGCTCTGACTCTCCCTCAGGGCATCCCACAAGCCCAGGAAATCCTGCTGCCTGCTTTTGGTGTTGATAACCTTTACCCTGCATGGCCTGGCAGGGGTGGTGTGGGGAGGCAGTCTGGGTTAGAGTTTGGGGGATGGGGAGGGCACCCCTAGGCCGGTGTCCCCATCCCTGACCATCAGCCTGCCCAGAGAGGGTAGGTGAAAATGATCCTAGTTTAAAATGATGTCTCGAGGGCCCTTATCTGAGGTCTGTTTCTGTCTCTTTCTCCACAGATAACCCAGGGCTCCTTTCTCCAGACCAAAATGAATTGCAAGTTGCCACAACCCACAGTGGGGACACAAGGTCCTCAGTCGCCAGCTCTGCAGCCCCCCAGCCCTTCCCAGGAGCAAGGACCACATGGGTCATCTCCCTTGAAAGCCTGTCCACAGCCTGCGGCAGAGGGTGTGGCCTGGAGGCACCCCAAAGGGCAAGAGAGCGTCCTAGAACGTCAATTCTGAGGGGTCTTGAAGCCCCTGAGCCACTCCCATCCCAGTGGCCCTAAAGGACATGTGGATTTGTGGAAGGTCAGCCCCAGAGGAAGAGCAGGGCCACTGGGACCCTGGAGACTAGATGACATGCCCATTAGAGCTGATGAGAGTGTGTATATGGCAGGGGGTGGGCGCGGCCTGTCCCAGGGGCCGTTGTCTCTCTTTGCCCCTCCTCTGAGGATCCTGTTGTGTGCTCAGGCTGGAGACTTGCTCATTTCCTACATTTTTGTGAAGGGAAGAGTTTTGGCGGCCTCCCCTCTGCCCGTACACCCCAGAGAGGAGGTCCCCAACTACACTCTTCAGCCAAATGCCCTGACTTTAGTCCCCGCCCCGCCCCGAGCACAGCCAGCCCCCTTTTCCTTCTCCCACTGGCCTTGCTGTGGAGTTGGAGTGCCAGGCTGGGGCTGGTGGGGGTGACTGGTGCTCCTTGGGCTCACCCTGGGGCGGGGCCCAGCCTGCCTCTGCCTTCCAACCCTGTCCTCCTCTATCCTCCCCCTGCTTGGTTGTGCAGCCTGGCCCCCTAGGGAGCCCAGAGGGTCAGGACAATAGATGCAAGGTGCTAGAGCAACCGGCTGCAGTATTACGGTGCCCAGGCCTGGCAGGCGTTCTCTTGGCTGGAGGAGAAAGCCAGCTGCCTTAGAGTTGCCCAGGCCCAAGACAGGTGGAGACTAGGTGTGGCTGGGTGTCCACCCTACTACGGGCAAGTCCTGCCAGGTGGACACTGTGGGAGCCTGAGGATGTGGACAGTCTAAACTTCAGATTGTCCCCAGGGCCCCAGGGCTCTGTGCCTGTGTGTGTCTGTGTTGAGGTTGGCTGGTGGATTTCCCTCGAGGTCTGGAAGAGGTGGGCACTGAATGGTTCTGCATGGATAGTGGGTAAGCAAGAGCTCAGCGTGTGTCCCTGCTCTGTGATGGTGGTGACACCAGGGGAAAGGCCAGCCCAAGAGGGTCCTCAAACTTGTGTCCTTAGCTCTACAGTCAGACTGAGGTCACAGATGTGGGAGAGTCACTCAGGAGCCCGCACAGACGTGTGTGCACAGACACATCCCCACGCAGTTGTGCTCTTCCTCCTCTGTCAGCAACGGACCCTCATCCCTGACCTTCAGCTTGGGAAGCAGCTGCTGCCGGGAGCACTGCCGCAGCCCCCAGCTCCTTGCTGGGCCCCCCTGGCTGGGGCAGGGGGAAGACAACTCCTGAAGAATGCCACAGGCCTCCCTCTAATGTGTCTGTCTGTGTGTGGGCCCCCCTCCACACACATGCCCAGAGCTGGCGGTGATGGAGGTGGTCCCTGTTCCCACTCTGAGGACTTGGCTGCCCACCACTGCCACCCTGTGCCCACCCTATTCTTCTCCCTGCTCTCTGGGCCTGGGCCTGGGCCTGGGTCTGGGGCCCCCCAAGTGCCGACTCCACCTTCTTGGAGCCCCACGTGCTGAACTTTCTCTCCTGTTCTCTGTTCACGCACCGCCTCAGCCCCTCCCGGTTTTCCCTGTGCCGGGGTGGGGTGGGCTCCGAGATTCTCACCACTGTACAACGCCCCCCTCCCGCAGGCTCATTATCACTTTTGTAGAGAACGTTCTGCATCATTGTCATGCCTGTGTCTTGTTCTTTAGTCATTTGGAGGTGGGAGAGGGGAGGGGTGAAGAGAGCAAGAGGGTGGGGTGGGGGAGAGGAGAGTCTGTACCTGTGAGGATTTGGTCCTATTCCTTGGAGCAGTCCTGGGATGGATGGTTGGCACGTCGCTCCACCCCCACCCCGTGTATCTCTGCAGGGCCTTCCCTCATCCCCGGGCCTTCACTCCGTTCTCTCTGGGCCCAGAATTTGGAGCTGATGGAGAGGGAGGATTCAGAAGAACTGGGACAGGAAGACCTCTAGCAGCTGAGGGAGGAGGGTGATCCAGGCTCCAGCCCTGTTCCCAGGGCCTGCAGCTGCTGAGGGCAGGACGACGCTTTCCCCTTTCCCACTGGAGCCTGCTTGGGCTTCTCCAGACATGGGCAGCAGCTGTACCCCAGGAGGCTGCCACCCATCACCCAGGCCCCATGAGCTCTGATCTCAAGGCCCCGGCCCGCTCCTGGGAGGCCTCCAGTGGGGTCTTCGTTTCCCTCACCACCCAGACAGCTCTTGGGGCAGCCTTCTTTGGAAACCTCCTTTCTCCCAGGGGTTAGGCTTTCCCTTAAGCTGCAGGACAATGGGCTCTGTTTTCTCAGTCAAGTCTGGGAGAGGACCCGGGGGTCATTTTGTTCCGTTCTCTAAGGATGCTGGGCCAAGTGCTTCTGCCAAGGGGAGTTCAAGACAGCCCCCTCCCTCCAGTATCATTCGGAAAGCTCCACAAGACCTCAGTGAAGGAAGGTTGCCTAGCAACCATCTAGGGGATCCAGGCTACCGTCTTCCACTTTACAGATGGAGACACTGAGGCTGACCGAGAAGAAGCTCTAGACCCAGAACACGGGCCTGACCGCTGCTCCCCTTTCCGCACACTCAGGCTGCCCCGCGGCCAACAAGACGCCGAGATTCTGCCTTTGGATGCTCCACGGGGTTCGTCCGCCCTGCGACCCCTACTGGCCATCCTGGTCATTGCACCTACCTCCCGAAAGACCCGCCAGTCCTGGCGCTGCTGGTCCGGGCAAGGACATGGGGGTGAGGACTCGCAAGGACGGGACAGAGAGCGGATGGGAGCTTCAGCGCGGAGGCGGAGACTAACCGGAAGCACTGGGGGAGGGGGTCTCCATGGGTCGGTGTGGCTGGAGCCTGGAAGGCTGGGGTGCCAGGAGCAGGTGCGGCTCCAGGAAGCCTGAGGGCGCTTTAAACACAGCGAAGGGAAGAATTTTACACGGTAGAGACTCAACTTTCTCGACTCATTCCCCTAAAAATTTAGATCGAGATTAGGGCGGTTCTAAAAGGTTAGAATAATCAATGGCTTTTAGCCTTGGGGGATTAAAATCTGATAATATGGAGACTTTCCCTAGAAAAATGCACATCGGGCACACACACTAATATGCAGTTTTGCTCATAATTCTAGGCAGCTCATGGAGGCCTAGAGATCCAGGGATCCCAGACTAAGAAGCTTTAGTTAGAGTGCTGTGAAGTTGCATCATAAATGAGATTACCGATTTGATGGAGATGGGGGGGTGTGGGGGGTCGGCGGGGGAGCGTGGGGGGGGGGGAGGGTGGAGTGAATCAGAGGCAGGAAGGGCCACCAGTGACGTGGAGCAATATTCTCATTTTACAGATGAGGCAACTGAGGCCAGAGGGCACGGGGCTGGCTGAAGGTCACAGAGCAGCCAAGTGGGCAAAGTAGCACTAGGTCTCCCTATGCCTTCCCTGGTGCCAGCTGCCTCCTGTCCCCATGTTACACCAGTCGGGACAGCACATCATCCCTGTCTGCCCAGCTCACGCCTGTGCCACCTTCTCCAAGAGAGGCCTGGGTTGTACCTGAGGTAGCAGGACTCAGCAGACAGCCAGATGTGGGTAGTAAAACTGGCCCCACCCCCTCCTAGCTGTGTGGCCTTGGGTAAGTTACCCAGCCTCTCTGAGTCTGTTTCTTCATCTGTAAAATAGGTATTATAATTTATTATACTAACGGTGTTAACTCCACAGGTCATTAGGAGGGTGAAATGATAATGAATGCAGAGCACTTAGCACGCTGCCCCATAATCAGCACACATCACTTAGTAATGATCATGGTTATTGGTGGCCTGAGACAGGCCATGGGGTACTCACTGAATTTGTGGCCTCGGCCACCCAGTAGGTGAGACCTAGGCAGTCCCAGGGAGCAGTCCTGCTTTTCTGACGCCGGGTGAGAGTGAGCCCCGGCTCCACCATCACTGGCTCCTGGAAGCGGCACTGGGGCCATCCTCACCTGACCAGCAGGGGGCGTTGACAATCCAGCCAGGGGCAAAGGAGAGGTCAGCTAGCCAAGGATGGGCCACCCTCCAGTGGTGTTCCTGGGGTGCCCAAGGACCTGAGCTTCTTTTTTGGAGGGGGAGCCATAGACCCACTGGCCCGGGCCCCCATTATGCCACTGTCTGGACTTCAGAATTTCTCAAAAGCTTTCTGTCCTCCTGTGAAGTCGGCAGGTGAGGGGTGCTAGCCCCACTCCATAGATGAGGAGATTGAGTGTCAGAGAGGTTTTGTGAAGTTCCTAAGGCCCCAGTAAGTTAAGAAACGTTCAGGTCCCTGGCCTGGTCCCTTTAGCCACCCCTATCCCCAGAGGGCTAAGCTATCAATTACCGAGAGCTTATAAGGTGTCAGGAGCTTATGTTAAGCACTTTACGTCCATTTAACACAATAAAACTACAATCCTCTAAAACAAGGACTATATTATCATTATTATCCCCATTTTACAGGTGGGGAAACAGAGGGTCAAAGCAGTGATGCGACTTGCCCAAGGTCACAGAGCTATTAGGTGGATGGCACATTGACACATCGTGATACTGAAACCAGTGTGCCTCGCCATAGCGCTGTATTGGCCCCCAGGCACTTGTAGCCTTCCCTGGGGATTGTCTTTGGTCTTGGGTCCCCTTGACCTGAGCATGCCTGGTCCTGGGCAGGTGCTGGACTCAGCCTGAGGTGGGATGGGGCATGCTGGCAGCTTTAGCAGCCCAAGCGCATGGTCTGACCCACCTGCCCCGGGAGGCTGGGCTGAGAGAGACCAGGTCAGGTCATGGGGCCACTGGGCAGGATAATGGGGGGCTGTTTGGGAGGGTAAAATCTTCATGTCTTGAGCCTGCCAAGATGGGGAAGTAGGCCTGCAGAAGCATTTCATCCCAACCAGAGTGTGCCTGTCTCCCTTTCTGCCGTCCTGTCTTTTGCTCTCTCTTTGTCCCATTTCTCCCTGTAACACTGGGACTCCCGGTCAGTCTCTCTCCCTCTCTTTCTGCCCTCTCTCTGGGCCTCGGTCTCTCTTGGCATCTTCCATGTAATAAACATATTTGGTAACTGCTCCTGGTTCTTGACACAGAGCTCCTAAAACCCTTGTAATTTCCTGAGTGATGGGGGTGACAGGAGCACGTTACACAGAACTCCTAAATCGGTCGAAGTGTCCTGGGTGATCGAGTGTCTTTTGTTCCAGTGAAGCGACTCTTGGTGGGCTTCCGGATAGCTTCAGGATTGGGGCTGGTCACCAGAAAGACCAAGCCGTGATTAGAAGCTTAGACCTTTCAGCCCCCACCCCCCCATCCTTTGGGGGACTACCTCAGGGTAGTCAGTGTCAGCACTGAATCGAATTTGAGGACACTCAGCTGGTGTCTGCAGAGTTGGAGAACTGGTTTCGGTGTGGGCGAGGAAACCCCACACATTTGGTGTCAGAAGGGTTGTGAGTAGAGGAATGGTTTTCTTGTCGTGTCTCTCTCTCAGTCTCTGTCTCCCCACATGTTCAGGCTCCCTGATCCTCTCCCCATCTCTGTCCCAGTGCCTGTCCCAGGCTGAGCAGGAACCCTGTAGCCCAGCCTCTCCTTCGAGGCCCCTCCTTTCCTCACTCCACACCTCACCCCATAGCCATCCCTGAGGCACCTCCAGGGAACTCGAGGGTTCCCCAGAACCCAGTGTGAAAACCACTGAAGTAATGCCTGAACTACATGGGAAGCACAGCGTCTGAAGACCTGGGTTCAAATTCCAGACCTGCCACAGCATAGCAGTGCCCTTGGTCAGGTCAAGTCTGTGTTTCTTCCTCTGCGAAGTGGATGTGAAGTTGCCCTCCAGATGGGGTTATGGTGAGACTCACCCCAGAGAACACGTGACCCGCCAGGGCCCTAGCAGGCGTGCAGCACAGGTCTCCACACCGGTCTGTTCTCCCGTCAACACAGCAATGGCAACACTCAGTGTGGCCCGGGCACTTCGGGCATCTTATTCCCTTAGTCTCCAGCACTGCTGTTATTCCTATTTTTCAAAGGAGGAAACTGAAGCACAGAGATGTCTGCAAAACGTGCCCAAGCTCACACTGCTGAGAGGTGGTGGAGCCAAAGCTGAAACCCGGACACGCTGGCTCCTGGCTGCGCCATGTCTCGTCGTGATGGTGAGCATTCATTGAGCGCCTGCTGTATGTCGGCTCCTTCCGTCTGGGATTTCAGTGGATCCTCATGACAGTCTCATTTACTAATGACAGGGGACTAGTAAACTCGTCTGACAGAGGAGAAAACCGAGACTTGAGGACACTGGGTCTTTGCTCGGGTCACAGCACCAGTAAGAGCATAAACAGGGCCTGACTCGTCGTCGGGCTGACTCTCCATAGCTGTGCCCCGGCCTGGCTGCCTCTCATCGCCCCATTTCCTCCAAGAAGGTGGAGGACAGTGAGCCCTCCCCAAGTTTCTTTTGCTGAATGACTACTTGATGGGGTTTGGAGCCTGAGGTGGGGGAACTTCGGGGAGTCCATTCAGAGCCACCAATGCCTGGTCTTTAGAGAAAGGCCCTTGGGGCGGGCCGGTGTGGTGGGCCCTGTAAGCCCCAGGGAGCTGTCAATCAAGGCCGTTTCCACCCTGGCTCTCTCTGGCTTCTGCATTCCACGGGCCCAGGGGGCTCTGCCTGGGCAAGGGTTCTGGGGGCTGCAGGACCCTCTCACACCTGGGAAGTTGCCCCACTGGACCCTGAACAGTAGCTGGTGGGAGCCCTGGTTCCGGGGCAGGGGACTTTCTCAGGGAGGAGACGGGGTGGGGGCAGCAGCATTTGCTGGCCGAGTCTGACCCCTGACCCCTGACCCCCGTTTCACTGCCCTGCGGGGGCTCTCTCTACCCCACAGAATCAACTACCCCTCGCAGCACTGTCTCGTCAAGTCTCACAACAGCCATCTGAGGTGGGCCTGGACGGGGAGGGCTTGGCGGGCACCAGCCAGGCCTGGGCATCCCTGAGCTTGTGGCAGAGAGAACTGACGTGCTGGCTTGTCCCCACACTCCCCTTTCCACGATCACCATGCCTTCTGAGCAGCCTGTGCAGCATCGCAGGGCAGAAGTGGCAGGAGTCATCATGCCCCTGAACCCCAGCCCTTACACACACACACACACACACACACACACACACACGGAAAACCGTGAGCAAGGAGAGGGAAAGAGAGGGAGCGAGCATGTTCAGGCCCTCTTCTCACTGGAAATGGAAACTATTTTCTACCATCGTTATTGATACTAATATGTGTTAGATTTAAATCATATCAATATTCAACATAACAATAATGTTATAATTACGATAACACAAGGAATGGCATTAGTGGTAATTCTATCTACCAGAAGCACTTGCCCTACGGTGGTCCGTTGATATCCAGAGCATGGAAAATATCTTGTTATGCTCTCCAGAGCTCCAGTAAGGTAGGTAGTATCACCCTCATCCACTGCAAATCACCTTCCCAGAAAACCGAGGCTCAGAGAGGTCAAGCAACTTACCTAAGGTCAAACAGCAAGGACTGGAACCTGGGTGTGTCTGAGTCCAGAGCCCTCCTCTAGACACTGTTCTTGGCTTCCTCTACACTGTGCAAGAATCGTGGCCCTCACTGCCCTTCCAGCCCTGGCACTGGCCCCACCAGGCCCAACATACATGCTTCAGGCGAATTCACACCCTAGAGTCACTCACATACATTGGACTGTGGTGTTGACCTGACGCAGGAGGAGGGACCAGGTGACCCTTGGAATGACCTCACCAGTCAGGAGTCTGGGTTGCTACCAGCTCTAGCCTTGGGTTTTCAAGGACCTAACTTGCTGTGAGACTTGGAGCGATGGCCTGGGCCTCAGCAGGGTCCCCACCGGCTCAAGGCTGGCCCCCTTTTCCTCACCTCTCTCACTCCCTGTCCAGTCCCTCTGGGCCATCACCAACCTGGGTTTGTCCCTGCAGAGCGGCTGGCAGCCTGGAAAGGTGTGATGGAGGCTGAGGCAGGTCAGAGGTCGGGTCCTTGGAGGCGAGGCGGATGCTGAGATGCCCCGTTGATGGGGCCCTGCCCTGCTGGAGCCAGGGGAGCTCGGGTGCCAGTTCCAATCTCAGCTGACCAAGGTCTGAGCCAGAGGCCAGGCCACTTCTCCCCCAGCTCACTCAGCCCCACCCCTGTGAATAATGCCGCTTGCCTCACGGAGCCGGGCCTCACCGGGCTTTGAAGATTTGGGGGGTGACACGAATGGGTGGAAGACAGGAGGGCTGAAGATGGGCCACCGAGGCTGGGAGCCTAGAAACGGTTACACTGCTGGCGCCAGGTGCCTTCCGTATCCACCCTGTGCCCCCCAGCCTCCCAGTGCCAGCCTTCTGGTCTCCAAACCCTCCCTGCCTCTCAGATCCCCCTCCAGGCCCTCGGGTCAGAACATGCTCCTTCCCACCCCACCCAGCCACAACAATAATTAACCCAGTGAATGCCAGCAAATAAAGATCTGAATCGCAAAAGGGAGGAATCATCGCTGCCACAGGGAGGGGAGCTCCGGAGGTCCCAGAAAGGCCAAACCCAATGTCTTCTAACACCCCATCCCCAACGCCACTGTTGCCTGCGTGGGTCCAGGGGCACCCAGTCCGTTGGGGCCTGGGAGGATGGCTCACCTGTCTTGGATGTGGACTGGAGTCTTCTCTACTATCTAATTTGTTTTTAAATCTTTCATCTCTTCCTTCCATTCTCTTTAACCCATTTTCCTAATCTTTCCATGAATTCGTCTATTCATTTCTTCAACAAATGTTTACTGAAAACCTAGTATGTGCCACACACTGTGTGGGGCCCCAGGGAAGTGGCGTTGTCCAAAGAACGGAAGGAACTGTCTGTCCGCCAAGCGCCACCTCTCCTCCTCCGGGCAGCTGTTTTGACTCACAGCGGTCCGTCCATCGGCTGGTCAGTACTGAGCACGTCCACCGTGCTGGGCGTGACGGGTGTGCGAGCATGTGCTGGGGCAGGCAGGTTGGAAGTCATGGAGGAGGCTCAGGGAAACATTAGGAAGGTGTGCGTGGGGTTGGTGCCCTCAGAAAGCTCACAGTGCAGGTGGCTCTGGGGCAGGGACAGCTATGTGGTCACTTATACTCTTTCCTCTTCCTGGGCACACAGCAAGCCTACAATCCCAAGTCTGCCTGCGGTTAGGTTGGGGGCGTATGCCTGGGATCTGGCCAATGGGATGCGATGGAAGTGACATGTACCTCTTCCAGACCTGGAGCTAAAACTACCTTTCCGTGCTGTCTCTTCCACTCCCGTGGCAATCGTGGTGGCCTGCGTTGGAGATGGAAGCATCACAAGATGGAAGGAGCCTGAATCCCCAAGTCCCCACCTGGAGGAGGGCCACCTGATCCATATCAGACTGTGATGTGAGCAAGAAATAAACCTGTATTGTGTTTAGCCACTAAGATGTTTGGGGTTGTTTGTTACAGCAGCTCTTGTTACTGATCCTGACTCATACAGGCAGATGACACAGACCTGGGGAGCACACTGAATCCTAGTTGGACCACAGTGTGCCAGGGGAATCATTGACGGGCCGTGCGTGACAACCAGTGTCTAATAAGAAAGACAGAGCTGGAGCACCTGGCACACAGTGGGTGCTCAGCAAAATTGGTTGAATGCGTGAAATACACAAGAACATCAGAAAGGCTTTGTAGCGGGAGCTGAAGTCACCAGAGACCCAGAGGATGAGTGGCGTTTGAATGGGGGGTGGGAGTAGAAACAATGACCCTGGGAATAAAGACAGACTGGTGAGAAAGGGCAAAACCCGTCCAGGGGTCAGAGGTCGGTGAGCAGTCACCCTGGCCCAAGCAAGGGAGTCGTCAGAGATGGAAGAGAACTCAGAGGCCCTCAAATTGCCAAGCTGAGCAATTTAGACCCTAGTCTCTGGGCCAGTGGTCTCCAAAATGGAGTGTGCACAACAATCTATTGGAGTACAGAAAGGAAATATTAAAATTCCCATTGATATTTCTCTCACACCTCTAAATGTCTGTTTTTTAGTGTGTATGAAGATACTAAGCCTCAGAGAGGTTGAGTAACTCACCCAAGGTCACACAGCCGGTAAGCGTGTCACACTCCAAAGCTGTGCTCTTCACATACGCTGAGTCTTGTGCAAACAGGTGAGAGGTTGAGTGGGGGCAGAGGCAGGTCTAGGGAAGGGTGGCTGGGAGGAGTAGACAGCCCCCAGCCCCGGCTGTCCCTGCCTTAGCAACAGGCCAGCAGCCCATTGTGGGCAGAGGCCAAGGAGCCTGCCCAGGCCTGCCCCCAGGACCTGTTGAGAGAAGCCGAGCAGACAGCCTCGATGGGTGTAGGCCTGCCCCAGAGCCTTTCACCCCAGGCTTCCTTCTCACAATTCCTTCTCACCTTTGTGAGCAGGAGCAGGTGGACCAGGGGCTGAGAGGTCAGGATGGGCTGACAGAGAGCAATGGGGAAGAGTTTGGTATATCGGCTGCTCTGCCACCCCCACATGCTCAGCTGCCAACCCCCATGGCCCAGGGAACCCAGACACCAGCCCCACCCTGCTTTCCCACACTTCCCTGTGCTGAATTTGTGGGTGACGTCTACCTTCTGATTTATACTGCTAAAAAAACCCAAATGGAAACTATTACCAATTATAAGAATAAAGCAAATGTTTTAATTGAAATATAACATACATACGGAAAAACGCACTTAGTCTAACAGTGTTGCAGGGTGAATTTTTACAAACCGAACACACTCAAGGGTAACTAACACCTGCATCAAGAAATAAAACATTTACCAGCCCCCAGGGACTCCTTTGTGTGCCTCCAGTCACTGCCCCTCATCAGCAACGGCTGCCCTGAACCAGTTTCTGAACTTCATGGGGATGGAATCAAGTGGAGTCTGGGCTCCACTGCGTGTGCTTTATTTTGTCCACCATTAGGTTGGGCTGCACAGCACCGCACAGCGTGCATTTCCACATTTTATTGGTCTATTCTACTTTTGGGGACGTTTGAGTTGTCCCCAGTTTTTGTGTGTTTTGAGTATTGGTGCTATGAACGTTTTGCACATTTCTTTGAGTACACACCTATGGCAGGCATGCATTTTGCTTTAAAAAAGCCCTTTCCATTTTAAAAGAAAATGTGCCTTACTGTTTTGTTTTTGCCTTAATCAAGTTTATTGAGGTGTAATTAACTATGATAAAACACACCTATTTTGAGTATGCGGGTTGATGGCTTTTGACAAACATAATGCACCCATGTAAACACCACCACAATCAAGATTCAGAATGCTTCCATGCTCCCAGAACGCTTCCTCGTATCCCTTTGCAATTATTGCCCCCCACCCCCTGCTCCCCAGGCAACTACTGATTTGATTTCTATCAGTATATATTAGTTGGCCTGTTCTCGAACTTCCTATAAATGGAATCATACAGCAAGTACTTGCTTGTGTCTGGCTTCTTTCCCTCGGCGTAAGATCTGCGAGATTGCGTTTATTGGTTCATCTACGCTGTTGCCTCGAGCAGCTGCTGCTTTTTGTTGCGTAAGTTGTATGAACGCATCATAGTTCATGCATCCACTCTGTTGATGGACATTTAGGCTGTTTGCAGTTGGGTTATAATGAATAGTGCTGCTATCATCATTCAGGTACAGCTGTATGTGGACACATGTTTTCATCCCTGTTGGATAAACACCTAGGAGCTGAATTGCTGGTTCATAGGGTAAGTGCACACGTAAGCTTCCGAGAGACGGCCATGCTGTTGTAAAGTGAACCACTTTACACTCTCAGCAATGAATGACAGGGCACTTGCTCCACATCCCCTTGTCAACACTTGGTGTTTCCCGGTTCTTTGATTTTAGCCATTCTAGCAGGTCTGAAGGGCAATCTCGTTGGGGTTTGAATTTGCATTTCCCTAATGACTAATGATGTTGAGCATCTTTTCACGTGCGTATTGGCCATCTGTACATTTCCTTTGGTGAACTGTCTGTTCAAGTCTTCCTGCTTTTGCTATTTCCCCCCTCCCATTCCACTGCCCCTCCCCCTGCCATCTGCACCCTCTGTACCCTCTTCTTTTAGGTGAAACAGTCTCCAAACTGGTCTCCTGCACGCCAGCCGCTGCTCTATTGTGCCAGATGAACCTTCCTAAACACCACACTACATAAGTCACTCCTCTGCTCTAAAACCTGCCATGGCTCCCCAAGCCTTCAGGGGCAAGCCTCAGCTTCTCAGTCTGCCATTCGTGGCACCTCCTGCTCCCAGCCTTTCTCTCTTGCCTTCCCTAACAATCTCCTAACAATCCTCCTAATCTTCCCTAACAACCTCGTTTCCTGCCTGGTGCCCTGAGGACCCAGAATGCCTTGTTCCCTTCCTTCTCCCCAGATTGAAGTCTGTTCTAAATTAAGCCTACCTCTCTCCAGGGAGGCTGCCAGCCAGCCCCACCCCACGGGGATTCCTGGCTCCTCCGAGCTCAGCCTTTGCCTCCTTACAGTGCCTCTTAGATGTCCAGAGGGCAGCCAAGGCTTGGAGAGGGCGTCTTGGTACCACGATCTCCCTAGTTTATATAATAAAACCAGCAGCATTCCACCTTTATAAAATTAGGTATTACATGTTAATATCAAATATGTTTTGAAAAATTGTACGTATTCCCTCCCTGAAAATTCCAGTGTGTCTGAGAGGGAGGGACTCGAAGGTGGGGTAGGAAAGGGAAGGGCACCTCCTCATTCTCTGTCCTAAGAATCTCTAATACAAACAAAAGATAATTGGATTTGGAGGAGACATCCGGGATCTGAGTACTAGTTCTGCCACTTAGTAACTGTGGGTGGCTGTTGGGCAGATCAGTTCATCTCTCTGGGCCTCCGTCATTGAACGGGGTGACGCCATCCTCACTGAGTTATGGGGAATACGCAAAACCTAATAAACACGTGAAAGTCATTGGTACACTAAGGAGCCAGACCTCTGTGTGTGTGTGTGTGTGTGTGTGTGTGTGTGTGCGTGTGGGCGTGCGTGTGGTGAGAATTGGTCTATTACATGGGTAAGCCCCTGAGAATACAGACCCGGTAAAGAAATCTTGCCCTTTTATACAGAATTGGAGGGACAAACTCATAAGAATTCATGAAGGAAAAGCCAAGGAAGACAGAAGGAGTCAGCCGTCAGTGTCCTTGACTCTCTTTCACAATTTGCCTCTCCTCCACCTCCCTCTCTCTCTCTCCTGTTCCTCCTGCTTGTCTTCCTCCTTCCCAAAGTTCTGCTGCTGAAAATGCTGCTGCCCACCCCATACCAGACCCCAGACCTCATTTTTAAAGAGACTTAAATGTGAGACCAGGGGGAAAGTAAAACAAAACAGAAAAAGAAGAAAGGACCCTCAAGAACCGAGAGGAGAGTTTGCCGAGCACAGTGGATTGTGCTTGGAGGGCCAAGGTCAGCCTCCAGCAGCACTGGGTCTGGGTCTGGGCAGATGGGTAGGGCCAGGACAGGTGTGGCTCCCAAGTCTCGGGGGGCTGTTTGCTGTGGCCCCGGTTTGGGCCCTGGGTGCACACCTGGGCACCCTTGAGTGAGAGGAATTGCAGAGCAATCCCACCCAGAATGGTGGCCTCTGGATGTGTTTTCTTTGTAGCTGTCCCTTCTCACCCCAAAAATCACTGGGCTGGAGAGACAACTCTCCATGGGTTACTGGCCAAAGCCAGACTCATAGGGGACCCCCACTCCCCCATCCGCCTGAGTCAGGCGAGTCTTTGAACTGTCTGCCCCAAGAATTTAAAAATGTTTACGTGCTGAGCACTGCTCCAGGTACTGAAGATACAGCTTGAGCAAAAGGGGCAAGGGGAGGCCCTGTGGGCACCAGTCTGCCGGCAGAGATAGGGAACAGACGTCCTCCTGTCATGTGCGGGGGCGCCTGCTAAGTGCTAAGAAAAACACTCAGGCTATGCAGTGAAAATGCTACAACAAACCCGAGCTGGGTGCGGGGGCAGGGAGAACGCGAGGGAGTTATTTGGGGTCAGGAGGTCAGGGACGGCCGTCGTGCGTCTCCTCTGGTCTCCACGCGGCTCCCCTGCCCTGTCCTCTCTACCCAGGGGCTATTCTCGCTCAGAGGTCGCCTCCCCACCCCGGGCATCTGTCCAAAACTCCTGCGGGTGATTCTGGTCCCAACTGCCAGGAGGGTGCCCCCAGTCCGGGCCGGGTCGCCAAGGGCGCGCTGCAGGAGGCGCTCGGATGCCCAGCACGCACGAACCGTGACACCCGGGACCGCGTGTCCCCAGCCGAGCGCGTGACTCCGCCCCGGCCCGCCCCCGCCCGCGCCTGGCGCCCCGCGCCTCGCCCGGCGCCGCAGACGCTCTGCGGGTTCCCCGAGTCCCCCGAGTCTTCCCAGGCCCCTGGCCGACGCGGAGGCCATGGAGCCGGCGCGCGACGCGCCCCTCGAGAGCGGCGGGGCCGAGGCGCTGCTGGGCGAGCTGGAGGCGCTGGTCCGGGACGTGGTGAGGGCGAGCTCGTGGTGGGAGCGCCACGGCGTGGACTGCGCCATCCTCGCGCTCAGCCTTTTCGCCTTGCCGGCCGGTGAGGAGCACGGGGACAGGGCGACAGCGAACAGGGCTGGGGTTGGTGGTGTCGCGGGGTAGGGTGATGGAGAGGGCTGGGGGAGACGGCTTGTGCCCAGAACCTCGGACAGAGGGTTATACCCCAAACCTGAAAGTCTAGTTGGGGTGCTCTGCCCTCTGTCCCCAGAGGATGGGGCACTGGAGGAGGCATGAAGGGCAGTGGAGGGGAAAGTTGAGAGGAGTCAGGGGCGTGATGACCTGGGGGGCGGGGAGGTTCCTTGGGGGACACCAGGATGGAGTGAGGAGGGAGGGGGAGAGTTTCCCCTGGACTCCTCTAGATCTATACCCCCACCATGTGGCAGGCCTGTCGCTGCCCTGGCTGGGCTGTATAATAAAACTCTCGGAGTCTCCTTGGAGAGTCACTGGGGCTCTGTTTTGGCCCAAATACTGGAGAGAGAGCTAACCTGTCCCTGTCGGGCCATAGTGAGACCTGCCTCATGGTGCCTGTGGCAGCCGGCGGGGCCAGCACACTTCAGCCTGGGCTCCCAGGGGTGGGGGCTGAGGTGTCTGGGCCCAGATCTCCAAGAACTGGAGAAACACCCTGCCCACCCCTACCTCCACTCTCCCTCCGTGCAGGGTTCCTGTGCCTGCGCTCTGAGAATGTCCTGGTCTTTGCCCTGGGTGTTACCATCCTGGGTGTGTGCCACTACACGCTCACTGTCAAGGGCAGCCACCTGGCCATTCACGGTGCCCTCACCGAGTCGAAACGCTGGAGCAAGATCTGGGCGCTTTTCTTTGTGGAGGTGAGCCTGGGAGGGGGCGGGGGTGGCTGTGGTACCCTGTGGGCAACCACATTGTTCTGGGCGAGCATGCAGGTCTGTCTGTACAGCTGTGTGTGCCCACATGGGCAGAGAGCTACAGCAGTTGGTCTGTGGGTCCAAGTGTGCAGCGTGCACCACAGTGTGTGTGTGTGTGTGTGAGTGTGCACGTCCCCAAGCCCTTGGGAGGGTGCTTGCACTGGGGGGCAGAGAACCGTGTGAGGAATGCACGAGTGTTTACTTAGGATAGTGCACTTGGCCTGGGCACTCCTGTTTTCCCTGGGGGTGTCCTCTCGCCTCTCTGCAGCACTGGGCCAAGTGATGATATAGCTTCCTCCTCCCGCCAGGACACCTGTGGTGGCAGGTCCTGGTATGTGATTGTCCTGGCTGCAGCCTTTGGGGCCTCCTGGTTTTGCCATTAGGGTTTATAATGTGAGCCACAGACAGAGGGGAGGAGGAGCAGGGGCCTGGTATCGCAGGGTCCCAGCTCCAGAACATGCCCCCCCATGCCTGGCGATGGCTGAGCCGTCCTGAGAGGCCCCCTGCTCCTCCAGATCTG
The DNA here is from genome assembly GCF_041296235.1 of Equus asinus. Lineage (NCBI taxonomy): Eukaryota > Metazoa > Chordata > Mammalia > Perissodactyla > Equidae > Equus > Equus asinus. The sequence continues at coordinate 55,400,982 of NC_091802.1, read as the reverse complement.
CTCCAGGAAGGACCCTTCTCTCCTGACCTTTGACCCCCCATCCACTCCCTCCCTATCCTGCCTCAGCTTCTTGCCCACGGGCAAGGCCAGGAAGGCAGAGGTTTCTGGCCAGATTGTCCTTCTTTCTGGACTTGTCTCAGGCTTCTCCAGTTCCTCTGTGGATCTGCCCCCTCCCTCCCTTCCAGATGGACCCTCACCTGGCCACCCAGGTCCCTTATGAACAAATACGAGAGCTGGTACCAGAAACAGTCCTTTTCTGCCAGGGCCTGGCTACGGTAACTAATTAAGTCAATTATTAACTTTTTATAAAGTTATGTAATTTTTATAAAACTTTATATAACTATACACACACACGTATGACATTGTGTAAAATTATACCATATCAGCTGAATGGGAGGAGACATTTCTTGCCTAGCGTTCTCCTTTTCCTCCTTTTTTCCCTTCCCTTCCTCTTGCACCTGCACACATTTCTAAAGAGCAGAGGACAAGAGGAACCAACAGTTTCCTGATCCCCAGAGTCCATTTCAAGACACTTCCCTTCCCAGGGACCTCTGGGCACTGGTCCCAGCCAGGCTCTGAGGCAGTGGCCAGACCCTGGAGCTGGGGTCAGGTGTCCCCCAAGTTGGTAAGCACAGGCAGGGGAGCAACTGGGCAGTGCTGTGTGGTCAGGGGTAGGATTAGCTGTTTCAATTTTTCAGAGCTGAACTGAGAGCCCGGAGCCTGGGGCAGCAGAGGAGGAGCAGGTGTGGTGGATGTGGGAGTGCCAGCCTGCAGGGCATTTGACACACAGGGATGGCCCGGCGGTTCTCAGGCTTTGGCATGCAGCTGAATGACCTGGCTTGCTGGAGGAGAGGCCCCGGCTGCTAGAGTTAGCAGGTTCCCCAGGGGAATCTGACACCCAGCAAAGTTTGAGAAGCCCCTGGCCTAGACTGCCTGGGGAACGCAGTCCCTATCGTGGGTGCTGAGTGATGGCAGGGAGCCGAGGACGCCTTCACGGAGAAGCCTTCCCAGGTTCCCCAGCTGGAGAGCTCTACCAGGACCACAGCGCAGAGAGGAGGCAGTGGCGGCGTGCTGTGGTGGCGGCGTGCTGTGATGCCGGCTGGCGTGCTGCAGTCAGCTCCAGGGCGGGTCACACTGATTTGTCACTCAGGCACTGGCTAAGCTGTGTGGGAGGCCTCCTGCTTTTCCGCCCCACAAGGTGTGGCTCTGGCCACCTCTGGGGAGGGTCCAGTTCCCAGTGTGGAGGAGGGGATGGCTCAGTCTCCTCAGCCCACTGGCATGGAGTCCTTGGTCTTGTCAGCCAGGCAGGGGACAGTGTTCGGGCACAGCCTTTGGACACACTGGTTGCCTGACCTTGGGCAAGTTACTTAATTCAGCATCTAAGTGTTAGCTTCTCCTAATGAATGGGAATAATAACATTACGTTCCTCCTGAAGCCAGAGTGAGGATTAGATGAGGCAGCGTCGATCTGAATTTAGGGCCTGGGCCGGACTCTTGGATGCTCACCAAGTCTTAGTGTCCCTTTTTCTCTCTGGAAGGAACCTGCCGTCAGCTGCAAGGAAAGGGATAGCGGTTTTTCTCGTTTGTTTTTAAGGGAAAGGTTGACAGCGTTGTGTGTTGGTGTGTGTATGTGTGCGTGTGTTGAGGGAGCTGTTTGCTGTGACCCTGGTGCACCCACCTGTTCTCGGCATGGCACAAAGGACAAGCTCTGGCTGCCCAGGATCTCAGCGGACGGCCGGGGACCTCCCTGGATCCCTGCCTCTCCACTTCTGCCACGTCCTGATGTCCTCCCTCTTTGATCTTCCTTTTGTTGGGTGCCTGTGCTCTTCCCAAACCTTGACCCTCAGGAGACACTGTCTCTACAGAATGACCTAGTCCTCTAGTCTGCAGCCTCAGGTGTCAGCTGAGTATCATTGGCTTTCCTGGGGCGCCTGGTGGTTGCTGGGTTTGTCTCAGGGTCTGCTGGCTTGAGCTGAGGGTGGGACAAGGACTCCCCCGCTCTGACCCGTTGGATCTGGGGGCTGGGGGGGCAGGATGGAGGGGGCGGCTGATGCTCCAGGTTGTTCTTGTTTCTCGGCTAAAGGATCAAAAATCATACACACCTCCCCACACTAGCATGAACTTCCCTCTGAAGACCCATCTCCAGTCCACAAGAGAACGTTCCATTTCTCCTACTGATGTATCTCTGGCCCTTTCCCCAGCCCACTGTAGCCCCGGCCTTCCCCTGCGAGGCCACCCACGCCTCCCTGTCCTGGGTTATGTCACCGGGACTGCCAGTTACATTCTTGGGGACTGCCAGTGAAGGGCCACAGGAGGGTGGGGTGCAGGGCCACCATGATTTAAGTACCGAAGCTTGGGGAGGATTAACTCCTGAAATCAGAGGACTTTAGGACTCTCTTGCATGTCACAATCAAGATGCTCCCCGAGTGGGCGGGGACAGGCTGTGCCACTTGCTAAGCGCTTTATTGTGTCTCTACTTTAAACCCTCCTCCTGGAGTCGGCTTTGGGCTACGGGGGGCGGGGCGGGGGGGGGGGGGCGGGCGGGGAGTCACAGCTGGTCCTCAGGGAGCACAGGCTGGCTCTGCCCCAGGGAAGGGAGTGTCACACAGGGCAATGTGGTCACCTTCTCTCCAGTTCCGTGTGGTGGTGGAGACAGAACCGAGAACCCTCAGCCTGTTCACAATTCTCGAATGTTCTTTTCCCACGAGTTCAGTGTGACCATTATCCTCTGGGCCGTCTCTCTGATCTTCTCTTTGTCCCCACCCGAACCCCGAGGGGTGTTAGTCTGATTTTTTTATTTTAAAAATTTATTTTAAAAATATGATTTTTTATTTAAAAGAATTTATTTAGAGGGCTCAGGTCTGCAGTACAAAATATACTTTTGTAAAAAAATTTTCAGTTTTGAAATAATTAAAGATTCACAGGATGTTGCAAAAATATGACAGAGAGGTCAGGTGTAGTCTTCACCTAGTTTGTTCCAATAGATACATATTTGCAGAACCAGGAAATTGACGTTAGTATAGTGTGTGTGTGTGTGTGTGTGTGTGTGTGTAACCACATTCACCCTGAGCCAATCTTCCTCAGAAAACATAAAAAGTCCTGATTATACTAGTTAACCCTTCTTGAGTGCTGACTGTGTACTTTACATGAATCATCTCATTTAACATTCACACCTCCCTGTGAGGTTGAAGCTATTATTAAACCCACTTTGCAGATGAGGAAACACTGCTCTGGGAGGTTAATCACTTGCCCAAGGCCGCTCAGCTGGCGCATGGTGCAGCCTGGGCTCAAGGCACGCAGAATGTGGCTGGCGCACCAACGAGGTGGGGTGGAGGCTATGAGAGCACAGAGAGGAGAGCACGGCAGGGACACTGGCAATGTCTGCAGATATTTTTGACTCTCACACTGGGTGTGTGTGCGTGCGTGTGTGTGTATTACTGGCGTCTAGTGAGTAGAGGCCAGGGATGCTGCTAAACATCTTACAGGACAGTCCTCATACAGAGCATGACCCAGCCCCAAAGGTCAGTGGAGCCGAGGCTGAGAACTCTTGGGCAGAGTGTCCAGAGGTGACGCTGCCAGGCCAGAAGCAGGAAGTTGGTTTCAGACGGAGCAGAAGTACAGACAAAAGCATATGTAGAGGAAACAGCACAGTGCATGAGGGACCCACAGAAATCTGGGCTCACTAGAATCTAATGGGGACCCTGGAGAAAGGGGAGCAGGGAGGCCCATGTGCCATCAGAGGAGCTGGGAGGTTCCCAAGGACAGGGCCTCAAAGGGGAGAGAATCTTGTGAGAGCTCCTCGAAGGGCTCAGCCCGGCCCGCATCCCGCCCGCTCCCATCAGGACGAGGCACCGGGGCTCCTCTGGCTTCGGCTCCTCTCTCATCCAGAGGTGCTAACACATCACCCTTTGCCCACAGAGCCTGCCCGAGAGGCTGCCTGGTCCCTGAGGACTCACACTCAGGGCCTTGTATTCTCACTGAGCAGGGCTGCCAGATGGAGCAAATAAAAATACAGGACGCCCAGTAAAGTTGGAACTTCAGATAAACAATGAACGCAGGCAATATTCGGCATGTACTTCTACAAAAAATGACTGGCTGTTTATCTGAAATTTGAATTTATTTGGGTGTCATACTTTATCTGACAAACCTATTGTTGCGGCCCGTGGAGTCCTAGAGGCCCCCACCACTCTGAAGCCAGCCATGAAGGGGCTGCTCAGCCCCTGGGAATCAGTGAGAGAGTCTGGAGGGAGGAATGGGAGCTGGGCAGACTCCAGCCCAGAGTCCCTCTTGCCCGAGGGATGCTGCCCCTGGGACCACCCACAGTTCCTCCTACTCATCCTGTCTAGGCCTGCAGGCCTGGAGAATACAAGGATCCTGGGCCCATCCCTGGAGTGGCCCCACCGTGCCCGGCCCTGAGCTGGAAACCTGACTGTTGCCCATGATCCTTCTTACTCCTCCCACTCCTCATCCTCCCCCCACATCCTGCCTCCTGCATCCCTGCCCTTCCAGTCCTAAGCATCTCTCAGCTTGCCCATACCAACAGCCTCTGGCCCTTTACCTGCCTCGTCTTGCCCATCCCCTTCAAATCCAGTAAGGTGACCTGTTTAAAACCCAACTTTGACTGCATCTTAATTTTATAATGATGTTTTTTAATCCTGCAAAGTATTGTTTGTTTAAAAAATAAAATAAAAGGACAATATTGGAGGATGTGTAAGAGGTTGAGAGCTGCCCTTACTTCCTAGGAGGAGAATGGGGCAGCCAAGGGATGGAGTAGGAAGAAGACTTGTTTCTATGCAATTTTTGAATTCTGAGTTATCTCAACATATTACTGGTAAAAAATAAAATTCAACTTTTTTTTTTTTAGGAAAATTGGCCCTGAGCTAACTAACATCTGTGCCAATCTTCCTCCATGTTGTATGTAGGATGCTGTGACAGCATGGCTTGGTGGCAGTGTGTAGGTCTGTGCCTGGGATCCGAACCCCCGAACCCTGGGCTGCCAAAGCAGAGCACACAAACTTAACTGCTGTGCCACTGGGCTGACCCCTCAACTGAGTAAATTTTAAGATCAAATTGGCTTTATCAAATGACTCATGAATCAGGCAGCATCTCATCTAGCAAGCAGAGAGATACTCCAGGGAGTTATGCAAAATGGAAGACTTTGATAGAAAGGAGGGTGGGGCAAGGAAGTCATTAGCAGAGGAAAAATGAAAGATCATTGGAAGGAAGTAAGAGTTCAGGGTGATGATGGCTTCCCATTGGCTGAGCTGTGGCATTTTCCATTGTCTGGGCTTGTTGCTGGGCCAGAAGAAAATCTTCCTTCCTCCTGCTGGGGTATTAAAGTAGAGACAACTTCCTGTTGGAGGTGCGAGTTACTGTCTCTTCCTGTTGAGTGTAACTGAGCACAAGTCGTAAGGTATGAGTGTTCCCTCTCCAGGCCTTCTTGACTCCAATTTTAGTTGAGGTTTCCTTTGCTAATTTTCACATTTTTCCCTTTTGATCAAGATCTTTTTCTGAAAGCATTACTGATCAAGAGTCAGGTTTTCTGAATTCAGTAGCCTTTGTCCCTTGATGGCAGGAAGGACCTTTCCTGGTTGTTGTGTCCCTTGTCAGAGGGAAAGTGCATGGATGGGAAACCACTTAAGGCCGCATTTGAGTAACAAGAATGGGTAGTAGGGAGAACTCTCAGGTGTTTCTCACCTGTAGTCTATATTTTGTCAAGGTCATTAGTGTTGGAGATCATCTCGAAGTGGCGAACCAGCGTCACCTTGTTAGGACGTCATTTTTAGGGACTGCTGCATTTACTCATTTAAGCCAGGGGGTTAGTCAGGTTTTTAGCACATGTGGGAAGAGAATCTCCTAGCCTGAAATAAAAAGTCATTCTAAATGCCTTGCAAAGATAGGTGCTGCTAGTGAGATCTAGGGAGTGGGGGGAAATCTGAGCTCGAGAATTATGGATAGATTGAAATCTTTGATGACAGTTCCAGCAATCTGAAACGTTACCCTCCTAACAATGGCCTGGGAGATATGGATGATGGCGTTATCTTTCCAGGTCAACGCCAGAGTGAAGGAAAGGAAAAGAAGAAAAGGTTTCATGTTTAGTTAAAGTATGAAGTTTTGATCCGTCGTCTTGGGTGAAAGCAGTCTACATCAGTGTCAGCTACTTCTCTTCCTTGTCAATTTGGTTCGGAGGTCTCCAGCATCTGTACGGGACCAGATGTCAGGTGGAGACTTCTTTAGCTGTAAGATATGTATCCAAGGCTCAATGCCTTCTAGTTCTGCAGCAGTGTGAGTGGTCAACAGTACTTGGTAAGTTCCCTTCCCGTGGGGCCCAAGGCTGTCTTCTTCTGGTGATGTCTCCAGAACCTAGTCACCAGAGTCCAGACTGTGACTAACAGGATCCTTTGAACTGGGATCTGGGAAAGGTTCTTTAACGTGTTGATGATAGGCTTGAGCACAAGACATTAAAGACTTCCAGTAGCTGGTCCTACTAGCATGAGACAATAAGGAATCGGCATAAGGTTGTCTACCAATAGACATTGGTCTGCTGGTGACTGTCTCATGTGGAGTGAGTTTATGTTTCCTGAAAGGGGCTCTGTGAACAGTTAGCAAGACCAAAGGCAATGCCAAAGGCAAGGGAACCCAGTAGTTTCAGTAAGTTTAGAAATTACAAGTTTGAGGATCCCATTAGTTCTCTCAACCTTGCCTGTTGCTTGAGGCTGATAGGTACAGTGATCGTTCCAACAAGTTTGCAAGCCTTTTGTTAAGGCTCACATAATTTGCCCAGTGAAGTGGATGCCTCGATCACTGGAGATTATGGAAGGTATACCCTAAGTGGGAAACACATTCTCTAACAGTTTCTTTGCCACCATGAGGGTATCCGCCTTGTGATGAGAAGGCTTCAATCCATCCAGAAAACATACATACAATTACAAGAACATATTGATAACCCATGATAGGTGGCAGTTGAATGAAGTCTGGATGCAGGTATTCAAAGGGTCCGGAGCGGGAAGGTTTGAGGTCTCTGGGGACAAAAATCGTTTTTCCAGGATTATGGACCTGACAGGTCAGACGTGGCTGGTAGACTGTTTTTGCCGTTTTTGTAGAAGTCTCCCCACCAATGTTGATCCATAAATTGAGTCATCTTAAAGGCACTGTGGTGGGGGAAGGAATGCAAAAATGGAAACTGAAAAATGGGGTTTGCTGGGGAGCCAGGAAGAACCAAGTTGCTGTCTTTGGTTTCCCACAGCCCCTACTGTTTGTTTAATTTACAGTTATTGTTTACCCATCTTAATTTCTCTGATTCGGGAGCAGACCACTGACATTTTACAAGGATACCAGGATGGCAAAAGTCTAGCAATGAGGGCTCATTTTTTGCAGAAGCAGGATGGACTTCATCCAGATTTGCCAAAATCTTTATAGATTCTGTTCCTGCTGCCTTTACATAAAAATGAGCTAGGGCATTTTCCTATTCTAAGCTTCAGTCCTTTTAGTGTGAGCCTCAATTTTGATGACAGACAACATTTTAAGAGAATAACAAGAATTATGACTAATAACATTATACGAGGACATATCAAAATTTTAGGATTTTGATGTAATTTTTAGAACACATATTAAAAACATTCACCCAGGCAACTTAACGTAAGAAGGTTTATCAACACTTGTTTGACAATACTTCTCATGTAATTTAACATAACAACTAAACCTAATTAGTTTAATATCTCCCTTTTTATTAGGAGGGAGAACAAATCCTTTGGAATGTTCCAGGGGTCCTCTGGAAAACCTCAAAGTTAGTTTGTGGTCAAAAGACTTCATTTTTGGAATTTGATTTTCAGAAGCTTGTCAAATATGTATGTATATGTTTTAAAACATTTGCCTAAATAAGATCACAGATCATCATGAAACTTAATTATCTATTTAACCAAAGTGATGATAAAAGATTTCAAAGGCAAATACAGAAATTATTTTGATAAAACACAAAATCTTTGTTTTCTAGGCAGCTTAGTTAAAAAAAAAAAAAAACCTTTTACAGTCTCTTATCAGGAGCAAATCAGTAGTCCAAGAAAACTCTGTTCTTTTAGCAGATGAAGGAAAATTAAGGTTTAGTTTTACATAAGTGCACGATTGATATTAAAACCTATTTCCAAAACTCTTATAATAACGATCCAATTTCTAACCAACTTGACTAGACAAGGTAAAATTCTCTTTCTCTCTTCCCGATTTTCTATTTAATTCATCCTTCATAACCAAAAGTTCTAGTTTAGGCAAAATTACTTCTCATTTCCCTTAACAAAAATGCAGCTCCATACCTCATATCTTTTCTTAACCAAAAACACATCCCACTTTCCTTGAATACAGAGCTGTTTCCCTTATTATTTCTAGTAGCTTTAATTACATATATTAATTAGAATTCTTAACCCTTAGAAGCCTTAATTTCTAGTGAAAACTAAGAAGTAAGCAATTGTGAACTGTCTTTTATATTAACATTCTGTGGCTTGGCAAGTTTTATAAATAACTTTTGTAATTTTTAGAAACATGCTTTTCTCAAAGTAAATCTCTCAGCGTGGCACAAAACATGTTTACTAATAGACCCAAATATCTCAAGTTCCCCTGTAATAAAGAGCAAAAAGTAGATAATTCTATGTTCAGTAATTAATGTTTCTGTGTTTTATCCTTTTTGGAAATGATCTATCTATTCAATGAATTTCCATCGTTTAATTTTACAAAACTTTAAAGTTTCAAGTTACCAAAAAGATTTGGGAAACCATTTTTAAGTGCACATACCATAACATGTGATTATTGCTAAAAAGTTCACCTAAAAACATTTTATCCTACTTATATCTATTTAGTTGAATAGTTCTTAACGATTAGGTTTGTATCACCCATGAAAACTTCATGAGACGTTAGACAAAGTCAATTATAATCCCAAGCTATTTTTCCTCCTGACAAATTTTGTGACACACATATCATGAACTTATTTGACCCTTGGTGAACTTAGTTAGAATAAAAGTATTAAACTTCATGCTGATAACTCCAAAGATAGGTCTATTTTAATTAAACCAACAAACTTCAATTAGCTTTTATTTGTTAAAGATTAATCCTAGATCACGTGAACTTGAAAAGCATTTGGGTTAGTTTCTATATTTCTGAGTTTTAGAATAGCCAATCCTTACAAGTGCTTGACCTTCAATGCAATTAAATAGAGTTCTTTTACAAATTAATTTTGGCAGTCCCATCTGGAGGTGGAAAAATATCACATATCTATGAGATACACATATATAGACATACGTAGACAAACAGAGACCTTTTAGTTACTAATATTTGTGGAGTAAACACTAAAGATTTTACATTTGCCCAATTTCTAAATATTTCCTCCTCTTTCTTTTTTCTTCTGGTGAGAACCATTTGCATTTGAAAGAATGACTCTTAGGTCTGGAGAAGATCACAGAGGCACAGAGAAAAGTATTCAAGTTCTCTCCTCCAGGATAGTGTTTTGGGGGCATATTTGCCTATTATGAGAGGTCTAGGGTAATTACCATTTTTAAGTGCAGGACAATTCTATTTCTAATGTCCTGATCTTTTATAATAGCTACAAGCATTTTGAGATAAATAGGGAATTTTGGGGTTGGCGAAAAGGACAGGTGAACTCTGAACCACTCTCTAGAGCCATACCTTTGGCCCTGCAAATATTTGCAAGACAAAGACCGTTGTTTCCAGTTCCCCGAAGCACTGGATTGTGGCCTCAATAATAAAGACGCTGACCTGCCCTTCCAATTACATTTACTCCAATTTGCTTCTTTCCCTCTGGGGACACACTTTATGGGAGGAGGCCTCAGAAAAGCAATTCCTGTCTGGCTCGGAATATCAGCTTCCAGTTTGGCCAAAGTTTTGATATTAAAAAGTTATTAAAAGCTTTCAAATAGCTTGTCAGGTTTCAGCTGGGACAAACAGTAAATATTTCTGGCAGTAGTGAACAACCCCATTAATTTCAATTTTAGTTTTCCCTTGGCTGTTTAAGGGAATAACATAGCAGTTTTCAAAACAAAAAAATCCCTCAGTTTCATCAGCTCATTTAAGATGATGTTGAAGAATTTGCATAGGGCCTTCAAGGACAATCTCCTTTCCAGTTTCCCAGTTGATTACAAGTGAGACGTCGATTTCTGGACCAGGGCCTTGATAAGGGACCCTTAGGAGGGTGAAACGGGGAAGGCCTAGGTGTTTCTTTTTTTTTTTTCTGCTTTATCTCCCCAAATCCCCCCTGCTGCATAGTTGTATATCTTAGTTGCAGGTGCTTCTAGTTGTGGCATATGGGACGCTGCCTCAACATGGCCTGATGAGTGGTGCCACGTCCGCGCCCAGGATCCGAACCAGCGAAACCCCGGGCTGCTGCAGTGGAGCACGCAAACTTAACCACTCGGCCACGGGGCCGGCCCCTAGGTGTTGTTTTAGATACCTTTTGTTTTTAATTTTTCATTAGTTTTTTGCAACGAATCTTTCAGAGAAGGTATTTTGGAATCTTGAAGGCTTTTGGAAGCTTCTACATACCGTTTAAAAATAAGTATCCCATTGTGTTTGTTCAACCTGGGATCCCTTGTTCTCAAATGCGTTTTTTTAAATGAACGATTTTGTCTAATTGGAATATTCCCCATAGTGGCCACTGTAATTCCAGATTGGTTTTAGTAAAATCCTGCCATCTTTTTAGACGCCTGCAACTTCTGGGACTATAGTTGTTACCACGCAAAGGGCATGATCTGCTTGCTGCGAGACGGAAGTCAGTCGTCAAGAGGCAAGATGGTGGCAGAGAAAGGGCATTTTATTAGAGCTTGCTAGCAAGAGGGAAGATCGCTGACTAATGTCCAAAAGAACCATCTTAAGAGGGGAACAGAGTCTTGAAGCAGTTATATCGGCTGGTGGGTTATACAGGAGGTTAGGCATGTTGACCCAGGAGTTGCCACACCAGATCTTTCAGTTTTCACTGATGATGGCTATCAGCATAGACTCTCTGTTTGGGGGTCATCACATCCCTAAGAGCTCAAAAGAACGAAGTTATCCTCTTATTGCAGCTGGGAGGTATATGCACCAGCAGGGGGTCATAAGATCTACAGAGCAGGTGGATCTCCTGGAGGGTACAAATCCAGCTGGGTTAGTTAGTCAGAGGTCATTCAAAGTTACAATATGGTGTCTTTTCTACAATATGGCCTCCCTTATGTCAACTTTGTGTTGAGCCAGTTTCATAGTTGTTAAACATAAAATAAGGAGGTATGTTGGAAGTTGGCATGCTCGACTCTATATAAGGGGTCTTCTGTCTTTTAGCTAGGCTTTTGAGTTTCCTGGAGCCACACTAATAATCTGGGGAGCAGGTTCTCCAGTGAACCTGCAGGTTACAAAGAATGGGGACTGTGGACTGATTCCAAACAAATGGGGAACTGCAGCTGCCACCAACAGTTCCCAAAGTGGAGTCTGGGAATCTAGGGTCAAAACCAAAGGGCTGGGGGGGCTGGCCCCGTGGCCGAGTGGTTAAGTTCGCGCGCTCTGCTGCAAGCGGCCCAGTGTTTCGTTGGTTCGAATCCTGGGCGTGGACATGGCACTGCTCATCGAGCCACGCTGAGGCAGCGTCCCACATGCCACAACTAGAAGGACCCACAAGGAAGAATATACAACTATGTACTGGGGGGCTTTGGGGAGAAAAAGGAAAAAATAAAATCTTTTAAAAAAAAATAAAAAAAACCCCAAAGGGCTGGGGTTTCTTTTTGCCTTCTGAGATACCCACTTGGCCATAGCCTTTATCTACACAAAACAAGATAAACATGTCCACCTTACTGTATTCGTAGTAACCAAGAGATATTACTGCATCCTGGCCACAAGAAGGTCCTGTGTTCACCACCACCAGTTCCCATGGAACCTTGGACTGGAGAAAGGATTGGACCAGCAAACCCCAAGGACTGGGGACTGAGGACTGATTTCAAACAAAGTGGAGAACTGCAGCTAAACGGTCAGAAGGCCCGATGTGGAATCCAGGGACCGAGCTAAGGGCTGGGGTTTTCCATCTGTGGAATTGTGGTCTTGGATCTAGGCAGAACCATCGGCCAGCCCAGTTGACTCTGGGCAGAATCCTCCACCAGCTTAATTGGGCTCTAGAAAGAATTCTCTACCAGCTCAAGCTGACCTGCCCTGTTAAGGAAAGCCAATTAGATTGAGAGCTCGAACACAAAAAAGAGTGGAGCTCAGCTGAAAGGAACTCACCAACAGCCCTCAGAAACAGTGAGAAAGACGGTGAACTCAAAAGGGTTCATGGGGGCCACAGCTGTTTCTCGTTGTCCCTGAATCCTGTCGGAAGTTTGCTTTGGTCACACTGCTGCCACCAATCTGTTAAAAAACAAAATTCAGCTGAGTCTGAAGATCTAATTGGCTTTATGAAATGATTTATGAATTGGAAAGCATCTCATCCAGCAAGCAGAGAGATGCTGCAAGGAGTTACGCAAAATATGAGGCTTTTATAGAAAGGAGGTGGGGGGCAAAGAAGTCATTAGCAAAGGAAAAATGAAAGGTTATTGGAAGAAAGTAAGAGTTCAGGGTGATAACAGTTTCTCATTGGCTGAGCTGCAGCATTTTCCATTGGCTGGGCTTGTTGCTGGGCAAGAAGAAAATCTTCCTTCCTCCCTCTGGAGTCATAAAGCAGCAATACCTTCCTGTTGGAGATGCAGGGACCGGGCTCTTGCTGTTTGGGGTAATTGGTGAGTGGTAGGATGGGAGAGCTCCCTCTACAGGCCTTCGTGGTGATTATTTTAGTTGAGGTTTCCTTTATTAATTTTCTCATTACCTATTCAAAAAATAAATTATTTTTAAAAACTACCAACTTAGACAACTACCATTGGCCACTGGCAGAGGTCTGAGGATGCTTAAGTGAGCAAACAATTAAATGAAAGAATAAAGGAACAAATGAGAGATTTGGGGCCCCCAATGAGAGATGTTGAGGAATTATACTGACATCCTCCCCTTGCACATGCTGGCCACTTGCAGAGCCTGAGTGCTGCTAAGAGATTGGGGCTCTTAAGTCTTCCTGAGGGGTACAGAGTATGGCGATATCAAGAGGCAGCACCAACCTTGAGCTTCTGGAACTTTCTCTGGGTCTGGATGTGGGATCCTTTTGGGTGAGACCTTTACATAATCTTTTACAGCAGGACAGTCCGTCCTCCAACTACCTCCACAGCCTTGTGGCCATTCTCCACTGCCCTTTGATTGATGAGTGCGCATGCACATTGAGAAATGCTGCAGTCTGTGCTGTCGTCCCCTTCTAGCCCAAATCCACCCCTTTCTCTCCCTCTCTGGAAAGAACATCTGGATGGCAGTGAGAATTCCAGTGTTATAGAAATAGGGTCAAATCTGGGGCTGGCCCCATGGCCGAGTGGTTAAGTTCACGCGCTCCGCTGCAGGCGGCCCAGTGTTTCGTTGGTTCGAATCCTGGGCATGGACATGGCACTGCTCATCAAACCACGCTGAGGCAGCATCCCACATGCCACAACTAGAAGGACCCACAAGGAAGAATATACAACTATGTACTGGGGGGCTTTGGGGAGAAAAAGGAAAAAAATAAAATCTTTAAAAAAAAATAGGGTCAAATCTGTTCTTATTCACATAAAAAGGCAAATCATACACAGACTCTGCAAGTGTGTGCTGAGTCACAAATCACGCGTTACGTACTGCAGGGTAGCTTGTCTCCCTGCAGCCTCGCATCTGGCACTTGGCTGAGAACCTGACTGAAAACCCCACTAGGGCCCTGAGGGTCAAGTTCTTACCATGCTCACTCTGGCTCGGTCTCCTGGCATCGCTCCTCCAAGTGTCGTTAGCTGCTGGTCTTCAAGGTGATGTGGAGCTTGTGCCAGAAGGAAAATGAACTTTGTCACTAAGCAGACTGCTGCATTCAGCTGACACTTGATGAAAGAAGCAAGGCAGATAAGATGGGCCCTTGGAGCAGAAGTGCATGGAAGGAGCAGTTAAAAACAGTTGCTTCTTCCAGTTCCATGGGGCAGCACCGTGAGGTTCAAAACACACCCTTGCAGGGCTTGGGCAGAGGCAGGCGAGCCCCTGAGGATGTCCCAACAGACCCCAGCTGTGCCCCCTTGTACCCGCTGCCGAAAGTTTCTGTCTCAACTTGAACCAACCACGTGGCCCCAGTGGTGCATCCTCTTGAGCAGGCAGAGCCTCTGGAGACCAGCAGGCCTGGAAGAGACATCACTTTAGTTGACACATTAACTGCCCACCCTCTGCAGCCTCCCCCAGGTTCTGTTCCTCTGTGATGTTACAAAAACAGAGAGCAAAACCTGACCCTCTGCGTGTTACAGCGTCCAAGAGCAAAGCGCCTCGTCCTGTTTTCGTGGACTCCACAGCAATGCTGTCCTTGAATTAGCATTTATCTTCCTGCCCTCTGCCTTCCGAGGGGCCGTGCAGTACTGGTTTGACTTATCTTCCTGTGTCTGTTGTAAAACTGCAGTTATGACGTCACTAAGTGTCCTCCTCAGTGTCCTTTAGATAGAGCCTCTGGCTACATTTTGGCTTCGTTTCGTTCCAAGGGGGAACGTCTCTGCAGACACGGTGTGAAGACAATGTTGTTCCTTATCTTTCTTCTTCTGCTTTTACTTCAGCTGCCCAAACCCAGTGCCTGGGTTCATGCCCCGTTGCAGTAAGTGGCTCATCTCAGCGGTCTGACGGCTTATCTTGCTTGGAATCTGGGTTCAAATCCCACTTCTGCCATCTACTTAGCTGAGTGACCTGGGGTGGTCATGTGACCTCTCTCTATCTCAGCTTCTGCTTCTGTCACCTGTGAATAATAACGAATAATATCACTACTGACACCCTGCGCTTGGAAGATGGACAGATCCTGTCTGTAAATTGCAGAACACTGAGCACTCAACGAAGGGTGTTCTCTTGTCTTTGCTCAGCTCAGTGATTGACATTGGGAAACCCTTCACGTTCTCCTGGAAACAGGCAGGCAGCATCTTCAGTAAAATTAGCAAAATCTTCTGGCCTGGATAAAATATGGGAAGAGGCTGATAGCTGCATGTTCATTTGCATAATCTGCATAAGAAAAACCTTAGTGTTTCTTTTGCATTCAGAATGTCTGTTCTTCTTGGAGTCAGAGAGTTGCTGTTGCTCTGAGCAGCTTCAGAGAATCCCACGGAAGGCGCATGCCAGAGAAGACACCCCTAGGGAGAATTAACTCGGCCGCCACCAAGGCACCCTCACCCTGGGTGCCACCCTCATGGACAGTTCAGGAGATGGCTTCCCTTTGCCCCCAGACCTCTCCCGCACCTCTCCTCTTGCGGCTGTGGGCTCAGAATGCAAAGTAGTGTTATGAAGGTACAGATGTTTTCAAGATAATCATGCACAAAATAATTGCAGTAGGATGCCAGGAGCTTCCCCTGCCGCGTGTCCACTTCTCTGACAGCCTTCTTGGGCTTGCAGGCCTGCCTGGGTTGTCAGCGGCAGCGTGGCAATCGTGGGGTGTCGCCTCCACCTGCAAATGCTTTTCATAGCCATGCCAAGTGGATGCAGTTGTTTTGAGTGGCTGCTGCTTTGTGGTCCTGGATACCTGGGAGTTGATGATCAAGGCTGCTTAGCTGGGAGTGTGAGGCAGGAAGGCCCTGGAAATGCAGCATCTGGGGAGGGTGGAGTGTTCTTGAGGCTCCCAAAGGTCCTGCTTTGCTCAGCTCTGCCTGATGGCCCTGGTGCCCTTTCTGCTTCTTTCCTCCAGGTATGCACGGCCTTCACTGCAGAGTACGGCAGGTACGGACACGTCAAGATGCACCACGGCTACACCAACGTGCTGGGCCTGGGGGACTCCAGCACATGGAGGCTGCCTTTCCTCAACCGCTATGTCTACATGTTCCTTGCTCCTTTCTTGATCCCCATCATAACCCCACTGGTGGCTGTTGGTGAGTATGCCAGGGCTGGGCCCTGCAAAGATCTGGTCCCCTCTTCCTTCCTTCCCCTCCTGGCTCCGTGGAGGCTGCTTGTGGAGGAAGCTAGGAGACTTGAGTGAAATCTGGACAGAAAGTTTCTGGGACAGGCAGGCAGGGTGGAGAGAGCCTTGGACCTGCGGCCAAGTTTGGCTTTGCCACTTACTGGCTGGTGACCTCAGGCAGTAAGTAAAGTAAGTAGAACTTAACCTCTCTGAGTCTCAGGTTCTTACCTGCTCCTCAAGGGTGGCGTGAAAGCATTATGAGGTCACCGATGTAAAAACACTTTGTAAATGCCTCGTACTGTGTTGCGTGTTATAATTTTTAATATTATGGGAGCAATATACAGTGGAAGCAGCAGGGGCTAGGGGGCCCTCAGTTCAAGCCCCAAGCCACCACTCACTATCAGAGTGACCTTGGTCAAGTTGCTTAACACTCCATTTCCTCCTCCATCACATGGGTGAGCCGACTTTTCAGGGCTGTGTGTGGGTCAACTGAACACACCTGGGTCACCCTGTTTACACCACTGAGCCACGAGGAGCCAGCTCTGTTGGATCTGAGCCTTGTGCATCCCTCCCTCCGTTTCTTGCTCCTTCTGGCAGAGCGGCTGAGAAAGGTGGAGCTCAGGGCGGCTCTGCGGACGTTTGGCCTGATTTTGCTGGGCCTTTATTCTCACTACTGGCTGCTCCTGAACGTGTCTGGCTTCAAGAGCCCTGGCTCGGCCCTGGCCTGCATGCTCCTCACCAGATCCCTGCTGGCCCACCCTTACCTCCATGTCAACATCTTTCAGGTGAGGCCTCCCTGACCCTGGGTGCTGCGGGGTATGGGGAACATTCTCCAGGTGCCTGACCACAGGCTGGACTCAAGGTTCTGGGGAGAGAGAGGACACCTGTGTGGGAGGGAGGCTCACCTCCCGTCCAGGCCTCTGCTCTTCTCTGCGGGCCATCACAGAGAGTTTTGGTCTCAGGTAAGGAATTTGCTTCTCTTCAGTGCTGGTTGCCATTCATGCATGGATCAGAGGTTTATTAAGAACCTTATATGCATAGGGCACTTGAGCAAGCCCTGTGGGGACACAAGTGATTAGGACCCCAGCTCTTTCCCTCAAGGTGCTCACTGTGATAAGCCCAAGTGAAGTGAGGCAAGGGCCATCACAGGGGGCCCGGCATATGCTGTGAGGTGGCGCGTGGAGGGGCTGGGGATGGGAGGCCTTCATGGGAGGCCAGGGGCTCGGCCCCCAGTTCCAGGGCTGTTTCTGCAGGGATGGACCTCTCCGTGCTCCCCTGACCAGTGGAGACCCGGATTAGAGCATGCTGTCTGTCACCATCCCAGTGCTCCCCACAAAAGCCCTCAATGACTTAGTCCCATAATCGTGTCCCATCTGCACGTCCTGCTAGAACAGAAGCTCTCGTTCACTTCGGCATCCCTTCGACCTAGGCCAGTGCCTGGCAGAGGAGGCATTCCTATACACCTGTTGAATGAAAAAATACATGAGGATGCGCGAACTTGATCTTGAATGATGAGCAGGATTTTGATTGGTGAAAAGAGAGCAGAGAAGGGTCGCTTCAGGATGAAGCAAGGGCATGGTGACATGAGAGCAAGCAGTGAGCAGTCACAGACTTTAGAGTACCCAGGGATGTGAGGGGTGCCCAGGCAAGCCCCTTATTGTACAGATGGAGAGAGAGGCCCAGAGATGGGCGAGACTGAACTCAGGACACAGGCGGGAGAACCCCAGCCTCCTCATGCCTCTACCAGGTCGCCCCAGAGTCGGGTGAGAAGGGCAGAAGAACCCACTGGGTCCCCAAGTGCTAGGTGAGGATGCCTGGGGCAGGGTGAGGAGGGGCAAGGTCCCCCGGCCCAGCCCCAGGGTGTGACTCCTGTGTCTGTTACAGCACATCGGGCTGCCCATGTTCTCCCAGGACAAGAAGCCCCGAAGGATTCACATGATGAGCCTGGGCGTGCTTAACCTGCCCCGGCTGCCCGTGCTGGACTGGGCGTTCGGCCACTCCATCATCAGCTGCCACGTGGAGCACCACCTCTTCCCCCAGCTCTCCGACAACATGTGCCTGAAGGTAGATGAGGTCGGGCTGGAGCAGCTGGGATGCAGGAACTATGTGAGGGCAGAGGGGGAGTGACCTTCAGGGTTCTCTGACCAACTGGCCTGGTCAGAGGTACCCAGGGAGGGCAGCACAGTGTACAAGCAGCAGGTGGTGGGGTGGGGGGAGTGTTTCTGATCAGAGACACCTGGGTTTCTTCCTAGCTGTGCATCAAGTTGTCCTAGCTGTGCACAAGTTAACTGAATGTCTCTGAGCTTCAGCTTTCTCATCTGTAAAATGGGAGTGAGCAGGGCTTACGCTGGCAGGCTCTGAGGATGAAAATGAAGAGATGGATGGGAAATGTTGGGCACGCAGGAGGTGCTCGGTAAAGGGTGCCATGACTTGTGCCCCCGTGTGCCAAGGAGGACTGTCACACAGTCGGGAGCCCTGGGGAAGGATGGTGGCGAGACGGCCCCCCTTTCCCTTGCCTGCTGGGAGTGGGGAGGCAGGAATTCTCCAAGCCCCTCCCCTCCTCAGAGCGTCATGGAACAAGGCAGACAGGAGCTGGGGCTGCGAAGAGGAAGGGCCCACGGGGGTGGGCCTGCCGCAGTCCTGGCTCAGCAGCTCCTCCTCCCACCCATCTTCTGGCAGGTGAAGCCGGTGGTGTCCCAGTTCCTCCATGAGAAGCAGCTGCCCTACAACGAGGACTCCTACCTGGCTCGCTTCTGGCTGTTTCTCAGTCGCTACGAGGAGCTCATGGTGCAGGCCCCTCCCATCACTGAGCTGGTGGGGCTGCAATGAAGGGTGGGCCGGCACAATCACCCTGCTCCCCCTCCTAGGCCCAACCCTGGCTCTCCCGCTTCTGCTGGCCATCTCTGAGGCCGGGAGGGCTCGGGCCCTTCCACAGTGGGTGTGGCTCAGTTGCTGGTGGTGGACCATGGAGGTGCTGGGCGGGCAGTATGGCAGGGAGCTCATGCCGGGGGGCTGGGCTCACCTGTCCTGCTTGCTTTTCTGGGTTTCAAGGGATATCTGGAGGAAAGGAATAAAGGTGGCGAGGCATTCTGGTCAGTCTGGACCTTGGACAACTTCATCTCAGGACTAAACAGCTGGATTCCTTCCCCCGCTCTGTCTGAGCCTTGATAGGGCTAAGGGACAAGGGTGACAGGGGTGCAGAGAGGCCCTGTGCAGGGGGCAGGCTAGGAGGAGGTGCCGAGAGAGAAGGGTCAGCCCCTTGCTGAGGGCCTCCCTGGCGCCAGGAGAGCCCCACACCTGGTTGGCCATTGCTTCTTCCTGTGCCCTTTGAGGCTCTGGCCCCTAAGGAGCCCTCTCCCCAGGGACCACGGTGAGAGGTTACTTTTGGCAGAACTCCCTAGTTTTTCAGCCGGAGAAGCCTGTGCCAGACACTGGCTCGGCAGCTCCCAAGAGTCACAGCATCAGAGAGATCAGAGTGTGTGTGTCTCGTGGGGAGAGCACTCCAGGGGAACTAAGGGGAGAAAGGGTGTAAATAGCTTTGAGCATGGCCTTGGCTAGCTCTAGAAAATCTACTTTGTTCCATGATGTCTAGAAGGGGTAGACATGGAAGCAGTATCAATTGAGAGAGAGAAAAATTACTGGGAGGGTAGCTGAGATGGGAGGGGTTTATGGGAACGGGTCTGGAGGACAGATGGTCTTAAAGAGGAGAGGAAGGACGGCGGGTGCAGATACAAGAGCTGGAAGTCAAGGGCTGGGCTGGGCTGGGAAATGATGGTCTGGGGACTAGGCTGAGAAAGGATGGTCTGTAGCCTGGGAGTAAGGTAGGAATATAAGGGAACTACTCATGTCAGCCAGAGGAAGAGGTCAAGGTGCTGGGGGACACCACTGAGTCAGCCTAAAGTGGGCAGACTTGAGAGAACGCTGGCAGTTGCCCTGCTTGGGGGCTGGATGAGAGGGTGCAGGGAAGGGCCCAGCTGGAGGCTGAGGGAGGGACAAAGGAGGCCAGAGCAGTTAGTTTCAAACAGGGTTTTGCACCTTGGCACTATGACATTTAGGCTGGATAATTGTCGGGGTCTGTCCTGGGCATTGTAGCATGTTTAGCAGCATCCCAGCTTCTACCCACTAGGTGCCAGGAGCCCAAGTTGTGACAATCAAAAATGTCTGCAGATAATGCCAAGTGTCCCCTGGGAGGCAAAATCATCTCTGGTTGAGAACACGCAAGTCATGTTCTGAGCGCATAATTGCCTTGTTTTTCAGTGAAGTCCTTGGGCAAGGTGAAGGGCATGCTGACCCTGATGATGGGGAGCCTAAATGCCAACAAATGGGATGGCCGGAGGGGTCAGATGGCAGGTGACACCTTTCTTTAAGCCCGGTCCTGTTGGAGAACCCATCTCTGGTGTGGTCTTAGGTGGCTCTGCTGGGTAGCTGTCATTTGCCCCTCGAGATCCATTCCCCACTCTTCTCCACCCCGCCTTCCTCTACTGAAGACCACAGCTCCTGTCAGGCGTCCTCTCCTACAGCTCCAGCTCTCACTAGTTCCCAAACAGCTCCCTCCTTTTGCTCCTTCAGGGCTTGGGGTGGTAGTGGCTTCCAGCTGTTGCTAGCCCAGGGGTGCTTCACTATTCCCTTAATCCTGCTCATATCTCTATACAAAGTTCCTTCATTAAATTCTCTGCAATCAGCCCTTCTGAGTGTGCCATCTGTTTCCTGCTGGGAGGCTGACTGAGAGAGCAGAGTTTTGGATCCAGACAGCCCTCTTGGAACCAGGCAGGCTTGGCAGCCTCCCCAGCCTACTGCTTTGCTATATGTTATTGCTGCTCTTTCGAAATGCATTAGCAGCTCAAAAATGGCCTTAAGGTCTGGGAGTGTGATTAATCAAACTGCTGATTCTCCATATGAAAAATGCAATGTCAGAAAAGGCCCCATTGCACAGTCCTGGATAATGATTAAAACCATCCTAATAGATAACCAGTGACTCATTGTTATTGATTTGGGCCTGAGTGGGGAATGAGCAGCAGCTGGAGGCCCTGGTACCAGACTTGGAGGTACCACAAACACACGGGAACAAGTCACTTGATTGCTTTGAGGCTGGATTTTCTGTTACTCTGAGTATGTGGGCTGGGAGTGCATGGGCCTTGAGAGGTGAGGGAGGTGACAGAAGTGAATGAAGTCCTTCTAGGGCTCGGCATAAACCTAAGGTCTGATTTACAGAGGCCTATGAGAGGTGACAATTTTGATGATGATGATAGCTAACGTTTATTCAGAACTTATGGTTCATACTTTTACCTACGCCATCTGATTTTAAATTTCTACAACAAGTTTGTACTATTTTTTCCTCACATTATGTATGGTGAAGATAAGCTTTGGAGAGATTAAATTTCTCAATGTCATATAGCTAGCAAGTGGCAGAAGAAGGATTCAAATCCACTGTGTCTGACTCCGGAATTCCCTGGTCTTAACCACCAGACGTAATGCCTCTGGATGAGGAGCCCTATAGGGCTTTCTAGGGTGTCTGATCCTGAATCTCCTTCTCTTCCTCCTATGTGAAAGGATAATAAATGATTTGACCATTAACACAAGCTCTTTATGAACATCCGTCATGCTCTGGGCACTGTGTGAAGCTCTGGGAATGAGACTGGGCCCTAGCCTCCTGGAGCTTACTGTCTAGTGCAGGAGTTGGCAAACTTTTTCTGTAAAGGGCCAGAGAGTAAATATTTTGGGCTTTGTGGACCATATGTTTTCTGTCACAACTACTCAAGTGTGCCATCAAAGGGTGAAAACAGCCAGAGACAATATACAAAGATATGAGCACGGCTGTGTTCCAACAAAACTTGTTTTAATTGTATGGGATTATCACGTCACAAAATATTATTTACCATTTTTAAAAAACCATTTAAGAATGTAAAAACCATGAGCTTGCAGGTTGTACAAAAACAGGTGGTGGGCAGGATTTGGCCTGCAAGCCATAGTTCGCCTACTCTTGGTCTAGTGGGACAGGCACAAAGCACAATGACTTACTAGAAATCAGGACAGAAGAAGGGAGGGGAAGTGACTAGAGGGGGCACAAGGGGTTCCTGGAGTGCTGGCCATTTTTTGTTTCGTGATCTGGGTCATGGTTACATCTTGTGATAATGCATCAAACAGTACACTTATGATTTGTGTACTTTTCTGTTTATTATACTTTAATAAAAACAGATAAAAAATAAGGCAGTGTAATAAGTAATGATGGGGTAGAATGGCGGGGGGGGGACAGGGGGGCCCTAATCTAGCTTGGGAGAGGATGGGTTAGGGAAGCCTTGTTCAAGGAAGTGTTTGTTTGACAAGAGGGCCCTTGGAGGAAAAGGAAGCTGAAGCTGGCATTAGGCTCTTAGGTCTGACATGACCACAGATCCTGTCATTTAAAAATATCTTTCGTTCATCATGGATTTTTCGCATTAATTTTGATCTTTTAAAACTTTGCATTACAATATTATTTACCTTGATTACTAAGGTTTCTGGTGCCCCCTTAAATTCTGCACCCGAGGCCAGTTCCTCACTCGCCTTAGCCTATTCCAGCCGTGTTGGACAGGGGTCGGAGATCTGGCTCTGTCCTTAGTATCGAGAACGAGACGCTTCTCCCGTTTCCTCATCTATGTAAAGGGGAGGGGGTGAGGCGGGAAAAGCTCTCCAAGGTTTAAGATTCTCCCTGGCCCGACCTGGACGGCATCTTGCCGAGTTCACACGTGTATAACGTCCGGGGTTGGTGACAAGGGGACCACGGTCCCGGCTGGAGTCCCTTTTTTCCAGACTTCCGGACTCCGTGGTTATTACCCAATAGGCGGGGAGGCTCGCTTGAGGCCGACTCATGATTGGCTGGGACGAACCCAGCTCTGGCAGCGGGTGGGGCGTACGCTCGCAAAAGCGAAAGGCGCATTGCGTCATCAGCAAGCGACGAGAGCTTCCGAGAGGGAGAGGCTAAGTAAGGAGAGCTCCTTTCTAATTGGCTATCTCCTTCAGGCGGGATTGAAACGGCCATGAGGACTCGTTCTTCTCCAACTCTGGGCTCCGGATAATTGGAGGGAGGATGGAGAAATTTACTGACACGTACAGTCCGGAAGTCCTGGGGGCGGGTCTTCAGAAGAAGCGGGTGGAGCCGAGGGCGGGCTTCTCTTTTGGGGGACGGGATTCTTTCGGGCGTGGGTGTGGTGGAGCCGGCATGCTGTGCTTTCCCAGAGCGTGGGAGGCGGGATTTGGGGCGGGGCCGCGCCTGTGGGCGGGGCCAGGGCGGGGCGGGGCGGGGCCGGGGTCCGGGTCCGGCCGGTTGTGAGCGTGGAGAGCAGGGCAGACACGGTATCAGATCTGCTGGCAGGTGGCTTGTCTCAGCTATGGCTCCACGCTGCTGGCGCTGGTGGTACTGGACGGCGTGGCCTCGGACCCGGCCCCCTCCCGCCGGCTGCACCCTGAGTAGGAGCGGGGCACCTCTGAGGCTGAATAGGAGCGCGGGGAGGCCTGCGAGCGCTAAGTTTAGGGGTCGGAGCCGAGCTGGAAAGGGGCGATAGAGGGGACCAGAGATGAGACTGGTGGGGTCCACTCGTGCAGATGAGATGGGGGTGGTGTACAGGGGCGGATGGGGGCCTGTGCGGTGAGGTGTGAGGCCCCTAGGGTGAGACGGGGGTCAACAAGAGTGAGAAGGGGAGACCATGATGTCCACAGGTGTGAGAAGGGGTGAACGGGGTGCTATGGAGGTCTGTGGGGAAAGAGGGAAGTCTGAGGTGAAACAGGGTCTATAGGAATGAGACAGGGGTCTATGTGGGCAGTAAAGGGTTCTGTGGAGAGAGGGGTTAGAAGAGGTAAAATGGGACCCTTGTGGAGAGATTCACAAGGATGAGACTGGGATGATGTGGGATCCGTTGGAAGGACGTGGTATTCTAGCTGGGTGGGTAGGGAACCCCATAAGAAAAATGACGAAGTACTGTGCAGGGCAGCTTCAGGGGTGATGGGGTCATTGAGTGGGCCATCTTCAGTGGTGTAGTAAGTTCATGCATGAGGTGTGGGGTTCTGGATGAAGACACAGCTTTTGGGGGTCAGATGAAGTAAGGAACACTGCAAACCCCAAAGCTTTGAGGGAAAGGAGAAGGAGGGTGTGGATGAGGGTGAAGCTTGGGAAGCTCCATCTTCTGTTTGACACTGAAGTTGGTTTGGGATGGGGAGGGAGTGTCAATCTGACCACCTTCCCCCCTCCCCTCCCCAGGCGTCCGCCAGCAGTTCTCCACACAGGAGCAGATGCCCCAGATCTGTGTGGTGGGCAGTGGCCCAGCTGGCTTCTACACGGCCCAGCACCTGCTAAAGGTAAGCCACATCCTCCTGGTTCCCTCTCCCACCATTCACCTGCTCCAATCCTAAGGGCAAGCCCTACCCCTTTGGGTTTTAAAAGCACTCCTGGATCCCTGATGGGGAAGGGGCTCCCAGCCTGTCAAGACTAGACACTTCGCACATGCTTTGTCATCTACATCTGTGACAAGTGTCTCTAAAATCCTCAGCTACGAGAGAAGTTTGTTTGCCTGGTGGGTGATGGTCAGTGGTCAGTTGGCTATGCCTCCTTGGCCAAGCCCTTCAGGGAGCTTATATGGACCTGCAGGATGACTTTGTCCTGCCCCTCATCTTCCCTTCTGTCTCCTCCGTCTCCACTCTGTCCCCCAAATCCTGCGTCTCGAGGCTGCCCCCTCTTCTCAGGGTTTTCTGTCACTTTGTGCACCTGGCCGAGCTCTCCTCACCAGAGTTGCAGCCCTCCGCACGCTCTGCTGTCCTTGCAGCCTGCTCTCCACTCCCCATCCCCCAATCCAAAGGCCAGCGTCTCAAGGCTCACAATACTGGCCTTGGCGGGCAGGGCCCCAGGGCTGCTGATTGCTCTTCAGCCTTCAGCAGACCTTGGCGGGAGGGAGGATCGGGGGAGACCCGTGGCTCAGAGGGGGAAAGGGAGGCCTAGGCTGACTAAGACATGAGACAGTGACCTTGCTTTGGAGGGACTTGGCATGTCCATGGAGAGACGGGAGAAAGGATGAATATATTAATTATACAACCTCATATGCAGATACTTAAAAGGTAGGGTGACTAACCCCAGTTTGCCCAGGACGTGGGGCTTTCAATGTTAAAACTGGAAGGGTCTTGGGGAGACCAGGATGCGTGGATCATCCTGCTGAAAAGTGGCCTAAGCATGCCTTCCAGGCACCTGGGGTGAGGGAACTAATTATGCTGATGTGACCAGCATGAGCTGAGTTAGGCAGGGTCAGTGAGAAAGTGTTTCCTGGAGAAGGTGTGTTTGAGCTGCATTGAAGGAGGCCGTGGGCCCTGGAGAGGGCCTCCCACAGTGGGGGAGTCATCCACGGGCAAACTGCCACATGGAAGGACAGCTTTGGGTTCTGGGAACAAGACCAGGGATCTCACAGGAGCTGGGGAGGTCCTGGAGGGCTTTGTGTAAGGGGCACTGTGTTAGCTGAGCCTGAAATTGTGGCTGGGGCGCGGGCTTCCAGGCTGGATTCTCAGCGCCCCTGCTATGGGCAAAGGTTATGGCCTACACTCAGGTGGCAGACGCGGGCATGTACTTCGCCTGTAGGAGGTTCTGGGGGATGGACACAGAGGCCAGTTACAAGCTGGTCCTTGCCCACTAGAAGCTCCAAGCTACTGACTGTGCTCCCACAGCAGGAACATGTGCCACACATTTGGGGCAGTGGCACTTGGCTGAGTCAGGCACTGTACAGCATCTCATTGCATCCTCAAGATGACCTGCGAAGCAGGAATCTGTCATGACTCTTGCTTCACAGGTGAGGACACTGGGGCTGAGCGAGGTTGCCCAAGGTCCCACCTGGACAAGGAAGGAGCTGGGACCTGAGCGCAGGCAGTCTGACGGCAGAGCTCGCTCTTGAGCACCGTGCTAGGCCATTCAGTAATCAATTACTGGACACCGACATGTTCCAGGCACAGGCTTGCCACTGGGGACACAGGTGTGAGCAGGACAGAGGTGGTCCCCATGCTCAAGGACCTGACAGTCTAATGTGGGGTGTTGTGGAGTGGAGGGGGAGAGGGTTTACACGGTATTCCAGGGCTCCAATGGTGTAATCACAGAAACTGGGCGGGCGGATACAGAGAGGACCACCTCACCCAGCCTAGAGGAAGAGATGTCCAAATTGCTGTCTGAAGGATAGAAGGAGTTGCCAGGGGGCCGGGTAGAAGGTGAGAGAGTCCCAGGTACAGAGCACCACATGGACAAAGGCTGGGAGGAAGGAGGGAATGCGTGAGGGTGGAAGCGTGTGAGTAAGGCTCGAGGAGGTAGGTGAGCCCAGATCCTAGGGGCTTGGAAACCACCGACCAGGCTCGGATGCAGTCAGTTTCTCTTGATGCTGTCCACCCTCCCTTCTTCCCTCCATCAGAGTCCTTGGGGGTACTTATTAAATGCATTAAAATGCACACTTCTGGGGGCCAGCCCGGTGGTGTAGTGGTTGTTTGCGCACTCTGCTTCAGCGGTCTGGGTTTGCAGGTTTGGATCCTGGGTGGGGACCTACACCACTCATCAAGCAATGCTGTGGCGGCATCCCACATTACAAAGTAGAGGAAGGTGGGCACAGATCTTAGCTCAGGGCCACTCTTCCTCAAGCGAAAAAAGAGAAAGATTGGCTACAAGTGTTAGCTCAGGACCAATCTTCTTCACCAAAAGAAAATAAACAAATAAAATGCACATTTCTGGGCTTAGCTCAGACCTAATCAAACTGTGCCTAGGGCCCAGGAATCAACAATTTTAAACAAACACACCAGGGGGATCCGGTGCGTGCTGCTATAGGTGGTTGGCTTCACTGAAGGGTATTAGGCAAGGGACTGACAGCACCCCAGTTTTGATTTGGAGCTCTCTCTGCCTGCAGGGCAGACAGCGGAGCAGGGAGGCAGGGCTGGTGGCCGGGAGAGCAGTGGGAGCTGCTGGGATGGCAGTAGGAGGAGGAGGGGAGGGTGGGGGTCTGATTGGACAGGGTCAAGGAGGGCCCCAGGCTCTGCCTGGGCTCCGGGTGGATGGGGTGGACGGGACACAGGAGCAGACAGGGGGAGGTTTGGGGGAGGGGGAATTGGCTTTAATCCAATGGCTTTGATGTGTCTGGGGCGAGTTGTCCAGGAGTCTCAGGTTTGGAGCTTGGGGGAGATCTGGGCGGGACAGGGAGCGGAACGTCATCAGGAAATCTGCAGGAATTTGAGGTCACAGTGGGGAGTGGATGAAACTTGCCCACACATTCCCAGGGAATGTGTGCCTGGGGGAAGGGAGGGTCCCGGACTGGAAGAACCTCCGAGAATATTTTTGTTAGAGGACAGACAGAAGAAAAAGGGACTGAGAAAGCACAGCTGGTGGGATCACAGGGAACTGCGAGGCTTGGGGAGGAGAGGCTTCCTGAAGACGAGGTCTGCCCTGGGAGATAACCAGGGAACGCATCAGCAGATTTAGCGTGATGGAGGGGGCCTTGGAGAGAACAGCGTGACTCTGACTCGGGAGGATCCGCAGCACAAAAGAATGGAAGATAAGGATGAAAAGTTGCATTGTGTACAGTGTTGACCACCAGGTTGAGCAGTTTGAACTTCGTCCCATGGCCGTGGGCAGCCGGGGAAGGTTTATGAGCAAGGCAGTGATACGCAACCATAACAACAGCAGTAATAGTAATGATAGCTTTTTGATTGAACACTCACAAGAGGTCCAGCCCTGGGCTAAGTGCTTCAGGCCTTGCTCATTTAATCTTGAGCGTCTCGCCAGAAGGGATGTGCAGAGAAGTTAAGAAACATTGGTTCCCCGTGGCACAGCGAGGGAGTGGTGGGGCTGGGGTTGGCCTCCACTGCTGTGGACTCTGAAGCTGGAACGCTTCCTGGGCGCAGCATCAGTGGGGCTTGAGGGGGTGGTTGAGGTGCCCCCGTGGCTTGTGCGGGATGGGGAGAGTCAGGAGCACAGATGGGTGGTCAGGGGCTGGACTTGGGTGCAGGCAGGGGAGTGGACGGGAAGAGGGGCTTAGACAAAGACGAGCAGATGACCCTGAGCCTTTGTTTGGGTGAGGGTGACTGGTGGGCAGGAGCTCATTTGGCTGGAGTCCCATTGAATGGGGAGTATTACAGCAAGGGCCTAGGACAGGGGTGCGAGGCAGGGCGGTGTCGTCCATAGGAGCCTGAACCGCTGGACTTGCAACCTGATTGTGGCCCAGAGTCTTGCAACATCCTGACCTCCTGGATGCTTCCCAGCACCCTGAGAGGGAGGTGTTATCTGTCCCAGTTTGCAGAGGAAGAGACAGACCCAGGCAGATCCTGGGACTAGCTGGTCATGTGGCTGGTTGGTGGTCATGTGGCTGGTTGGTGGTCGTGTGGCTGGTTGGTGCCCGATCCCCACGGCCCCTCTAGGTACCCGGAGGGCAGGCAATGTGGGACAAATGTATGAGTGAGATTCTTTTTTCTAAGAATAAGAGTAGGGCCAGTTCCATCTCCCTCTGCGCCTCTCATGCCCCAGCTGTGCCCCCGGCTCCCTGTCCTGCGTGTCCCCTTTCCAACAGGATGATCTTAGAGATTAGAGCTAAGGCAGATATGAATTTCAAAGGGTGGTTCTCAGGTCATCAGACTGGCTGGGCATTTCTAGAAGTGTCGAAGGGTTCTAGGGCACAGCTGTGTCACGCTTGACCTAAGTAGATGAAGAAGCTCCCCTGATACGACTCCGGTGGAGGGAGCCTTCATTCCTTGTCCGGAGCTCTCACCATCTCAATGGGCCGGCAGTCCTCAAGGTCTGACCTCAGCCGCCGTTGCTGCTGTGCTGCCCCATTCCTCTGCTCTGGCTCTCTGGGCAGGTGGGGAGTAAGGGGCCTCTCTCCTTGCAGAGCGTCGAGGCCTCCTTGTGTCCTCAGCCCACTAAGATGAGCTGTATTCCTCTGTCCTGGGAAGGGGAGGACCAGTAGGGGCCCAGCCTCTCCCTCGGCCCCATCTGCCACCGCCTTCTCCCCCAGCACCACCCCCGGGCCCATGTGGACATCTTCGAGAAGCAGCTCGTGCCCTTTGGCCTGGTGCGCTTTGGCGTGGCACCCGACCACCCTGAGGTGAAGGTGGGTCTCTCTGGGCGTGGAGGGGGGCGTGGAGACTTCTGTCGAGGTAAGGAGCGAAGGGAGGCTCCCTGGCCGCATGGAATGACCCCAGGCCCTCTGTGTGAATGCCACCCAGGTTCCATCCTGGGGACGTTGTGGGGTGAGGGTGGCACAAGAGCTGCTCCACCCTCTAACCCCTCCCACTCTGGGGCCCGGCAGAATGTCATCAACACCTTTACCCAGACGGCCCACTCTGACCGCTGTGCCTTCCACGGCAATGTGGTGGTGGGCAGGGACGTGACCGTGCCAGAGCTGCGGGAGGCATACCACGCTGTGGTGCTGGTGAGCACAGACGGGTCCTGGGTGGGGAGGAAGGGGATTGGGGCAGGGCAGCGGCAGGAGGTTGGTGGCTGAGGGATGGAAGGCGGTAGGAGTGTGGCCCAAACCACTGGGCGTGGGCCAGGGTGGAAGCTGAGGAGGAGGAGCTGGAAGGGGGCCTCTGGGAGCGTGGCGGGGGCAGCCCCTTAGCGGTGCTGAGGGCTCCGGGTGTTTCCTCAGAGCTACGGAGCAGAGGACCATCAGGCCCTGGGAATTCCTGGGGAGGAGCTGCCCGGTGTGTTCTCAGCCCGGGCCTTTGTGGGCTGGTACAATGGGCTCCCTGAGAACCGGGAGGTGAGTTTGGGGAGCACTCCCACTGCCTCTTCCTCCCCACCCCTCAGCCAGAGCCAGGGGCAGCCCTCGGACACCACAGCCAGGGGAAGAGGGAGGCATTGTCCAGAACTAGGAGGCTCTCAGTGAGCTGAGATGTGAGACATGAGGCTGAGCGAGGGGGAGGTCAGCTGTGGAAGGCCTCCGGGAAGAGGTGGGGCCGGGTCGGCACGGGGACCTGAACTGAGGCTTGGGTGGGGTGGACTTTCCGAGTGTGGGGGAGCCTGAGGGTATGCTGGGGACCGGGCATGAGACTGAGATTAGTCTGACTGGAGCCAGGGCTGGGGGACCCTATCCAGGCTTCTCCCCTCCAGCTGGCGCCAGACCTGAGCTGTGACACAGCCGTGATTCTGGGCCAGGGCAACGTGGCTCTGGACGTGGCCCGGATCCTGCTGACCCCACCTGAGCACCTGGAGGTGAGTGGGGAGGTCAGAAGCTGGAGGGGTGGAGTTGAGGTTCCACTGAGGAGAGGGTGCCCCTGCCTGCAGGCTTCAGGCCTCCTCCCTCCAAGCTGAGCTCGGTGCCTCTGTTTCCCCATGGTGCCAGGCGGAGGGCTTCTGAGAGGCAGCCTGTGAGCTTCATCTAGTACGACTTCCCCTTCACTGTCTGCACTCTTGTTACACAGGCCTTAAAGAAACCGATTCGATGTGCACACACCACTCCCCCTGCTTGGAGCACTCTCAGCTCACCTCCTGCTGCTTTACCTGTATTCATCTTTTAGTTCTTGGTTCAGTAATGCCTTCCTCCAGGAAGCCTTCTGGGACTGCCCTGCATAGGTCTATTCCCCTGTAATGCCTTCCTCTCATGGACTTGTCTACTTCTGTTTCAAAGCGTGTTGTCACTGCTGAGATTTTATACTTATTAATGACTATTTGGTGAGTATCTCTCTCTCCACCAGATCAGAAGCTCTGTGAGGGACGGCATCATTTCTGTTTTGCTCACCGCTGACCCCCCCGCTGCCCCTTGTATGGTGCCTGGCCTGGCACATGGTAAACACTAGTTGAATGAAAGAGTGGGGCCTGGTTTGCTACTAGTTGGGGCCGTTTGCAGAATTGGCAGCAGTGCTCCATCTGGCCACTGGGGGGGGCAGTGGTGCAATTTCGGGCTGCCAGCCTTCTCAGGGACACAACCAAATGGAGAGTCCCCTTCCTCTGTCAGTGTTCGATGACTTTAAAACCCTCCTTTCATGCCAGAAAACGGACATCACGGAGGCTGCCCTGGGGGTACTGAGGCAGAGTCGGGTGAAGACGGTGTGGATAGTGGGCCGACGTGGACCCCTGCAAGTGGCGTTCACTATTAAGGTGCCGGGACCAGAGGGAGAGGGGCCAGGGTCCCAGGTAGATGGTCTGCCCTTGAGAGGTGTGGCAGGACAGAGCCCCTGGGAGTGGCTGCTGCCTGGGGTGGAAGAGGGGGAGCCAACGGAGCCCCCGGGGCCCAGTGCCTTCCATGGTGGGTGGTGCTGGGGTCTCCTGCCTGGGGTGGGCTCAGGAGTGGGTGGTGCTCTGGCCTGACCTCCTCCCCCACCCCAAACCCCACCCCCAAGGAGCTTCGGGAGATGATTCAGTTACCAGGAACCCGGCCCATTTTGGATCCTGCGGATTTCTTGGGCCTCCAGGACAGAATCAAGGGTGAGGGGCCCTGGCCTGCCCCCCTAACTCACTAGGGAGGCCAAGGTCTAGGTCAGAGAGGGCTTGGGGGAGGGCACTGTGGGAGAGGCTGTAAACCAGGGACAGCCCTGAGATGTTTGTGTTGCCAGCAGAGGTCCCCCGCCCGAGGAAGCGCCTCACAGAACTGCTGCTTCGAACGGCCACGGAGAAGCCAGGGGCGGAGGAGGCTGCCCGCCAGGCATCGGCCTCCCGCACCTGGGGCCTCCGCTTTTTCCGAAGCCCCCAGCAGGTGCTGCCCTCTCCCGACGGGCGGCAGGTAGCAGGCATCCGCCTGGCAGTCACTAGACTGGAGGTGAGTCTCCTGTTACCTAAAGACACCCCTGTTCTCAAGTCTCCCCACCCCAGCTTGGCGTTGCCCACACTTGCCCCTACAGGGCGTTGGTGACACCACCCGGGCAGTGCCCACTGGAGACGTGGAGGACCTCCCTTGCGGGCTGGTGCTGAGCAGCGTTGGGTATAAGAGCCGCCCCATTGACCACAGCGTGCCCTTTGACCCCAAACTTGGGGTTATCCCCAATATGGAGGGCCGGGTTGTGGATGTACCAGGTGAGAGGATGCAAGAATGCTAGGCACCAGACTGTGGTGGGGGGCAGGGAAGCTGGTGTCTCCTGGGGCTGTTCACATTCATTCATTCATCTGGTGAGAAACTGCTCTGAGCCAGGCCCTGTCCCACCCTCCTTGTAGCCCTAGCTGGGGGGGAGTTTCCAGTCGAGCTGATGTGCCCACATATGTCTGGTTCTTAAGTCGTTCAGTGACTGAGGCCTGCTCTGGGCCAGGCCCTGTGCTCCGTGCTGGGTGTGGATACTGAATGGTAGCCCCTGTCCTCAGGGAGCTTCCAGTCTGATTAAATGTTCACATACCTGACTACTCATTGATTCGGCCAGTTAATGTTTACTCAGGGGCTGCTGAAGCTGGAGATGGGTGAGACCCAGCTCCTACCCTTAGGGAGCTCCTGCTTTACAGGGAAACTGACGTGTAAGGGCAGCTGGCATGGTAAAAACAGGCTGAGATTGGGCTGGCCCAGTGGCACAGCAGTTAAGTGCGCACGTTCTGCTTCGGCGGCCCGGTTTTCGCTGGTTCTGATCCCAGGTGCAGACATGGCACTGCTTGGCAAGCCATGCTGTGGTAGGCATCCCATGTATAAAGTAGAGGAAGACAGGCACGGTTATTAGCTCAGGGCCAGTCTTCCTCAGCAAAAAGAGGAGGATTGGTAGCAGATGTTAGCTCAGGGCTAATCTTCCTCACAAAAAAAACAGACTGAGAAGAATCCAGGGCGGTGGGCCAGCTGCCACGGTGGGCCCAGCTGCTGGGCTGCTGGGAGGACTTGGGCTGTGGGATGTGTGCGCACACGTGTGTATTGGGGCTCAGGCTTGCAGGGGTCCAGCTGCCTCCCCTTTCCTTACTCCTTTGTTACCCCCCCTCCCAGGCCTCTACTGCAGTGGCTGGGTGAAGCGAGGGCCCACAGGCGTCATTGCCACTACCATGACTGACAGCTTCCTCACCGGCCAGATGCTGCTGCAGGACCTGAAGGCCGGGCTGCTGCCTTCTGGCCCCAGGCCTGGCTATGTGGCCATCGAGGCCCTGCTCAGCAGCCGAGGTCTGGGCCCGGAGAGAGCCCCTGGGCCTTTCCACTGTCTGGGAGGGGTGCTCTGGGCTTGGGTGGAGGAGGAGGTGGAGGCAGTGACTCATCTTCCCTCTGCCTTAGGGGTGCGGCCTGTCTCTTTCTCCGACTGGGAGAAGCTGGATGCGGAGGAGGTGTCCCGAGGCCAGGGCACTGGGAAGCCCAGGGAGAAGCTGCTGGATCCTCAGGAGATGCTGAGGCTGCTGGGGCGCTGAGCCCAGATCCCAGCCTGACGGGAGGAGAGTAGTGCTGAGCAGGGCAGAGGGGCCAGGTCACTGTGAGCAGGACTCTGCACCACAGCGGCATCGTCTGTCCGCCCTGGCCCCGCGCTTGGCTGCCTCTTCCAGGGGCCTCCTAGCGCTTCCTCCTGCCAGAAGGCTGCCCTTGCCACCGTCGGGTTAGCTCTCAGCAAGGAGACACCTTAGGGATGGGTGGAGGTGCAGGCTGACCTTCATCCCTCCCGCCTCTCTCCTGCTGGGCTGTGGAGGGTCACTACGTCAGGAATATGCTGGAAATAAAACACCTGCAACAGAGGGCCACTGGTTGATGTGCGACTTCTTTTGGGGCCCAGTCACCTTCCAGCTGCAGCCCCCCTCCAGTCACCAGGTGGCGCCGCAGAGCCAGCTCCCTGCTCAGGGGCCTCTTGGGGGCTGGAGGGGCTTGGCAGCCAGGCCTGGCACCCACCCTGCCTTTCTCGGCTTGGCCCTGCTGCTGCGGCCTGCCTGCCTTCTGCATACACTGCACTCACCGTGGGACCCCAGCCTGCGTGCTCTGTTGGCCCCACCACCTGGTCCCCTCCCTGGTTAGCCCCCAGTACAACCAAAACAAGAGAAAAAAGTGGGAGTAAGGAGATTGGGCAGCAGTTTGCCCCAGGCCTTCCCTGTGGTCTGGGGCATTTGGCATGGGCCCCCCCTCTCTAGTTGCTCCCCATGCCTTCCCGCCTCGTCCGTTCTCAGCCAGATGGACAAGCCTTTTAAAAATAGTACCTCGATCTCCATAGCTCTGTGCAGTTTACAAAGTGTGTTCACTGTCTTTTATGCCAGTCACCAAGATGCTGGCTCCACTTTGTAGACTGAGGGGTCCTGGAAATTAACAGGCCCAAGGTCACACAGCTAGTGAGCTGCGGCTCAAACTCAGAGCTCCTGGCAGGCTGTTTTTTTTGAGGCCACACTTGGCCCCGAGTGTCGGGTCTCGGGAAACAGTCCCGGAGAGGAGAGAAGGGACTCAGGCGTCTGGCGCGCGGGCCAGCAAGGAGGGGCCTGGAGGAGCGCGGGTGCCGGCGGCGGGGTGGGCCGGCTGGGGCGGGCCGGGGCGGGGCGGAGGCGGCGGGCCCCGGTGGGGCGGGCCACGCGGGCGGCGCCGTGCGCTTCGCCACAGCCGGCTGGCGAGCCCCGGGAGCCGGTGGCGTGGCGCGCAGCCCAGCCCGGGACGGAGCCGGGCGCGCACCCGGCCACGAGAGGGGCGCGGGGCGCGGGGGCGGGCCCGGCTCAGCTCTCCAGGCCGCGCCACGGGCACCGGCCCCGCGGCGCCTGGCCTCAGGCGCCCGCCAAGCTAGGACAGACGCGCCAGAGCGCGGAGCGGGGCGCCGGGACATGCGTTGCGCGGGAGGCGGCCGGCGCGGGCTCTGGGCGCGGGCGCAGCGCCCCTTCCCCCCGGTGAGTGGCGGGCAGCGAGCCGGGGGCGCCAACTTCGCCGCCAACTTGGGGTTGGGCTCCGGCGCCGGCACGGGCAAGGACGGCGGAGACAGACGCGGGACACCGGGGAGAGTCTGGCCGGCGCAGGGAGCCCAAGGAGGGGACAGCCAGGGGACAGGGACCCTCGGGGACCAGGCCTGGGGTTTGGCCCCGGGCGGGCGGAGAGGAGGCGAGGAAGAGAGGCCGAGGTGACAGGCGCGCGCGGCGGACGCGAGGGAAGGACGCGGGCGAGGCGCCCAAGACGTTGTCTCCGGGTCGCCGAGCCCTCCAGCTCCTTCTTTGCCTGGCGCCGCGGCACCTCGGGGGAGGGGGCGGTGCGGGGACGCGGGAGTCTGGGCTGCGGGACCCGCCAACTGTTGCTGCTGGAAGCTGCTGAGCGGAGAGCGGGGCCGGGAGCTGGGGCCGCCGCCGGGTTCGGCCAGAGTGAAGGGGGCTGGAGAGGGCACGGAGCAGAGAGGACGAGAAGGGGCTGTCGATGGCTCCAGGAGCCCGGCCCCCTGGCTCCCGGAGGTCTGCCGAACGCCTACTGCGGGCATCTGCCTTCACACCCCGCCCCTTCACCTGCTGTGAGTCCCCCAGGGCCCCTCCCCTGCCAGCCCTCGTTCTTCCTCTCCTCGGCCCCGGAATGACGCTCCCACCTCTGACCTCAGGGAATCAGCTGGGCTGCACGGGGCGGTGGGATCTTCCCAAATGCTGACCCCGCACCCAGCGAACCCAGGCTCCGAGGACGCGAAGGGAAGGCTGGGCGAAGAGGGCCCCGGAGAGCCGTGAGCCCCTCGCGCTGGGCCCTGGCTGCTGCACCAGCGGGTTGCGCTGGCCCCCGGGGCTTCGACCAGCATCTCCGACGGCAGGGAAGGGAAGCCCGGAGCCTCCTGCTGTGGAAGGCGGTTCGTGCCTAGGCGTAGGCGGGCAGAGCCAGGGACGTGCTAAGGAAGGCACCTAGCAGCCAAGAAATCCCCTGGGGTGCGTCCCAGACTCGTCCAAAGGTCCTGCTGGGTAAAGAAGTGGGAGTTCCCTCCGGGCCCTGACGCTCACCCCACTGGTCCTCCCTGGTTCCTAGACCTGCTCACCCAGCGGGACTTTCGGCTGGTCCCCCAACCCTCCGATAGTGGCACTGCCCTGGCTCGGTCCCTGACCCGAACCACGGAGAAATCGAGGAAAAGAACTTTTTCGGGGCTCGTCCGCTCTATCTCGGAGCCCGTCTAGCTTCTGGCTGCACCAGATGGTTTCGAGCCTGCTCCTAAACTCCGTTCTAGGAATTTGAATAGGAGCGTGAGGGAGACGAGTAGGCCAGAACCCGGACTTCTGGGTTCCCCCCGGGTCCTGGGGCAGATCTGGGCTGGTACCCCGCCCACAGCGCCCGCCTGCCAGGCCAGCTGGGGAGCCCCCACCAACCTGCGGGGCTTGGGGTGGCGACCCAGCTTGGGGAAGTGGGGATGGGGGCCTGGGAGTCAGAGACGCCCGCAGGGGTAGCAGCCAGGCGGGGGGCGCCGAGTGCGTGGTGCCCAGTTTGGCCGCCAGGAGGCGTGGCGCGGGTCCCCGCGCCCGGAGTCGCCGCAGCCGCCGCCGCCGCCGCATCGCGAGTGTCCTTGAGCCGCGGG
This sequence comes from Equus asinus, assembly GCF_041296235.1. Taxonomy (NCBI): domain Eukaryota; kingdom Metazoa; phylum Chordata; class Mammalia; order Perissodactyla; family Equidae; genus Equus; species Equus asinus. Next base: position 55,364,670 of record NC_091802.1, on the reverse strand, counting down.
TGACAGTGGCTTTCGCCGCTCGCGCCCCCTCCTCCCGCTGGGGCAGCCTGATGCCACGTTCCCTATGAATTATTTATCGCCGGCCTAAAAATACCCCGAACTTCACAACCCGAGTGTAAGAGATTCCTGCTGAGGGGAGGGGGCGGGGCCCCCCCGGGGGGCCCGGGTGGAATCCGCGGGGACGGGGAGTGGCTCTGGGAGCGGGGAGACCTTGGTGCCCGCACCAGTGGGGGCAAGATGGAGGGCCAGTCCTCTCCCCTGACGCCTAGCTTCGGGGTTTTAGTTCGGCAAAGGGGAGGGAAGGAAACCCGACGGCAAAGCAGAGGCCGCTCTCCCGAAGGGCAGTGGATCCCGAGGAGCCAAGCAGCCGGGGTCCCTCTGCTCCCGGGAAGTCCCGCGGCTGGTGGGTGGAGCCGACTCCTGGGACCAAGGCTTCTGGCCTGGGAGCAGGAGGAGCCATCGGTGTCTGGGGTGTGAATGTGTGTGCGTGTGTGTGCACGTCCGTGGGTGGAATACTGCCTGAGCCTGGGGGAGAATGGGGGAAGAGAAGAGTCCTAAGCACGTGGAGGTGATGCTGGGTGTCCCGGAGGACTGACCACTGCCACCCTCCCTGGGGCCTTTTTGGGGTCCTGGCGTTCATCAAACGTTAATTTAACAGACCGCTTGTGACAGGTGTGAACCCTGAGTGGGTAGGCCGAGGTCTCTAAATCAACAGTGCGGGGGGGGGGGTGGAGTGAGGAGGGGTGGGGCCAGGGCATCATCCAGTGGGCAAGGACCTGCCCCGGGGCAAAATGACGTCAGCCGTGGAGCCGTGGCAGAGGCACAGCAGGAGCTCCCCAACCCAGGAGGTAGGGAGGCGGTGGGAAGACTTACATAGCCCCACCCAGCCCCCACCTCTTCTCACCCTGTGAGTCCACAGCCCGGTTGGAGGAAGGCAGGTGCCTTGTGGGAGAGCGATTTAGGCTGAGCTCTGAAAGTTCTGGAATTTTGTCGTGTAGACAAGACCGAGGCAGCGGGAAGAGGACATTCCAACCTGAGAGAACAGCAGAGCAAAGGCCTGGGGATGAGGACAGTGGGGGCTGTCTGGCCGCCAGCCTGGCAGGGGTGTGGGGCCCGTGGAGGGGAGGACAGTTGGCTGTGGTCAGTGTGTGTGGGGCCCTGTCCATGGGAACAAGGGGCCTGAACTTCATTTGTGGGTACCAGAGAGCAGCTATGCTGTTTGAGGAGGGGTGCAGCGGCCAGAGGGACATTCAGGCCACTAGGGCGAGGAGGGGAGGGGATAGGAGGTGGGAGGTGGGCGGGAGATTAGATTAGGCCAGGGCTGGGGTATGACCCTCCTGCCTTGTGGGGGTGGCTGGGTGTCCGCGGGTGGTAAGACTCTGCAGTCTGAATCTCCCCGATCTGCCCATTGCTACTTGAAGCTCAGAGACTGGCTGATGGGGCCCCTCCCTCCAGAGACATTGTGTGATGGCTCCCGGTGAGAGGCACAGCCTGCGGCAACTTCCTCTCCTCCTTGGCTCTAATCTTAGAGGGCAACTTCCCATTAGGGAGAGTCTCTGGGGTGGTGCCCCTGGAGTTGAGGGAGGGTCTGGGTCCTTCATCCGGAGTCATGTTGTCCAAAAGAAACAAGAGGAGAGTTGCATGCGTAATTTAAAATGTTCTGGTAGCCACATTAGAAAAAGTAAAAAGAAACAGGTGAACCTAATTTTAATAGTACATTTTGTTTAACTCAATATATCTAAAATATTATTTCAACATGTAATCAATATGAAAATATTAATGAGATATTTTCTTTTTTTCATGCTAAGCCTTCAATATCCAGTACGTATTTTACTCTTACAGCCTAGCTCAGTTTGAGCCCCATTTTAGATCTCGTAGTCACATGTGGCTGGTGGCTGCCATATTGGACAGCACAGACCTGGAGCTCAGAGCTGGGAGGCAGCGGTGGGGCAGGCTGGGCCTTCCCAGAGGGCGGGGAACTGCAGGGCCTGGAGGTGTGGGCAGAGATGAGCACAGAAAGGCCTTGCAGAGGGAGGAGCCAGCACGACAGTGCCCTTTGCAGGTATAATTGGAAACCCCTGATTGGTGGTAGCTGAGGTGTGGTGGGTCATGGCGTGGCTTAGGTTCCAGTCCCAGACTCACATGTGTCTCCAGGCTGACATCCTAAGTCAGTGTACTAAGAAACCATACATGGGGGTAGATATCAAGGACGCCAAAATGAGTACATTGTTTCCTCCCCTGCCCCAAATCCTGTCTTCTCAGCCTGAGATTAAACCAGGCCCACCCTGGTCACCCTTTGGCTTTCCCCTGTTCAGAAGTTTTCTTGGGGATGTGATGAAAATGGAGAGGGTGGCAGAGCTGTCGCCAATGGCCAGCAGGGAGGGAGAGCTAAGGCAGTGGGCGCCCCTCAGGTCTCACATTACCCTCACCGGCTTGGCTGTTGGTCCCAGTCCAGAGCAATGATGTTTATTTAGCAAGGGTACACGTCAGGCCCTTGGGTTAAGTTAAAAAGAACCCGCCCACCAGCATGGCCTGGGGAAGCAGCTCGTGTGTAAGACACCTCGGGGTGTCAGGTGACCCTGAGCCCTGCACAAGTCAGTGGTGTCACACTCCTGCTGTGGAAGAGCCGCTACTAACTGAGGCCATGGAGGGGTTGCGGGGAGGGTAGGGATGTCCAGTGCCCAGGAGCAGGGGGCTCTGTGCCAGGCAGGGCCACACAGAGCAGGGTCCTGCGAGATGTTAGATTCGGTTTGGGATGGAGAAGGAGGATGTGTGTTACAAGAGCCGTTTTCCTTCACCTGGCTGAAGGGCTGTCACCTATGGGATAAGGATGCTGATAACAGTGGGTAGCCCTCACACGGCTGTGAGGTAGATCCTGTGATTATGGCAGGCAAGAAAATGTGGCTCGGAGAGGCTAAGCAACTTCCCCGAGGTCACACAGCTAGTAAGTGGCAGAAGTGGGACGTGCTTTCAGGTCTGTTTGAGTCAAATGCAAGCACTTGGACACCAGACTACCATTTTCAGTGTACCTTCCTAGGGCAGGACCCAGGCGGATGAGTTTCCAGAGGTCTGGCCTTTCTAACCAAGCATGTTGTTCAACAGCAGAGTAGAAGCGATGAGCTTCTACTGTGGCTCATGTCTTCCCAGCCTCTACCCCCTGGGCTGCCCTTGGGATGCTCAGCTAACCTCTCTGTCCTTTCTCTTTGTCTGTCCATGTCTGTCTGTCTCCCTCTCTCTCTGCTTCTCTTTTTGGAGAGAGGTTTCCCTCTCTTCTCTTTCATCCTCTGGATGTGTGTCCCTCTGACTCTGGCCTTCACCTCCTGTCTGTCTGTTCATCTTTTTTCTCTGTGCTTCTCTCTCCCTTCCTGTGCCTATCCTGATCTTTCCATAGGACCCTCCAGTGGACATGGGTGGGGCCCTGGGGCCAGCCCTGCTGCTCACCTCACTCCTTGGTGCCTGGGCAGGGCCGGGCCCAGGACAGCGTGAGCAGACTGTGACGGTGGCCGTGGTGTTTGGCAGCTCGGGACTGCCGCAGGCCCAGGCCCGTACCCGCCTCACCCCCCAGAGCTTCCTGGACCTGCCCCTGGAGATCCAGCCGCTCACCGTGGGGGTCAACAACACCAACCCCAGCAGCCTCCTCACCCAGATCTGCGGGCTCCTGGGCGCTGCTCACGTCCATGGCATCGTCTTTGAGGACAACGTGGGCACGGAGGCTGTGGCCCAGATACTCGACTTCATCTCCTCTCAGACCCACGTGCCCATCCTCAGCATCAGTGGGGGCTCTGCTGTGGTCCTCACCCCTAAGGTGCCTGTCCAAACTCCTGTCCCCTTGTCCTTTGGGCCTGGAGCGAGGCTAGGGCTGGGGGAATGGGGCTGAATCTGGGCCAAGGAGAGACTTACGTCCTGGGAACTGAGACTGGGGGGACTGGCAGGGAGGTGGGGGCTGAGGGTATGACATGGGTGAGGGAGGAGAAGCTTGTGGGAATGATGTCGCCATGTTCTAGAAGATAACTTTCTGGGCCGCTTTCATGTTTGTGTCTTGAGGAGGAGTGAGCAAGTGGCAAGTCCACCTCTGGCTGTGGAGGGCAGCCCTGGCCCACCTTCTCTCTGCTTCTCTGGCCTTCTTTGGTCAAGCTCCAGTCCTAGGGGCAGAGGGCCAGGCTGGGCATGGGATCTGATGTGGTTAACCTGCTGGGGAGAGCATGGGGGGGTGGGGGAGTCGCTATCTGAGGGGTGGGGGATGCACGCCCTCAAAGAGCTTGCATCCCGTGGGAAGAAAGTTGTAAACACACTTTCTTCTGCAGTCATAGCTGAGATAGTGTTCCGAAGGAAAAATACAGGATGCCGTGAGAGAGTCTAGCAGGTCCCCCATTTAGGTAGGGGGTTGATCAGAGAAGGTCTCTTAAGAAATGATATCAAAGCTGAGACCTGGAGGATGGGGGAGTTGGTAAGGCATGTGGGCTTGGAGTGGGGGAGAGTGTACTAGGCAGAGGGAGCAGATGGTGTGGACCCCTCAAGGCAGGAAGGAGCTTGGAGTTTTGAGGAACAGAGAGAAACTCGGAGAGGGAGGTGGGGTCCTGACCACATGGGAAGACATTTGGGTTTTACCCTAAGTAAGGGGGAGCCAAAGGTATTGAGGGGAGACTGACCTGATTTTCTTTTCTTTTATGATTATTTTGTATTATGGAGAATTCTGAGCCTACACGAAAGTAGAAAAGTATAATGAGCCCATGACCCCCATCCACCTCTGGCCAACCCTGCCCGATCCCTACCCCCACCCACACACCCCCCTTTCTATGTTGTTTTGAAGCAAAGCCCAGACAGCCTATTATCCATCCATAAGTATTTCAGTACATATGTTTAGCAGATAGGGCTTTAAAAAATAATAAAACCACCATACACCATCACATCTAGAAAATAAAAATTCCTCAATGTCATCAAATATCTGGCCAGTGTGCAAATTTTCCCCACTGTCTCATAAATATCATAAATGTTTATTTTTGTTTTTTTGATCAGGAGCCAAGTTAGGTTCCCGCATGGCGATTGGTTGCCGTGGCTTCAGAGCTGATCTCTAGGCTCCTCCTTCATCCCTCTTTTTGTCTTGCATTTCGTTTGTTGAAGGAACTGGGTTACTCGTCCCGCAGAGTTTCTCTGGATTTGCTTTTTAAGAAGATGGGGACACTCGCAGTGTGGTGAAATCCTGGAGGGGCTTGCAGTGGCAGCAGGGAGCCCACAGCTAGGAGGGGACTGCACTAGCCCAGGCTCGGGCTGGCGGGGCCCTGGGCGTTTGTGGTTTGTGATGGCGGACGGGGTGGAGAGGAGGAACTTTCTCCCCCCGGGGCTCCGCGCAGGACAGCGCTTTCCCAGCTATCTTTGGGCCCGACACTCGCTCTCAGCAGGTGGTTCTCCACCCTCATAGTGCTTTAGAAAAATACAGGCGTCCGACTTGCCATCTCTGAGATTCCGATTCATTTGTTCTGGGGCAGCGCCAAACTAGTGGGCTCAAGAATCCCCCGAAGAGCTTGTTGGCATACAGATTCCTGAGCGCCATCCCCAGAGATTCTGGTCCCGTAGGTCTGCGATGCGCCCGAGAATCTGCATGTCCAATAAACTCCCGGGTGACGCTGTTGCTGCTGCTCTGCGGTCCGGCATTGGTCGGGTGGGGGCCGGGCAGGAGTATTTTTAAAAGCTCTCCAGGTGATTCTAACGGGCGGCAGGGGTTAGGCACCACGTCGGGGCGGGAGGGAGGTGTTGCGGGACAGGGGCTCCCGGCACACAAGCGCGTCCGGGAGCCGACGAGGGAGCAGACGTCGGGGCGGGGGCGCGGGGCGGGGCTCGGCTCGCCCCGCCCGGCTCAGGCCCCGCCCCTGCCCCGCCCCCCAGGAGCCGGGCTCCGCCTTCCTGCAGCTGGGCGTGTCCCTGGAGCAGCAGCTGCAGGTGCTGTTCAAGGTGCTGGAGGAGTACGACTGGAGCGCGTTCGCCGTGATCACCAGCCTGCACCCGGGCCACGCGCTCTTCCTCGACGGCGTGCGCGCCGTGGCCGACGCCAGCTACGTGGGCTGGCGGCTGCTGGACGTGCTCACGCTGGAGCTGGGCCCGGGCGGGCCGCGCGCGCGCACGCAGCGCCTGTTGCGCCAGGTCGACGCCCCAGTGCTGGTGGCCTACTGCTCGCGCGAGGAGGCCGAGGTGCTCTTCGCCGAGGCGGCGCAGGCCGGCCTGGTGGGGCCTGGACACGTGTGGCTGGTGCCCAACCTGGCGCTGGGCAGCACCGACGCGCCCCCTGCCTCCTTCCCCGTGGGCCTCATCAGCGTCGTCACCGAGAGCTGGCGCCTGAGCCTGCGCCAGAAGGTCCGCGACGGCGTGGCCATCCTGGCCCTGGGTGCCCACGGCTACCGGCGCCAGCATGGCGCCCTGCCTGCTCCCGCTGGGGACTGCCGCAGCCACCCCGGGCCTGTCAGCGCTGCCCGGGAGGCCTTCTACAGGTGGGCACCAGCCCAGGGCATGGGAGTCGGGGGCGGAGGGCGCCTCAGGGGACCTGGATGACAGTGAACTTGGGCTGGCTGGCCACACCTCCCACTAGCTGTGTGCCTGAGTCCAAGTTACCTCACCTCTCTGGGCCTTAGTTTCTTTGTGTGTGTGTGTGTGGGAGGATGGGGAGGGGGGCGTCAATACGGGGAAACGAACAATAAGTTCACGTTAAACCCTTCAGTTGTCTGTGGTGGTGAGGCAGCAGGTGGGGGCGGGGCGTCTGGTCCTGGGAGGGGCTGCCGGCTGGGCTAAGCGGACACCCTGGCTTTTCCGCCTCGCAGGCATCTCCTGAATGTCACCTGGGAGGGCCGAGACTTCTCTTTCAGCCCTGGTGGGTACCTGGCCCAGCCCACCATGGTTGTGATCGCCCTCAACCGGCACCGCCTCTGGGAGATGGTGAGAAGGGGGTGAGCCCAGGGACCCTCGGTTTCCTCTCATTTTGTCCCCAGCCCTTCTTGTCCCACAGCTGAGCAGAGTGTCCCTTCTTCCCCTTATCCAGCCCCACGTCCTTCCTGTCTCAGCTGAGACATCTCCACTGGGAAGGCTTCCAGGTCCCCCAGGGAGGGTGGGATGCCTCTGCTCTGGGCTCCCCAACACCCTGCGCTCCCTCCACGACAGAACTTATCAAGCACTCTTATCACATAGTCCTGCCCCTGGAGGAGTAACCCGCAGCCGTGCTGGCCAGACAGAGGTGTAAACAAATAGAATTTGGGGAGATGAGTGCTCGAGTTGAGGTGTGTGCAAAGCATTATGGGAGCAGAGAGGAGGAGCAGAAATTAGTTCTGCCTTCAAAGGAGGCAAGGCTGGGGCAGGCTTCACAGAAATTGGGACATCTGGGCTGGGCTGTGGAGGGTTGAGTAGGAGCCCACCAGGAGGGGATACTAGCCTGGTATAGACAGAGGGGCAGGAGGGTTTGGGGCATTTTTAAGTGATATGTTTGGGGGTGTAGAGACTGAGGAAGGATAGGGTGATGGGCATAAGTTGGAACTGCAAATGAAGGGCCTTGAGTATTGGACGAGGGAGTAAGGCCAAGGGGAACGAGTGTGGTAAGGCGGGCTCGGTCTGGGCTTTAGGATGATGCTGTGGCCCAGCAGCAGTGTGGAGTCTGGACTGGAAAGTGCAGGGACCAGCGGCCGGGCAGAGGCTGCAGGGAGCCCTCCCTTCGGGTGCATCCCCAGCCCCTTGCCCCAACTCTCCTGTTCTCCAAATGCTCTCGGCCCGAGTCCTGCTCTCTCCTGCCTCAAGTGTCCCCAGGTGAGGGAGGGGGATTCTTGGCCCTGGGAGGCCCCACCCAGACGGTGGGGGTAGTAGGGCTGGAGGTCCCAGGTTGAAGCTGGTCACCCTCTGCAGGTGGGGCGCTGGGACCACGGCATCCTCCACATGAAGTACCCAGTGTGGCCTCGCTACAGTGCCTCCCTGCAGCCCGTGGTGGACAGCCGGCACCTGACAGTGGCCACACTAGAAGAGCGGCCCTTTGTCATTGTGGAGAGCCCTGACCCTGGCTCAGGCAGCTGTGTGCCCAATACTGTGCCCTGTCGCAGGCAGAGCAACCACACCTTCAGGTTTGTGAGAACGCGTGGGGAGGTCTGGTGTGAGCCACGTGCTGCTGTGTGATGGCAGGTGTTGTGTGTGTCCTATGCTTGGGTAGGGTCCGCATGCCAGGCTGGGAGGAGCTGCTGGCTCTGACTCCCGGTGGTCTCCTTGTGGCAGCAGTGGTGACGCAGCCCCCTACACCAAGCTTTGCTGTAAGGGCTTCTGCATCGACATCCTCAAGAAGCTGGCCAGGGTGGTCAAGTTCTCTTACGACCTGTACCTGGTGACCAATGGCAAACATGGCAAGAGAGTGCGCGGTGTGTGGAACGGCATGATCGGGGAGGTAGGCCCGCCCTGAGGTCCACCCACGCCCGCCCTGCCTGCTGCCTGCTGCCCCAGGCCCCACGCATCCCTCAGCCTCCCCCAGACTTCCCATAGGTGCTTTCTCCAGTGCTGGGCATCAGTCAGGGTGGGGCCCAGGCCCGGCTCCTAAGGCTCTCCCAGCTGGCGGGGGAGACTGAACCTGTCACCACTGATGACCCCGAGGTGGCCAGTACTGAAAGTGGGACTCTGAGGACCCCAGATGGGAACAACTGACTCAGCCAGTGGGTGCTGGAAGGGGGACCGGAGGGAAACTGGGGAGAGTGCTCCAGCCTGTGGGAGCCCCTCCCCCAATCTGGGCCTGGCTCCACGGCCCCCAGGTGTACTACAAGCGGGCAGACATGGCCATCGGCTCCCTCACCATCAACGAGGAGCGCTCTGAGATTGTAGACTTCTCCGTGCCCTTCGTGGAGACGGGCATCAGTGTGATGGTGGCTCGGAGCAACGGCACCGTCTCCCCCTCGGCCTTCCTGGGTGCGGCTCGGGTGGGCAGGGATGGCTGTTGGATGTGTGGAGCATGAGTGGAGATGGGGAGTTTGGGGTGAGCCCTCAGAGGGCAGTCACACAGCCTTGGGTGCCTGGGTGGTTGAGCAGAGGCCAGAGCTGTAGGGGAGTGGAATGCAGAGGGAAGAGGTGAAGTGGAGGTCTGTTCTGAGCCTGGGTGTCGGGTAAGGGTGGGGGATGGAGATGAGCAGGATAAGTGGTGGCGCCATTGTGTGGGAAGGAAGTCTGGGAAGACAGGCTGGCTTCAGGTCGTGCCCAGCAGGCTGGGACCGTGGAATGAGTGGAGAAGCTGCTTGGGGGGCTGGAGGAGCCGGCGCAGGTGGGAAGTGGTGCTAGTCTCTGACTTGACTAGGAATTCAGCATTTTTCGTGCAGCCCCCTTGTGCCTCTGAGCTACCTCCCTCTGTTCCCAGAGCCCTACAGCCCCTCGGTGTGGGTGATGATGTTCGTCATGTGTCTCACTGTCGTGGCCATAACCGTCTTCATGTTTGAGTACTTCAGCCCTGTCAGCTACAACCAGAATCTCACCAGCGGCAAGAGTAAGCTCTCACCTGGGCCTGGGATGAGGGAGCAGGGTTGGAGCATCCCAGAGGGGTGGGCTCAGGCCCACAGGGGCCCTTCTGAGAATGCCAAGAATGCCGAGAATGATCCTGTGGATGGTCTCTGGCCTTTGGACCCCATGCAGGGGCCCATCAGATACGTGAGAGAGAGAAAGAAGGTGAGTTGACTTGCTCTGGGCTGAAGATGGCCAGGGATGGGGTCCCTACCCAGGACAGAGTGGAGACTGGAGCCATGGAGTTGGGTGGGCTGAGACCTGAGCCCCTCTGTCCTGGGCAGGAGGACCCCCAGTGTCCATCCTTTCATCCCCAGAGTCTGGGGGCCCGTCCTTCACCATCGGCAAGTCCGTGTGGCTGCTGTGGGCACTGGTGTTCAACAACTCAGTGCCTATCGAGAACCCCCGGGGTACCACCAGCAAGATCATGGTCCTGGTCTGGGCCTTCTTTGCCGTCATCTTCCTCGCCAGCTACACGGCCAACTTGGCTGCTTTCATGATCCAGGAGCAGTACATCGACACTGTGTCCGGCCTCAGTGACAAGAAGGTTCTGGAGCTACGGCCAGTGGAGGGCAGGGGGATGCCAAGGGCAGGGGCAGGCCTTGGGTGGGATACAGGACAGTTGGAGTCAGCGGCATTTGAACTGGAGGCGGGAGCAGGAAGAAACTGGGGAGCCTGGTGAGGAGGGTGCTGGGGGAGTGGGGGAGAGATGGCTCAGGCCCATTGAATGAGTGGCCTTGAGTAAGTCTCTCCCTGTCCCAGCCTCAGTTTGCTCATTTGTAACACAGGCGTGGCCTAGAGAGTATCTAAGACCTTTCTGCTCTCACTATGCAAGTGCAGACTGCAGGGCTGGCTCTGGGGCTGGGGTCGGGGGGTGGCGTTGGTGCCTGGAAGGTTGGAGAAAGGGTTACAAATGGTGGCTTCCCACTGCCCACAGTTCCAGCGGCCTCAAGATCAGTACCCGCCGTTCCGCTTCGGCACAGTGCCCAACGGCAGCACCGAGCGGAACATCCGCAGCAATTACCGCGACATGCACACTCACATGGTCAAGTTCAACCAGCGCTCAGTGGAAGACGCACTCACCAGCCTCAAGATGGGGTGGGTTCTCCGCCCTGCACCTCCCCTCTGACTGTCTACCTACGTCTTCCCAGTGACCAACCTCAGCTCTGTCCCTTCCTGAGAGACCCAAGGAAGGGACATGAGGCTGGGCTGTCCGGCAGGACTCTTGGGGAGGGGGTGAGGAGGTCTCAGGGCAGAATGGAACCTGAAGCAAAAGTGGATGCCCACCATGTGGCCCAGAGACACAGCTGTGGTGTTGACCAGGGTTCAGCCTTGGCCTGAGGTGGTGATTGTGATCTTCTTAGGGTCTTAGGGGCCTGGAGGGGCTGGGAAGATAGGGTGTGTCCTCTGGGGGCAGAAAGTCTCCTGGCCTCTCTGAGGAGGAGGGTAGGTAGGGTCCCCGAGCTATGGGAGAGGTCTTTTCTGCATCCAGGACCCAAGGGAACCAGAGAAGGCTCTGACTGTCCAGCCCTCCTAGGCGGTGCCCAGCAGGCTCATGTGGCCAAGATGCCTGTCAGGCCCCAGGTTTGGTGTCTCCACCTCGCATGATCCCTGGCCTCAGGGCTTGGCTTGTCCTCAGGAAGCTGGACGCCTTCATCTATGACGCTGCTGTCCTCAACTACATGGCGGGCAAGGATGAGGGCTGCAAGCTGGTCACCATTGGCTCTGGCAAGGTCTTTGCTACCACCGGCTATGGCATTGCCATGCAGAAGGACTCCCACTGGAAGCGGGCCATTGACCTGGCGCTCCTGCAGTTCGTGGGGGACGGTGGGTGCTGCTGCCGCTGGGGGACTGAGGTGGGTCCAGGGTGGGCTGTGGAGCCCAAGGTCGGGACGGCTGCCCGATGGCTGGTCAGCATCTCCACTACCATTCCCTGTGTCCCCAGGGCCTGTGGGCAGGGAGACGTCTCTGGGGGTGAGAGGTTGGGGCACTAGATGTGGGAGGGTATTAGGAAGGACTGGATGGAGGCCTGGGGAGGGGATGGTTTGCGGGAGGTAGTGGGAGTTCCTGAAGGGCAGGAAGGCACTCAGGCTGCACAGGAAGGGTTGGGGGTGGCTGAACTTTCTTTTCCCTAAGACCCCTCCCCCCACCTTGCCCATCTTGAGATTACCTGGGGTAGCGCCAAGGGCCTGTGTTGTCCCAGAGCTGCGGCCAGCTTGCCTTGGGACCAGGGGCTCACATGGGTCAGCAGTCCAGCTGAGCCAGCCCCAAAACCCAGAGAGAGCTTTGCGCTTAGAGTTCCAACCCTGTCAGATAAATCCCTGATTTTCCATCAGTATCACAGAATAATGAGAGAGAGAGCAATGGAGGTGCTCACGGTCTCCTTGGGGCCTACGCCTTTGTCTCTGGCTGCCCAGCTCCATGCCTGGCATGTGGGTGATCAATAAGAGTTTGATGAATAAATTAATAATAAAATGTACATTAAGTCTTTACTTACAAGCTTTTATGGGCATGTGAGGGGGGCATGTCAAAGGCTGGCATTGCCCACCCCAGCCCCCACTCTGCTTTCCTTTCTTTCTGCTCACTGACACTCCCCCACCCCCTGCCAATCCTGCCCCTGCCAGGTGGGATCCTGTGTGGTCCTACAAGGGGTGGCACCCTGGCCCCAGACCCCTTCTTGCTCTAGGCTTGGGTGAGCACTGGGAGGGTCCTTCCTGAGGCAGGTGTGCCCCCAGGGGAGACACAGAAGCTGGAGACAGTGTGGCTCTCGGGGATCTGCCAGAACGAGAAGAACGAGGTGATGAGCAGCAAGCTGGACATCGACAACATGGCTGGCGTCTTCTACATGCTGCTCGTGGCCATGGGGCTAGCGCTGCTGGTCTTCGCCTGGGAGCACCTGGTCTACTGGAAGCTGCGCCACTCGGTGCCCAACACGTCCCACCTGGACTTCCTGCTGGCCTTCAGCAGGGTAGGTGCCCACTTGGCCCTAGATAGGCTCCAGCTCTAAGGGCACCAACCTGGATAAGTCAGAGCTGGCCATGACCCCATTTACAGATGTAAAAACTAAGGTCCTGAGATTTGGCATGGCCTGCCAGTGTCAACCAGCAGATGAGGGGCAGAGCCCTTCTCCAACAGGCAGGGTGGGACTCTGGAGCCAGGTTGACCTGGGTGGAATCCTCACTGGCGTTTACAAGCTGTGTGACTTTAGGAGGAATTAACCTCCTGGAGTCTCAGATAGCTCTTCGGTAATTCCCAGCAGCACTGTGCCCGGCCCACAGTCGGCGCTTAACAAATGTTAGCTGCTCCCCAGGACTTACAGATACCTGGGCGGATGATTGGACCGGGGAGGTGGGCGGTGCCCGAGAGGAGCTCACCGCCCACCGCACCTCCTCGCTCCCCCCCAGGGCATCTACAGCTGCTTTAGCGGCGTGCAGAGCCTGGCCAGCCCCGCGCGGCCGCCCAGCCCGGACCTCACGGCCGACTCGGCCCAGGCCAGCGTGCTCAAGATGCTGCAGGCGGCGCGCGACATGGTGGCCACAGCGGGCGTGAGCAGTTCCCTGGACCGCGCCACGCGCACCATCGAGAGCTGGGGCGGCGGCCGCCGTGCGCCGCCGCCGCCCGCCTGTCCCGGCCCGCGGCCGCCCACCCCTGGGCCGCCCCCAGAGCCCAGTCCCACGGGCTGGGGGCCGCCGGGCGGGGACCGCGCCGCACAGGGGCACGGGGCCCCGCAGCCCCCGGGCCGTCCCCCGACTCCCGGGCCGCCCCTGCCTGACGTCTCCCGGGTGCCGGGCCGGCGGGCCTGGGAGGCGCGGTGGCCAGTGCGGGCCCGGCGCGGAGGGTGGCACATCTCGACCTCCGAGCGACGCGCGCTCCCGGACCGCCCTCTGTCGCCCGAGCACTGCCACTACAGCTCCTTCCCTCGAGCCGACCGGTCCGGGCGCCCCTTCCTTCCGCTCTTCCCGGAGCCCCCGGAGCCCGAGGACCTGCCGCTGCTCGGGCCAGAGCAGCTGGCCCGGCGGGAGGCCCTGCTGCACGCGGCCTGGACCCAAGGCCCGCGGCCGCGCCACGCTTCCTTGCCCAGCTCGGTGGCCGAAGCCTTCGCCCGGCCCAGCTCACCGCCCGCCGGGTGTGTCCACCGGGCCTGCGGGCGCTTGGCGCAGGCGCAGTCGATGCGGCTGCCGACCTACCGGGAGGCCTGCCAGGACGGCGTGTGGGTAGGGGTCCCCGCCTGGCCGCACAGACAGCACGCCTGCCTCCACGCCCATGCCCACCTGCCGCTTTGCTGGAGGGCTGTCTGCCCTCACCTCCCACCCTGTGCCAGCCACAGCCCCTGGCTCGCTGGGGCATGGGGGCCTCCCGGGCACAGGAGCAGGACCCTGGGGCTGAGCACAGGCTACAGGGACAGTGGGGAGCTGGAAGAGGTCAGCAGGGTGACCTGTGGGACCCATGCCTTCCAGGGACCTTGCACCTGGAGGCGGATCTCCAGCTTGGAGTCAGAAGTGTGAGGGGTCAGCTGCTCTGGTTTCTGGTCAGCTGGATTCTCCGCCTGGCACTGCCAGGGTTAGGGGGTAGGTGGGCTTGGGTTTTTTTGGCTTCTGCCATGAAATCCCGCCCTTGGGACCCCAGTGTCAGATGATATCTTCCATGGTCAGTTCAGTCACCTCAGCAGCCTGGGGTCCTGATGTGGGCTAGGTTCTTGCTGTCCCATAATCATGCAAAGCCCTTCCCACTGGGCCTGGAGTCCTGGGGAGCAGTGGGTCTCCCTGCTCTGTTGTTAGCCAGTTCCTGGTCATGGCTGCTGGGGGCTTGGTGTGGAAGCATGGAGGCTGGTACTCAGGGTTGGGGCAGGGCTGTCCCACTCCTTGCTCCGTCCTGCTGGAGTTCCTTCTCCTCAGAGTGCTGGGACATTAAACAAACCTTTTACAACTCACTGGTCCTGGCTGCCTCATTCCGAATCCCTGGACAGGGCACATCACAGCCTGTGGGCAATAGGGGCATCATGAGAGTACCCCAGGTGGGGTGTCTGCCTAGAACAGGTGGGCAGCTGGGGAGTATCTGAGAGGTGAGGCTGAGAGAGGGCTCCAGGCAGCAGACGCCACTTGGTATTCAGTGCCAGCTCCCACCCACCCTGGTGCCGGATGTGACAAATGTGCTCAGCATGGGAGCTCTGGTGGTGATGAATGGAGTTCATCCTTCAGTCTCCTTGAAAAGGAGACTGACGCTTGTGCCAGGGGCTGTGGGTGTCCTGCCCTGCCAGGGACCCACCTGGGAGCCTGACAGTGTCATGGTGGAAACAACAGAGGGAGGTCTGTTGTTGGGATCCTGCTGGGCCCTCCTGGACCCCGGCTGGCTGCATCCTCTCCATGGTGGATGTGCAGAGCTCGGAACGGCCTGTTGGCGCTGGAAGCCTGGCACAGGTGGCTTCTGGGGTCAGGCACAGCTCAGTCTTGCTGATGCTGGGTCTCCTTGGGAGGGAGAGAATCTGCCTGTCTCCATCTCAGTCCTTCATCCTCCCTCTGGGCTCCCAGCCCCACCTCCTTTCTCTGTCACACGTCACCAGCCCTGGACCATCTAAAAAGATGGCTCTTGCTTACACTTCTCTATGTTTCCACTTCTGCGATCACATTTAGCCCCCACCATGACTGTGAAGCAGGCAAGCACTCATTCTTCCATTCATTCCACAGACATGGTGAGCGGTGAGCATGCTTGGTGCCGACAGACCCTTTTCTAACTGTGAGCACGTAGAGCCCAAGGCTTTGCGTCCTCAACAAGCCGAGTGAGGCAGGGCAAAAGTGACCTCCCTGTGATGGGGAGGGGACCAGAGAGGGGACCTGGATGCCAGCACCGCTGGGTGCAGCTGCTGCCCAGTGCCCTTTCGCACACGACTCCATGCT
Source organism: Equus asinus (assembly GCF_041296235.1). Taxonomy (NCBI): domain Eukaryota; kingdom Metazoa; phylum Chordata; class Mammalia; order Perissodactyla; family Equidae; genus Equus; species Equus asinus. The sequence goes on along the minus strand of NC_091802.1, from coordinate 55,349,278 downwards.
GGTGCCCAGGAAGGCTGACCTGTGCTGCAGTCTACACAGAGGCCTCTGCTGGGGCTGGGCCATGAAAGCCAAGTTTTTTCTTTGGTTTTGGGAGTGACAGCAGCTGAAATGGTAGAGTGGAGGATATTTCTAATACCTCTCCATTCTTGGCTGGAGAGCCTGACTACCCCAGGAATGGGGGGGCCCTGGTCCCTTAAAGTTGTTTTCATGTTCTCTGCCCTGTGGGTTTCCGTGGATCCAGGTCCACGATTGGGAGGCTCAACCGCAGGCGGCGAGTGTGAGTCTAGCTGAGTGCTGGAGGCCAGCGCCCCAGAAAGGAGCTGGACTTTGGTTGCAGCTACTGGTAGTGAGAGGGTTAACAGTTGGCCACTGGCCCTCAGACCTGAGCCCTCAGCCTGCCTGAGTCCGAGGGCAGCCCTGGGTGGAAGGCTGCAGCAGGTGAGGCTGGGAGGAGTCTCGAGGTCCAGGCTGCTCTCCGCTCACTGCCCAAGATCATTAATAACCAAGAACTGGAAAGATAATTAAAAGCCAAATGTGGAGCTGAGCCTGCTGCTGGCTGGCTCCGAGGAGGGGCCAATCCTGCTCCTGGGGCCAGGCTCTTGGCCGCCTTGTTCCTTCTCCAGGAATGTGTTTTGGGAAGAAGTGAGCCCTGTGGGAAGTGGGGGCAGGAAGGACACCTCCTGCAGGTTCAGAGCTGGCTTGGTCTGGCTTCCCAGCCTCCTGCTCAGAGCGGTGATGCCCCTGCCCCTCTGCGGGAGGACCAAGCAAGGGTCCTGCTCTATCAAGGGGGAGGGCAGAAAGCCTGGCAGGGGAGGAGGAAGCCGACCGTGTCGGAGAGGCCATAGATGTTCAATCATCATAAACAAGGGCCTGACGGTGCAGCAAAGACCACGCTGAATGCACCCAGACACCAGACACCCAGGTGGGCGGGACACAGGGAGAGAGACGCCCTTGGTCACCAGTCTTAGCAGTAGGAAATTCTTACTGTCAAGCTCCTGTTCCCTCCTGCTGCTGCCGTAGCTGTGTTTTCTCGTCTGTCTTTACTGAGCGGCTCACGGTGCGCACCACTGGCAGACAGGTGGGTGTTGGGGAGGGGGCGCAGAGCTTAGAAATGCGTGGGCATGATGTCCTCAGCCAGCACACGCAGGCTTCAGTCCTGAATCCAGAACTCTCCAGCCTAGCCTCAGTCTGGTTCTTTGAAAGGGGACGGCTGTCCTTAAGCTTCCTGGGGGGTTGGGGAACCAGAGACCAACCCCTCCCCAAAGCCCTCTAGACCCCGAATTCAGGTCAATTTCTTGTTTCCAAACTGTTAGCAGGCAGTTCCTACAAGAAGACACTGGACTTAGCAGGAGGCCAGGAAACCAATCAGGTGCCTGCGGACCCCAATCAGGGGTCTTCAGTGAGTCTGGGGGTCTGTGGCTATAAGTGCAGTTATGGCTGGCGAGTGACGAGGGCGCCGGGCATCAGCACATACCGGCTTTATTGAGCACTATCGTGCCAGGCACTGAGCTAAGGACTTTAGTTCCCACAGTTGGTCAGTGATGCAGGAGCTTTTATCCCCAAGTTACGAACGACGGAGGAGGGAGCATGGAGGCTCGCTGCCGTGAGGGGCAGGTCCCACTTGTCAGTCCACACTCTTAATCTCCAGGTTATGCCACGGGCCACTGGGAAAGGACTCAGCACCGTGCCTGGCTCACACCAGGGGCTCAGTATATGTTACTTTTCCCTTTCTCCCACAGACACACTGAGCCCCAGGCCCTGGGGAGAAGGGATCGCAAAGCTCCCTCCTGCAGCCCCGGATCTTGGTTTAAGAAGAGCCAGCTTAGCAGTGGCCATCAGCATGGCCTGACCTGGCGTCAGCCCTGCTCGGGAATCTGGCCCCCGGACAGGCGTAGGCTCATCCTTGCGCTTGCCTACGGCAACACAGCCCTGGAGCCCGGCGCTGCCGGGCTCTACCCCTCAGGCTGGTTTCCCGTGAGGTGGGGGCAGCCCCTGTCCTCCCCACCACTCTGACTTTAGTCTCTGCCTGTTGCCGAGGCTGCTCCCGGCCCCCATGTGGTGAGAACAGCTGTGTGGCTAAGGGCCTGGTGAGGTGCCCGCTGCCCACCTTCCACCACTCAGCAGTGCCTCCCCGCCCGTCACCTGCCATCTGCCCATCCATAAGCCTGCGGCCGCCTCTCTGGCCTCAGGTGAGGGAACAGGCAGGAGCTGCTGGCACGATGGCACCAGGCTCCAGTGCTCTGGCGGGGAACGAGGGGGAGAATGCTGCCTCCTACCTTGACCTGGCCTGCCCTCGGGGCTGGTCTGGGGCACTGTGGGCAGATGACGTCAGGCGGAGGCTGCAGAGTTCATGTTCTCCTCCACAGTGACACTTGGACCTGGGCCAGGCTGGGCAGGCATCCTCTTCTGCCCTCCCCTCCACGCACCCTGGGGGTCCATCTATAAAATGGAAACCATGACCCGACTGCCCACCTCACAGAGCCAATGGAAAAACTCAGCCAAATGTGCTTGACGCAAGTGGTGAGCAAGCATTACCTGGGGAATGCTAGCTGTCGGGGTCCTCTCCCCCTTGCCCCAAGCCCCCTGGCTATCAGCAGTAGAGAGGAAGGTGGCCCCATCTGACCTCTAACAGAACAGATAGCAGGTGAACACTGAGGAGCAAAGGAACCCAGGCAGTGGCAGTGGTGAGGGCCCTGGCCTGTCATCAGTGATGTGGTCACTTCGGGCCAATTCCCTCCAGGACTGGGGCTGCCCAGCTTGGAGGAGGGGAATGCAGCCACCCGACTCCACTGCTGTGTGGCTCCAGATTGCTACATAAATCAACCTGGGCTTTATGATGCTAATAAATTCGAGACCAAGATTTGGTTTGGAGCCTGGGGTGGCGGGATGATTTAATTTGCTTTGTCCTTAAGCAAGATGGAACGTAATTGGAGAATGGTAAGTACAGATGTTTTAACTGAGTTTTCAGCAAACAGCCGGGCACTCAAGGGAGGGTCTGAGCCACAGGGGGCTGGGCCACCGTGGAGCCCTCCCTGCTCTGCTCACCCCAGGGCAGGGCCTCCTGGAAAGAAGCCACCATGGCAGATGGGGAAGGGGCATCTATTTTTCACGTGGATGGAAAATAACAATACGCGGAGACAAGCTGTGAGAACCGAAGACGTGCGACAACAGAAAGAAAGCAGATCATGGCCGATTGTGACACGGGATTCTCAGAGGCTGGGGCTGCTAGGGGCCAAGTAGAGCTGGTGCTGCCTGCGGACTCCCCCATGTTCCTGAAAGTCCCACGTTCCTCTCCCTCCTCCCGAGACCACCGTGGGCCCCAGGAGACCCAGCATCGTCCCTCTGTCCAGAGTATGAAGATGTGAGACGCAGGGGGAGGTTCTGGAGGTTCCCTAAGGAGGGCTGAGCAAGGCACTGAAATCAAAAGAGGGAGGGGTAGGGGCCTGAGACCCCACCCCAGAGACGCCCAGGGCTGGGGGCACACCAGGGAGGGTCAGAAAGGACCCCCAGGTCCTGAAGTAGAAGGCACATTGAAAATACAGAGTTCATTAGAGTCACCTGCGTTTCTGAGGAAGGCTGGCCCAGCGGGTGCATGCATGATTGTGAGGGGGAGGGAACCTCGGAGGAGCGGTGAGGTGGCTGAGATCCTGGCCCTCCTTCCATGAGAATGGTGGCCAGCGTCCCACCTCACCCACGGCACCCAAGGGACATGGAGAGCGTGCATACTGAGCACCCACAGCCCGGCTCGAAAGGGAGCCACCTGTAGTGTTGGAGTGGGAGCAGGGGCAGGGAGCAGGCCTGACCTCCCACAGGGCAGGAACCATGGAGCCCACTCACCAGTACATGCCCAGGGCGCTCCCCAGCCACTGCGGGGGCGGGTGGGGGTAGCTCCTCTCTAGTGGCCCTTGTACGCTGCCCTCCGCACTGACGGGGGCCCGAGCACCCCAGCGGGGCAGTCAGGAGAGCAGAGGGTCCCTTTCAGGGGTCACAAGCTCTGGGCTTTAAACCGAGTGCACAGACTGCTGTGCCCCGACAGAAGGGCTGCTCCGAGTTATGACAGGCTCAGGAGCCCAGCGCAGGAGCTGGCGCCCACAGCCAGGGTCCTCACAGCTCCGGTCTGAGGACCCTGGGGCCGATTAGCACTTCCTATGCTTGTCATCAGGGCTGGCCAGGTGCCCCCAGGAGTGCCACTTGGCGACTGTGATCTGACAAGAAGGTGGGCTCTGCTTGCCACTGGCAGGCCCAGTGGGGAGGGTCAGAGCCTGGCGCTGGCCCTGAGGAGGATGCTGCTTCTAGTGGAGCAGATGAGGACATGGGAGGGGGTTTGGAGGGGGGGCGAGGGGGACATGGTGACTGGTATAAATAGTGGCAGTGCCAGCACTGCATCTCCACTGTGCGGGGGAGGAGCCCACCCCCGGTGATGGGGGTGGTGGGATGTGTGTATAAAGGGGGTCGATTCCAGTAACCAGTCCCGGAATCTGAGAGCAGCCCTGTGCCCGGGTTGTGTGGCTTGACTGGTCAGGGGCAGCCTTAGGCAGGAGGGCCTGGGAGGAGGCCACCTCGGACAAATCTGTGGAATTGTCTGCTGTGCGGAATCCCGGGTCGGGGGAAGATCCCCAGCTGGAGATATGGAAGGTCCCCTCCAAGAGCCCTGGCCTTGCCTGCCCCGTGGATACCTGGAAGGCAACTGGATCTTGGCTCTGCAGGCGGAGAGGTGGGGGTGGGGCTGGCTTGCGGCCCCCATCCCTCTTGTTACCAGACACATTCTGCCATCAGACCTTGGTCTCACTGAGAACGATGTTGGCGGTGACGAAGAAGAAGCAGGAGAAAGCCCAGAGCAGCACAAAGCCCACCCAGAAGGTGTGTCGGAAAGGGGACCTGTGCTTGTTGACAGTCCCGTAGCCAAAGGCCAGCTGGGTGTCCTTGCGGCAGAGGTATACCAGGAAGGCAGGGATGATGTATTGGATGCCCGTGCCAGCATAGGCCCCTGTGATTCCCACCAGGGACTCCAGGTCATGGGTGCAGAAGGCCACCAGCACAGGGGGCACCAGGGTGATGGTGGGGAACACCACGCGGTCCACCACCCAGGGGTACATGCCCCCCTCACGGTGGAAAAGTGTCTTCCAGTTGTTGCGGAGGGTCACGGCGATGATGGGGAAGTTGGTGCTGATGGTGAAGACGGGGAAGAGGCCCAGGAAGAAGCGCACAGTGGCCAGGCCCACAACGTCGCAGCGTGCAAAGTTGAGGGTGTACATGTCCATGAGGCTGTCGCCACGGAAGCAGAAGATGGCGGTGAAAGAGAGGAGACCATAGAAGGCCAGGATCAGCACATAGTCCAGGAGGACCAGGCGTGTGAGGTGGCGCTTGGAGGAGACGGGTGTGATGAGGGACGGCAGGGAGTGCTGGCACATGAAGGAGTAGACGCACACCCCGAACAGGTTCCGGACCCCAGAGAAGTCAGCTAGGGGTGGGTGCCCCTCCGCATGACCATATCCGATGCGGACCAGGGCCAGCACGATCATGATGGCGAAAGCTGGAAAACAAGAGGGGGGTCAGCCACCAGAGGAGGAAACAGAGCCCCATGAAAAAGAATCGATAAATTCATGTAACCCCGATGGCCACATTCTGGGACAGGTCAGCAGTGGCTGCTGACCTTATGGATGTCATGTGTCCCCTTTCTGTGTCCTGTCACACCTGCTACAGCAGAGAAGGGAATGCATCTTTGGGTGGGGGGGGGGGGCTGGGCATGACAAGAGGGCTGGGCTGGGGTGATGAGCAGGGTGGCACCACACTGTCTCCTCGGAGGAGTGCAGACTCCTGGCCAGGCCCTGCCCAGCTCCCTTATCAGCCCCCAGGGGCTGTCTTGGGGGCTCTGACACCTTCCTGGCAGGGAGCATGCCCAGGTTAGGACTCGTGTTTGCTTGGTTTAAAGAATGTATGTCTGGGGAGCTGGGGGGCGTGGAGGGGTAGGGGCACAGAGCATTTGGGGGGAGGTGTCCTCCTGGGCCAAGGGCATCTGCTAGAGACACCTGAGGGAAACAGGAAAGCGTGCTGGCAGCCTGAGCAGAGGCAGGCGCCCAGGGGCCTGCACCAGGCAGGAAGGGGCCTGTGGTCACCTGAGGGAAGAAACAGCACCAAAGACCAATGCTGGGGAGAGCTGAGATGCTGGCACCAGGCCTGGAGGCAAATGGCACACGGCTCTGTTCTCCTGGTGGTACAGGTAGGGGACAGGGAGCGACTCTGACCTAGGTCTGCTGCAGAAGTGGAAGGGGACCTGACTCGAATCGTTCAGAGTAGACAGGCTGGTTGCACCTGGGAGCCTCTACAACGGCCCTCCTGCAGGGCTTACACCTGGCCAGGCTCACCAGGCAGCGCCCCAGATCTTAAGCTCCCTGAAGACAGATGTACTTCTAGATCCAGCTGACTCTCTCGGCGCCTCTCTGGCTTCTGGCATAGATCATTCACATCACCCGGAACTGCCACCACCAGCCACTCAACACACACAGGGACCACTGGTGTCCCTGTCTCCAGTTTTGGAGTTCACAAACCCTTGCTGCCTCAGTTCAGACCCGACCTGACAGCCCCCTGGCCTGTGCCCTTATCCCTGCTGACACCTGACGTCTTGGCGAGTGACACGGGTCGGGGGGAAGCAGCATGGGCTGGAAGGGCTGGCTGCCAGCTGTGCAGCTCCTGCCTGCCGGCCCATCAGAGGCTCCGGGCTCCTCTCTGGGTGGGAGGCTGGGGTCTCCTCACTGTCCCTTTCAGGCCATGTCATACTCCCTGGCTCCCTGGAAAGAAAAGGCCTTTCTCCTGGGACTCACAGAAAGCCAAACCAATGTCTTCCCACAATGACACTGGGTAGTGGGATTGATGGAAACATCATCTATTGCTTTTAATCAGAGCTGCCTGACACTGCCGGGGACAGGGGAGGAGGAGGGGAGCGAGGGAACAGCCTGTGAAAATTGCCAATAAAGAAGATGATTTGTTTCTGGCTCTCTCCGCCTCCTCCTGTCCCTGCCGCTCCTGACTCCGAGGGCCCCATGCTCTCGCTGCTCCAGGGACATCACAAATCTTGCCAGCTCTGGTCAGTCAAGGGGAAAGTGGCGACCCAGTTCCTCCCCTGAGGTCTGAGACCGGAGCTGCCTTTGGCTAAACCCTCTGTGGGGAGGGCAGGTCGTGAGGGGACAGCTCGTGGGGCCTCCCTGCTCCCTTGGGATGCTCGGGACCCCGAGGTCTGGCTCATCAGATTTCTGGGGGTGAGTGCAGGAGGGGTGTGCAGGGCAGAGATGTGTGTGGAAGAACCGCTCCACAGGAAGTGTGCCGGGGCAAGATGTGAGGGAGAGGGGACCCAGGGGAAAGGCTGGACGGGGTGGATGGGCCGTCCCCCACGTGCCAGGGAGTCTGTCCTGGGCCAGAAAGGGTTACGAAGCAGAGCTGAGCGGTGGGGTGGTCACAGCTGGCAGACTCGGGGCCCTGGGGCTGCCTGGTGATTAGCTATTCAAGAGGCTGCAGCTGACAGTTCCACAGGTAGAGCACCGGGGTCAGGGCGAAGGGGACAGCCACTCTAAGGCGAGATTCAAATCCTGCCATGCCACTACCACCTCGGGCTGTCACCTCACGACCTGGTGCTACCCCTGGCCCCGGCCAAGGCCAGCATGGACTCGGAAAGAGGCAAGTGGAGAAATTCTGTTTGTTGCTCAGCCTCAGCCTCCGGGCCCCGGGTCTGGGGAGCACGCAAGAAGGCAGGAGGAAGTCGGCTGTCGGACAGGACTGCCTCCTGACCTCTGCTCTCTGCAGCCCGGATGCTGCCAGTGCTTCCCTGCCCGGCCTCCTCCTCAGCCCTAAACCTCCAAGAGGCAGGCAAAAAGACGCAGAGACGTAAGAGACGCAGGCAGAAACTGGCTTGCTGACTTCAAGGTGAGCCGTCTGGACAGCCCCGATGGGGGGCTTTGCTTATTGTAAATAGACCAATTTATGGGGCCTGCCCTGTGGCATAGTCGTTGGGTTCACGTGCTCCGCTTTGGCGGCCTGGGGTTTGCAGGTCCGGATCCTGGGTGTTGACCTAGCACTGCTCGTCAAGCATGCTGTGGTGGTGTCCCACATAAAACAGAGGAAGACTAGCATAGACGTTAGCTCAGCGACAATCTTCCTCACACATAAACCCCCAAGAAACCAAAACCAATTTATGAAGCAGGTTTCCAAAGACATGTGACTGATTTTTTAAAGCACGCATGCACAACCTGCACCCCCCTCCAAAATGCACACCTACTAATAGGGTCCTCTAGAGTCTTGAGAGCTGCATCTTTATGTCAATGATGACACGGGACATTTTCTAGAACTTATAGGATGGCCTTCAACGCCAGGGCTACGGGTGATAAAATTTCTCTCACAGTTTTCCAGCTATAATGAGTTTTACCACATAATGCTACTACCTGGCTTAGTCACCCACCTTGTTCCTTAATCAAACAGGTCTATTTCCAAAAGGCAGACCCATCCTCAAGACTGCATGTTCGCTCCTGTCCAGGAATTAAGGTGCCAGAGGCTCTTGGGAGGCGATTCTAGGAGTGTTAAAAAGCGGCTGCTCGGTGGGGTTGCAGCTCCCCAGGAGCCCCAGTTAACCTCGCGAAGAGGCAGGGGAAGTGCGAGCCGTGGGGGCCCTTCAGCTTCCCCAGCCGCTGAGAGGCCAAGGGCGGGCAGGCGGGTGCTGAACTATGTTCTCTGCAGTGGAGGGAAAGGAAAATGTTCCGGCCTGGTCTCCAAGTTGGCCAGTTCAAAAGAGACCAGTGACGCCTAAACGCTGTGCTGCAAGGGAGGGGTAGAGAGGGATGGAAGGACGGAAGCAGGAGGGCCTGGTGCTGACCTTGAGAGGCCCTGGGACCACACTTCTTTGCCCTGGGCCCCACCCTCCCCTGGATGCTAGAGGAACAGAGTTCAGCAGCCATCTCCTAGATTGATCGCCCCATCCCTGGGAGATAGCTGCTCCAAAAACTCGTTAGGTCTGACAATAAATCAAGATGAAATAAAGATGACAGGCTGTGAGCGACAGACACTGCCAGGAAGCACACTGGAGAGCAGGACTCAGTGCACACACTGATGGCCAGGGCTCACGGGGCCACCACTGACAGCTCGTGCACACCTGGCTGAAGCTGCGTGGGAGGTGGGGACGGACAAGGAGGCGGACAGGGCTGTGAGCGCCCCCCAACATCTCGGTGACCAGGGCCTGCTGTCCCCCAAGGGGAGGGCAGGCCATGCTCAGAGAGCTCACGTGATGGATGAGGGCCGCAGTCCACATCCACCTGCATTCTGCACCAGAAGTCACGCTTCAAAGGGTGAGGATGCAGCGAGTTGCCAGGAAGGACTCTGTGGCAGGGGAAAGAGGTGAGGGCCTGATACGTGTCCTGTGAGGAGGGGCTGTGGGGCCTTGAAGGCACAGCTGCAACTCCTGAGGTGGGACAGGAGACTTTTAATATCTGAAGTAAGTGCTCACATAAAAACAATTGTACCTGTTTTGTGTAACTCATAGGCTCAAACAGGATCATTCATTCATTCATTTAACAAAGATATACTGAGTGCCCACTGCATGCCAGCACTATTCCAGGCACCTGGGGATAGTGGACTGAGTAAAGAGATACAGTCCCTGTCCTTCGGGAGCCCACAGTCCAGGGCGCCAACAGGTGGAAGTTACAGGACACACATTACAACAAGAACGGGTTAATAGCCACATTAGCTGCAGGGGTAGATAGTGAGATCCCTGTCGTGGGAAGTGTCCAAGGCCAAGGGGAGAAGACCACCTGGGGGTCACAGAGGGGAATCAAGCATCAGGACCCGATTTGGAAGAACCTGTTGGGCTCCCGCTCTGCAAGCCTGTGGCTGCCATGATTCCTCACGGTGCGGGAGAGGAGGAGCTTGACGCAGGGCCCGGGAAACCAACAGCCAGAGCATGACTCAGTCTCCAGGCCCGTGACTCACCTGCAGAGATGTGCTACCTACACACAGATTTGTTCTGACAGCTGCTCTGAGTTCTATCAGCCGGCCTCACCACATCGATTCACCTTGAGCCGCAGCCTGCTCCCTACTCTCCCACACGTCCGACTCCTCCAGAGGGCACGAGACAGGCAAGTCCTTATCTCGGTACAGATCCTGAGCTGCGATCGGATAGCTTAGACAAGACACCTCCCTTCCCTTTCTGAGCAGGTCAGGTTAAAAGCAAAATGTGCACCAGGGATGCCCTGCCCACCTGAGGGCCTGGCCCTCAGGACCCGGATGCCTCACATCCCTCCAGCTGAGGCATGTCCAGTTAAGGGCATCAGGATGGGCCAGGGAAAGGTCAGTGGGTTCAGGTCAATATCAGCTTTCTGTACAGGATGTCAGCAAACTCAAGTGTGGCGGTCAAAGTAATACTTTATATCAAGATGCATTCTCACAACACTTAACCAGCCATCCATCAGGCTCTTAAAGCTGTCAGGAGAGAAACGCCGCTTCCAGAGAGGGCCTCCCACCCCTCCTTTCCTCTGTTGCCAACAAGAGCCAGACAAGCAGGCCTGGCCAGGAGCCATTTTGCCTCATGGTCTTCCTCCTTTGCAAAAGGTAGGACAGATGAGCCCACACCCTTCTGAACTCCTGCCAAAGTGCAAAGGTGGTCCCAATTGAGAAGGGCATAAGAGTGAGAAAACACAAAACCCCAAATCTGGCCGTGCTCAGCCTCTCCTGGTTCCTCCCCTCCTGATCTCCCCACTCTCCCAGACCCCTCACCCTGGGGCCTCACTGGCCGGATGAAGCCACAGATGAGACCTCACGGGGGTTGGAGTTGACTTGCTCTTGGGGCTGAGTGGGGAATGAGCAGGAGTCTGAGGTTGGGGCCCGGGGCTCTGATGCTCACTTGTGGAGAGTCCAAACAGCAGCCCTCGTTTACCTCTCTTGGGTCTCTGGGTAGAGGCAGAAATCAGAGCTGTCAGCAGCCAGTTCCATCCTCCATGTGCTGAAACCCACCGCTGGATAAACACACATGTGCTGGCCTGTGCTTGGAGTGTGGAGTGGGAGAAGCTCCTTCCGTGGCCTCCAAGGCATCACAGCAAGCAGCCGAAGGCACCACCTTGGCCTCTGAGCCAGGGTCAGGCTCTCACCAACGCTCAGAGTGGGGGTGAGGCCTGGGAAGGGCTCTGCTTTCCTTACAGAATTCTGGGGTCTGCCTGGGGCTCACACGAGCTGGGCCGCCTGCCCAGGCACCACTGGAGTTGGGGACCACAGGCCAAAGCTCTCTCAGCCTGCAGGAGGGCCAGGCAGAGCTCTCTCCCAGGAGCCCCCTGCCTCCATCCCATTAATCTCTCAACTATGAATGTGTGATGATGGGACCTGGAATACCTTATGTTGGTTTTCTCATTTTGCTCATTGTCCATCAGTGGCTTTGGGATTACGCAAGGGATTCTTCTGGGCATGTGTGAATGCTTCCCAGGCTCGCCCAGCAGGGCTCTTGGGCTCTGAGAGATAAGCACTGGTAAGTATTTACGGCTGTGCCGTCCACCACAGCGGCCATGAGCCACATGTGGCCACTGAGCACTTGAACGTGGCTGGTTCAAACTGAGATGTGCTAAAGTGTCACACCCACTGGATTTCAAAGACTCAGTGTGAAGAAGCAATGTGAAATAGCTCATTCATCATTTTTTCATATTGACTACATGTTGGACGGACATTTTTGTCATATTAGGTTGAATAAATATATTATTAAAATTAATTAAATTTTGATAGATGGCTACCACAAAATTAAAAATTCCCCTGTTGGCTCACATTTTATTTTGATCTGGCAACATGGGTTTACTGTGACCATGTGCTCTGCGGGGGGTATGTGGCCACGTGTGTATCTGTGAAGTGCCTGACCTGTTGGGAACTTGAAGGATCCCTGCCTCCTGCCCCAACCTCAGACCAGATCTCTACCTCTAATCCCCAGTCACCTGCTTGACGTGCACTGAGACACTGAAGACCCAGAGCTGAGGTGTGACGCTGCATTAGTCCTTCTTAAAAAGCTAAAGGACAAGTAGGCTCCAAGTCCCCCTGGGCCACGGCCACCAGGGTGGACTGCACTGGCTGGGCCTGGGGCTCCTTTGGAAGTGGCCTGTGGTCCTGGGTCACCAAGTCAGCGGGACATCTTGATATAGGCTCGAGCTAGAACAGACCTTCACTGGAACCCCAGAGGGCTCTGCCCAATGGCCTGTGTCCCCAAGGCCCTGACTCCAGAGTGACTTGTGTCCTCTGCATGTGCTTGAAGGGTAAGGAATACAGTTGTCATGGAGGAGGAGGGGGACACGTCCACTAAGACCAGACTGCACACGCATCCCTCGTCCTGAATTCCTAGTGCCTGAGGAGCAGACAAATATGCGGCGTGACAATCCGAAGAGCCAAGAGTTAAGCCAACGGACTCCTCAAAGTGGTGCTGTGGGGCCATGCGTTAGCAGCCCCAGGCCCTTCCCACAAGCCAGCCACTGCACCAGCCTTGCTTTGGCAGGCCTGCCTCCTGGAGAGCTGCCCCCTCAATTCTCTGACCTCTGAACCTGGCCCCAGAGGCCCTGCAGCTGTGGTAGGCTCCAGCCTGGGCCACCCCAAAGGCCTTGCTGCTCCCCTAGCCCTGTGAGCAGCTGTGGCTCTGCCATGTGCAGGGCAGAGGCCATCCGTCAAGGCGGCTGTCAGGAGGATGGCACTCCCTTCTCCAAGCAGAGAATCAACATGCCAGGGCTAATGATAACGAATGGCCGGGGTGTGCCCATCCCCAGCTTGGGCACTGGCACTCCGGGCGGGGAGCTGGATCCGGGGGAGGACTTGGCACCAGCTTCCTCCTTCACTGCCGCACTGCTCTCGGAGGGCACTGGGGCACTGACGTGTCTCTCCTTAGGCTGGGTCATCAGACTTGGCCGGGGCTCCTGGAGATTCAGGAGCTCTAGGAGGAGCTGAGGGCCTAACACTGGCCTGAGCTGAGAATCACTGAAGACCAGGCAGTTTCTCGGCCTAAAAGCAGAAGCAGGTGACTGAGCAATTGTTCCTTAAAGCACAGGACCAACTGTAGACGGAGAGCCATTGGGCTCAGAAGACCTGCAGGGCCATCAGGCTGGGACGTGAGTGGAAGCTCCACCACCTTGGAAACAGCCGGGGGGAGGGAGACAGGGAAGGGGAGAGGCTGCTCCTCTTCTAAAAGACCTCGAGTCCTCCACTTACGCTGGGTGTCACTCCTGATTCTGCCACTTAACTGTGTAATCTTGGGGCGGTCACCTAATGTCTCAGCGCCTCCCTTCTGTCACCTTTAGAAATGGAGAGGCTCGTGGGGGGCAAGGAGGATGGCATAAGATGGTACAGTAAAGCACTTGGGCCGACCAGGCCCACGTCATTTGCTCAAAAACGTGTAAGCCACTTTTATCATTGCAGAAACCTTTCCCAGCCTGAAAGCCCAGGTCCTGGGCAGGCAGGAAAACCTGTCAATCTCCAGGTCTCACCTAATTCTCCTTTTGCTCCAAGGAGGGTGACCCCTCCTTCCCCTGCCGGGTCGAGCTGCAGTCACGACCCTTCCCAGGAAAGACCCTGCTCTGAGCATCTCAGGCCCAGGTGTCAGCTAATCCTTATCCCCTGCTCTGAGCATCTCTGGCCCAGGTGTCAGCTAATCCTTAGGGCTCTGCGGGGTGCAAGGAGGACCCTGAACAGGCTGCTCACACCTGCTCTGTGAACCAGGGCCACATCCTCTTGCTCCATCTAAGGCCACAGACAGCCAAGCTGGCCCCATCACCCTGTCACCTGGGGGACTCTGGGCCTGTGCTGTCTCTGTACGGGGCTGAGAGAGACTGAAAAGGAACTTAGTTTGAATTCTCTGGGGCTCGTGCTGGTCTGTCCATCTTTGGTCGTCACCTTCCCACCTGAGCACAGGCTGTGGGTCGGGGTGGGGGCACCCTTCATACCCCGAGAAGACAGGACATGCTCGGTCTCTGGCCGAGGGGAGCTCCCTTTGGGAAAAATGAGAAGCTCTCTGCCGGACATGCTCGTCTCCAAGCCCTTCTGGGCCTGGGCCAGGTTTTGATCTCAGGCCAGTGAGACAGTCTGTGATTGCTGGACTTGCCCGTAATCACTCACAAACCACTTGGGTTTCTGCTGACGGGAGGGAATTTAAAGCCGATCTGACTACCTTCCCATGCTGGGTCAGCCTCTGTGGTTTCTGGGGATTCTAGCTCTGTCACTGTTGTAGACAGTGTTGTCATCGTCATCATCATGGAGACAGAAGAGAAGGATGTTTAAATAATCAACTTATACAACCGAGGTTCTGCTCTGTGGCTAGACTATTCCGAAGGACTCAGAGCAGAGCCTTCTCCTTTCCAAGTGTGTCAGGAGGAAGAGGTCATTGGTAAAGGGTGGGTATTTAAGAACGAAATCAGGACTTCTGGACTTTTCGTTCTTCAACTTTCCACACCCTCAAGGCATGGCAAGTGGTGCCTGGGAGGACAGGATCTCAATTTTTCATTCTTCAGCTGTCAGAGCAAGCTCAGTTTGTAATCACTGGGAAAGTGGAGCTGAGGGGCCTCTGGCTGCTGGCTGACTAACCTCCTTCCCGGAGACTGGAAACACAGCACTTCGGCCCTGTCACTCTTCCTGGAGGCCGCCAGCCCTTTCCTCTCATGGACTGAACTGCTCCCCCCACAATTGATACGGTGAAGTCCTGACCCCTGATGTGACTGTATTTGGGGACATAGCCTATAAAGAGGCAATGAAGGTTAAAAGAGGTCCTAAGGGTGGGCTCTAATCTGATGGGACCGATGTTCTTACAAGAAGAGGAAGAGATACCAGAGATCACTCTCCTTGCATGCACAGAGGAGAGGTCATGTGAGGACACAGCGAGAAGATGGCTGTCCATGACCCAGGAAGAGAGGCCTCACCAGAAACCAACCCTGCTTGGACCTCGATCTTGGGCTTCTAGCCTCCAGAACTCTGAGAAAATAAATTTCTATTTTTTAAGCCACCTAGATTGTGGCATATTGTTATGGTAGCCTGAGCTAAAACATCTCTTAAGGAGAGCAGAGAGAAAGCAGGATGGAGAGAAAGAGCAGGGAGGATGAGGAGAGGCAGTACCATGACAAGAGCTTCTGGACTCCCCTGGTCTGAACATAAATTCCGGCTCCAGGGTTGCTGTGGGCCACATCAGCTCTGCAGACGTAAATGGCTGCCTGACTGTGCTGCAAGGCTGAGGTTTGCCCAGGCCTGTGTGAAGCCCAGTTCTGTGCAGAGGCACGCCTGTAACCATTGTCGTTCAGATACCTCGCCCCACTGACCATGAGCTACCTGGGTCTTATGTCCCTTGCCTTGCTGGCGTCCAGGCAGCTGGCCCTCCAACCTCCTGGGTGGAGCAGGAGTCCCTGTCCAACGGCCGGGTCAGCACACGTCTCAGCTACATGCAGAGCAGAGCTTCTGGCATCAAAGGCTGCTGAGAGGAGCTGTGCAGCCAAGAGAGCAAAGGCCTCCGCCCGGGGCCCAGCAGGGCGCTCAGGTCAGGCCCGCTGCTAACGAAAGGGATAACTACACAGCAGGGGCTGGCTCCTCAACAAACTTTAATTAAGTGTCCACGTTAAGAGCCTTAAGACAGAAACCCCAGGATCCTCTCCTTTAAACTGACCTCTGCATGTGCAGAGGGAACTTTGAGAAAACCAAGAATAAAATTAAGACCAAACTGAAACCTACAAAAAGGTTTTCTGGGATCCCTTCCACTGGCTATGTAACGAGGGAAAGCTGGACACATAACGGCCAGGAGGGCCCCAGACAATGACCGAGAGAAGAGGGGGCAGCGAGCACAGGGCTGCCGACAACAGGGCAAGGCGGTGCTGACGGGCGAAGGCCGGCTGGCTACTCTGGAGGGGCCCGAGGTGCTACGTTTGTTTTGGAAGGGGGTCCTTCCTGGCCCTCCGAGAAGCACTAGTTGGTGAGGGGAAAGCAGTGAGTGGCTGTGAAGGAATTCACACACCAAGCTGGGACGTTGAGCCAACAGAACGTAGGGAACAGATGGCCCAGACGTGGAAGACCCCTGGCTGCTGCTGGTGACAGATCAGAGCAGTCCCACCAAGGGGCACTCAACTGAGATCAGTCATGGATCTGCGGGGGTCAGGCGAGGGGCCACAGATAATTCTGGGGACAAGTGAAACCAGAGAGCCCTTATGTTCCCAGGTGATGGTCATCTTCTGGGGACCTTCTGCTTCTTGGGCCACCACCGCTGAGCCCCACCTCTCCCTGCTGGCTCAGTCTGGAAGACAAATCTGGGGCACTTGCCGAGGGGAGGTGGGGAAAGCAGGGCCGAGAAACTTCTTGATGCAGGCTCGAGTTTATCCACAAACACTTGGAGAGGATGGTGCCTGACCCACTTTGAGGAGAGCACAGAGACGGCAATAATGTGCGTGGTGGCTGCTCTGAATACACAATCAGAGGGAAGGGAGCCCTGTGGGTCCTCGACAACCCAGACTGAGGAGGGCTGCCGCGTTCCAGAGCAGCCTTTATTAGAAAGAATTGGTTTTTTAATAACACCAAATGGGGTGCCCTCAGCTGAGCCAGCTGTTCATGCTCCCAAGTGGGAGGCGTCTGCTGGGGGAAGTTGGCAATGGGGGTGAAGTAATGATGCTGCCATGGCCCCTTCCAGCCTGAGAGCTCCCTGCCAGGTGTCCCAGGTGGGAGCAGTCTATAGTCATCGGTTTAGCAGCTTAGGGCTTGGACTCTGAAGCCACAGCTGCTGGGCCTGTGGGCACGAAGGATGGCACTTTTGGCCGCGTCTCTCCTAAGTGTCCCTGGTCTACTGATGGCTGAGAGAGAGAGCTAGGAGCTAAAGAGGAAGCCCCCGGCCTCTCTGAGAGGTGGGTCTGCAGCTCACTCCTCTCGGGCTCAAGCTTCCTGGAAGGCGGTGAGGGTGGAGGCTGGGGGGCTGCACCGGAGACCAGTGCTGGGGTGGGGCTAGAGGGGGCTGCCAACCACTGATGCTTCAAGATCTCACCGAGGGACACGTGGCGCCACAGTTCTTTCTGGAGGTGGCTTGTGCCACGTCCCTGATCTCCTGGCCAGCCCCAAGGGAGGCTCACTCTGAGGCCACTCCTGTGATGTTATCGGTCGACAGAGATGATCATGGTGGGGATGCACGTTGTGGCTGATATCTGAATGCTGACCCGGTGCCAGGCACTGTGCTAACAGCACTTTCTGCGTGATCCCATTTTATCTCACGGCTGCTCCATGAAGGGAGTCCTGCCTTTGCCACTGCCGGACAAGGAACCTGGCTGGGGCAGGCTTGGCCTGTCGGTGCACCCTGGGAGCAGACACTACTGGACCTGCACTGAAGGGAACAACAGGAGAACGTAGGATGGTGTGAACAGCCAGCAGATGTAGCACCTGGACTAGAGCCGAAGCCATGGGCTCCGGAGCCTGTGGCTGATCTGAAGCAGCTGCCCAGGGGCGAGTGGCTGGACGGCACAGGGAGCCGGTCAGGAAGTCTGCAAAGGCCTGAAGAACAGTCTCACCTGCCAGGATGGCAGCTGGAGACTGTCGTCACACATGTGAATTTAGAGGCATTTTGCAATCCGGGTCTCCCAAACCGACAAGCCTGGTCTCCCCAGAACTTATTTGGGGAGCAAAAGAAATGAATCAGTGTTGGCACCTGTCATGCATGTTCTGACATTTTCCTGGACAAGCGGCTATTTGCAAATGCCATCCAATCCTTTAAATCCCAGTCTGGCGGCACGAGGGGCTTCTGGGACTAATGAACTGGAGGAGGGCACAGAGAAGGCCCCGAGGACCCGGCCTAAAGGCTTCTCAACTCGTCTGAGCTGCGGGCCCTGCTCGGGGCGGGTTCCAGCAATCCTCCTCGGCCTCATTCCAACAGATGGCAGAACAAATTCCTAATTAAGCACAAGAAAGTTTCCGGCTCAGCACGTTTATTTATGATTTTCCGGTCCCTTTGGTGCTCATTCTTCCCTTTTGTCTTCCTAGAACCCAAGCCAGCTTATCGCCACCCCGAGCTCCCCGCTGGGCTCGCTTGGACCGTGTGGGCCCTAATCTAGGGAGAGGGGAGGGCAGCGTGCACGGGAGCATGGGGAGGGGTAAGGGCCACGGGGACGCGGCTGCACAGCTGCTTTTCGGAAGCAAAATGAAAAGTGAGTTCGTTGCAAACTGACAACTTTGTGCAGACTTGAGAGGACAAATGGGGTTTTGGTGCTCACTGCCTTTGGAGGAGTTCTAGAGAAATCATTTGGGGTCAGCTTGGGCCAGAGAAGAGACCCCCTTGGATGGCCTGCAAATGTCCAGTGGGCAGACCTCGGTCCTTCCCCAGGCCCCTGATACTGGTGATACTTGGTGGCTCCTGGGGACCCCATAATCTCCGTTCCCTTCCTCCCTCCTGAGGCCATGCTGTTGCCTGGGGTCAGGATGAGGGGAACACCTTCCCCTAGATTCATGAAGAAAAATGCCCGGGTGGCCCCACTGCCCCAGGCAGGGAACTGAAACCTCGGCTAGGCTACAGAGTTTACTTTACTGGGCAATTTCTCTTTCACTTGTGAGGGCTTTGTGTCATAGAGAGATTTACTTCTCAAACCCAGAGTTCTGAGTCTTTTAGGGAGAAAAATGACCGCCTGGGCTGTCACCAGTGTCACACAGTGGCACTCTGGATGAAAGGCTGGTGGGGAGGGTACCGCCATTTGATTATCTCCCAGATCAAAGGGAGAAAAGAGGCAAATGATTTGCAGAGGCAATGATGACAAGACAACAATGTCACCACCAAACACGAGTGTGGATGACCTTCACGGGCTGGTCTCCACCTCCCGCCCTCTCTGATGCTGGGCACCTCTCTCAAGGCAACCGCTGCCTTGCTCAGCTGCACCAAGGAGCTGCCTCCAGGTGGGGGACCTGGATGATGCCCACTGCAGTCCCTGGGGCTAATTAGCAGCCGCCTTGCTGCCCTGTGGGAGGAGGAGAGGCAGAATGTGATCACGAGGGGCTAGGGCAGCCTGCCGCCATGGGAAAGAGCAGAGGATTTTCTAAAGCAACCGAGCCGCCGATTCCAGTTCATTCAGGTGGAGGGGGGGGGACTCCAACAGCAGAATGGAAAGGGGCAAGGGCTGTTCCGAGGCCCCTGGGCCCTGCTGGGCCGGAAGCTCAGCGCCTCCTCTGCAGGTGGGAGCTGAGTCTGCCCCGGGTCTGGGGGCACCTCGTATGCTGTACCAAGGCAATCGCTCTTTACTGACTGTCACCTCCTCCTCTCCCTTACAGTCCCCTCCCTTTCAATGAACGTATTGCTCACCAGACACAGACAGGACTTCGTCACACTAAACAGGCACCAGCGTGCTATGGAAGCTACTAAGTGTCATTATCCAGCGGCCATCCCCTCGTGGGGTGACGTAGGAATCCATCATGCCAGCTAAAGCACGGGCGTCCCCTCGCCCCTCCCCACCCTGCTCCTGCCCTCCCTGTGAGGGAAAGGGAACAGGAACCAGCCCCTTCTCACTGTTGATGCAGTGGGCCAAGGACAGCCAATCATGAGCAGGGCAGGGGCCAGACTTCAGGACTTTGGGACCCGGCTGCAGAGAGTGGCGGAGCTGGGACGACAGAGTTGGCCAGGGAAGTGAGGAAGAAGAATATTTTTCTCCAAATACTGCTTTACTGGGAAAACTCCTTCTGAGGATCACTAGGTCTTTCAAGCACTTATAAGCAGGAGAAGGTCGGACGCCCCATGATTCTGATCCTCGATGATCCCAACGTTTGGAAACAATCCCCCCGGCACCCAAGGAGGCCCCATTCCAATAGCCTATCCTTGGAGCTAGGCGATCCTCACGTTCGATGACGAAGTCTCATTTTTTTTCCCAGGTAGTCACATTAATTGTACCCAGGGCCTGGGAGTTTGTGAATGAAATCTGGGAAGAGCACCCTGTAGGTGAGCATAGGATCAGACCAACCGAATGGGGAAGACAAGGAATCCTGCCCCATCCAGGTACAGGACACGGGTCCTCCCACCCCTCGTCTCAGCTGGATGATGAAGGACAGGCTCATCAAGTTTCAGAGGCCCCAAAGCTCACACACCAGACAACTAAGTCCTGCTCATTTTCTTGCAAGGAAGGACCCAGAATGGGAAGAAGTTATAAGTTGGCAAGTTTGGCTCAAGACAAGTCAGAACTTTCTAGCACTGACAAACATCCCTCTGAGTGGGAGCCTTCCCCAGCTATGAGCTCCTGGGCTGAAGGCCACCCCATCCACATGCTGCAGAGCCTGCCCCTGAAGGGCCGGGGTCTGGGCTGCGTGACTGCCACGGTCCCTTCCAAGTGAAGATGCCAGGACTCCCGTGATGCGGTGGCTCCTTACACCAGGATCTCGTAAGCCCGAGTGCGGGGAACCAGGGGACTAGAGGTGCCAGAAGCACCAGAAATCCTGTGGATGGGAAAGTGTCCTGAGCTCGGTGATCTAGCGCTGAGTGCTAGCATGGAATGAGGAGCAGCACGCACCCTGAGTTCCGAGTGGGGCGGAATGCGGAAGGAAAGGGAACTGGGGAGCAGGGTCAGGAAGGAGGAGTCATAACCTCGGGTCCCTCTGGGACCTGTGCCAAGGGCAGGTGAAATCCTGGGGAGCACCCGTGGGGGGACCTGGAGGCTGAGCAGACCCATTGTGCCAGGCCCCTCAACCATAACAGCAAGAGTGCTCTTTGCTTTTAGACCAAAACAAGCGTGCAATTGATCCCAGAGCGTGTGCCAGCTTTCAGGGGTGGCAGGGACCCCACCCCCTCCTGTCCTGGGTCAAGGAGTGTCAGCAGCCAGGCCCTTCTGGGTGGGATGCTGTGGTGGAATGCAGGAGGTCCTTCCAAACTCCCCGAGGAGAGTGGTGCTCTTGCTTAGTGGGGTGTTAGTCATTAGAAAGCATTGTGGATGGGGTGCCTTTCCATATCCTGGTGGCCAGGGACACAGAGGTGGCTGCCATGGCCTGTGGGGTTTTATGCACAGTGTAACCATGAGAAGGCAGAGTGGCGCTGCCCGTGTACCCTGAAGGGGGAAGAGCCTGGCCCAGGCCCTCAGGAGCCCAGACCCAACCTGTGCACTGGTGGGGATCCAGCACAGGTGTGTGAAAAAGGCTGGCTCCAGAATCAGCAGTCCCGGGCCTAGCCCCATACTAGGTCCATCCATACTATGTGACCTCAAAGTTACTTATCGTTTTCGATACTAATTTCCCCACTGGTAAAAAGGCAGGCAGAGCACCTGCCTCCTCATACGGCTGTCTCAGGGAAAGTTAAGGAAGGGACGAGGGGAGAAAGGGCAGAGACGCCAGATGTTTCCTAGACTCACCGATCCATCTCATCAGGGAGGTCAGGATCTGCAGGTACTTGGTCTTCTGGACGTCAAAGAAGGTGAAGGGTCCGAGAAGGAGAGTGAAGACAGCCTGGGTGATGAAAACAAGAGTGAGGGGGTGCAGAGGCTGGGGCGCACACAGCACACTGTGTGTGGGGAGGACACACGGTTCACGCAGCCCCCGCCCACGGCTGGTCCTAACCCAGGTGTGTATCTGGACCAGTGGAGGCTCCCAGGAGTCAAACAGCATCACTGGGCCAGTTCCCAGAGCCTGGGGTGCAAGAGAAATCCAGAGCTGTGCTTCTCTGGGCCTCCTCACACTCACTGTCCTGAGACTGCTTTGTAGGCCGGCCCTAGGGACACATCCTAGGGACACTGCCTGCCTGCTTCTCATCTCTTCAGCAAGGACTGACAATGCATGGGCTGGCACTGGGCTGGGCACGAGCACGGACTAGGTGTAAGATAGCAGGAAGGTGAGGATCTGAAAGAAACACCAGGCACATCTCGGGCCCTCACAGTTTACTGGGAAGAAAGGACACGGAGAGGAGGGGATGCAGAGGCCCTGACAAGGCAGCACAGTGGAGAGGACACCGTTCCGAAGGGTTCAGAGGGAAGGATTAATCAGAATGTCATTAATTAGCAACTTATTTTTTTTTGGTGAGGAAGATTGGCCCTGAGCTAACGTCTGTGCCAATCATCCCCTATTTTGTATGTGGGATGCTGCCACAGCATGGCTTGATGAGAGGTGCGTAGGTCTGCGCCTGGGATCTGAACCCGTGAACCCCGGGCTGCCAAAGTGGAGTGTGTGAACTTAACCACTATGCCACTGGGTCAGTCCCTACAATGTTTTTAACCTAAAGAGAAGGGAAGCCTGGAGAATCAGAGCCAGTGGCTTCCAGGGCAAACCTCTCAGAGAAACATCCTGGACCAAGAGAAGGGGGCACATCCAGGAAAACTGGGACTGGAGAAGTGTGGGGTTGGGGAGGGGTCCGGCCAGAGAATTGGGTACCTGCTGGCACTGGTCCCCTGGGTTCTCTTTCTCTTTGGAGAACATGGGAAAGCACGTGTTTACTTAAAAAAAAGAACAGATTAGTGGTTACCAGACAGGAAGGGGGTGGGGGGAGGGCAAAAGGGGCACATACGTATATACAGACACTGATGTATAATAATGTATACCTGAAATTTACACAGTGTTACAAGCCAATATGACCTCAATAAAATAATTAAGAAAAAAAAAGGAATTGACACCCCACCTTAGAAAACTGATCTCTGGGAAATTTGAACCCTCTTTGGGGGTAAACATGGCACAGTAGAGCCCGGGGCTGGGAGCTAGGGGAGGTTAGGGTTTCCATGCCGAATCAGTTGCTCAGGGAGCAGAGGAATTAAAAGCTGCTGGTTGGAGTTACTATGATGGTACCATTTCCAATCTGCTCCTTGGCAGCAGCAGAGGCATCAGACCTTATTAACATTTACACTGTGCCATTTTATCACGTTAATGCTAATGACACTCACCAGAGACGCGGCAGGCGGCTCGGAAGCCCGAATGTGGGGAGTGGGGCCCACGTTGGGGAGTCAGGCCTGGCCTTGTGACCTGGGTGAATACATCACAGCTGCTCAGCCTGGCGGCCAGTCCTTGGCTCCCTGGCTCCCCCATGACAGGCAGGCGGGAGTTCCCAGGGAGGGGGCTGGGCCCGTCCCTCCCCTGCCCCCATCCACAAGGAGAGCAGGATGTGGGAGAGGCTGTGACCTCTTATCCAAGTCCATTATCACTGTGAGAATGAATGACGTGAAAGACTAAAGTGCCGCTTAAGGAAAAGACTCTAATTAGCTGGGGTGAATAAGGCCTCCTGGCAGCCACCAGGGCTGGGAGACTTCTGGAAGGAAGAGATTTCTGCTGGGGGCCTAGAACCAGCCCTGCTTCCATTCAGGAGATGGGGGAGGAGGAGCCTTTCCATCAGGCTTAGGGGTGGCTGGGGAGGCACAGGAAAGGGACTCTCCTGGCAAAAGAAATAGGGAGCCCTCCTCAGCCCCCTCGGGCCCAAGGAGAGGGGCTGGGGACACAGCAAGGCACAGAATCACCCACTCTTTGAGGAGCAAGTCTGTATGCAGCACCATCAGCCAGTCATTTAGGAAAATTACCACTTCAGGGAAACTTTCCACTGATGAATTTCTCTTTTGAAGGATGGGAGAGGGAGACGTCATGCGGAAGAATAAACACACAGCCACTCGCCGCAAATGTTTCCAAATAACCGTGCCCTGCTGGAAACCAGACTCCCGGTGTGCAGGGGGGCCTGGTGTTAGGGTGCTTCACCTCTGACCTGCAATGAGTCCCACTGAAAATAGGGTACTCCAGTTGTGTGCGTGCTGGAAATTTTCTTGGAGGTGGCTTTTGTGGGAGGTCAGATCTCTGAAGCCTAAAGACTGGTTTTTAAAATGTTCCACTATGTGAAAACAGGGAGATGGCAGAACCAGTCCCAAAAGCAGGCAGGGAATTCTCCTACTACAGGCTGCACGGGTCCTTTCCTCCAGGAGTCCTTTCTCAGACACCAAATCCATCTTCGTCCTCCTCCTCGGCAGATGTTTATCAAGGTCCTATTACATGAGGCCTTATTCCATAAAACCCTGTAGTGTGGGATCCCAGCCCGCTGAGAGCATCTCTCTTCTATTTAAAGAGACCAAGCACATGGACACATCTCATCTCAAAAAGGTAGAATGAGAAGTGTATATGAGGTGCCAACTGAGTGAGGGGGAATATGAGTCTGGGGGGGCAGAATGAGGGTCCACATCCATGTGGCACTCTCATATCCAGTCCTAGGGACAGCAGGTCAATCCTCAGAGCAGGAACTGGTGGTAAAAGGCTCTTTTAGAAGATCTGGCCAACAGCTGTGACATCCACGTCTGGATGGCAGCTGGGATGTGGTTTCTTTTTCTTCTAATGCTCAGGAGCACAGACCAACCGCACCACTCAGAAAGGCGCTGGGCCCACTTAGAGCAAATACTCATAGACTGCCAGACAGCAGGCCTTGCACGGGGCTGCTCGCTCACGCATCAGAGGGTGCCCAGACCAAGAGACGCAGCACAAGCTGGGACTAATTAAGGAACAGGTGTCCTCTGCAAATTGGTTAGAGCCAGACTCAGCACTGCAGAGGCCAGCATCCGGAGTGGGAAAGGACAGAGGATATGGAGCCGCGGCACGTGCTGCCACACCATGACGTGGCTACGAGTTCTTTGGAAGAAAGAAGACACGGGAAGAAATGACCCCAGTGTCCCGATGGTCCAGTGGGGACAGAGCTAAACTCTGAAGGCTGAACAGCCAAGGGTGGCACCGTGTTTTCCCTTCTTTTTTTCAAAAAGAGAAATAAAAAGCCAAAAGACAGCCTATCCTCCTGAGTCTTCTCGTCTAGCCCGTATGACATTATAAATTAGCTGGCTCCTGAGCAATTTTCCAACCCCCAAATGCCATTGATCAGTTCACGCTCAGTCTCTGTTCAAGGACTCTCCCGGCCCAGCTCATTACAGGAGGCAGGGACACCAACTGCTGTAGCCAAATGCGTTTCTTACAAAAAACAAAAGAAAGTATAATTCTTTGGTTTCTGATGAAATCTTCAAACTGGTCACTGGGAATAAAGTCTGAGACAGACCTTGGAGGGTGCACATGGGGCTGCTTGTGTCTCTCTTTCTCCTTGGGTTGGTGAGTTTAGATGTCACCAAAGGCCCCACGGCAACCCTGCCAGTCTTGTGGACACAAGGGCACTGCCAGCACTGCTTGGCATGGCTTTGACAGTGTCCCGGTGGCACTCCGGATTGAACACGGCTGCCCCTCCGCCTGCGCCCTTGCAGGTCAAGCATACCACCCGCCTCCAGTTGCTCTGGTTCCAAACTCCCAGCAGTCTCTGACCCCTTCCTTGCTCTGTGCTGGTGTCCTGTGACTGCTGTAACTTGGTGGCTTGAAACCACAGAAATGTATTTCTGGCCGTCCTGGAGGGGAACCGGGGAGCAGGAGGCAAGGGCTCTGAAGCCTGCCCGGGGGAGGGGGACGGGGGGAGGATGCGGTGGGCTTCATGGAGGAAATGACATCTAAAGCAGGAGGAATAGGCAAAGGACTCCCTTGGGAATCTGCCCCGATCCCTTGGTCCCTGTCCTCTCCCTCCTGGCCCAGAGGCATCTGGTGCCAGTATCATCTCCTCACACTCAGCCCCGACCCTACCTGCTCTTGTTCAACTCTTAAGGGCTTGTCATTTCAGAGAGGACAAAGTCCAGTGGCCCCGTGATCTGGTTCCAGCTACCTCGACTCTGAAGACAGCACCCTCAGAACTTACAGTCCAGCAGCCCTGGGCCGTGAGTCCCTGGTGTGCCCAGCATCTTCCTGCCACTGGGCCTTTGCTTGGCAAACCCGTCACTCCATTTCTTTTTTTTTTTTTTTTTAATTTTATTTTTTTCCTTTTTCTCCCCAAAGCCCCCAGATACATAGTTGTATATTCTTCGTTGTGGGTCCTTCTGGTTGTGGCATGTGGGACGCTGCCTCAGCGTGGTTTGATGAGCAGTGCCATGTCCGCGCCCAGGATTCGAACCAACGAAACACTGGGCTGCCTGCAGCGGAGCACGCGAACTTAACCACTCGTCCACAGGGCCAGTCCCCTCGTCACTCCATTTCTACCGTCAATGTCCTGCACCTGTGAAGTCCCACTCAGAAGTCTGCTCCATCACCCAGCTGTTGCCTTCCCATTCCCCTCACTGGAATCAGCCGTGTTTCCCCCACGAGCCCTCGGTCGGCTCCTCCAGGCAGCAGCTGCAGACCCTGCACATCCTTGCTCCCAACGGCGCTTGGCACAGGAGGATGGAGCAGAGTGGTGCACACGCCTGGAGGACGGGGCTGGTGGGGAGGAGCCACATTTCTCAAGCCTCTGCCAGACATGAGACCCAAGGACAGGGGAACAAGGAGAGTCCTAATCTAACCCCCAGCGCTCTGTCCACCAGAGTCTGGAAGGAAACCCACCCGTCAGAAATCCGGGTCTGAGCGACGCGGGAAATGCTGGTATGGGCTGTGCCTGGAGATTCCCTGGACAGGACAGTGGCTTTGCTGAGACCCTGAAGTACAGACGCTCGCCCGCCTGAGCCAGCTGGCAGCTGGGAACCAAAGGCCCAGTCACTGACTGGAGCCACCACTTCCCTCTTGGGAGAGGTTTGGAGCGGTCTGAGCAGTCCGCCCCAGCTACGGAATGGGAGAAACACACGCGGGGCTACTTAAGGGAAGGGATCTTTAAATCAGGAACTCTCCACTCAGACCTGCTGAGGCTGCGCCGTGTTCACCACCTGCCTCCATCTTCTCGAGTTTTAACCCTACGACCCACCACACTCAAAAAGAAAGGCTCCAACGCAACTCAGTCCTGCTTCACACACTAAAGGAGGCCAGGACCGGCCACATATCACGTTCCCTGTTTAACTGTACAAGATGGGAAAGTGGGAGTGAGTGTGTCAATGTCAGAGCACAAAAGTAATTGTCCCAGTCCCCAAATTTCTCTGCAGGTTTAGCTGGTCAGAGAAACAAACTGAAAATTTAAATTTGGTGCTCGTCCCAAATTAAACTCCAACGTAACAGTGGCAAAGTCCCTGGGTCCCGCCTTTTGCCTGCGCATCTCTCACATCAGCCCCGACCCTGTCTTCCCAGCTGCCGTACCTGTGAACGACCCCGTCACATCCAAGGCGTCCTACGGTAACGTCACCGCCCAGTGCTGCAGGTCCCCCTGCGCTTTACAAAGTGCTCACACACGCACAGTTTTGTGTCACGCTCACGGCCATCTGCAGGGTCACCAGGCAGGTGACAATGACTCATTTCACTGATGAGAGGGCTGAGGGGCCAGAGAGGTTTGGTGACACGGTAAGAAAGTGGCAGAGGGGAATGGAAGTCTCCTGACCCCGTCCCTCTGACGCGTGCCCGGCATCCTGTGTGAGGCTGCCCTCCCCTCCGACACCTCCTGTCCCCACATCAAGCTGTCTCACCCTCATGCCTTAAGCCTCGTGACTCCTCCTGCCGGCAAAGACTCTCCCCTCTGCCTTCTTCATTGCCCTCCCCTTGGAAGCCCTGCTCCAGTGCTGGTCTCCTCCACAAGTTCCTTCAAATGTTTTAAGCCTCCCTGGGGGCTCGTTACTGAACGACAAACCCACAGTCGGTACTACATTACTTATTCTTGCAGGTTCTGACTTGCTTCTTTCTCATGGGTTGATTTTGTGCCCCTGGCCGGGTGGAAGCATCCTTGCTTGTCCTAGCACCTAGAAGGGTCGGTGCACGTGAGATGCTCAGTAAGCATTTGCAGATACGCTGAATTTGGTGGAGGAAGTGCCTGGTAGAAAGGTATAATCCTGCAGTGGGGAGGGGGCAACCCCAGTCTTGCTGACTTGCCTTGTACCCTCCACCAGTCCTTCCTGCAGGGGCAGCGTCTGAGCTGGCAGAGCCAAGAGCATGCAGGTATGCAAAAGTCACCAGCTCTGCCTGAAAGCAGTTCACTGTGTCAGGGAAAAAAACTCTCCTCCCAAAACAATTGTGAAATCAATAGGCTTTGACTTTGGAAGAGCAAATCGAAACAGCATTGCTCTGGGCGTCCCCGTGGGTTTCAGGGGAGAATGACACTTAGCCGGAGCGAAGGGGGAAAGGTGCATCTGACAAGAGCCCGGAGACTCGGCTGCCCACCATCGGGGCATCTCCTGGCAGCCCCACCAAGGAAGGGGCTCGGACTCCCGTAGGCTGTGACCACTCTGAGAATCCGCTTGGCCCCGAGAAAAGGTGATGTCACAGAAGAAACCTAAAGTCAAAACCCTGGAGGCTTTCAAAGGAGCAATATTCTTCTTCCCATGCCTGCCACTGGGGACACGGATTCAGTTTCCAAACAGTCACAGACGAGCCACCCGCCAGTTCTCCTCTTACAGAACAAAACCAAAGCCCCCCCCCCCCCCCATCCTCTTTGCTGTCATCTTCTCTCCTGCTGGGAAGAGGTGGAGTGGCCTGCAGCTTCGGATCAGAACTTAAGCCTGGATGAAATCCAACAATACCTGTAGTCCACCTCCCTCCCCTCAAAAAAGAGGGGGGAGATAGAGGGCGCACCGTTCTTGGAGGAAAGGGAAGGCAGGAGAGAATGATGTGCTAAAGTGGGGGCCACCATCCAGGACAAATGTCCTAAGAACCTCTGAGCAACTCCACGGGACACAGAGCCATACACCTTCTGCAGCAAGTGAGACAATATTCTAGAAGGCAGGCGGGGCACTCAGCCGACTGTTGACCCGATCAAGGCAGGGTCCCTCCCAGCCCTGCCCCCGAACCTAGACGTGAGCGAAGGCCGCATCCCGTGGGGATGAAGGCCAAAAGGTCAAGGAAGCCAGCAGGGGTCAGCACAGCACAAAGGTGCTGCTTCTGTGGTGTTCCCTCATTCCGGGGCAGGGGCCGAGAGAAAGCTTGGATGCGAAGCAGGTAACCCTCTGCCACACCGGCTACTATGAACACTGATGAGGCCGCAGGCTGGGTAACTTGCTAGACGGCCAGTCCTCAGAGTGCCTGCTTATTTATTTCCCTTTAAAAACAAGGGACTTTTTTTTTTTTTTGCTTTGTAGTGAGATGGAGCTTCCAAGAGACAAGAATTCAGGCCTCAGCAGCTTTCTCTTCACTCCACCTGTGGCTCCCAGAGTTTCAACATAAAAGGCCAGTAGCTGCCCTTAGAGGCTGCTTGCTCTAGGCATGGGGGGACTGGGATTTCTCTGTTAATTTTGCAGGGGTGACGAAGCAATAAGTCTCAGGATGTTGAATGGTGAAACACTGCCTGGTCTGCCCTAAACACACAGGGATCTATTGGGGCTGACCATGGAATACATGGGCTTGGCACACGCAGGGCACACAGGAGCTAGTTCAGGTGGAGATGGTAACACACCAGTGGCACAGCTGAGCTCTCTGGACCGATCCTGGAGGTTATTTCAAGTGAGAAAGGAAACGAATACCCAGATTATGAGGCTGTCCTTGTTAGGTACTAGGGGTTAAGAGTTAATTGGGGTTAATAGCAACTCAGCATGAACTCATCCCCATGGGAACTGAACCTCCAATGCGTCCTTGAAGTGCAGTGCAGAAATTCAAGGATTCTATTTTTATTTCTCAAGTGGCTGTGAACATCTTGGTTTGGAGTTTTTATTTTCCCAATTTGAGTTACAACGTCTAGGGATTCATCCACAAAAACGGAGGGGAGTTCTGAGGTCGCAAAGGACGGAGGAGAGACTGTAGGCTTAAGGGCCACGTGCACAAGGGTGGGGGGTGCGTCCTGATGTTGCCCCAGCTAACTGAGACCCTGCAGCATTAGCGAACTTCTCAAAGCACATTATGTGCCCACAGAATGTATTCGATAAACAACAGCCCTGGCCGCCTGACCCCAACAAGTATCAGGATACACCCCACTATCACACCTCTTCTGTCCTCCAAACATCCCAGGTGGGGGAATATGAAACAACTGAAGCCAAGTGAGGACCTCTAGCCCAAGAGTGTTGGGTCAATACTCTTCTTACTGGACTTCCCTTACCTCCACCCAAGTTCAATAATGGTCTAAATGCTCTTTAGAGGAGTTCCAGTTCTTCCAACCAAACACGAAGGATCAGTCATCATGCAGGAGATGACCGTGAGAGACCGAGAACACGTGCTGGGCCTGAAGCTGCATCGGCAGCGTGCGTGTACCAAGCCAATGAACCATCATTGCAGCTTATTTGCCAAGACCCTATGATGAGATGCATCATGCCATCTAGAGGAGGTCGTCTGAGTTCTGCAGAAGGACTGGCACTTTAACACGAACCTGTGAGAATGAGGTTTCAGAAACAACCTTCCCCCACAGGACGGAAGATGAGCAGCAACCTTCTAAAGACCCAGCCCAGTGAGGGGCTGACCCAGAGAACGTGAGGAGCCTTGTTGTGGGAGAGCGGACTTCTGCCAGGACAGGCTGCTGGGCTTCAGACACCCACCCAACCACGATGGAGATGCTGCCACAATCTTTCACCCACCGATTCCTCGAATATCGTTTACCTAGTGGAGGATGAGTGAGGAAGACAGACGGAGGCCAGAACGCCTCTCAGCGTACTTACCCACTCCACAGCAGTGACTACAGTCCGCCCGACACCTTCGCAGAATGTGCAGCTTAGAGCAAGCTACCACATCTTACTATCCCTGGCCACCCACCCCTAAGCCCTCACCCAGAAGGTACTTGGAGGTGCTTGCTGAATGGATTGAAAAACTGAAAGATTGAGGTGATGCATGAAGATAAAAATGGAGAGTTGATGCCTAGATATTCTAAAGAAGCGTGTGCTTGCTGAGCACACAAGTCAGCTCTGTAAATCCAGCTATTATCTCATGACACCCTTCAGCAGAAGACCAAGTCTGCTCACGTGAACTGGTTCAGCCTCATTCTGAGCGAGGGAGGGTGAGACATGTAATACCTGCAGCTGTCATCAAAGGGCAAGTGTGCACTTGCTGGAAGATGCTGAGCCTGAGAGAGGAGGGTGCTGGGTCCCAAAGGCAACAATGAGCTGAAAGTTAAAGATTTGCAGGGAGTTAAGCACCCCCTGAGCCACAGAACAGAGGCACGAAACCAAGCCCACAGGCAGGAACTCAACAGCCAATCCTACTGTGGACCAGGGAGCTGGCCAGGAGAAAAGACTTGACCCTATGCCCGACTGAGAGGAGGATGGAACTCCTGGCACCTTCCTGGCAGGGATGCGGACTGGACGGTGAGGTCACACCTGAACAACTCCTGCCAAAATACCAGTGAAAATGTTATTTGTCTCTGATACCAAGGAGCCTGGGTGAGTGATGTTGGGAAGAAACCACGGAAAGGGTGGCTGTCCCCAAGCCCGCACACAAGGACAGCTCCAGCTGTTGCAGGACCAGAACACCGCCTCCCAGAGGATAGGAATTCAGGCGTTTTGTGGCTGGGAAGAGGTCGGCATGGAAGAGAATGGATGAGAGCCTTCTGGACAGAGCCAAGGGAATACCTGCTTCCAGGCCAGCAGTCGAACCGCAGCCTCGATCCGGGCGGCGGGGGATGAGAGCGCCTTGGGCTGCCCACACCAGCTGAGAGGTGAGGTCTGACACAGGACAGTCCAGGCCCCCGGGGCATCGCTCAGCCACTCTTGAGGAGTCTGCGTGATGCCGTGCTCAGCCCTGTCGGCCTGGACACAAGCAGGGCACTTGGAAGGCAGCTCTTGGGCTCGCTCTACTACGCCCCAAACACCCCGACAGAAAGGCCACCTTACACTGTTTGACAGTTGCAAACATCCCCAGGGCCGTTCCTCAAAACCTCTGCTTTCCTTTTTTCAAGGCAACTGGAAACAGGCAGACGTAGGAAAGAATCTAAACAACCTCCTTTCCTGCCTGATACCCCTTCTCTAGACACCCCCTGCCCCACTCGTATGAGATAGAAACTCCTTACTCAAGAGCCTGAGGTTTGGAACCTATCTTTACGGTTTTTGCTCTGGGAGGAAAAAAACTGAGCATGTCTCCTCCCTAACCCATAGATGGTGAAAAAGAAAGGTTGGGAAACTCACCCCAAACTTCTGTTATCGAGCAGCATGATGTCTTACCTAGGAGCCTGGCTGCTTGACTCAGGGTTTTTTTTTTTTTTTTTTTTTTTTTTTGAGGAAGATTAGCCCTGAGCTAACATCTGCCACCAATCCTTCTGTTTTTGCTGAGGAAGATTGGCCCTGAGCTAACATCCATGCCCTCTTCCTCTACTTTATATGTGGGACACCTGCCACAGCATGGCTTAATATGTGGTGCACAGGTGTGTGCCCGGGATCCAGGCTGCCAAAGCCGAGAGTGTAAACTTAACCAGTAGGCCACTGGGCTGGCCCCACTTAACTCAGTTTTAAAGACAGTGGGAAAAGGAGCTACCTGGCAGGGAGTGAAATGTCAAGACCCACTGAGGGCTCCTCAGCACAGAGCAGCCCGGCTGCGCACCACCAGAAACGGTTCACGCGCCCTGACCACCGCTGGAGGGAGCTGTCTTTTCAGAACGCACACCGTCGCTCCATCTCTATCATGTCACAATTCCCTCTCATCCCGGCCTTTGGAATCAGGACAAGTCCCACACACCTAGTCCAGTTATCACCCCCCACAGCATCTCCAAGCCCCTAGTTGGGAGATGGTTGGGGGGCCACAATCTGAGGGGATGCAGTTGGCAGAGAGGGACAGGTCTGTCCCTGAACAGGCCACTCTTACACCCAGAGCCTTCCCCTGCTTCCTGACATTCCCTAGGAGACTGATCCATCACTTGGAGAAGGCTCTGCCTTGGGGGCAGGGAAGAAAGAGGCTCAGAGAAGGGCAAGAGAACCAAGATCGCTGAGCACCTACTGAGTGCCCAGACATGACAGCATCTTCCACCTAAGATCTGTTTTCAATCCTGACACCTTGTGAATTGCTTATTGTCTTCATTTTAGAAAACTGAGGTTGGGGGGATTAACTAATTTGTCCACAATTTCATAACTACTAAGATCCGAACTCAGGTTGTCTGTATCCAGAGCCCATTCCCTCTTTAGGGCACTTAACTGCCTCCCTGAGTATGGCGCAGAGAAAGGTCTCTCCACCAGCCCCTGCACGCCCCATCAAGGCTGGTTCCCTAGGGGGAGGGAAGGAGGGCTGGGCTGGTCCAGTGGCGTCAGCCTGGCACGGCTGCTACCTCCCTTGTCCTCTTATTGGATAAGCCTGTGCTCTTTCTCAGCTGAAAAGCCAGATGGTACCTGGTGGTGGGCAGAGTTCCAAGGATTCGATGCCAGAGCTGCAACCTTTGTGGTTTGGGGAGAAAAGATAAATATTGTGGAAAACCCACATAGTCACTCACTTAATGATTCTAGGCCATCGGGGTGTATAAAGGACAGCCTGGTTCCTCACAAGTGTGAGAGATGGAGTCCACACCCACACGTCCAGGTGGAAAGACCGACAGGCTGGATCTTGAACCAGGTGGGCTTCAAGCACATGACAGGTGCTGGGGTGGGACAGAGGCTATGTGTGTGTGTGGGAAGTGGCATGAAACAGGGGGAAGGCCGGGGGTCTGCCTGCAGAAACAGACCTGACTCTGGAGCCGGCACCTGTTCTAACACTTCACTGCTCCCATTTCAGGCACCAAAGAAGAGGTGGCAGAGAGAGGGAAGGGTGGTGAGCCATCCTCGACTTCCTGGAACATGGACAGCTTCTGACTGCTCCCCTCTACCGTCAGCCCCCAAAGACAGGGGGCCCCCAAGCGCTTGCTGAGGGGGAGCTTCTGTCCTGGCAGCGACAAGCAGAGGACGACCTGCACCTCTGGGAAAGGAAGGGCTACCTGGACACGGAGCTTTTCTGGCCAGAGCAGTGGCCACCAGCTGTGCGCCTGCTGAGCCCTGATGGTGGGACTCGCACAGGTGCCCAGCCACAGACCCTGTAGCAGTAGCATTCTCGGAGCAACTCCCCAGGGGTGAAGCCCCCTGCCGGCTCCAGACAAAAGGTGGATAAGGCACAGCCCAGCTCTCGAGGAGCTCACAGTGAGGCCGAGGAACTGAATACGTGTGAAAGTCCAATTAACACCATGGCGGGGGCCTGGGGGAGAGGAGCATGGGCCCAGGTATTTTGGGAGGGGCCCCGAGCTCAGGCTAGAACAAGCATGTACGCCTCAGACTCTGACGCCAGGGGAAGGCATGCGAAAGGCAGAGCCTGGAAAGTGCCCAGCCAGGGTGGGACAGCAGTGAGGGGAGACTGGAGCAGACCACGCCACCTGAAGAGTTTAGACGTTGCCTGATGGAGAGGAACTTCCAAAGGGTTTTAAGCAGGGAAATGGCAGCCAGATTTACCTAAAACCAGGGCCGAGAGAAGGAAATACAAGAATAGAAAAGCCTCACGATCTTGGGGCAATCCTCGTGTTGCAAGGCGGCCAGGCCTGGACACAGGGAGGGGGCTGTGGCGAGCAGCCTCTCTGGGGACAAGTGCACCAGGTACCCAGGCTCCGAGGCTCTCTAGGAGCGCCTAGATGAGATTCCTCTCTGTTCTAATGGGACGAGGTTTGAAAGGGACTTTAATCGTTTGAACTGTACGTTCTTGGGGGCAGGGAGAGAAAGCATGGCAGGGACGTCCCCGTCCAGCTGGGCTGCAGTGACAGACAAGCAAAAATGCCGTCCCAGGCCCTGGCAGCGAGCCCCGTGGGAGCCAGAGCGAGGAAGGTGCACGTGTCCAGGGCAGGCTCCAAACAAACCCTCTAGAGCAAAAAGAAAACAGGCCTGACAGGGGAGGCAGGCGATGGAGTCTCAAAGCTCCGGGGCTGCCACCTCCCCCTCGCTCTCCTTGGGCTCTGGGAACAGACGCAGAGAGGAGCACTTCTCCAGGCACCGCAGGCTTGGTTTACTGGGTCTCACTCTTTAGCCACTGAAATCTTTCCCCAGAACATCAAAACTAGCTCTGCGTCTTGGCCTATTCTGCTGGATGTCAAGGAAGGGGAGGGGATGGGTACATGGCATTACCTCCCCCAGGCTGTGCCTGGAGAGGCTGGGCCTGGGTGACATTATTCGGCTACCTCACATACACGAAGCCTTTTTCTTGACCACATGACCCTGGGGCTGGGGAACAGCTGTTGGGGCCAGGTTGGGGTCTGGTCCTTATGGGTTCTTAGAACAAGAGGACTTGAGGGGAACAGGTGGGTTGGTGAGCGCTCTGTACACCGTGGACTGTGCTGTGAGTGACAGGAGGAGGGGCGCCTCTGGGCCATCAATCCTGCCCCTCAGCTTCCTCGGAAAAAAGCACCCACACCCGCAACCACCTGATTCTGCTGGGAATTAAGCAGCAGAGATACATTTGGTGATTGGCAGTGTGGGTGCCTCATGGACCTTAGAACCTGCAGGGTTGTTTGCCCTGGAATCTAATTGCTTTTGGTGCCTCTGCCCCGGGGACACAAGGAGGCAGAGCCACTGTGTCACCTCAGCTGCCCGGCGTTTGTGCACGGCTCGCTGAACGAGAGGTGCCAGGTGATCACTGCAGAGCTTGCGGCACCTTCCCCTCCTCGTTCCACACTGCCGGCCTGTCTCTGCGCAGGAAGAGATGGCAGTGGGAGCGCTCCATACTGGAGCCGGAGGGGAGGGACGGAAGGCAGTCAGGTGCCCAGAACACAGAAGCGCCGCAGAGAGGAGCCGCACAGGCCGGGCTGGCTCCACCCCTTCCCTGCTGACGCCATCCTCGAAATAGATGGAAGGGAGCAGGATTCTTTGTCGGCACTGAGCAACCTGCGAGGTGGGGAAGGTGGGGAGATGGCATGTCAAGCCATCTGGTTAACGAGCTCTGTTTACTTGGGTGTAAAAAATCACACTAACAACCCCCTAGCTTCCTTTCTAGTTGATGGTCAGAGTGAAGGCCTCACTGTGGGGCTGGCACGCCGTGGGCTCTAAGAGGAGGCCAAGAGCACCACTCAGAGGGAGCCGGGAGGGAACTGTTGGCCTCACGTAACAAACCAGCCACTGGCAAAGGGATATTGCTGGAACCCCTTTTCTCCTGGAGACACTCAAGACTCTGAAACTGGTCTGATCAGAGTGGAGTGACACTGTTCCCTGTCTGCACCAAAGCGCCTGAGGCATCAACTCCAGTATGTTACTAGCGATGTCGGGCTGGGGACTGGTGGACGTCTGGCCACTGTCTTTCCCTGGAGGAGGCCAGGCACAGGAGGTCCCAGACTGCTGCCTCCACAGCTGCAGCTTGGGAAGCAGTTCTCTACGGGAGGCTGGAGCAGGCCTCTCCCTGGGAGACTGGCCACCAGCAAGACCATTTACCACTGTGACAGGTCCTCAGACAGCAGAATTTCCCCAAGAGGAGAGCACAGAGAAGCATCCTCAGAATTAATGGAAAATGCAGGTTCCTGGGCCTTGTGGCCTTAGGTTCTGCTCCATTAGGCCTGGGGTGAGACCTAGGAATCTATATTTTTAACAAGTGCCTGAAGGCCTTCTCAGGCCAGCGGTGCTGGAACCAAACTTTGCGACACAGGGAAGGCTCTTGTTCCCATCCTGGGGGAAGGGAAACAGCTGGGCCACGCTCCTGGAGGCCAGTTACCTGCCCCTTGGCGCAGTGGTGAGGAAGAAGGTGCCAGAACTCCCTGGATGTCTCAGACCGGTGCAGCCTTCCAGCCCCAGTCAGCACCCGACACCCAGGCGGCAGTCTCTTCCCTCTTTTTGTCAAGGTTTTCAGAGAACATCTCAATCTGTGGCTAAAGGAAGTTCTTCCCATAGCCAAACTAAATATGCCCTGCTGTGCTCTGTGACCCTGACTTTCAGGTTCACGCTCGCTACAGAGCATCTGCTCAGCAACACCCTCTGCAGTGCCTCCATTTGCACTTGAAGCTTTATTAAAATGTATCTCGGTCTACTTTCGGCTAATCCACAAGACATCCTGAGCTCATGCTAATTAATCAGATGGCATCATTAAGATGCACCCTAATTGTTCAGCTCTGCCTAATGCCCATCATGCCCGGGTCCCGTGCATCCCTCTGCTGGCTTTTGTAAACCCTCTGGAGTTCTTCAGCTCCTCCTTCCTCCTCAGAGTCAGCCTGCAGCCTGGAGAGCATGTCAGCCAATACTTTTATTCTCTGCACAGTGCAGGGCCGGCACCGCTGGTTGGGACACCAGTAACATGGAGGAGCACGGTTGTTACTTTAGAATGAGCACTTTATTTAATTAAACAATTACTGCCAGGTCCCTGGGGTGCTATTTAGAAAGACACCAGATTCTGCTCATAACAGACACCCTGTAACAGCCAGTGAGCATGGTTCAGGGAGCAGCACAGCCTCACAAAACTCAGCAAGGTCATCTCAAGTACCAGGGACTCATCTACGGAATAAAAAGCATTAGAGAGACATGCAGTGGGGAGAGGGAAATGATTTGGCAGATAGAGTTTTCATTCTAATTAGCACAATATATTTAAGAACATTCCATATTACTCTACAACTACTAGAAGGCTGCTGGATTCTTTAGACTACAGTTTTTTTCTGTACTTTTGAGGAAATGAAGCAAAAGAAAAAGGGAGGGGGGAGGAATGAGGATCTGAAATCAACAACTGGGACATTTCCTTAAATAATACAAAGTCATGTTTAGCTTTTTGCCCAGAGAGGGGAGGTTTGGAAGCAGAGGGGATGCAGAGCGTGGAGATGGCCTGGGCTGTAGCGTTTTGGGAGTTTGCCTGGAGCGGCTTCTAGAGGCGAATGACTGGAAACACACACATAGGTCAGCGGCCAGGACCAGCCCAGGTAGCTTGCAAGGCAGGGCGCACAAGGTTTCTGCCCGCGATGGCACTAATCATGAATAAGGTAGGCAAGCTCAGGCTCCCAGCTCAGGGTCTGCCTGGGATCAGTGTGAAGGGTGGATAAAAATGGCCCTGAAAAAGCACAATGCAGAAGGTCCCCAGCAGGGATGAACACTCCCCACGGAGACCCATTTGGAAGTTTCCCAACCAAACTGGCCTGTGCCAGAGTGTGGGCTGTGGGTACATACTTATCAAGCCCCACAAAGCTTTCCCAGCCTGGGGGTGAGTGTGTCACGGGTGTGTCCCTGGTGATTTCTTTAGGTGGGCTACTCACAACAACCATGCCAGCCCCGTGCCTGCCTGTTTCTATGCAAACCGGGCTCTGGATTTTTGCACCTTTGCACATGAACATGTGGATACCTCCCTTTACACAAGAGATGGGCTTCTAAAAGTTCTATTTATAAATACTTAATTTTCACAGAGTAACATTTTAAACTCACTAGGGAAACTACATACTTTAGAGAAACCTGCAGCAAGTCCTTCTGTAAAGTAACGAATCATTCTGTAACAAATAATTACCCCCTAGTTTGTTTTATACATTTGGATTTTCATATTATGGGGTTTCTTAAGAGCTGAGTATGCTGCGGAGGGTGTGTGGCAAGGTTATGGCCCACAACAATTCTGCCATCTCAGTGCACGTTCCTGAGTGAACTGGGGAAGGGGGGTGGTTAAAGAATGAGAAACCAGACAAGGCAAACAGACATATTCCCATGTGCCCAGCACTAAAATTGGTTTGCCTTGGGCAAGTGGTGTTTGTAAGGATGTACCTATTATGCTCCAGACAATGGAGATGGGGGCAGAGATCTGGGACATTCTAAGAGGGCAGAGAGACATTCGAACTGCCATCGTGAGAAGGGTCTGGTCAGCTCACCTGGCTCAGGAGCTAGAACACAAGTTCCCTTCACCCAGTATGATGGAGTAGAGCCTGGAGGACCCCAACTAATGCCAACGAGCAGGTTCTGAGGCTTCGGGGAGGGGTGGTGGGGATTGTCCAGAAGAAACCACGTCCACCATCTTGTGACCCAGATACCCATAACGTGGTATCTTTACTGGGAGCATGGAGAAACAGGCAGGGGGATTAAGCATCATTGTCTAAGCTGGTGTGTCAGGTATCAGCCACGGCAGAGGCAGGACATGGGGTGTGATGGATGGTGGGCTTAACGCCAGTCGACAGAACCCATGTCCCTGAGAGCTGCATTAAAAATAAAAACAACAATCCTCTCACTGAGCTGGAGGAGAAAGCTTGGGCCAAACACCCAAAGGCACCGGGTGGGGGGAGGGGAGTGGTCACTGCGGCCACGGGAAATGCTACTCAGATCTCCTAAGAAAGGTGACGGCTGGTCTGGAGCAACGCTGGGCAGCAGCGGGGCAGGCACTGGGGATGGACTGGACGCTGTGCTCAGACAACAATAGCAGTGGGGGGGGGGCGGTCAGGAGGGGTGGTGGGGGCTCATGGGGTCCCTTGGCAGGAGTTCACGGACAAGCCACAGTGTCAGAGTGAGTGACAGAGTAATCTGAATTTCATTTAGAAAGGGCCGGGGCAGTGGGGGTGGAAAGCACACCAAAAAACAAGAAGTCATTCCCGGGGCGAGATATATAGACAGCTCCCCAGGAAAAAAAGGGAGAGCGAGAAAGAAAAACACAGGCCTGTCCCTGTATTATTGATTTCCTTGAAAAAGAAAGAGACAAGCTAATCCTTTAAAGTCAGTCGTTTCAATCTGAGCGCTGGTCATTGTTTGAAGCTGGAATTCACTCAACACTAGAGACCCAGTTCCTGTCTGGGGAGTTGGTACAGGCATTTTTGGGGCATGGGGCAGACATTCATTCTTCCTTGAGACTCAGGATCGCGGATGAAAGCAGAGGTTCAGCACGTGAGGGGGAGGAGAGTGGACTGTACCCTCAGACAGGAGTCCTCCCAGAGGCTCATGGTGACACGAAGCCAGAGGAGCTGGCTGGAGACACCACAGACCATCACCCGGTGCAGCTCCCAGTGTCAGCTGGGCGCGGGCCAGGAGAGCTACTCCTCCCACTGCACCTGCAGTGGCTGCCCTGTGAGACCGGCACCTTCCCACAGGCGAGTGGGGAGAGGAGTGAGAGGCAAAACACAATGACCTTTCTGGAGGCTCCAGACCTGAATGACGAGGAGCTGGCAAGAAGCACATCGTGGGAAGAAGAGAGGGATGAGAAAGAAGATGGGCTTCCCTGAAGTCCGGTTGGGGCCCAACGGTCACCATCCTATGAAGGAGGGGCTGTGATGCCCCTGACCCTATAAGCAACACCCTCCCCACCCCAGGCAGCCGGGAATCTCCTCTCAGCTTGGTCTGGCTTAGTGCAGAGTCCCAACCCATGGGAGTCACACAGGAGGGCAGTGTCACCCAGAGAAGGGAAACTGCCACTGGGCCTGTTTACTGGGCTTAGGGTCCTATTCTCTGTTTCCAGATGGAGCCAACCCATTAGGCCCTCCATAAAGACAGCTAGCCTATGCTGTTGGCTCCTCACTAGCCCTCCGGGGACCACCCTTCCTGTCTATGTCTGTGCCTCATTCCACTCCAGGTTCCCGACATTGCAAAATCCAGGGGCAGCATTCACTATTTCCTACAGGAACTATGCACTGCGGGCATAGGGAGGGGCCCTTGGAGGGGTGCAGCAGTGTCCCCAGGAGTCCCCAAGTCCTGTGAAGTCACTGCTGCTGCTAGAACTTGTTGCTCCCCACTAACTTTCCCCCCTTGCTGGTCCTGAAGGCCTCTAGGCCACCTCCTGCCCCAGAATTGGTAAGAATAAATATTCAAGTGATGGCAGCGGTGACCCACTTATTAGCAGATGCCACAGCCCCAGGGCACAGTGGCTGATGCTGAAGGAACACAGAGAGAGGCCGTGGCAGGGAAGGGAAACGTCCTTGGGAAGACGCGTTCAATTCCAACGCTACTGAGTGACTGCGAGAAGTCGGCTTCACTCTCTAGGAGCGAGGGGCAGCGAGAAAGACAGCAAATCAATCCAGCAGACGGCAGGATGTGCACACTTGGGTCACCGAACAGACACCAGCCACGGGCAGCGTCGCCCCCGCCCTCTGCGAAGTCAAGCTCCAAGGACTGACAAACGGGCATGCCCTGCCCCCTCCTATCCTGGCCTCGCAGCGGGGCTGCCCTGCAAGCCGAGTGAGTCTGTGTCACGGGGGCCAGAGGACGGGGCCGAGAGGCCAAGCGGCCGGGCTCCCGTCTCTGCCTCAGCCCTGTGACCCTGGGGAAATCACAGCCTCCAAGCCTCAGTTTTCTCTCCTGTAAAATGGGATGAGGCTGGGGCTGGCCCGGTGGTGCAGCAGTTAAGTTCGTACGTTCTGCTTCTTGGCAGCCCGGGGTTTGCCGGTTCGGATCCCGGGTGCGGACATGGCACCACTCAGCAAAAGCCATGCTGTGGTAGGCATCCCACATATAAAGTAGAGGAAGATGGGCATGGATGTTAGCTCAGGGCCAGTCTTCCTCAGCAAAAAGAGGAGGACTGGCAGTAGTTCGATCAGGGCTAATCTTCCTCAAAAAAAAAAAAAAGGGGGATGAGGCCACGTACCTTACTGCGTGGCTGGGAGGACCAAAGAAGAAACAAGAAAGTACTGGTAACGTGCTACACCAAGGCAAAAACACAGTAGGAGGGAGCAGGCAGGCTCAGCCCGCGGCTGCCACGGGGGCGCAATACTCCCTCCTCTAACCCTTATAAAAAGGAAGTTTTCCCCTTGAACAGTCCTGTTTTAGGAAGAAACCATTTGATTTTAAAAAGGGGACTGTATGCTATTTTAAGTGTCGCAAACGGATAGAGACAAGTATTGCTGTGTAAGGCTGAGCCAAGATGGAATCAGAAAACATGGCCTCCTGGCAGAGAAGGAGAAACCAGGACTCTCAGTGAAGGCTCAGAAGGACCCTTCCAACGTCAACCTGAGTCTGAATCTCAGATTGACCTACTCCTCTAGCGAGAGAGTCCTGTAGACAGAACTCTCCCTGAGGCCCCCAACACACACCCCACTTCTTCAAGAAGAACCATTTCTGGGGAGAACCCCTCCGTCAGGCAGAAGGTGGCAGGTCACCTGCAGGGCACTTGCAGGCTGCATCTCTCTTTCCCGGGTCACCTATGCCCTGGAGGTGGATCTCACAGCTCCTGTGCAAGGCAGGACGGCAGGACGGCAAGCCAGGGTGACCTTGTCCTGTCCCAAAGCAGCCCACAAGGGGCCCCCTGCTCAATATCGCCAGTCTGTGGCCGAGTCTCCAGCCAGGATGAGCTCCGCTCTGCCATCTGCACACTCGGCTCCGCTCGGCCAGTGCCTGCTGGGCTGCCAGTGACCCAGCAGCATCTGTCCACCTGTAAGTGGTGGATGCCACTCCTGCGAATGGTGAGGAGCTTTCAGCACTGGGGAGTCCCACTGTCCCCCCAGGGCTTCCCTCTGACACTCTCAAGGAGGTGGCAATGGCAGGGCCAGGTCCTGGACAAGGGGTACGAATGATAGGCTGGGGAGCACAGCAGGTATGAGGAAGTGAAACAAGAGCACCTGGCAGTGCCCTTGACTCCAGGGACAGTGACACACGTCCCATTCCCCAGACACCCGGGACAGTCTGACTCCTGGACAGAACTGCTATACATACAATCCTGCCACTTCACCAGTGGTCCCTGGCCCCCTCACTGTATAGGAAAGAATGAAATGCTAAATTCTGACTTTGTTTCCTACCAAAGTCGGAGAAGTTCTGCAGAAAGAATCCCAAGATATTCCCCAGCCTGGAGGCAAGGTTACAGGTTTGAAAGAGTTGGGGCATCTCACACTTTCCCATTCATCTTTCAAAGGAGCGGGAGGGGTGGGTGGTGGGGTTCTGGGAATCCAAGGCCTGCTGAAAGCAGAACCTGACGTGAATTCTCAGGGGCCCTCTTGACAGGGCCCAGGTCACTGCTGGCTCCAGCTGTGCTGGCTCGCTGGGACGCCCTGGAGAGCACATGTGACTCATGGGACCCCCACCTCACAGGGCCCTGCTCTGTGGCTACTCCAAGGAAGGAGAGGGAGGAACTGACTCATGTCAGCTGCACTGGCAATCACAGGATGCGGACGGAGGTCGCTGGGTGCAGGAGGGGAGGAGGAATTTTCCGTTTGTTAAGGTCAAGGGCTTTGGGAGGCGACTGGCAGCTGCTGGTAGAGAAAGCTCCCTTCTTATAAGTAATCACGATGCTACACACAGGCTGGCCTCTGGAGATGGTTAATATCCCAAATATTCTCATTCTGTGTGTGCCTCTCAGTAGCATTCCCAAGAAGAAACAGAAGAGATTGTTTCCAGCAGACTTTCTGAAAATCAAACCACAAAATGAAAGCCTGTACCTTTATCCCCCAGAATGTACTGTCCAGAATAGCAATGAAAAAGTGGTTATCAGCAGGCCCTTTTGAACATGTAGGCCCGAAAGGTGCATGGTCTACCTGAGCCACAGAGATGACTGTGCACGGGGCAGGAAGGGTGCTTAAAATTGGCTCCTGCCTTGCCCAGGATTTCGGTGAAGTCTGGCCGGCAGCAAAATCAAACAGCTGGTGGAAAGAGGTGCAGTGGGAGCCTCTAGAAGGGATGACCAATTTCTGAACATGGGGGGCAAGGGGAAAGGACGACCCTCCTCCCCCTGATCTGCAGAGGCCACTTGATAGAACAAAGACAGGCCTGTGTGAGCCCCGTAGGTCAGGCTTGGGAGAGTAAGATGCTGTTATCACTTGCAATAGAGCGCAGGACGGAGGAAGAAAACCCACATCCTTGCCAACCTCTTCCCCCAGTCGCTTTGTCCCTTCCAACTCACTGAGAGTGGGAGGCCTGCAGACGGATGAACAGCACCCGGTATTCAGGGTCAGCAAGAACTGGAGCCGCATGCAAAGTTACAAAGGGACTTCTGAGACAACATGAAGGTCCATCCGCCTTGAATTTCTCCAAACCAGGCAGAAGAGCACATCCGAACCGAAAACCTTCTGAGCAAACTGATCCCGCAGCAGTGGACCGGGGGTTGGCGGGGAGAGGGTGCCAGTCCCCAGAGAACAGGCTCTGCTTCTGCTCACCCTTCCTTTCTGATTCCTGCAGCTTTTGCAAGCCCGGTGGCAATTAGCTTTATGAGTTATAAGTGCAATATCTGGGAGATGAAGGCAGTAATTAATACCTGTCTGCCTTCCTGAAGGGTTCCTTCTGTTCGGTCAGAGTTATTGAGATTCAGGGAAGGAAGCTTCCATCATGCGGAAGGTTTAGAGGAATAAGTGAAGGGATTTAACAAGGCAATAATAACGCTTCTAAATAATTCACCAGGCAAACGGCAGCAGCCAATATTCCCAGTGCTCCATGTCTGTTTTGCCCGTGGGCAGGGGAATGTGCCAGGCAGATTCTGCACGGACTCCAGCAACATCCCTGGGAAAGACCAGCTGAGGGGCTCTGCTGCTGTCCCTCTGCTTGTCCCCGGACAAGCTCAGGTGGCTGCGCCGAGCCTCTCAGATCTCTTCTCCACCTCTTCCTTCTGCCCGTCTATGCCGGTTAGAGACCCAGATGGGACTTACACTTACAAATATTTTTGCTAATTTTATCAATCAAGGTTTGTTGAAATGCTAAGAGGCTAACAGGCCTCAGCTCTCCTGACTAGACCTGTGGTGGGGGGACCTGTGCCACAACTCTACCCCAAAACAAATTCTTAGCCATCGCTGAATATGCAAGAGAAGACACACAGATTGTCCGACTGATCCAGAAACGCAGAGAGGAAAACAAACCTCTCCACGGCTTGAGCCACGGTCTCCTTCCAGAGGTCTACAGGGTGGGACTGGGAAGGCAAAACCACCATTCAGCGGCCCTTGGGGTTAACAAATTCAGACTCAAATACCAGAGCTGGCAGGGCCTGCGGAAACCTTTGCCAGGATAGAGATAATTAAGTCAAGAGGCCAGCTCCCCGAAAGGCTCAGCTCTCTCCTGGCCCTGCCTCCTGCTCTAATCAGCTAAGTGGCCACGTGTCAAACTATGTGTCACCTAGCACACCTAAATCTGTGTCAGGGCTGAGGAGGACCGAGAGGAAGCAGAGAATATTAATAGATGCAGCAA
The DNA here is from genome assembly GCF_041296235.1 of Equus asinus. Classification (NCBI taxonomy): domain Eukaryota; kingdom Metazoa; phylum Chordata; class Mammalia; order Perissodactyla; family Equidae; genus Equus; species Equus asinus. The sequence continues at coordinate 55,304,567 of NC_091802.1, read as the reverse complement.
AAAGGAAAGGGAAGAGTCTCTGAGTCCCGCCCGCAAAGCAGGCGGAGATAAATGACTGCCTCTGGGTCTGTATCTTATTTCCAAGACCCGTCTGGCACATTGCTCAGTCCTCACTCCCCCGGCCCGGGGCACAGAACAATCAAGAAGGAGCCCGGAGATTCATTTTCTCCCCTTGTCTGCGGGCAGCAGGGGAGGAAGGGGGAGAGTTGGGCTGGCCCTTCCCCATTTGCAGAGCCTGTTATAGTCAGGGTCAACCGTACGATGGCTCAGCCCAGCCTGCCCAGTCAGGAAACCTGACATCCACCCACATCCTCCCGGGCTGGCCATGAGTAGCGTCAGAACATGGGAAGTCTCCGGAAAACTAGCTCTGGCACTCTTAGAGAGCTTTGATAAGAGTGCCCCTCACATCCTGAGCTAAGTTCACAGGAGTTCACAGCCCTACAGCTGGCAACATCCCGAAGGCCAACTTCAAACCACATACGACTTAGGCCTGGCCACCAGGACACTCCGGGGCTAGAGTCTTTGTGACATGAACCAAGGCCGCAGATGGTAGCCCGAGAGTGGAGCTGTGGGGGCCGTCATCTCTGAGGAACGACTTCTGCCAGAGGGTAAAGGCAGTTCAAATGCCCCTGGCCACCCAGGAGGGCCTGGCCAGGCCCAGGCGAGAAGGCCGGAGGAGCAGCGGCGAGGCCACTCACCAGGTAGATGCGGTAGGCGTCCACTCGGCGCAGGGGCCCCCAGCACAGGTCCGTGTCGTTGTACCTGGTGTCGGCCTCCACACCACAGGAGTCGTTGCCAGCGGTGCTGCTGAGAAAGAGAACAATGGCTCAGTGTGGCCCTCCCTGCTCGGCGGGAAGCAGACAGAATGTAACACTGTTAATTATTAGCTGATTATTATTAATTATTATAATAATTATAATTATTAATTAGAACCTCCACTCCCCCAACAGCTGCTCTAGGTCCAACCGTCTGAGTCTCATGAACCACATTTCCTTGTCTTTTAGGGCAGCCATCGCTCCTTCCTGTCACATCGACTCCCAGTGACTCAGGAACCCCTGGTGGGAATCCCAGTCATCTCCTCAGTGGGACAGAGAAGGGGACAGCAGTGTGGAGCGTGTCTCCAAGGGACAGAACACACAGCTGGCTGTGACCCGTGCAGACGAGGGCCTCGGCATCTATGCTCTTCAGATGCTGATGGATTTGCTGGGCGTTGTGCTTCTGCCCTGAAACCTCTGCCCCGACTGTCCGAGGAGCCCATTGACTACAGCTAGTGTAGGGGGTGGTGGGGGACACTCACCAGGTCACCTGCATGAGGGAGAAGGGCACGGCAGCAGCATAGATGGCCAGGTCCCCATACAGGTAAATGATGATGCAGAAATAGAACAAGTTGACCCCCACTGAAAGGAACAAAGTCATCGGTCAGGGAGCCCTAGGGAAATGGTTACATTCTTTTTTGACCACTAAATCTCTGCCTCTTCCATAGCTTTCAGTTCTCCAAGCTGTCTACTTTCTCCAAAAAGAGTGGGAAAACCACCCCAAAGTCCTGTGTCTTGTTCTGGCTGACTACACTGTGATGCTGGCAGCAGACACATCTCCTCGTGACTGTCACCTGAGAGGGGCTAAGCGAGCAGAGAGGAGGAGCAGACAGGTTCTGAATCCAGCCAGGTACAGGGCGAGTGGGAGGCACGGACTGACGGGGGGAAACTGGAGGTGGCTTCACGCTCACTTGGGACAGGCTGCCTGGGGAAGAGGAGGAGAGACGACCCCCAGTCAGGAGCCTGAACCCCAGAGTTCGCCTGGGCCACAGCCCCTCTCTCAGCCAAACACAGGCCTCTGAGGCAAAAGACTGCTCCTGAGGAATTAAAAAGCAAAGAGGAAGTAACAGGAAATGGCCCAGCTTTCTGAAGCTGAAATTAAGAGTAAAAAGCCCTTGGCTTCCGAAGACCAAGTGCCTCATTCTGAATGTGACAAAGCACCCAGCACCCGATGGGGTGCGGGGCCTGGCATGCTGGGGGGAGTGAGCAGCAGGAGCGAGCGCTCAGGATGGGCTCACCTTCCTTCTTAGGAGAAGCTTTCGCAACGCAGGATGCTGACTGCGGAAGGTGCATGATGTGGAAGCTCCCTCTGCAGAGCCAAACCTCGGCCCCTCTCCCTCCGGGAGGGCCCTGAACTGAGAGTTAGGAACCCAGGCCCTAGTCCTAATCACATCGGTCTCGCTTCCTGCCCCTGCAAGTCCCCAGTCGTCTCCAATCCTGTCCAGTGAGAAGAATTCCACTCGCGCTAAATCCCATATGTGAGTCTAGCTATAAAGACCAAATGTGAAAGCTCTGAGAAAAGCATGCGACCCTACAACCTCAGGGTCGTGGCCCCGGACAGCCAGTCTCTAATTTCTGTCCAGACTGACTGCTCGTTTGTGATCTCCTTGGTCTCAAGCTGCTGGCTTCTCTGAGAACAGAAAAAAAAAATGAAGTGACAGTTCCCTCTAATCCTGGTGGCTCAGAGGAGCCTCCAGGGTCCCTGAGGGAAAACTGGGGACATGTTCCTCCTGGGCTATTTGAGGTCAGCTTGCTCCTAGGAGTCTGGGGGAAAAAGACTAAGAAAATATGTTCTTGCAAGAACCCAGAAGGGCCTCGGAATCCTCGCTGTCCAAGCTCAGTGGTTCCAGGGGTCTGCCTGCCACTCACCTCGGGGCTCCAAGTACGGCCTGTGTCCCAGCTTGTCTTTCTGCTTGGAGCCAATGCTCTCTGCAGGGAGGCACCGTCCCTCCCCGTCCCAACCTCTCCTCCACCTGCCCATGCACTTGTGTCAGCTCTGTTTATAAACTGCCACTGGCCCTTCCTGATCAATACATTTCATTACTAGACAAAATGGCAAGATCAATGGACTTCCTGAGAGGACAGCAACGACTAGGCCTGGCATTTCTAAGGACAAGAAATGAGTCTGGATCACAAGGGAGCCTTTTGTGGAGGGTGGTAGCCCTTCCAAAGGTGAAGGTGACAAGCTGTGAATTAGCCATGGCGCAGAGCGGCTTTCAACTGGGGGCGATTTTGCCTCCTACCCCCCACTGGGGACATTTGGCAATGTCTGAGGACATTTTTGGTCGTCACGACTCGGAGGTGCTACTAGCAACTAGTGAGTAGATGCCAAGTATACTACTCAATATCCTACAGTGCAGAGCACAGGCCCCACAACAAAAAGGATCCGGCCCAAATGTCAACAGTGCTGGGATTGAGAAATCTTGGAGCAGATGAGAAGAAGCCTTCCCCTAAGTGTGAGGCTGCTCTCATACGATTGTATTTTCTTTCATATTTGGGTAAACTAGGAGTCTAGTCAGTGGGCGAAAAAAAGACAAAACCAAACCACTACTTCCTAGAATTCTTAAAGAAGTCAGGGAGGATTGTAAAACACGGAAATTAGAAAGGAGGATTAAAGGTCTACGTTCTCCCTCCAATGTGCATTTTATTTCAAAAGCCTGTCTTTGGAAGCAGACCGGGTGCGGCCGCCAGGAGGAGATGTTTCCACTCTCTTACCTTAGTCTAACTTGATGGGGAGAGAGAGAAAAGGAACAAACGAAAAGCACAGAAGTGGGCTCGTCACAGCCAATTTGGTTTGGATGAATTCTGAAAAGCCCCTTCGAGCCCGATGGGCGGGATGGAAGCAGACCCTCGGGGAACCTTTGCCTGATGATCACAATCTTCCGGACCAGACAGTCAAATCACATTGCCAATGATAAATGGAATGCTTAATGTCCCCAAAAGCAGGCAAGACGCTAATTTCTACAATCCTCCCCAGCTCTCAGACCTGGTGGAGATGCCCCCCTCTGCAAACAGGGTCTCCAACAAAGGGGCAGAAAATCTTCCAAGATAAGTGCAAGGGGAAGGATTTAGTGAGATGTGTCTGACTGTCTATGAAAGGGAAATGGACAGGATTGGATATGCAAAAACTAAACTCTTGAACAGCGCATCTTCCAAAATAACAATATCTGCCATGGAGGTATAAGATGCTGTTGCTGGAACACCCAACAACCTAGCACCGGAGCTGGGTTGGATCCTTTCAGGGTATAGCCAGTCCCAGTAAGGAGCAGGCAGAGTGCCCAGGTCAAAATTAGACGCTCAGATTCCCAGGCAGCAATGGGCCCCTAGCACCCTCTGCTGGCCACCTGGAAGGCATACCCAGGCGTGTGCGTAGCGTTATCTACTGCCGTCACAAGGTGATTGCTCTGTGTTGTCCTAGCAGAACAGTCCAGAAGAAAGACAAGTCAGAAGCAATCAAGCAAGAGGCACAAAACTGTCAGCCAGCCTCGGTCGGCTCCCTTCGTCAGAAATCTGCCTAGGATTCTCGACCTCTATGTCTAGAAGGAGCTAAGCAGCCACTTTTTTATTCCTACAATGACCAATGGGGAGGAATCCAAAAAAACAACTTGAAGCAGTTCAGGCCTCTTAGCAAGGTGGCTTCTCAAAGGCACTGGGAGCAGGCGGACAGTCTGCTCTCCGCATCGCCTGCCCTGTCCTGAGTCGTGAAGGGGGGACCCTCGCTCCGAGTGCCCAGGTCTGCAGGAAAGAACCAGCTCTCCCCGTCCTCGCCCCACCTCGAGAACGAAGTCACACCTTTATTGAAGAACATGGAGGCCATCTGTCCCATTTCCACCCGGTCTGTGATTTCAAAGAGGTTCGAAGGTCCACGCCTCTCTGTGGAGCCAAAAGGACAAGAAGAGGAAGTGGCTCTTCCACTTGGAAAAGCTCCTAGAAGGGGGTGTTGAGCTCTGTGAATTCTCCAGAACAATGAAATCTTCAAGCATTTCAAACTGTCAAGAAAACTTTTCCCGATGTTTCCAAACATTGGTGGGAGGGGAGGAAGGAGAGAGATCAGAGCCCTGACACTGACTCGAGCCTCCAGCGGGCACCGGGCGCTGAGGTTATGTGACTGGCCCAAGCCGCAGAAGTTAGTACGTGGTAGAGTCACAGGGCTGAGGCTAGGGCCCCAGGCTCCAAAGCCGTGCGGACCATGGTGCCTTCCTAGGAACCAACCACAGGCAGGAAGTGCCCGGGGGTCTCTGCAGAGAGATGCCCCCAGACCCTCTCCATGAGGAATGAGAACCCTGTGGACCAGAGGGAAGTGGGGGCCGGCCCGAATCCCAAAACTTACGCACAGACAGGATGGGCCGCTTCTCTGCCCGCTCATAGCTGTCCTGGACGAGAACATCACTGTCGGAGGCCGTGGAGGAGTCGTCATCTTCCTCCTCCTAGGAGAGGGTGGGACAGGGAGAAGGAGGAACAAACAAGGAAAAAAGGAGGAGTATGTAACTACAGAACCCCCTGGGACAATGGAGAGCACGTTTACTTTATTTCTTTTTAGAAGGTATCTGATTAGGAAGCTCTTAATACTTCCATACTGCCACATTAGAAGGCACAGACACACTTGGATGTCAGATGGCAGCTGCAGCACAGCTCCTGGGTACAGAGGTTCAGAACGACTGAGCGAGCTCAAGGCAGGGGGCAGGACAGAGTCTGTGATGTTAAAAGAGCAGAGGCTGCATCTGTTCTGTAAGCTCATGAGGCTGTTAGGCTTCAGCTCCGGGACTAGGGTCTTGGGACAGCGCTGTGGACACGAGCCCTCCATTGGGAGGGAAAGAACTGGCCCGAGGGCCACCTCTTTGCTACACAGCTGGATGGGGGCACTGCCTGGAGACAAGGGCAACACACACACCTGGTGGTTTTCCATCCTCTTCCAGCGCAGCTGAGCGTTGGCTGCCGCCATGGCCTCCATCACAAAGGTGGTCGTCACAAAGCTGCAGGGGAAGGCCACGTGTTAATTACCAAAGGCAGGTAGGAGGGAGGAGGTACAAAGAGAAAGGAAAAGTCATTTTAAGACCTGACCAACAAGCCCAAAGCATTCTCTCTTCTGAGAGCTGTTCCCTAGGGAACTTTTGAGCTAGGTCTGACCTGATAAGAGGGTGTGTGTGCATATGATGCCTTGTGTGCTTGCCTTGATGTCCCTGTCCCATTTAGAATGCATTTCCAATGAAATAAGCTGAGTGAGAGAGAATGAGTCTGGCGGAGAGGTGTCGGGGGCAATGCAGTACTGCACTCCAACAAGGGGCCTGTTGTGGGCAGAGGTCAGGGACAGGCACTCACTGATGCTCTAGGTTGGGCAGAGGAGGCTGATTCACAAAGCGCCCTCCCAAAGCTTCTGGGAAGGGCAGCAGGCAGTTCCCACCTCTCCTTGCTGGGACACGGACAAGCGGTCAGCTCCCAGTTGCACACACTGAAGGACGGGGCACAGGTAGGGATAATTGAAAAGGACACTTGGCTCCTGAATCCACCCCCTCTTTTTTTTTTTTGGCAGTACTTTTACTTTCCTAATAATCTGGCTAATGGGAAAATAAGCTTGCATTTCTACGGCCTGAATCCAAAGGGAGATGGGGAGGCGGCACCAGATGTTTGCTGAGAGTCAGACTAGAGTGAAAAACCATCTTTTCTTTTCCTCTTAAAGAAACTGGAGAGACCTGGACAACAGCTGGGACACACAGATGCTTCTGGTAGCAGACGGTAAGGAAAGGGCCGCCTTCCTGCTAATAAAACCCGAGGAATGAACCTATCCCTGCTGAACCAACCTAGATGGAACATTCACTTCCCTCCTCCTCGAGGCCAGCACGGCTCTGCCCCTGGATGCGACCCCGAGCCCTCCCCGAATGCTGTCACCTGCTGCAGGCTGACTGCTCGGCCCAGCAGTCAGGTGGCAAGTGGGACAGAAGTAAAACCCACATACACTTCATCTTGGTGGGGGTCGGGGGCAGCCAGCTCTGAAATCCTGGTTCCAGTCGCCTCAGCACCTCCTGGAAAGGTTTCTCATTATCTTGCCTAACTGACCATTTTTTTTTTTTTATTAATGTTATGATAGATTACAACCTTGTGAGATTTCAGTTGTACATTATTGTTAGTCATGTTGTGGGTACACCACTTCCCCCTCTGTGCCCTCCCCCCACCCCCCCTTTTCCCTGGTAACCACCGATCAGATCTCCTTATCAATATGCTAATTTCCACCTATGAGTGGAGTCATATAGAGTTCGTCTTTCTCTGACTGGCTTATTTCGCTTAACATAATACCCTCGAGGTCCATCCACGTTGTTGTGAATGGGCCGATTTTGTCTTTTTTTATGGCTGAGTAGTATTCCATTGTGTATATATACCACATCTTCTTTATCCAATCATCAGTTTCTGGGCATGTAGGCTGGTTCCACGTCTTGGCTATTGTAAATAATGCTGCGATGAACATAGGGGTGCAACGGACTCTTGAGATTTCTGATATCAGGTTCTTAGGATAGATACCCAGTAATGGGATGGCTGGGTCATAGGGTATTTCTATTTTTAACTTTTTGAGAAATCTCCATACTGTTTTCCATAGTGGCTGTATCAGTTTGCATTCCCACCAACAGTGTATGAGGGTTCCTTTTTCTCCACAACCTCTCCAACATTTGTCGCTCTTGGTTTTGGATGTTTTTGCCAATCTAACGGGTGTAAGGTGATATCTTAGTGTAGTTTTGATTTGCATTTCCCTGATGATTAGCGATGATGAACATCTTTTCATGTGTCTATCGGCCATATTCATATCTTCTTTTGAGAAATGTCTGTTCATGTCCTCTGCCCATATTTTGATCGGGTTGTTTGTTTTTTTGTTGTTAAGCAGTGTGAGTTCTTTGTATATTATGGAGATTAACCCTTTGTCGGATAAGTGGCTTGTGAATATTTTTTCCCAATTAGTGAGCTGTTTTTTTGTTTCAATCCTGTTTTCCCTTGCCTTGAAGAAGCTCTTTAGTCTGATGAAGTCCCATTTGTTTATTCTTTCTATTGTTTCCCTCAACTGAGGAGTTACAGTGTCCGAAAAGATTCTTTTGAAACTGATGTCAAAGAGTGTACTGCCTATATTCTCTTCCAAAAGACTTATTGTCTCAGGCCTAATCTTTAGGTCTTTGATCCATTTTGAGTTTATTTTGGTGTGTGGTGAAAAAGACTGGTCAATTTTCAATCTTTTGCATGTGGCTGTCCAGTTTACCCAGCACCATTTGTTGAAGAGACTTTCTTTTCTCCATTGTAGGCCCTCTGCTCCTTTGTCGAAGATTAGCTGTCCATAGATGTGTGGTTTTATCTCTGGGCTTTCAATTCTGTTCCATTGATCTGTGGACCTGTTTTTGTACCAGTACCATGCTGTTTTGATCACTGTAGCTTTGTAGTATGTTTTGAAATCGGGGATTGTGATTCCGCCGGCTTTGTTTTTCTTGCTCAGGATTGCTTTAGCAATTCGCGGTCTTTTGTTGTCCCATATGAATTTTAGGATTGTTTGTTCAATATCTGTGAAGAATGTTCTTGGGATTCTGATTGGGATAGCATTGAATCTGTATATTGCTTTAGGTAGTATGGACATTTTAACTATGTTTATTCTTCCAATCCATGTGCAAGGAATGTCTTTCCATCTCTTTATGTCATCGTCAATTTCTTTCAAGAAAGTCTTGTAGTTTTCATTGTATAGATCCTTCACTTCCTTGGTTAAATTTATCCCAAGGTATTTTATTCTTTTCGTTGTGATTGTGAATGGGATTGAGTTCTTGAGTTCTTTTTCTGTTAGTTCATTGTTAGTGTATAGAAATGCTACTGATTTATGCACGTTAATTTTATACCCTGCTACTTTGCTGTAGTTGTTGATTATTTCTAATAGTTTTTCTGTGGATTCTTTGGGGTTTTCTATATATAAGATCATGTCGTCTGCAAACAACGAGAGTTTTACTTCTTCGTTACCTATTTGGATTCCTTTTATTTCTTTTTCCTGCCGAATTGCTCTGGCCAGCACCTCCAGTACTATGTTGAATAGGAGTGGTGAAAGTGGGCACCCTTGTCTTGTTCCTGTCCTCAGAGGGATGGCTTTCAGTTTTTGTCCATTGAGTATGATGTTGGCTGTGGGTCTATCATATATGGCCTTTATTATGTTGAGGTACTTTCCTTCTATACCCATTTTACTGAGGGTTTTTATCATAAATGGGTGTTGGATCTTGTCGAATGCTTTCTCTGCATCTATTGAGATGATCATGTGGTTTTTGTTTTTCATTTTGTTGATGTAGTGTATCACGTTGATTGACTTGCGGATGTTGAACCATCCCTGTGTCCCTGGTATAAATCCCACTTGATCATGGTGTATAATCTTTTTGATGTATTGCTGTAATCGGTTTGCCAAAATTTTGTTGAGGATTTTTGCATCTATGTTCATCAGTGATATCGGCCTGTAGTTCTCCTTCTTTGTGTTGTCCTTGTCAGGTTTGGGGATCAGGGTGATGTTGGCTTCATAGAATGTGTTAGGGAGTTCTCCATCTTTCTCAATTTTCTGGAACAGTTTGAGGAGAATAGGTATTAAGTCTTCTTTGAATGTTTGGTAGAATTCTCCAGAGAAGCCGTCTGGTCCTGGACTCTTGTTTTTGGGGAGCTTTTTGATTACCGTTTCTATTTCCTTACTTGTGATTGGCCTATTCAGATTCTCCATTTCTTCCTGATTCAGTTTGGGGAGATTGTAGGAGTCTAGGAATTTGTCCATTTCTTCCAGGTTGTTCAATTTGTTGGCATATAGTTTTTCATAGTATTCTCTTATGATCTCTTGTATTTCATTGGTATCTGTTGTGATTTCTCCTCTGTCATTCCTAATTTTATTAATTTGCGCTTTCTCTCTTCTTTTCTTGGTGAGTCTGGCTAGGGGTTTGTCAATTTTGTTAATTCTTTCGAAGAACCAACTCTTTGTTTCATTGATCCTTTCTATTGTCTTTTTTGTTTCAATATCGTTTATTTCTGCTCTTATTTTTATTATTTCCCTCCTTCTACTGACTCTGGGCTTTGTTTGTTCTTCTTTTTCTAGTTCTGTTAGGTGTCGTTTGAGGTTGCTTATGTGAGCTTTTTCTTGTTTAGTGAGGTGAGCCTGTAGTGTGATGAATTTCCCTCTTAGGACTGCTTTTGCTGCATCCCAAATGGTTTGGTATGTCGTGTTCTCATTTTCATTAGTCTCCAGATAAAATTTGATTTCTTCTTTAATTTCTTCAATGATCCATTGTTTGTTGAGAAGCGTGTTGTTTAGTCTCCACATTTTTGCACCTCTCTCTGCTTTTTTCTTGTAGTTGATTTCTAGTTTAATAGCGTTATGATCAGAAAAGATGCTTGATATTATTTCAACTCTCTTGTATTTATTGATGTTTGCTTTGGTTCCCAAAATATGGTCAATCCTTGAGAATGTTCCATGTGCACTTGAGAAGAATGTGTAACCTGCTGTTTTTGGATGAAGTGTTCTATATATATCTATTAAGTCCATCTGGTCTAATTTTTCATTTAATTCTATTATTTCCTTGTTGATTTTCTGTCTGGATGTTCTGTCCATTGGTGTTAATGGTGTGTTGAGGTCCCCTACTATTATTGTATTGTTGTTGATGTCTTCTTTTAGTTCTATTAAGAGTTGCTTTACAAATTTTGGTGCTCCTGTGTTGGGTGCGTATATATTTATAAGTGTTATGTCTTCTTGGTGGAGAGTCCCTTTTATCATTATATACTGTCCCTCTTTATCTTTCTTTATCTGTTTTGCTTTGAAATCTACCTTGTCTGATATTAGTATAGCGACACCTGCTTTCTTTTGTTCATTATTAGCTTGGAGTATTGTTCTCCATCCCTTCACTCTGAGTCTGTGTTTGTCTTTGGGGCTGCGGTGTGTTTCCTGGAGGCAGCATATTGTTGGATCTTGTTCTTTGATCCATCCTGCCACTCTGTGTCTTTTGATTGGGGAGTTCAATCCATTTACATTTAGACTGATTATTGAGATGTGGGGGCCTACCACTACGATTTTGTGTCTTGTTTTCTGCTTTTCTTCAGTTTCCTTTGTTTCTCGTCCCATGGTTTAATCTGTTCTGATGTAGAGCTGCTACTCTCTGTTGTTGTCCTTCTACTTATCTCCTCTGCTCTTGGTTTTATAGCCCCTTTCCTTTTTTGGATTTTTCAGGAATGAGGGTTTTCCTGAGGATTTCCTGAAGAGGAGGTTTTGTGGCAATGAACTCCCTTAATTTTTGTTTATCTGGGAAAGTTTTTATTTCTCCATCGTATTTGAAGGATATTTTCGCTGGGTAGAGAATTCTTGGCTGTAGATTTTTGTCCTTCAGATTTTTGAATATATCATTCCACTCTCTTCTAGCCTGTAAAGTTTCTGCTGATAGCCTGATGGGGGTTCCTTTGTAGGTTAGTTTCTTTTGCCTGGCTGTCCTTAGTATTTTCTCCTTGTCGTTGACTTTTGCTAGCTTCACTACTATATGCCGTGGAGTTGGTCTTCTTGCATTGATAAAGTTTGGAGCTCTATTGGCTTCTGTCACCTGAAGATCCATCTCTCTCACCAGATTTGGGAAGTTCTCAGCCATTATTTCTTTGAATAGGCTTTCTGCCCCTTTCTCCTTCTCTTCTCCCTCTGGTATACCTATAATCCTTATGTTGCATCTCCTAATTGTGTCTGATAATTCTCGGAGAGTTTCTTCATTTCTTTTTAGTCTTGCTTCTCTCTCCTCCTCTGCCTGCAGCAATTCTATATTGCCATCTTCCAAATTGCTAATTCTTTCCTCCATATTATCGGCCCTACTGTTCAGAGCATCTAGATTTTTCTTAATCTCCTCTATTGTGTTCTTCATTTCCAATATTTCTGTTTGGTTCTTCTTTATCGTATCAAACTCTTTTGTGACATAGCTCCTGAACTCGTTGAGTTGTCGGCCAGAATTCTCTCTTAACTCATTGAGAATTTTAATGATGGCTGTTTTGAAGTCATCATCATTTAGGTTATATATCTCATTTTCTTTGGGATTGTTTTCTGTGTATTTGTTTCTTTCTGTTCTGGAGATTTAATGTATTTTTTCATATTGCTTGATGTTGTTGATTTGTGCCTCCACATGGAGATAGAGTTTAGTTGCTCCTTTCACTTGTTTCAGCTGCTGCGGTGGGGGAGCAGCTGTTTATACTGCACCAACCAGGAACCCTGTCCGCAGTTGCTAACTGGGCCTGGGCCCCTCCTCGTAGCCACAGTGGCCCTTTGGATTCCCTCCTCTGCTGTGGGGGCCGTCACAGGGGGGCTTCAGGCTGCTGGTGCCTACTGTTGCAGCCCACCTAGATGTGCTCTCTCCTTAGGGTCTGCAACGGTGTTATGGGCTTTTCCAGCGGCCAGGGGTGGGATCACTTATATATGTCGCTCCGTTGCTGTTGGCACCCACAAAATCTCACTTGTCCTCTATGGGTCGCAGGAGAGCTATTGGCATCTTCTACAGTCTGTGGTTAGTTCACCTAGCTATGCTGCTTTTGCCCTGGGGTCTTCCAGCCTTGTGGCTGGCGGCTGGGTGCCTTCTACTGGTGCTGTGCAGAGGCTTTCCCTAAGGCTGCTGTGAGCCTGTAGGGTTTCCCCCTAGGCTACGAAGCTGGGTCTCTGGAACTCCCCCCAGCCCCAGTCCTCTCCGAGATCTCCGGCTATCCCTAGTCCCACGGGGCGGGCAATGGCAGCTGGGGGTTGCCCCGCCCTCTGGGATTCTCTCCGAGCCTCTCCCGGAGCCGTGAATGCTGGGCGTAGCCCCTCTGCTAATGGGAGACAGAGAGTTTTGTCTGCTGCCCGGGCGGAACTCCGGCGCTTCCCGTCCGGGTCGCAGAGCCGGTCTTTGAAACTTCCCCCAGCCCCAGTCCTCTCTGAGATCTCCGGCAATCCCTACTCCCACAGGGCGGGCAACGGCAGCTGGGGGTTGCCCCGCCCTCTGGGATTCTCTCCGGGCCTCTCCCCGTGAATGCTGGGCGTGGCCCCTCTGCTAATGGGAGACAGAGAGTCTTGTCTGCTGCCCGGGCGGAACCTAACTGACCATTTTAAGGGCTTTAGATTTTCCCTTGTTTTTGGAAGTAAAACTAAAATCAATCTTAATTAAGGCATAAAGAGGCTCCTCATGGTTGCACAAAGCCAACCCATTGATCATGTTCAAACATAAATGGGTTGAGCAAGGAGGCCCCACCTGGGGGCCCCCAATAATCACTTCCCATTTAGATGGCTGCCTGTGCTGAAGGTCCTTTAAAGAGGACAGTAAAGTCATAGAAGGACAAGGACGTCTAGGGCTCTTGGCTGCCAGGGCTTGCAGTATGTAATGAGCCAATGGTACCCCAAGGTTGGCCTCAAACCCCTCCTAAAGAAAATGTGTGAAGGAACTGAAAAACACAGGCATTTTCCTATCCCATTCAGCCTCCTCCAGGTCTTAATTTGCTTCATCTACTAAACTGTTTCATTCCTCCAATAGGACCTGCTCCTTTCTCCTTCCAATCTCCTCAAAGGCTGCTCTCCATGACCAGTGACCACCTACTTAAACTGTGATCATCCCACGCTCCTTACTTTATGTCTTTTTCCATATTACTCATCACCTTCTAACTAACTCTGCAGTTCGCTTATTGATGATCTTCGCTACTTACCGTCTGTCTCCCCACCAAAGCAAGGGAAGTCGGCAAGGGTGGGGGTCTCTGTTTTGTTCAGCGGGGTACCAAAGCACCTAATCGCACTGCTGGGGGCACCTCTCACAGGGGAGTGACCCCTGGAGGTGTTTCCTCCCACCTCTTTTTTGCAGCTTATAGATTCCTACCTGGTTAAGGGGGCTGGAAATGCTCAGTCCTAAATCCATTGCTAGTCTGGAACTCTCGCCAAATGACTTCAGACCTGCATGTGGAATCCCGGAGAAGAGCCCCAAGCAGACACACCAGCTGGTGAATCCCCCACACCCGGCTCAAGGAGCAGGTGCCCGGAAGGCCTGGGAAGGCACTGGCCTCCTCTCTGCTGCCAGGCACAAGCAAGGTGAGATCAACTCTTGATTATCTGTGTTCCTGTGCATTTATCACTTACCTTGTGAACTATCTTAAGCAAATTCTAAATTCCAAACTGATTTCCCAAATCACCTTAAATGTCTGCTAATTCTTCTTCTGTGTCTAGGTGGTACTTTCTCAGAGAACAAAATTGACGGTAACATTAATAAAGTATACAGCAGGGGAGGTAAACCTGCCGAGTAGAAACACGTGAGCACCACGTGAAACATTCCAAAGCCTACTTGGAAGTCTTAACTTTTAACTGATCAGGGTTGTGTAACTGCTCCATTAGCATGAGACACTGGAGACCTCTGTATCTCCTTTCCTCTCTGGGCCACCTGGTTAGGACTCACTCACACAGACATCTTCCCGCCCGCCAAGCACACTTCCTCAAGTTAATGAAGAGAGTCGGGCTTCCTGGGCAAGCTCCCTCAGCTTTGCTCCCAGGCCCCGGCCCCCATGTGACAGCCTCTTACCTCATGAAGCCCAGGAACACCAGCAGGACCAGGCTGACAAGCCATCCAGCGGTGGCAAAGGCCTTGGGCATGGTGAGCGCACCAGTGCCCACGATGAGGTTAAACATGTACACCAGTCCAACCTGGAACCAACAGAAGTGACAGTCAAGCCCAGGAATTAATTAACCTCCCCCCACAACGGCTCCCAAGGACGACCCCGGGTGACAGCAAAACTGCGGAGGCCAGGAGGCCAGACTTCAGACAGGGAAGCGGGTAAGCAGGGGGAATTCCGCCTCGGTTCTAGGGAGGCATGCTCTGCGACCGGATGCTGGGCACCAGACATTAATACTCGGCTGACTAAAGTTCTATCAGTCTTTTCAAAATGTCCCTGATGGGTAGTTCTCTTCTCCACGTCTGCTGTTACCATCTCCATCACCTCCTCATTTCATTACTCAAAGCCGTATCTTAGATGGAAGCTCTCTGCTCAAACAGACTGTAGACTTCCCGAGGACACACCTACCCGGCACAAGGATGAACCCACAGTGCTGACGTCAAAAAAAGGGCCACTTTTCCAACACTGCTGAGCACATGACCCAGTCCTCCTCTCCACCGTCCCTGCCGCTGTCCTCTGGGACGTCTACATTCACAGTGCTTCCCTCTCCCTGCCTCCTCCCCGTACTAACTTCAGGGATTAAAAAAAACAACTCACATACAATTCACGTGCCATAAAATGCACACTTTTAAAGGACACAGTTAGTGGTTTTTAGCATATTCACAAGGTTGTGCAACCAGCTCCCCCATCTAATTCCATTTCACTCCCCCTACCAAAAAAACCCGTACACACCAATAGCCACTCCCCATTCCCCCTCGCCCTGGCCCCAGACAACCAGCCTCCGAGTGGAACTGCTGGGCCACTGATGGCAGGTTTAAAGTTAACTCGAACTCACACCAACTCAACACTAGCTCAGTTAATTACGATTATTCCTCTTTCAAATCTCGACCATGAAATTCCTTTCTCTGACCTGAAGCCCCTGCCTTCCACAACCCTCTCCATTCCCACCGACCCTCCTCTGTCCCCATCATGACTTCCAGTACCCCCAGCCCTCCCTACCCAGAAGACCACCTCCATTTGTCCTCACCTACTTTCTCCGGCATCGTTCACAATCAGCTAGTTCCACAAAGCACACCCGGCCTGAGCTTTTTTTTTTTTTTTTGGTTCCTTCACCTGTGTCACCTTCACAGCATCGGATTTTCTTTATTCCTCACCATGGACTTCCAAGTATCTCCCACATAACTGCTCCAAACCCCGATCTTCAAGCCCCCAGGCCTCTCAGTTGAAGGCTGGATCTCCTGTTTCATGCAGGTCACTGAGGTCATCCGATATGCAGTTCCCACGCCTCACTCCCTCTTAGTTCAAAAATCACGATGTCTGCGTCCTCCCCAACCCCTCCCTGTCTTTGGGGAAACATGTGTCCTTCCTTCTTGCTGAGGCTCAGCCCTTCTTTCTGGAATCCTCTCCTCCTACCAGCTCTTCCCCTCTGCCTACAAACGTCCCAACACCTTTAAAACATCACCCTCTCCTTCTGTAACCAAACTCAGTGAAGAAGCCACCTATGGCGTCTGCCTTCATTTCCAAGTTCCTGAACTGTGCTTTCCACCCCCAGAACTCTCTTGAAACTGCATTCTTAAAAATCGCCACTGACCTCCATTTGCCAAATCCAATGGCTTTCTTAGCCTTTATTCTTTCCTACACTTCTGACATTAGCGGTCTCCTTTTCTCTCTCTCTGTCTTTTCCTCAGCAACTTCGACCAATCCTATGGCTTTAACCCTCATGGCGGGACAAAAGATGACTCTATTTCTCTTCATATCAGCCTTTCTGCACACCTTGAGTCCAACTGCCTGCGAGTCACTCCCCCTGCACATTCCATCAGTGGCCTCAGCCTCCTTCCTTCCCCTCCATGTCCCCTTTTGTGGCGACCTCTGGCTCCTCTTCTCCTTCACAATTCAGACTAATCGTCTCTGGCCTGGACGATGACAGCGGATTCCTACTTGGTCCTCCTGTACTCTACTGAATTGGCTGACTTACAGTTTGCTTTACCACTCGTTTCCGATCGTTAAAAAACAACAACAAATGCTTTGCCTCTAGGAGCACCTACTCATTTCTCATTTTTACTTCCCCATTCTTAGAAAAACGCACCTTTCGATATTTTAAAATTTTTCTAAGATACCCATGTACTGAATTTTTTATGAGAAACACAGAAATTAGGGCCCATTCTCCCAGCTTCAATCAGATTTAAAAAAAAATAGACAGGGAGTATCAACTACCATTTTGGGGCCCTTGACAGGGAGGAAGGAGGGCCTAGCCCGTGGTTAGGAGGGACAGGCTCCGGGCAGGTGCTGACTGGACAGCTGAGTGCTGGACAAACGGGAGGGTGCCCTGCGGAGGGGAAAGAGCTCAGCCCACAGTCCATTTACACTTGGCACGGGGACCAAGCACTTAATTCCCACCCAGCATTTGGGGCCCATTCAAACATTGCTTCCACCACAAAGCCCCGCCCAGTCTCCCAACTTTGTCTCACTCCCCACTTTCGAAACCCTGGAGCAAGGACACTTCTTATGCCCTAGTTTGGGTTTTTTTTTTTTTTTTTAAAGATTTTTTATTTTTCCTTTTCCTCCCCAAAGCCCCCTGGTACATAGTTGTATATATATATATATATATATTTTAGTTGTGGGTCTTTCTAGTTGTGGCACGTGGGACGCCTCCTCAGCATGGCTTGATGAGCAGTGCCATGTCCACTCTCAGGAGCCAAACTGGCGAAACACTAGGCCATCGAAGCAGAGTGCATGACCTTAACCACTCGGCCACAGGGCTGGCCCCTAAGTTTTTGATGTTGGTGTATTTATCTTTTCCCTTTTACTAAATCTGAGGCTCGTGGTCGCCATGGCTGTGGCCGGTGTCTCACTTCTCCCTGCATTTCTCAGAGTGCCTGGCACACAGCCTCAAGACAGGAATCCTTGGTGGAGCTGGCTCAGGTTCTCCCTGACGCGAGTCTGACAGTCTTCAGCCCCTTTTAAACATCACAATCTCAATTTGATCCCACAGACAAATCCTGAAAGGATGAGAACAAGGTTGAACTGTCTTCTTATGGCTCTTGATTGGATCATAACACTATCACGATGTGATTCCCCTGCTGGGAGTCCTGGCCCAGGGTGGTGTCATGAGAATAAATGTGAGGGTGCCAGCTGGGTGGGGAACAGGGCACAAAGCCCAACGCTGTCCTTCTGAATCATAAGTTCCCAGTGCTGGCTTTTTACAAGTGACGGTGAATGTCTATAACAAACTAATTTTTACTTTTGTTGGGGTTAATTTCAACCACTGGCACTCTGAGGCTAGTATATCCAGGTGCAGGAATGGGTCATTCAGCTAGCTCAGTTCTGCTCACTCATTTATTCAATGACTGCCGACAGCCTTCCCTAGGCCAGGCCTGGGCTGGGAGCTGGAGAGATGATGGCGAGTAAGACAGACATGGCTCTTGACCTCATGCAGGAGGAGAGAGATGACAAGAGAACAAACAATGATGACCGCCTCAGAGAAGCGTTCTGAAAGAACCAGGGCACGGTGACAAATAAAGAAGAAGCATTTTAAACAATGGGGACTCAGGAAGGCTAAAGGATGAGAAGGAGCCGTCCAGGCAAAGGGCCAGGGAGGAGACTTCCAGAGAGGAAGGCCTAAGGTGGAAAGGGGAGGCACGTTCGAGGAACTCTGAGGCCAGTGTGGCTGAAGCATACAAGCAAGGCAGCTGGGGCTGGATGAGGCCATGTCAGACGGCACTGGGCCCTCGTGACATGACAGGGAGTTTGACGTTTCACAGGGTTTTAAGTAGGGCACTAACAGACCAGGCCCCAGTCGATGACCTAACATCTGATCCCCCACAGCCTCATTCTCAGCGTATCGCTTTTATAAGCAGCAACACTAATGCAGGGTAGAACCTTTTTTCTTTATGGAAAATGGCCCTGGTGATGGTTCCCATGATGGAAGTAAAGAGAAAGCAAGAAAGTGATGGTTCTTAGCCAAAAGTCTTATGGAGAAATTAAATGTAAAAGAGGCATTTGCAAGTTCAGGGACGGTTGACTGTCTTGGGATGTGAAAGTCAAGGATCTATTATAGAGTAGGGTTCCTCAGCCTCGGCAGTATTGACATTTGGGGCCAGAGCATTCTTTGTTGCGGGAGCTGTCCTGCGCATTGTAGGATGTTCAGCAGCATCCCCGGCCTCCACCCACTCGATGCCAGTACCTCCCACCTCACCCGTGTTGTGATAATCAAAATTGTCTCCAGACCTTGCCAAGTGTCCCCTGGGGGGAAAGACTGCCACCAGCTGAGACCGAATGAAAGACACAGTGAAATACACACGCTCCCAAGAGAAACTTCAAATAAATCTCAGCGCAAAAGGCCGTTTAAAAACTTTACAAAGAAGCTAATTAGGGATAAACTGTTGGCAGCTAGGAACAGAAGTGGGTAATCTCATTTGTCGTGTGTTGTTGCCAGTTTTTAGTTCCAAAGTAAGCACTCTGCGCTGGGTGGGGCTCAGGGGTTCCCGTAGGATGATGTAAGACTTCTTCACCCTCCTGGCAAGAGCTGATCCTCTTTACCTTCAGTAAAGGTGACCAGTAAGGACCAATCACAAGGAGAAGACCATGGAGACAGGAAGCAAATCTGAGCTGAGCCACAGGCCGGGTCAAAGGCAGTTGTGGGGCAGGAGGAAGAGGAAGGAGATGTTGTCTTCTGCTTAGGTGACAGTTCTGTGGGGACAGCCTCCTGGGAAGTGTGGCAGAAAGCTGAGGCAAAGCCTTACTGCAGTCACAGTGTGCGTGCTGCGGCCACGGCAGCCATGCAGAGTCTCCTCCCATTCTCAACTCTTGCTCTGTGCTGACCTGCAGAAGGCACAGTCCCTGCTCCTTGGGATGGCTGACCTGCTCCCCATGCTCTGGGGAGTTCAGCGCAGTGTTCCGGCTGCCTCACCTCCTGCCCGGCAGCCTTACACATGAGGCAGGGGTCACGGGCATCTTTCAACGGCTTCCCCTCTGACAGCTGTCAGAGGAAGCAGAAGGCAGCAGAGATGCGGAAGCAAAGACTAGGATTTCAGGCTATGCAACAAGCACTCTTTCCTTAGAAAGAAACAGCAACGATCTTCAGCAAGACCGGCCAGCAGGTGGCCTTGGCAGCTGACTCTTTCGTAGGTGGTGATCTACTTCATCCCCTGTTTTGGTCACACAGTCCCTTCAGTGCTGAGCCACTCCTGGTCCCCGTAAATGGGGAAACAGATATGCCCGTTCTGAGGTCACTCATGGGGGGACGTACCGGCCTGAATCACATTCCTGTGTCCAATACCATCCTTGAGAGGGTCTGTCATCTGAGTCCCCTGAGAGGCTTGTCTGCCCATTACAAATATTTTATGCAGAGTAATGCAAGCTAAAGCAAACATCCCTGGCACCTAGGAAGGGGCAGAGAACTCACAACAGGGCAACCTAGAGGTACAGAGAAGCTTTGTGTTGGGAATGTCCAGGTTACGGGCACATTCATTCAGCTTATCTAGGCTGAGTGGATGATGACCCTTACACCCTTCTCCTGGTCTCACAGGGGATTAAGGACTGTTCTCTCAGGATGGCAGAGTTAAGGAAACCTGAGGAATAAGGCATGTTCTCTACTCAAAACCTGATCACTAACTCCTGGCAATGTCATCTCATCTTCAACACCACCCATCTCTGCCCCACATCCCTCTTCACCGGAAGAACAAGAGAATATAAGCAGTTGTTTACAGTAGATGCCTGGCACAGGCCCTCAAACACAGACCTCAAACAAAACCAAACACATAGGAAATGGAAAGGTAAAAAACCCAGAACCAGCTGGAGCTTTTAGGCCTCCCTGCCCAGTTTCCTGCGGGCACATGCTGGCATGTGAAATGATTACTCGAACAACTGGAGACATAAGAAAAGTGGGTATAATACGTTGTTTCCTTCCCCAAACTCAGTTATAGAAATGACTCATCTCTAAGTTTACAGATGTTGTGAGAAGCAGCAGGAACTGTGGTGACTTTTACAGACAGCAGAGACATTTTGAGGCTGACACCAAGAGGAGGCTGAGAGCTGTCACATGATTCCTCAGATGAGACGGACACAATTTGATTCATTCCAAGGTTCCAGAAAGACTTCCCCTGATCAATTATTGAGGTGAAGGAGGCTCCCCTGGTGCCACACACGAATGGCACAGGCCCAGCAGGAGGACCTCGGTGCGAGGAAGGCTTTTTCCAGCTGTTCCCAGATGCCTCCTTATCCATCACACCACAGCTCTGGAGTGTGTGAAGCCGGCAGAAACAGAGCGAGGATTCCCCAGGCTAGGAAGGTCAGTGCAAGATAGGGCAGCTGTTTAAGGTTAGGTAAGTTCTAGAAAGAGGACTCCTGCTACTTAAGGCAGCGCTGCTTTTCCCCAGGATACTCTGTAGCAATGTGAGTCAATCATTTGATAATTCCAATCCTCCAGCTACTTATCCAGGCAAGAGGACTCTGATGTAACCATGACCGATCTTACATTACACAAAGAAGATAAACTGAGTGTCTGTGTGTGGGGGAATGCAGATCCAAGACAGTGAGAAATCAATCATTCTAATTGTCCTAATTACAGACTCCACCAAACTGCAGTTGGAAGTCTGCATGATTCTCTGCCTCTTACACCATCCAAGACTATAAAAGTTGTGCAACTTAAAATTCAGCTAAAAGCCAAAGTGGTTTCAAACTGCAGAGATGAGCAAAACCCAGTCAAGAGCTGTCAATCACTGCCTATCTGAACGGCTGCAGTTTGCAAGCGGTAGTACGCCTGAGATAAATATTACAAAGAGTTAGCAAGTCAAATTTGTTTTCTTGACCACTGTCTGATCAACATCTAAAAAGTGAACAAACTTAACTCTCAGAACGTGTTCTGAGCCAGGACAGCAGCAACATGGCCGCTGCTGACTCGAGTTCCCCAAACCCGGCTTTCACCAGCGTCTAAGCAAGCAGCTGCACTCACATTACAGCTCATAGGAGGCTGTGTGCTTCTCTAGAAGCCAGGGACACTGATGTGGGCAAAAGAGGTTCTAAAAGTAAAACTCACGTAGGGAGAGTAGAGCTCCCCAGTCTCTGTGATTTCGCCTGCCATGTCCAAAAGTGAGGAAGGGTCGGCGGGTAGCCAAGGTTCCTTTGGTGCGGGGGCGGCGGCTGCAGCTCCCTAAGGCGAAAGAGCAGACTTCAACTTTCTGATAGACCCACCCCGCCCCTCCACCCCTGTCCTTTTATCACAGACACTTCAGGCCTCAATAGCTGTCACAAGACAGCCCGGAGGGAAGGGTTTCCCTGGATGACCGACACCTAGGTGGTTTCTTCTAACTCTTTCCTTGCTGTGCAGGGAATGAATGTAATTCAATGCCGCTCAGACTCCAAGTGGTTTAAGGGGCCTCGGAAGCCACGAAGCGCGCCCTTTACTCACTCTGTGGTGCCAATCCCCATTTAAGGCCAGGAACTGCGAGCTCACTACCACACAGGGCAGCCCAAGCAACTGCCTCCTCCGCCCAGGGCAAGGGGCTGGGGGCTTTCCTAGGAGCCCTCCCAACCCAACTCCTTGACCCAAAGTCTCTCCTTTTTAACGGGGCCTCCACTCCCTGTCCCCCAACCTGCCGTGGGGCTCCCCACTCTCAAGCCTTTCCCTCTTCTCAAGGGCCCCGCTCCGAGCCTGCCCGCGGCTTTTTCCTCCCTCTTGGAGGAACCCCGAGTCTGACGCCGCCCCAGCCTATCCCACCCCACCCTCCCGCCCGGCCCGACACCTGCAGCGCAGCTCGCTCCGGGCTGCCGCGGCCGCCGCCTCCAGCCCCTTGGTTGCTCCCGGCGCCAGCTGTCCTGCACCAGCGCCCACAGCGCGCATGCGCCTGCGCCGGGAGCCCACCCTTTTCCGCACGCGCTTTGGGCGGGGCGTCGCGCGCTGATTGGGAGCCTCGCGGAGGCGGGACTGGGATTGGGCCCTGGCAGCTGCCGTCTGCGTGGCGGAAGTGGGCGGAGTGCGCTCCCAGGCGCATGCGGGAGGGGGTGGCTGTCGGCCAGGTGGGGAAGCCGGGCTCCTGGGAACGTTTTGCTGGGGACGCTTTCATCGGCCGGCAGTGGTTGTAAACTTGGCCGTTCCGGGACCCTGGTGGTTAGCAGGAAGGGGTTGGGGGAGGGTTCGAGGAGAGTTGCCGGTAGCTCCACACAGAGGGGAGGGGATTGAGAATTTAAGCCTGCCTCACCCTAAAGGTGCCTGGGAGTTTTGAGTGGGGGGCGGGAAGAGGGAGGGCCGGAGCCCATTGGGGGTAGTCGCTAGGGTTGGAGATAGGTTTAAGAGAGGGCTGAAAGTTGATCCTGGGGTGGAGTCTCAGGACTGGGGCAAGTGTTGGGAGCTGTGGGGTTAAGTCTTGGTGCTTAGGTTTGAGGCATCGAACTTCTGGGAGGTGGGGCGGAAGGCGCTGGCCGAGATGGTAGCTGCGGTTTGGCTCCTTAAGATGCGAGTAAAGGATTGTTTAATTATCTTTAACCAGGCCGGTTCCCCTTCTTGCAAGGGGTTTAGAGTCCCTGTTCTCTGAAGAGTTTGGAAGGAAAGAAGGACCGAGGCTCTTCTGACAACTTAGCTCTAGGAGGCACTTAGGGAATTGAGAGCGCGGCTCCCATCCTAAGTGGGAGGAGGCTCAGGGTCCTGAAGTCTTTGCCCTCCCCACCCGCAGGCTGCTACCATGAGGTTAAATCAGAACATCTTGCTGCTGGGGAAGAAGGTGGCGCTGGTACCCTACACCTCAGAGCATGTACCTAGGTAACCGTTGCACCTGATGTGAGGTGCAAGCCAGCTCGCGTGGGCGCAGCGAGGAGGGTCAGCCTTCTTTAGTCCAAATCTCAGAGGCTGTTTCTTCTGAGAAGGAGAAACATTGGTGTGAGAAGTGATTACATACAGGAAAAAGTGAAAACTGAAGCAGAGGACCATGATTTCCCTGGGGGAAGTCACCCATCCCCCTGTTTTTCCCTTTCACCCTCTCAGCTTCCTTTTTGGCCTTTCAGCAAGGAATTATTGTATGTAAACTAAATGTGTGTAAGAAAAAAAAGATACTGTCCTCTCACCTAGTTGTAAATTGGTGACATTCTCCTGGTGCCAGTGAATATGCTCAGTTCTTGGAGAGTAAATGTTAGCTTGTCGTAAAACTGAGCTGTTATGATGTCTACTGTTTTGAAAAGCCAGGGCTGAGTCACAGGGTGGGACTCCTGTGGGGGCAGTTGGCAAATGCCTGGTAGATTGAGATGATGGTAGCATAGGGGTGTATTCGCTACTTGTAGTTTTTCTTTTTGGGGATTCCTGGTGCCCGGCCTTTGTGGACGTCTGTCCAGCCTTCTTTGCTGAGATCGGCTTGCCATATACTTCCCCTCAGGAATTTGAGGAATGTTTAGCTTTAGACTGCTCCCCCGCATGGACCCCTGAGACAGGAAGCTGGACAGATAGAATGGACTCCTCCTTCTGTTCTCTTGTAGGACTAGCCTGCCTCTAGGTCTGCCTGTGGCCCTCTGCCTCAGGAGCAATTATAACCCTTTTTTTTGGCTCTTCTGTGAGCCCTGTGTTAGCCTGTGGGGTTCTCCTTTCTACCATCCATGTCTTCATCTCATAAATGTCAGACCCATGCTTCTGAATCACTCCTGCATGCTGAAGGCCATCTTTCTGTCCTTGCAGATACCATGAGTGGATGAAATCAGAGGAGCTGCAGCGTCTGACAGCGTCTGAGCCGCTGACCTTGGAGCAGGAATATGCGATGCAGCACAGCTGGCGGGAGGATGCGGACAGTGAGAAGTGGAGGCCCCAGGCTGGGCTGGTGGTGGGAGGGCTGACTCCAGAGGCAGCCGCCAGGTTCCCTCCCTTTCTCGTTCCCTGCTGTAGCCTTTCTGGGACCACAGAAACTTTGTGAAAGGCACTTTGTGAAAAGCCTGGAAGGTGCCCGAAACTGTTATACTCTGATGCCCACGGAAGCTGGTCTCTGTGGCTGATGCTTCTGTCTTCTTCCCTACTCACTGCCCCAGGCTTGGAAGAATTTAGAGAAAGTAAAGCATTTTGGGCTCTGGCTGTAAATTGAGACCCTGCCTCACGTCTCTTGCCGCATGCCCTGTGTGGTTACTGTTCTTTTTTGGGTCTCCTGCTCTCTGCGAATACAGTTGCTGTTTGGAGAAGGCCATTGTTTCTTGCATGAGGCAGACTTAGGGGTTTGTAGTCAGCTGAAGGAAGCTCTGGCCCCCCTGTCATCCCGCCAGACTCGGAGAGGATGGTAGTTCTGGCTTGGGTAGGAAGACTGTCCTCATTGCACTTCTTTGGGGAATGTAGGTGATAACCCTGTTGCCTTCCTCCTTAGAGTGTACCTTTATTGTGCTGGATGCAGAGAAGTGGCAGGCCCAGCCAGCTGCCACCGAAGAGAGCTGCATGGTGGGAGATGTGAACCTCTTCCTCACAGATCGAGGGGACCCCTCCTTGGGGGAGATTGAGGTCATGATTGCAGGTTCGTTTCACCTGGCCTTGCCTTCCCCACCTTCTGGCCCTCAGATCTAAGGAAGCTTAAGCCAGGTGAGGCCGCATGGGGCACTCAGAGAGCTCAGTGGGAGGCTCCGGCACTGGGGAGCCTGGCCCCTGGCTGGGGCAGACTGCCACTTGGTACCCCATTACCTGGTGGTTCACTTTATTCCTGTCTTATGCTTAGGTGTGAATTTAACCTTCGGCTTTAGGGTCTTCAAACTTCAGGGTGCCCCATCCAACCCTCCAAAAATAAGGGATCTTCCCTGGAACATCTTCCCATGCTGTGGGAGGAGCCCCTCCAGTTTCCATGCCTTCTTGGTTCCCAGCCTTCTCCTAAGGGGCTATGTGCTTGTCCTCATGAGGCAGCACAGTGAGGTTAAGGGGTCAGCTTTGGGGTCAGGTTACTGGGTGTGTCCAAGCTGTGAGACCTCTGGTGAGTCATTTAACTCCTCTGTGCCTGTCTCCTCATCTGCAGAATGGTGATAATATTTATGAATTAGAGTTGTGAGGATTCAGTGAGATCGTACCTGGCAGGTGCCTGCACTGGAGCCTGGCACGTGGTGTCAGTGATTGTTGTTGTTTCTCGTAGAGCCCAGCTGCAGGGGCAAGGGCTTCGGCACTGAGGCTGTTCTCATGATGCTATCTTATGGTAAGAGAGTCCGAGTGGACAACGTGGGCAAGTAGCTGGGCCCAGGTAAAGGCTAGGGCATGTTGGGAGTGAGCCGGCCTCTGGCCCAAGGGTGGGGGCAGGTGATAGGTGCCTCCACTGCGAACTGGGACAGGAGGGGCGGACAGGGTGGGGTGCTCCTTCATCCTGCAGCTTGTCCCTCTGTCTCATCTCTGGGAGGAGTGACCAGGCTGGGTCTGACCAAGTTTGAGGCTAAAATTGGGGAAGGAAATGAACCAAGCATTCAGATGTTTCGAAAACTTCACTTTGAGCAGGTAAGGATGTTGCTGAAGGGAGGATGAGGCCTGCGTCTGGGTGGTGGGATGGACCCGGTGGGGCCAGAACTTGTGGCTGTCAATTAGCTGTCCCTATTCCCTCTGGCTCACATAGGTGGCTGTGAGCACTGTCTTCCAGGAGGTGACGCTCAGACTGATGATGAGTGAGCCAGAGCGGCAGTGGCTTCTGCAGCAGACCAGCCACGTGGAAGAGAAGCCCTACAGAGATGGGTCATTGGAGCCCCACTGACAGTTGGCCTGGTGGGCAGCCACCCTGTGTAAACGGGTGTGTCAGGACCACACACTCCAGAAGACCAGAACCCTGCAACAGGAGGTGAATGGACAGGGCCTGCAGGGCAGAGTGGCCCTGGCCCCACTCCAGGCTGGGCATCTCCTTTCGGGGCCTTTCAAACTCTAGGTCGGATTTGCCTTGGCCTCCCTCAGGCTGGCAGCGACTCCAGGGCCAGCCCCTTCTCCTGCCCAAACCTGGATTCAGACTCTCAGAACCTGGAGTGGACAGCACGAATCCACGGGAGGAGGCTGGGTGGGGGTAAGCTGGAGATGAAGGGGGTCTGGTGAATGGGCAGGACCTCCCTTTCCCCTGCAAGGCCAGAGGCACAGCCCTGGCCAGCAGTAAAGCACACTGTACGGCCAGCTTTCCCTGTGTTCTCATTGGGCCTGTGTGGAAGCCTGCAGCATCTGAGCCAGTGTGGTAGGAATGGGGCGGGGGTAGCTCAGTCCTCTTGTCCTGCGGAAGCAGGCTGGGTGTGACCCCGGAAGGTATGGAAATGAATGAGGTGGATCATGGAAGGACAGACAGCTGGCTTGGAAAATGGGTGAGCGTTCCCACTCCTTCTTTCTCTCCTTTGGAGCCAGTTTTGAGTGTTGAGTAAGTTAGTTTGGAATACAGCTCCTTGTGGCTTGAGAGCACCCCTCTGCTGATGAAGCTTTGGGCCTCCTGCTTAGTTGCAGGGGCTGCAGGAGGAAGCAAAGGCCACTCAGCGGTACCCTCTGGAAGGCACCTGTGTCCTCACCCTCTCCTCCCCTTACCCCTCCACCTCTGGGAGCAGCTGCACCTAACAAGGCCACGAGGGGGCGCCGGAGGCACAGGCTCGGGATGGCCAGGCTGCCTGGCACCCGCTGCTTAACAGGCAGAGCCCGGTCAGGACTCCCCACCTCAGAGCAAGGGGGCCACGTTTTGACTTCTACCTGTCCCTTGTGCACTGTCATAATCTGGGGTGGCTATCAAGAAAGGCTCGGCATGTCTCAAAACACAGTCATGGGAAAAACTCTTGAGGGCACCTAGGGCATTTTGAGGGGAGGAAACAGTCCCAGGCAAGTTGAGGCGACTGACTTGCCCAAGGCCTCAAGAGTTTGAGATGGCAGAGCCAGAATTATTGCTGAGGCTTTCCCCTCCCAGTCCCCTCGATCCTGGCTCTCACACAGGTGTGCATGTGAAAAACTAGACTCTAAAAACGTGCCTGGATCTAAGACACAAGCTTCGCTTGCTGGGCCCCCTTTGTACTATGCCCCGGTCCCTCAGGGATAGGCATTCCCGCTGAGCCACCTGTTCCTTCCACCTGTCTTCAGCTTAACCAGAGTCAAAGGTCCCTACAGCTTCCCCACTCAGCAGGTGATGTAGAGAGGGGCCCCTCCACAGCCCCATAGGGGAGCCCTCCATCAGGGGTGAAAGGGTGGACAGGGGCAGGCCAGGCCCAGCCAAGCAGGGCCTGGGGCGACTGGTTCCATGATGAGGGTTTTGGATGGTTCCTCTTAAGGCTGGTGGAATCCAAACCCTAACAAGGGGCCAAGATGGTCCGATAGTGACTGGTCCTCTCAACCCCAAGGGCTCCCCAGGTCCCCTCCCTGGCTCACTCTCTTCTTCTTCTCCTCAGTCCTAGAAACTGGCTTCTGAGTGGTCTCCTGGTTGAGTGGAGAATAGCCCGGGGCCAACTTCCCTTCCTTCTCTCTGAGCACCTGCCCTGGAACCTCCTAGCCCAGCAGCCTCAGCTCTGGCAGGCCACCCTGGCAGACCCCCAGGACGTGGCCTCAGGTGCCAGGGGCACGGATCTCTTGTGAAGGAGCGGGGCGTTTCACCCTTGGAAGGTCGTCTCCACCCTAACTACCACATGGCATATCCCAGGGCCCAGTGGGCCAGGTTTGTTGTCCCCTAGGCCTGGACAACTGCCCTCCAATCGGGTCCATGGCCAGATAAGATAGAGTATCTGGCGCCAGCTCAGGCCACTCCTGGGAATCCTGCACCCCGCTGGCTGTGGGCAGAGAGATTAAAGGCAAGTCTCTGCATTCCGAACCCAGCTCATCAGGGCCTCTCACTTTCAGTGCTCCTGGAGTTAGAGGACCTCTCAGAGCCCTCTGAGCATGTGGCGCTCAGCCCCCACTTCCCACTTTCCCTGAAAAACATCCCTATAGGGCAGCCCCAGCATGCACAGGCATGTTGACCACCAAGTGAAGTACACAGGAGCTGGGTGGGTCTCGCTCCCATGGGGCTCACAGCCTGGACACCTGGGCAGCTACAGGCTCGAGGCCTGATTAAAGCTACTCACCTCCCATGCCCAGGCTAGGGAGGGAGCCCTGGATCATCCTCTCCCTCCAGCTGTACCCTACCCTCTCAGCCAGAGGCCACCCTAGGAACACCCGTTTGTCATTTCTCAAGGCCAGAGCTCTAAAGGAAGACACAGAGGCTGAGGTGGTTTGGAGAAATCAGTTGGATTTCTGACAGAGTTTCCTTATAATGGTGGTGCCTGGCTCAGGGCTGGGCTGGGCATCTTCAAACCCTCCCCATGCTGCCAGGGTCTCTAGGGTAGGAGAAGAAACAAAGTTTAAGGCTGGGGCTGCTGCTATGTCCAGGATGCAACAACCCAGAAAATCATGTTAATCAAAGAAACAAAAATCCCTCTAAACTCTGTGATACTGCACTCTTTAAAAAAAGAAAAAAAAATCAAATGAACAAAAATAAAACGCCCAAGCCACAACTTTCAGGATGATGCACTCCTGTCCACTCTGAGATGTTGTCGCTGTAATCAAGTCCTTGATCAACCCTGGACCCAGTCATCACTTGGGGTCGTGAGGGAAGGTGACCTCTCAACCAGTCCAGTCCTTGCTTGGTGCAGGTCCCAGTGATGTCCCAGATGGGGTGGCAAGGGGACAGCTGGTAGGCTGAAGCACTCAGCGAGGAGGAGGGGGACAGAGTCCGCTTTTTGATTGGGGCAGGACGGAAAAACATTCACTTTCCTTGTAGTAAGGGAAGAATATAGTTCTCTAGAAAAAGCAGATTTGCCAAGATGGGAGATGCTGGTGCTGATTTGTATGTCGATTTGGGGGTAAGTGGGGAGGAGGGGAAGGGAGTTAGGTTGCGGTATGGGAGTGGCCAGCCATTCCAGCTTTCCTGGGGGGCTGGTGAGAGGCGCGCTCAGAGGTTGCTGAAGAGTTCGTTTTTCTTGCTCCAGTCCATCTGCGGGGCCCGTTTGCTGCTGCGCTTCTGGTGGGCCCTCTCTTTGGCCATGGCAAGGGAGATGTTGAAGTCCAGGATGGGGTCAGAGGAGGAGGTAGATGAGGGTGCTGTGGAGTCCTGTTTCTTGGGGCTGTCTTGGGAATTCAGCTGTAAAGAGGAGGGGGAGGCACAGAGCGGGAGTCAGCACCCAGCGAGGCATCTGGGCCCTCAGTCTCGGCGAGGTGGCTCCCTTGGGGCAGCGCCCAGGGAAGCCAGGTCACAAGAACAGAACGTGGCTCAGCATGTGACCTCCAAGGCCAGCTGGTGTGCCAGGAATGAGTGTGGCCTGGGAATGGGCTTCCTGTAAACCAGCGCCACCCCCCACCCACCTAGCCAGTCAGCCTACCTCCTCACTGGTATCGCTGGAGGTGGTTCTAGCCAGGGCTGGCCTGGGGCTCTCGGAGGCCGTCTCGGCCAGGGCTTCACGACTGTTCTCCTGGCACAGAGAGGAGGGTTGTGGGTTGGTGGAGGATGGAGTGGGGAAGTCCTGAGCAAGGAAGGGGGTTCCCAGGGAAGACAGGTGCCTTGGTCTGAGAAGTTCCACTCACAGCCCTGCCATTACACACCAAAGCCCCACCGCCTGAGCCTGCCAGGGCCCCTAGAGAGATTTACATTTTTACATTCCTCCAAGGATCAGAGGGCAGCTAGCTGCACCACCTAGGTAGAAGGGACCATTGTGGGATTAGCTGAGTTGCTCACTCCTCTTAAGTCCTCCCAATGTAGCTTTCAGGGCTGGCTCGCCTTTTAGGCCAGTGACCAAGAAGCGCCTTCTGGAGTGTGGGGACACCAGGGCCTCTTTGCTTGGCATGTGATACTCCCTGAACCTCCTGTGGCCCACCTGTTTACTTGGGCTTGACCCCAGGAATCTTAAAACCTTAACCCCAAAGCAGCCAAGAAGGGCTCTGAAGGAATAAGGTGGATGAGTTCTAGACCCATAGGTTGAGTGACAGAGGGTTCAAGTGGTCAGGGCTGCCCCCCTTGTTGTGTCCCCCAGGAGGAGCCCCTGGGGAAGGGGAACCTTTGAGCAGACCCTGCAGAGCGCTCCTGCTCCTGGTCCGACTCTGAGAAGGCCTGTCCCGGAATGAAGGCCTTGGCCAGGGATTAGGCTTGGCGCTCAGCTCCTGCCTGGGCTTCTCTGTGGCCTCAGCTGGCACCCAGCCCCACCATCTCTTCCCCAGCCTCCACTGGCTTCTTTTCCCTTCTGCCCAGGGAGGAGGGGGGAGGGGCTTTGTTCTTCCAACCCAGACTGGAAGTAGCAGGGGCTGGGCAGCGCGGCCAGACACTGAAGCTCTGTTCTTGGGGGGAAGAATGGCCTCTTCTGTACAGTGGGGAGTTGGAGGCAGGGCTTGTCACCCAGGATGGCGGGCTGCAGAGGGGCCCAGCCAGGCCTCTCCCTGCCGATGCTTGGCCCTAAGGCGTGGGCCGAGGGGTATACCAATAGTTACACAGCTTGAAGCTCAGGAGGCAGCAGCTTGGAAACCGCAGTTCCAACCTGAGCCAGACAGCTCTCCTCTTCCCCACCATGCCACCTTCCCCCTCCTCCCGCAGCCCCCAGGCTGAGAGCCAGAGAAGCAGTTAGGGGGTCTGCCTTTACCTTCCGGATCTCCCCATTGGTAAAGGGCTCGGGCAAGGGACCTGGGTGGAGGAAAAAAGAGCAGAGGTGAGTCCTGGAGTGTGGGGAAATGGGGATGGAGAGGAGGTGAGAGCTGTGGGGTTTGGGCAGATAATTCGATCCTGTTCCCGAGGTCAGTGCTTAAAAGTGCCTTGCCTGCAACCCCCTATAAGTACATTTGGTGACCCAATGACACAAAGATTGTGCATGTGTGTAACACAAGTTTCACGAAACAAATTACCCTTACTACATCCCCCCACAACTTATCCTCACTGCATCGCAAAGCTCTTTGATGTTTTCTATTCAATTTCATTTAAAAAAATATGCTGGTGTCTGCCTACTAAATTAATCTCATGAACCACTAATGGGTATTGAGCTGTTTGAAAAAAAAGCATTGTCCTAGATGGAGCTGAAGTTCTGGGCTGGCTACCTAAGAATCATCTGGGGAAGCTTGTTAGAAATACAGATTCCTGGGCCTCGGCACCAGAGCTGCATATTCAGTGGGTCTGGGGCAGGCCTAGGAATCAACATTTTTTAAATGCTTCTTAGGTGATGATGGTGTCATCAGAATTGGAACCACACCCAGGTTATGGTTAGTACCTGCCTTGGCCACTTGCCAACGTGGAGATGAAGGCACAAGAGAGCTCAGGGAAGTGTCCTGGGTGTGCCCTTCCCCAGCCAATGGAAAACCTGGTGGTGGCAGGAGGGGTCATAGAGGAGAGAACACCAGCCTGGGGTCACCCTCATTGGACTCACTCAGGATAGAGGCCCCACGTCACTGCAAGGAAGGCTGTTCCACCTCCAGGGACTGGTGAACCTGGGTGGGTGCCTTCTGAACTCTGAGCTTAACATCAATGAGCATCTTCCCCTTGCCCTGGACCAGGGCCCGGGCAGTCAGCCATACCTGACTCTCACCGTTTCTGCCCTTTTGACACCCATAGCCTTCCCACAACGGCTGGGCAGGGGCAGAGGGATGCTCTGCCACTCCCCGCAAGCCAGCCCCTTCCCCACGAGCTCCAGGCTGTCTCACTGTGGCCAGGAGGCAGCCACTGGGAGGGGAGGGCCTTCTTCTATGGGGATAGTTACATCCAGGTGGGAGGAATGGGGAGAGGACACCACCCTGGAGAACCCAAGGGACACCTGGGAAGGAGACCTGCCCCAGTCCCTCCCTGTGCAGGTCCCCTGGCCAGAGGCTGCAGTCACTGTAGTTCTTAGGGCTCTTCCTCCCTAACCAGAGAGAGAGAGAAGAGGGAGGGACTTCTGAGGGCTGACTACTGGGAGTCGGGGAGAAGGATGCTGGGGGAGGCAGGGGAAGGTATTTGAAGAGCTGAGTATTTCAGCTGAGTCTTCCTGAACACCATGTCCCCAAAAGCAAGACTGGGGCTTCTCTGGGCCTCAGTTCACCCGTCACTGAGGAAGGGGAGTATCTGAGTTACCTGGTTTCCACAAGCTTGAGAGACAAGGGTAAGGTGATGCCCACCTCCTCTGCCCAGTTTGCTAGGGATTTCAACGGACCCATTGTCTTTCCAAGAACCTTGAGATCCAAGAGGCCCCTCCAGCTAGGGATCGAAGTCTGTGAGAGGACCTTAGTGTGGACCCTGTCCCCCCACCCTGCAACTATAACCCTGACACCCTCAGGGAGGCCCTACCCATTGCAAAGTCCGAAGAGGTTCCACCCCTCCTCCATGCCCCCAGGAGCCATCTTCCCAGGGAGAAAGTTCAGACCAGACAGCAGAGCACAGCTGAACTTCTCCCCACCCAGTGTAGCAGCCCTGCCCTGTTTGGCTTGGGCTCTGGCAGGGGGAGGTGCCAGGCTTAGCAGGGTGATGGTGGGGGCTGGGGAGGGCAAGGGCCCAGGGACCGAGGGGGCACCCACCGCTCTCTAGAGCCAGCAAGCCTGGGTTTCCAAGACAACCTGAGAGAAGGGAGGGGGAGGCACTGGGCCCCTGTCACTGGACTCTGATCTGACGAAGCAAAGCCTGGAGGCCTCCCCAGAGTTAACCCTTTCCTTGCATCAGCACTGCCCTGAGGACTTGCTGGGGGTGGAGTGTGGGGCCCAGGCCATCCTCAGGGACCACTGCCAATCCCTGCTTCCTCTTCTGACATAGGCCCCTCTCTCCCAACCCACACCTCTGGGCCTCCCCTGAAGGAGAGGGAGGGAGCTTCGAGGCAGGAAGCTGCCCACCCCTCACCTGGGACACAGTCAAGTCTAGAGCACTGGCTCACATCTCTGACTTGGGGGCCTCCTGTTGCCCCACTCAGCTCACCATTCAGGTGCTCCTGAGACGGGATCACTTTGCATTTCTTGAAGAACTCATCAGTCTCCTTGTCCACCACCAGCAGTTTGGTCTCGTCCCCACCAGCCTTGATGGCGCACACCACATCCCCATGCTGCTTGCCCTCCACGCAGACCCCGTTCACCTGTGGGTGGGGGCAGGAGTTACTGGCACAGGCCTCAGTTCTGGGGTGGGTAGGTGGAAGAAATATAAGTGGTCCTCTTCATCCTTGGCCAGCTGGCAATGTGGGGACACTCAGCCCCCCTTTGCCTTTAGGGTCCTGAACTAGGCCGAGTGGTCTTCCCACTTGACAGTCAGATGGGGAGGCAGCACACATGGGAAAAGTCAAAGAAAATATCTGACAAGACTAAACAAACGCAGCTCTGACAGATGAGATGGGAAAGATCTGGGAGGCCCGGGCTGGGCCCTGGCTTCTCTACATACTCACTGTCCGACTTCCCTCTCTGAGCCTTGGCTTGTTCAAGTGTAAAATGAGAAGTCTTGGGAGAGCTGATCTTCAAGCTCTAAGGTTCTAAGACTGAGATTCTGGGACTTGCCCATGGCATTTGATTCACGTTTCCTCTCCCGTTGAGCACAGCACAAGAGTGTGTGCATGCACCTGTTTCACCCTCCTGCCCACATCCCTGTGCCTGACATGGAGGCCTCAGGCAGGAAACCCCGGCGGTGGCCCCAGACCTCTACCTGGGTGGACAGTTGAATCATGGGCTGCTGAGCGTGTCTGCTCGGTGAAGAAGAGCCCAGGGGAGGTGGGGGCAGGAAAGAAGTCAGTCCATTCATCCATCCATCACCTGTTTTTCCTTCTTTCCCTCCTGCCCACCCACCAACCATTCTCCCCCAACCCCCCATCCATCCATCTATCTGGCATCTATAGGCGGCCTGGGCCCCATGGGGTAACAAGGAGCAGATGGTGTGACAGCTGCCCCAAGGGTTGCTTATCTGTAGGGAGGCAGTCAGGAAGGAAGACCCTGGGAAGAGGTGAGAGGCATTACCTCCACAATGCGGTCATGGACCCGGAGTCCTGAGGCCTCGGCGGGTGAGTCAGGGTCCACCGCCCGGATGAACTGGCCTGGCTTGGACTTCTCGCTGTGCAGGTTGAAGCCATAGCCATTGGCGCCCTTCTTCATGGTGCAGAGCCGAGGCCGAAGCTCACGCTGTGGGGATAAAGGAGGGTCCACGGCCATTCCACATCACCCTGGGTCCCAGCCTCCCTGCCCTGTACCTGACCCCACCTCCCCACCAAGGAAGATTTGGGAATAATGCAGGTTTGCTCAGAGCTGACACAGCAATGGGAGAGAATGCTGGCCAGGACTCAGGGGACCTGCATGGAGACCCGGCGTTGCAGCAAACTGCCTCGGTGACCCTGGGCAGAACACTGCCCCTGTCCAAGCCTCAGTTTCCTCTTCTGGCAAATGAGGGGTAGGACCTGATGAGCTCTCAAGTGTCTTCTCCTTTTGACATTCTAAGGTTCATCACGTTATTTTGGTTGCTGCCCCATCCCTCCCTGCTATGGCTCAGCCTGGCCCTCCGCGGGGGTGGTGTGTGCACCTGGCACCTGTGACTGGGCCCTTTGGACCCCGCTCTCTGCAGCAGGGGAGAGAGAGGCAGGTGTTCACTGAACGCTGATCAGCATGTTTACAGTAAAGCCCTCCCTTCCAAGGCTGGTCCTGCTGAGGGCAAAGGCAGCAACAGAACCTCTATGGGTCCCCAAGGAGGCTGAAAGGAGAGGGCCAGGAAAAGTAGGGCTGGGCTGAAAGGGGCCCAGCGTAGCTGTGGTCATGGCCGGAGAGGGCAGCCTACTGAAAGGGCACAGGCTTCTCTCTCTGGAGCATTCAGACACTCCGCTGAAAACGGTTTTCACCGTCTTTGGTCCAGCTTAAGCAGCTTAGCTTAGAAGCTGCAGCCCCAGGACATGTTCACATGATGGAGGGGATACGGGTGTGAGTGGGCCAAGTAACTGAAACCTCGGCCAGAAGCCTAAGGACTGAGTTGGGGTCCCTGTCCCCCTCCTCCCAGGCCAGGGGCAGGGCTGCAGCAGCCAGTCTGCTAACTCTGGGTTATCACTGGGGACACCAGGCAATGGCAGTGAGCAATGGCCAGGACCACAGCCCTCGCCCAAATTCCAGCTTCCCTGCTTACTAGCTACATCACCTGGGGCAGTAATTTTCTTCTGAGAGCCCTGGGTTCCTCATTTATAGGCCACTCTTAGTGCTGCCTGCCTCCCAGGGATGCGGTGAGGCCAAGTGAGATAATTAACATACGTGGAAACACTACAACTGTAAAATCCCTGTGCACAGGTAGACTTTCCCATGGTTGCTAATACTAAAGAAGAGTCACATGCAGCTGAGAAGAGAGAGTCTGGGGGGTGGGGGTGGGGGTGGGGTGCCAGGTTGCTGTGAAAACCTCAATCCCCAGCTGGGGTAGGGAAGGTGAGGGATGGGTGGGGAAGGCCATGAGGGCCTAGAGGTCTCCTGTCCTGACTTGCCAGCCCCAGGAGGCAGCTGCCATCCTGGGGGAGAGACTCAGTCCCACCCCTTCGCTCTCAGGGGGGTGGCTGGGGCGGGGGAGGCGACTGTGCCTTCCTTTAAATGCTTGGGCGGGTCCTTCTGTGTTTCAGGATGTTGGTGGGGGGTGTGGAGCGGCCAAGACAGGAAGGAGGGTGAGGGCTGGGCCTCTGCTTACCCTAATCTGGGCTAAAGGCTCCTGGCCATTCTCGCCTTCCTCCTTCAGGCAGCCTCCCCTCATCACAAACAACAGCAAAGACAATGCAGTGAGCATAAAAAAGTGGGGGGCCCGCAGAGGCACCCTCTCTCCAGGGGCTGTGAAGCACCCTCCTCTTCTCCCAAGTTCTCCTCACCGGCTCCTCTTCCTCACTGCAGGGCCCACTCCCAGCAGGCCTGCCAATGGCGATGCTGAGGCCTGCGGCTGCGCGGCACCCCCACAGCCCTCCAGGAACGGGATCTGGTTCCAGGAGTAGTGAGGCTCTTCTCCCCTCAAGCTAATCCCTCCACAAAGCTGCCAGCCCAGCCCTCCCTCCAGGCTGAGGTGAGCAGGAACAGGTCTGACCAGTTGCCACCACCAGGGCAGGCTCAGCTTTCGGCCCCAGCCAGGCTGAGCTCCCAAGTCACCCTGAGAAAGTGGAGGGTGAATCACGGGGAAGGGAGGGAGCAATCCAATGTTCTCTGCTGCTCCCCGCCTCCCCTCACTCCAAAGGGCCTTCCTTTAGCAACCTGGCTGGTCAACCCCGTTGTCAAGATGGGGAAACTGAGACTTGTGATGTTAAGCCCACTGCCTGATGTCACACAGCTTTACAGTGGAGAAGCCAGATTTCCAACCCCGTCTCTGACTTGGAACCCACGTTCTGTCCACCATCTGTAGGCTGGCCCTTAAGGACCCAAGTCCAGACTGGGACAAGGCCCACTGGGAGCTCCTCAACAGGAGTCACCAACGCCCAGGTTGCTCTCCCTGCAGTGGTGGCAGTCTCTGCTGGGAGGCGGCTGGGAGCTGATGAAACCACAGCCTTCCTTCCGGTGCTGAGGGCCACTCGCAGCCAGCACTGCAGTCTAAGCTTGGGATAGGCAAGCAGCAGCAAGCAGGCCTGGGCTGGGTTTGGGCTGGAACGGGGCTGGGGGCAGTCTGGTGGCTCCAGTGCTCCCCTGGCTGCACTAGCTGCCCTGTGATGCCCACCTTCAGGCCCGGAGCTCTGTGCTGCAGGCGTCCCTCACCGATCCTCAGCACGTTTCACCCCAGGACCCCTTGCCTGGTGACCCATCTAGCTCCCTCCTTCCCACGTCCCTGGAGGTTCCCTCTCTTCCCACGGGAAGGGGCAAAGGCTTCCCATTCTTGCAGGGAGTCCAGCTTTGTTTCTCTCCACCCCTCCCCGAGCTGTCTCCAGGAGGTGTCATTGCCAGCTGCTGAGTCAGCCCATCAAAAGAGCCCATCCCAGCCTGGGTGGAGGCTGGTGCTGGCAGGAGGAGTCCCTGGGGGTAGCCTCCCTGGGGACCTGGCGGGGGTGGGGGAGGGGGCTGGTCTGACACTGAGATGAGAAGATGGGGAGGGCTAGGCACCTGGCTGCAGCTTGGCCACCACTGCTCCTGGGCCTGTGCCCCCAGAGCAATGCCGGGGTTCTGCCTCTGGGAAAAAGGGATAAATGGAAAGTCCAGGCCATCTTGGACCTGGTGTGTGACCCCCAGGAGCTGCCTTGTGCCATGGTGCCAGCTCCAGAGTGAGGGGTGGGGTAGGGGAGCAACTTTAAGGGGAACATGGCCCCAGAGTGTTCAGAGCCTCAGGTGGGTCTCCCAGTGACGATGACAGCTTGCAAGTAAAAATCAGGATCTGCTCAGTGAGCAGACTGGCAGAAACTTGGAAGCGAGAAGAAGGAACATGGAGCAATGGTCGCCAATAGGCAGTGCAAATGGGCTGGGGCGGCTGGGGCAGCTGGGGGCCAGATGGGTCTGAGTCTCTCACTTCCAGACAACATGAGACCCGCTTTCCAGAAAAGATCCTGAACAGAGAGCTGCCTGTAGGCTTTTTGCATGGGCCCTTCTCCCACCCTCGGGTTCTTAGGCTGTCCCAAATCCTGTCATGGGCCTGCCATGGCTGCCTCCCTCCATCCCTCCTCTCCCCTAAGGAGCCCAGCCCCACCCCAAGTGGCCGCCCAGTCACCTCCACCCACACAGCCCAGGGAGCGGACGGCGGGAACGGAATTCAATAGGCACCATCAGCAGCCACCTGGAAAGCTGGGGAAAGTCGATACCCTAATCCCGGTGACCGTCTCTGGGGAGCAGGCCCAGGGCCACTCCCTGCTCCTCCTTGGGGAGGGCGGCTGGGGGCCAATGCCCCACTTGGACCAGCCCCTCCCTGGTCAGTGCCATGGTGATGGGTCCTATAGAAAACAGCCAGGCTGCTTCCCGCAGGCCAGCCAGCTCTGGGCCCCAGAAGGGGCGGGCTGGAGGAGCAGGAAGACAACCAGGGTGACCAGGGGAACAATAGAGGTGACCCCCCACCTCCCAAGACTGCCCCTCCCCCAGCCCAGCCCCAGCCAAGGGCTCATGTTTATGCAAATAAGAATGGTGCTCTGCTACCCCACCAAGGAAACCAGCCACAAAACAGGGTGGGCAGAAGGGGATGGGCGGGGAAGGAGCCCTGGCATTCTGGTGGGGTAGGGGGCAAGGGGTAGGTTGGGGGTAAGGAAACATGGCTGCTCTGGGAGGCAGCTCAGTCTATTCCATGGGACTCTGGAGACACAGGCTTGGGTCCGGTGCCAGCTCTTCAAGGAACTGAGGATGGAGAGAGCCAGTCCTGCCTGGGGGTGACATGTGACTGGGCAGCATGGGGGAACTGTCCTTAGGGCAGCCTGGGAAGTGACCAGGAGCTCAGACCAGTGTCCAGAGTTCTAGGCCCCAGGTGTCCTCTCCTCACCCAAGGGGAGGTACGAAGGGCTTGGCTGCTGCTGACCCCTGCCCTAGAGCCCTGATGTGGCTTCATTTCACCCTGCAGGATGTCCCCCAGGTCTGTGCGGGCTGAGGAATGTTGGGCCCGTCCATCTGCAAGAAAGGAGCTACTCAGGCTCTTATCTTATGCTTCTTGTCTCTCAGTGGGAAGGTCCCTCCCTGGTGCCCGGGAGGTTGGGATCCAGGGGGGGACACATGCTAAAGTGGGGGCTGCCTCTTCGACACCCCCCGACACACAGGGCCCTGAGCCAGGCTCTCCCTCTGGCTGTTTTCTCCTGGTGCTGGCCAGAGACCCACCAGAGGGAGAGTCTGGCTCAGGTCTCCCCAGGGCTGGGCAAGCCTGGGATGGAGCAGGCTGGTACGTGGGCTGCTGCCTGGCTGGACGCTGTCCAGGCTGGCCGCCCCATGCACTCCACCATCATCACTCCCCCTCCTCCCAGAAGTTAACTCCCGTGGGCTGTCCCAAAAGGCTGCGTAAAGACTCTCAGGGAGCTTGTGAAAGAAACAGCAGCCACCGTTTACCGACCACTTACCGTGCGCCAAGCATGTACTAGCTTTGTGTACATTTTCTCGTTAAAATCCAATTATAACCCTGTCAGGAATTATTATTGCCCTCCTTTCTCAGACGAGGAAACTCAGGTTCAAAGAGGTCATGTAAACTGCTGAAGTACACATAGCTGATGGGCGGAGGAGGCAGACTCTGAACTCAGGTCCAGAGCAGCACTGCCCAATAGAAACAGACACCAGTCGGGCAGGTAATTAGAATTTCCTAGTAGTCACATTAAGAGTAAAAAGGAACAAGAGAAATTAATTGTAATATCTTACTTAACACAATATATCCAAAATATTATCATTTCAACATGTAATCCATTTAAAAAATGATTAATGGAATATCTTACATCCCTTTATTTGTACTAAGTCTTCAAAATCTGGTGTGCATTTTACACTTACAGCACATCTCAATTTGGACGAGCACGTTTCAAGTCCTAAGAGCCCCAGGTGGCTAGTGGCTGCCACAATGACCCGCATAGATCCTAGAGGTCTCACCCTCAACCATTACACCGTCAGCCCCAAACATTCTTCTATGCACCCATGGCCTTTGTTCGAATAGGGCACCCATGACCTTATAGCACGCACAGGGAGAGGCCGGAGCCTGTGTCTCTGGGAAGTCAGAGCTCTGGCCTCAGACACACAGCAGTGAGCGGCACTTGAACCTGTACCACTTGTCCTTTTCTAGGGCACAGGACCTAAAGATTGCCTAGGGGTCCAGGGGCATGGTGAACTGTCCCACCCCGAGGGGTGGGGAAGGAAGGCCAAGGCCAACAGTTATGGTCAGCCTCCAGGTGGGCCCTTTATGCTACAGGGGAGCCCCAGAATCAGCAAGCGCAGGTTCTTAGGACCTGGGGGCTGGGGGTGAGGTACAGACTTGGTCACCAGACTCTGGCCCTCTGGCCCAATACATCATGTGAGAAGGGATGGGGCCAGGGGCCTGTCCCTCTGGGCTGAGGCCTTCCGTCAAGGCTGACATTTTTCCTGATGGTGCTTGAAGGACACCCCCTGGGGAGAGAAGCACCTGGACCTTTGCAAGAAGCTGGCTCAAGCAGCCTGAATTTATGCCACTGTGATGGCTCTTGTATAGCCCAGAACCTGAAGGGCAGAGACACCCAGCTGGAGAGGCAGGCCCTCAGGCCCAACCCACCTGTGTGGCAGAATGGTTATAGACATTGGTGTCAGAGCGAGCGGGGTTCCAAGACACAAGCATGGTAGGCGGTCAGGGCTCAATATCTGAGAGCCCTGGGGCCACCCACCTGAAGTGACCAAGCCTCAGTCTCCACGTGTGGACAGGTGGGCTAACACATGCCTCATAAGGTAGTTGTGTGGACTCAATGAGATAAGCCATGTCTAGTACGTAGCACACTGCCAGACACAAATAATAGCTATCATTTATTGAAGAATTACTATCAACTTAGAAAATGGAGAAAATAATACCTAATTTGTGGGGCTGTCATGGGGGAATCAATATAAAGGATACAGATCTCTTTATGGCACAGGGCTCGGTGCTAGAAACTTGGGTTTCCTTCCCCGGTAGGGCCACTCTATCGCAGAGCAGCGACAGCAGAGGAGCAGCTACCAGTGGGGTCTCGAACTCTGCCTTCCCTCGGTAAGAGGCCTGCAGCGCCCCCAAGACCTTGGCTGGGCCCCTTCTTCCCCTAATTCTAAGAGCTCCCCTACTTTCCCAGGGACCCGAGGGATGGGAAGTTTGAGGAAGAAGACAAGGGGCCCCATTTAAACATACGGGGTTCTTTGGGAAGTAAGCCCCATTCTGCCTCTCCCAGAGAATTCCTTCCAGAATTACTGATTTAACTTCCCAGGAACCCGAAGGCAAGAACCAGGAGCTACACCACGGGAGAAAGACATCCCAAATATGCGGCTTAAGAGGAACCACACACAAACGATCACACACCCTGTCTATCTGAAGTCCAAACCATCCTGCAGCTCAAACCCTGTTCTGCCCTCCCGGGCTCCAACGTGGTCAGTGTGAAATGGCCTGCCCTGGGAAAGAGGTTGGTAAGGTGCCAGCTAATTGTGCCCACCCACCCATCTTGCTACCTGGGGTTCCTGCATTATCTCTGCCTCTGAGATCAGCGTCAGGTCTAGCAAGAGTCCAGCCCAAGATGGGTACTTTCATATCCCCATGATCTCATCGAATCTCCCCAACAACTCTGCAGGGCGGGGGCTGGTGTCTCCGCTTCACAGAGGTAGAAGCTGAGGCTGGCAGGGAACAATGAACAATTAGGGTCCCAGAGCCAGGGAGCGACAGAGCTGGGATTCACACAGGGATCTGGCTGACCCTGAAGCCCAGACTTCGTCCTTCTAGTCTTAAAATGGAAGCTGCTGGTAGACAAGAAAAAGGAGCAGGTAGGTTCTATCTGGAATTTCGATCTCCGGGTGTGCTGGAGGCACAAACAGGCCAGGTGTGCTGCCCGAGATGAATCAGGCCAAAGGTCCCCGATGGCTGTTACGCATTCATTCGTTAATTCAAAAATTATTTATTGAGCCCCTCCCTCCTCTGGGCTGGGGATATAAACACAAATAAGCCTTAGGACTCATCAGGCAGTAGAGGAGGACATCTTGAACAGATGATTCAAATACTGTGTGTTCAGAGTGATCAAAGATAGAAGGACAGGGAGCAGGAGAAAGTGAGGAAAGGAAGAGCTCATTCTGCCTGTGGGCCGAGAAAAGGGTCCAGGAGACATGTGTGGTCTTGGAGAGCATGCCTGGAGGAGAAGGGGCCTGAAGGGCTCCCAGGCTGAGGGACATCGGGAGTGAAGGCTGGAAGAGCATGGCGTGCTGGAAGGGAATCGGACACTCAGTGTGGTCTGGTGGACTGGGGTGGCACCAGAAGGGTGGT
This sequence comes from Equus asinus, assembly GCF_041296235.1. NCBI lineage: Eukaryota > Metazoa > Chordata > Mammalia > Perissodactyla > Equidae > Equus > Equus asinus. The sequence continues at coordinate 55,262,416 of NC_091802.1, read as the reverse complement.
AGCAAGAGCAGGCTGCCGGATCGCAAAGGGCTGTGGAGCAACATAGGATTATTCAGCAACAGTGACCCTGATCGAGCACTTGCTGAGAGCCACACTTGGCCACAGCTGTACTCGTCCAACGAGAGAGGCAGATCCAGGGCTAGCTGTCCCATGGGTGGGCATGTCACAGTCACTGTGAAGTATTTATGAATTCAAGAACCAGCAACCAGCGTGTGCTAGCACTCCCTTCGTGCCAGGCACCAAGCCACTGGCCTTCCAGACATCCTCTCGTAATCCCCACAGCCCTGCGAGGCAGTGGCTACCGCCTCCCCCTTACACAAGAGGAAGTGGAGGCTTAGAGAGGTTAGGAAACCTGGCTCGAGGTGGCCCAGCTAGCACAGCTGAGCTGGCCCAGGCCTGCCCACCTGCCACTGTGGGTCCCTGTGCCGAGTGCCAAGCCCAGGGTTCAGGCCTCATTCTGTGACTGTGGGGCTGTGAGTGGGGGCCTTGCTCCTCTCTCCCCATGCCTGGAGGTGGGCAGAGCTGGAAGTGCCTCTCCCCCTCCTCTGAGACCAAAACTACAGGCACCCTCCCCCTCTGCCCTGATCCTTCTCCACTCGGCTGGTCCTCCCAATGACCTGTCACTGCCACCTACTCTCTGCATGGCACTTTTCCGCTTAACACCTTTTTAACTTACGAAAACTAGTAACAGTCCCTACTTTGCAAATTCAGGCTAAAACTAATTAGTAAAACACAAATGCTTTATATAACGGATGGCTTTTGGGGGAAAAAAATAACTCTTAGAATGTGTATTAACATTTTTTTGCAATGACAAATGGGTCACCTGCATGTCCACCATACCAGATTTCATGAGCATGTCCTACTAGAGGGTCTTAACAGTGCTGACTGGCTTTGTATCAGGCTGAAGGAGTCCTTGCACAGAGCTGGGACTCAAGTGCCTGGGCATAAAGCAGCTCAATTCAGCATCCACCAGGGGCTCAGGTACTTCCCACATTTGTAAAATTCTAGAGAAGGCAGGTACCGCTGTAATCCACCACCCCCATTTTACAGATGGGAGAACCAAGGCTCAGAGAAGTTCTGGGACTTGCTTGTTGACCATAAACCCAAGAGGCCTGGTGATGGTGTTCCTAGGACTGGCTGGAGGTGGTTCTCTCCCTTCTCCTGGCCTAACAAAATGCGCCGAAATACGGGTGTCACGCCACCATCCTGGGGGGGCGATTTTGTGTTCACCCAGAGAGTGGAGGCACCGCTGTCTTTTCAAATGGTGTGGCGGGAGCTTCCGCGCTAGGTCAAACCTCCACTCTGGGCTCTCCCCCAGAACCCCTCCCCACACAGCCAGCAGCAAAACCAAAAGGGCAATGGGAGGAGTTGAACATGACTGCAACTTGGGGCGGGGGGGGGGGGGGGGGGGCAGGTTACTTGTGCGAGAGCCAAAGTCCAAAAAAAAAAACAACTAGGGAATGGCAAATCGATGCACTCGGCACAAAGTTCAAACTGGATTTCTGCCTGGGACCAGAGGTCATAGGTTTCAACTCCCTGGTGCCAAATCCCTGCCAGGGGTGTTCCGACCCCTCCCCAGTCCTTGCCAATGCTAGCCTGGCAGCAGCAGGAAATGGGAGCCGGGCAGCCCTGGCATTCCCGGCACCCAGCTCTGGCTGGACAGGGCTCCTGGTGACCTCACTTCCTTCACTGCCACTAAACCAGTTGGTTCTCTTGAGCTCCAACTTCTACCTTAAGGTTGAACTAAAAGTGCCCTTTCTCTGTCCAGGGAGGCTCCTGCTGGCACCACTGACACCCCTGTCACATGATGCCACCAGGTGGAGAGCTGGTGCGAGCCAAATGGGCCCTGGGGAGGCCTCCCCCCCTTCACTCTCTGGGAACAGGAGGCTCCTGTTTGGCCACTGCCCCTCCTGCAGCTGATCCAAACTGGGCTAGTTTGGGGAAACATCAAACATAGGCAAAAGGCAACCAGCCTGCTTGCTGTCTGGGAACTAGAGTGAGACAGATGATGCCAGGGCAGGACCACCTGCCCATGGTGAGCCCGGCTGGCCAAGTATCATGGACCACTACCTCCCCTCCCTCTCCCCAGCCATTTCTCCTCCTCCAAGGTCCTCCCTCCCACTGCCAGATACAAGCAAGCGCTTACTCCTCACATTCCTGAGAATCATAAATCCTCCTGGGTGGTAGAGCTGCCACCACCCTGAGGCCTCTGCACCTCTTCCCCGCACCCCACCCCCACACACTGCCCTGAGAAGTAGGGCTTCCTCTCTCTCTCTCTCAGAAGTCACAGGCCGGACTTCAGAAGGATGAAGTCCAGCCGGGCTGAAGTTAATGATACACACACCAGCGGGTTGGAGGGAAGAGGGGATGTGTGGGGAGAACCCGGCCTGCGAACGCTCCCCTCCCAGCGCTGGGGCTCCGCACACAAATGGGGTTGTTATTCCCGTAGCTTTTGGAAGTCGGGGCGCGCTCGCTTCACTCCAGCTTCTGTTACCACCCACAGTGGCCGGGGAGGAAGCTGACACCTCTGGGGCGGGGAGGGCGACATTGGGGGTCCCGAGGAATGGGAGCACTCACTACCAACAGAACCTAGAAAAACAGGATTGGGCTCCCTTGAGCCGCCCTCCTTCGCCCCACTCCCAAAGGCCAAGGGACAAGAGGTGCACGTGGTAAAGGCGCTCAGGGTCCCAGCCCAGTCTGGGGAAGGGAGTAGGGGTAGCGGGACGCAGCCCCCAAGCCTGCAACTGCCAGTGCGCCCCGTCGGCTGGCGGAAGCAGTCCCTCCCTCGAGGATCGAGTTTCAGAAAGACAAGGCGGGCGCAGGACTGGGAGTCCCGGGCGCCTGGTTTCTCCTCGATCCCCCCTCCCACCCCGTTCCAGCCTCGGCCCTCGGCCTGGGCCCGCACTTACCCGCTCCGGAGGGCTCTTCTCGGCCTCGCGCGGCTCCGGCGCGGCAGCCTGCGGCTCATTGTCGCCGCCAGCCCCCAGCGCCTCGGCGACGGCCGGCGCCTCGGCCTGCCCGGGCTCCTCCCGGGCGCGCAGCAGCTCCTCCCGGATCTGGACGCCCAGCTTCTGCAGCCGCTCGTCCGTCTCAGGGTCGACCACCAGCAGGCGCACGGCGTTGAGCGCGGCGCGAATGCGGCTCACCACCTGCTGGTGGGTCTCCTTCTCCACGTTCTCGCCGTTCACCTCCACCAGCCGGTCTCCGGCCAGGAGCCCCGCCTTCTCGGCTGGCGAGCCGGACTCCACCAGCCGGATGAACTGGCCCATCTTGCCCTTCTCCCCGTGCAGGTGGAAGCCGTAGCCGTTCGGACCCTTCTCCAGGCAGCAGAGCCGGGGCAGGGGCGCCCCGGCCGCCGCGTCCGCGCTCATCTCGCCGTGCGACGGCTCAGCAGCGCGCCGTGGGGTCCAGTCGGGGTCCGGAGACGGGACGGTCCAGCCCTTCTCCTCGCCCTGCGGATCAGGAGGCAGGAGCGAGCGCAGCAGGGAATCCCCGCACCGCGGGACAGGCCGAGCGAGCAGGTGCCCTGGCAGAGGCGGCCACGAACTGCGACGAGCCAAAGCGGGAGCGCGCGGACCAATCCCCGCCCCGCGCGGCGTCTGAGCTTTCCAGAACCCGCCCCGGCCCCTTACCCCGGGGGCGGGGCCGCGCGGAGGGTGTGGGCCACCACGGGCCAATCAGGGGCCACGGACAGGGGGCGCTCTGGCTGGGTGAAAGACGCCGGCCAATGGGAACGCGCAGGGGCGGGGCCGTGCGCTCCGCGCGGCCACCCGCGGCGGGAGAAGAAAGAGGGCTCAGGAAGTGAAAGTGTTTGTTACCAAGTGGCCGGAGTTGAGGCGGGGGGCGGGGCGAGTTCCCGGTACAGGGCGGAGGGACCCGCAGGCTCTGTTCTGGTTTCCCCCACCTGTGGCTGGGATTAGGGAGAGCCAACCCTTGGGTAAAGGACCCTAACGTTTTAACAGCCTTTAGCGAAAACCTTGTGTGCCACTCCAATCGAAGGGGGAGACTGTTGTCGAAGAAACCGCTCCTGCTCCGGGGCTGCGAGGTCCCAGCGGTCTTACAAATACGACGGAGGTCCACCTCGGACCCAACAGAGTTGTTTGAATAACGGTATTTTCCCATTTGCGGAGTCACGTTGCGCTGTCCCGGAACCTGCTTATAGGGGTGAGGGCTCAACAGAGAGCCCAGGCTTCTCGGGGCTGCCCACTGAAGACAGGCCACCTAGGGCAATGGCTTGGGCACTGGCGTCAGTGTTTGGCAAGGGAGATGGGGTGGAGAGAGGCAGAACAGAGTCAGGTAATGTTGAGTATAGCTACAGGGCAAAGAGACCTGGCTTTTTTCAATAAAGAAAAATGATTAGGACCGAAAGATAAACCTTCTTTCAGGTGCTTCTTGCAGATGAGAGGCTGGTCATGGAGGCTGGGGACAGTCTGTAAAGGGTGAGGTGACCAGTTGGGGACATTGAAGGATAAGGATCAAATGAATCTGGCAGTCAATGACAGTTCTTCCAATACGTAGTAACAATCCTTTCAACATGATCCCTAACCCCCGCACAACTCAGAGAAGCAGTGGACAGTGTGTACTTTCCGAAACACTGCAATTTAATTCCGAAAAACACAAATGCTAGAGGCCCAGAGCAGCCTACGTGATTGGATCGCCTGTGACCTGCCTTGGGCCCCAGAAGAGCCCAGCTAAGTCACGCTCCTCCCTGCTCTGCCTGGGAGAGGTCCCGAAGAGCTTCCTTATCTGGCCCAAGTTGGAGCTGCTGACTCTGCTCAGAGAGCAAGATTTCTGCCTTGGAAGCAAATGCAGTAGCCTTGGAAATATGCACACCTCTTTCTCAACCCTCTCCCCCGCCCCTGGCCTGGAGAGCTGGAACAAAGGTGCCTCTCCCTGGCAGCTGGCCTGGAGAGCAGGAGTAAGGTGCTGTAGGTCGTGACCTTCATGGATCCAGTCCCCTTCTGGTTGCTGGGGTCAGGGCTTTCGGAGAGATATGACCTTCGCTCACAGGAACTCCTTGCTGCGTCTCTCCGCACCCCAGTCTTACCCACATGACCTTGTTTTGCACACATCACGTTGGTTTACCAGAAATGGATGACCTCCCACTCCCTCACCTGGCTCAGTAGAAGGGGAGATAAAGCAGTTTTGGCCCTGGTGTCTGTCTGAGAAGAAACGGGCGTGGGCTTCAGGGAGGAGGCAGTGCTTGGATTTAGGGGGATCCACGTGGGGTGAGGTTTGCTCAATTCTGCCTCCCACCTGTTCCAGGGGTCGGGGTTTCTCTTTGTGTGGCTCTTTATCCAGTAGAAGCACGACAGCTGCTTGAAGAAGTAGCCTGGGGGCTGCATACCTGCCAAAGGGTTGGGACAGAAGACCAATCTTTTCCTAGCTGTGACCTTAGGTGTCGAGGGGCACAAGCAGAAAGGTAGTTAAGACCAGGGATTCAGGGAGGAGGGGCTTCCATGGGATCTGAGATCCAGAGAACAGGAACTAAATGTTTCCAGTTGCTTGTGGGCTGGAGGGAAAGGGTACACCTCCCCAAGGGGGCTGGTAAGGCCAGAGGTAGCCAAGCAGACCTAATCTCTGCTACTCCTCTCTCCCCCTCCCAGGGAGCTGGGTCCCTGCCCAATCTCCACATCTCTTATCTCCCCTGAGGCTTTGGTCTAACTCCAGCACAAGGGCCCTGTCTTCCTGGGGAAGATTGTTCCCTGGCAAGCTGGAGGACATGACGGCTGGGGTCTGCTCAGCTCCTCTCCGGCTGAAGTGAGCGTGGGAATGGAGCCACTGCCTGCCCACACGCCCCAGAAGTGCATCAGGGTCCCCTGGGGCTGAACTGAGCAATACTGCCCTCATGGTGGCTAGGAGGGAGGCCTGGCTCCCTAAGTCCTAGCACTAGACGGCAAAAGGGCCACCAGATCTTTACCTGGGCTTTCTGTTACCCCCCCTTTTTTAAAAACATTAAATTATGTATCATTAAAATGAAATATAAATATTTTCCCCTCCCTGGGGACGCAGGGAAGCTACAGGAACTAGGTAGGGCAGGAGTACAGCTGTCTCTTGGGAAGGAGGGGCTGTGCACTGAGTCCCCCTGTTCTCTCCCACTGGCTCAGCTGCTCAGAGTAAACCAGGTCTGGGGGAGAAGGCTGCATCCTCCTGGGCCTCTGGAGCCTCCCCTCAGCCCCTGGGGATTCACAAGAAGGAGCAGCAGCCGGGCCGCTTCTTCTGGGACTCCACGTAGTCTCGGATCTGGAAGCTGGGTTCATTGGCCTGCCGCCCGGCTCTGTATTTCAGCTCCCTTGAAGAGGAAGAGGGAAATGGGCTGGGCGAGGAGTGAAGAGCTGAGCAGCCTCCCCTCTCCAATGGCCACGGGCAGATGGACCTCGGAATGCAGAATGCAGTTGGGCCCAGGGGCTGGGCCAGAGGCCAGGCCCTACTGGATTCCCAGATGGTGCCACCCTGCCCCACATGGTTCCCTTCCCTGCTCAGCTCTCACTTGGCAATGGCCAGAAAGGCTAACTCCACATTCATGCCTGTCTTGGCGCTGGTCTCCATGAAGGGAACTCCGTACTCCTGCCAGGGAGAGAGTATCCTCAGGGCCAGCCTCTGGCTGCCCCGACCCCTCACCCTGCCCACAGGCAGTCACTTACCCTGGCCAGCATCTCTCCATCCTCCGAACGGATCACTCGTTCACTGCTCACATCCGCCTGTCAAGCCCAGGTGGGTCACTCTGGGGAAGGAAGCCTTGACCCCACATGGCCCCTCTTCTGCCCCTGGCTGGCCCATCTTTTGCCCCATGAGCAGGTGCTGCCCACCCCCTGCTGGTGGCCTGTGGGACTGCAGGTGCTATGATTGGCATGGGGCCAGGGTTTCTGTGCGGTCAGGCTGAGTTACCCAGCTCCTAGCCCTGGGATCTCACTCCTCCTGGGGAAGGTGGGTGACTCTCTTGGCAAGTGTGTGGTGAGCCAGCCTCAGAGGAGTGACAGTAGTTAGGGCTAACCCTTTCCAGTCTTAGCTCCTCATGTGTGACCCTCATGGCTCTCTCAAGTCGGAGCTTGAGCTTTCCTTGCAGGGGATCACTTCCAAAGCTTTAAGAGGGCAGGTGGGATGGGCTGAAGCTGCCAAATAGGTCTGACTCCTGAGCTGGAGACTGAAAGAGTCCTTCCCTGGAAGGATGTCCAGCTAATACTCTTGGGTGGCTATGGGGCTGGGTAGAGCTAACGCTGTTGCAGTGGGAGACGAGGGGAGGGGTCGGCTGTCCCTGCTGGGGAGCCACTCACCTTGTTGCCTAGCAGCATGATCACCACATCCCTCTGGGCATACTCATGGATCTCAGTGAGCCAGGCCTGTGCGAGAGGGTGGGCTGAGCCAGGCCGAGGACGGGCACCAGCCACTCACCCACTCCCTCTCATTCTTCCTTCTTCTGTTTGATTATCCTGGGCTACTCACTGCCCCTCCCAAACACGATGTCCTGTGCATTGTCTCATCTGCATTTTTGTTCTGGTCTCTCTAGTCTTGAGTGTCACCAAACCCCATGGAATGCAACTCCCAGTTCTATGGAAGATAGAGGTGGCAGAGGCTTCATCTCAATCAGTTGGTTGTCACCGCGATTTCCTGGAGTGCCATGTTGGGAATTTTATGGCCATATAAGGGCTCAGTGATGAAAAATACTGATTAATTAGTGATGTCTGCCATGAGCATGGAGTTGGAGGTGGCAGTATGAGTGCCATGGATTTCCATCCAGTTTATAAGCTGTTTTATATCTGCACGTCTTGTTCCCCCAGTTTGTCAACACTTTGAGGTCAGGAAGCATATGGAACCTTTACGCTACTGTGCTCAGAGTCAATGCTTGTATTTGTTCAATTATTACCTCTATTTTCTAATAGTTTGGTTGTGAGAACAGAGCCACTCACTCTGCATTCCTGAGTCACTGTCTTACAACTGGGGCTGGATGTGTGCTTTTTCTGCTTTTCTGCTCGGGCTCTTCGCTTGGTTTCTGAGCGTAATTGTCCAGGATGGAGCTAGGGACTTTCTGAACACTTTCTTGTGAAACACACTCATGAATTACAGTCAGGGCTAAGAAGGTGGCACAGGCACACAACAGCCTGCTTGGCTTCCTTGCCCACATGCCAGTCAAATGCCCGGGAGCAGCTTATTACGTCTGAGTCACAGCTCAGGTGTTTTTGAGAAGATAGTGGCGTTCCCTGCTCCACCCTCTTCTCACAAAGCAGGAAGCAGTCCCTGCCTGCACAGACCCTGCCTTGGATGCTTATGGGTGGTGGGTAGGGAGGACCTACCCGGATGTTGTCGAAGGAAGACTTGTTGGTGATGTCGTACAGCAGGAGCAAGGCTGCCAAGGGGAGAGAGAGGTCATACTGGGAACTTGGGGCAGAAGGTGGATGGTCCAAGTGGGTTGGGGAAAGGAGTTGGAGGGCACAAGTGACTTACCCTGGGCGTCTCGGTAATAAGCATGGGTGACACTGCGGAACCGCTCCTGTCCTGCTGTGTCCCAGATCTAGGAAGGGACAGATAAACGGTCAGAAGGAGGCAGGGGGCAGGGACTGTGCTGGGCAGAGAAAGCCCGTGTCGTGGTACAAGGGAGGTGTGGGAAGGTGGGATCTTTCCTTCTTTAAGTTCTCATGGGCTTCTGAACATCTGATGATGTCCTGGACTGTGGTAGTCACTGAGTTCTCAAGCTCGTTCAGTGCTGTCGCCTCTTCCCCAGCCCAGGGGCTTAGGGTGTCCAACCTCCTAGAGCAGAGGAGGCCCAGGAAACTGGGGAGGAGATAGAGGGAGCCTAAGCTTTCTGAAGGCACTTCGGGCTGCCTCTGATGGAAGAGAGGGCGCCTGGGAACTGCTTTGTCTGCAGACATCAAACAAACAAGAGCTGTTTCCTCTCTGGGCCCCCACAGGAAATTACCCCAGGCTGAGGGCAGGGCTGCAGGCCTCCTGTGGTTCGGGTGAGGAGCAAGGGCAGGCTCTGCCCTCCTCTCCCTCCCCTGCAGCCTCTGGTCTCACCTGTAGCTTCACCCTCACACCATCCACGGTCACCACCTTGTTCTGAAAGAGAAAAAGGCAGAGGGAGAGGTGGGTGCCGCGGACAGGGAAGGCTTGGCTCCCATGCTCTGCTGACACCCTGCTGAGGAGCAAACATCCTGTCCTGGTCACTCCCCAGGGCTAGAGGGGATGTGGTGAGCCCCAGACATGTCTCCAGCCAGATCACCCCATCAGGGCAGCGGGACCCTGCACCCAGATGCCCTCACTGCGGAGCCCTCTCTTCTTCCCCCCATGCCAGGGCAAGAGAAGGTCTGAGAACCTGCCTGGCTCTGCCAGGGCTCAGCAGGCTCCACAGGGCTGGACACTGGGGGCACTGCCTCTTCCCCACTTCTATCTTCCTCTCCCGGAGCTCAGTCCCATCCTGCAACTGAGCCCTTAGAGATGGGATGCCCACCAGCACCCTGGGGACCTCAGAGGCTGGATCTGTAGGGTCATCTTTCCTCCAGCTGCCTGCTGGTTCTCCTAAGTGAAGCTTCCTTGCTCTCCCACTGGGAGGGAGGCCCCTGGCCTCTGTGTAGCCCCACCTGTCAGGGCTAGACCCTTCCCCTCCTGGAGCCTTTGGGTGTGCAGTGCTTGGAGTGCTCTGCATCCCTGATGCAGATTTATACAGGTGCTGAGAGGGAGGGACCCTGGCAAGCTGCTCTCTCCCCACAGGGCCAGCCCAGCTCTTAAACCTAGCTCAGTGCTGTGCGTCCCAGGAGCTCCAGAAAGACTGCTTAACTGTTGAGGTCTTGCCAGAGGGGCCCAGCTCAGGGGGTCATGAGCAAAAGGGCTGAGGGCCAGGAAGCTCAGCTCACATGGTGGGATGTCCTTGCCCCGCTCAAGGGCAGAATTTTAAGACTCAATCTCTCACTTCTTATATCCTGTTGGGGGGCAAGGAGGCCACCAAGCCAAGACTCCTCTAACCGGGCTCCTCTGTGGTCCCTAGGGGAGCCGCCCCTGGTGCCCTCTGAGCAGTGAGCCACAACAGTCCTGAGTAACAAGGTGGGCAAGGAGAGGACAGCACCCCTGGGTCTGAGCTGTAGCCCCCCAGCTGGCTGCTGGGAGGAGGAGCCTGCAGCCACCTCACCCTGAAGTCTATGCCGACGGTGGCTATGAAGGTCCCGGACAGGAAGGCCCCATCTTTGAATTGGATCAGGAAACAGGTTTTGCCGACGCCTGAGTCTCCCAGAAGCATCACCTAGGGGTTGGGGGGCAGAGGCAGTTAATGGGGAGCTGGGGCAAATTTCTGAGTTTCCAGGGAGTGAGGCCCTGGAAAAACCAGGCAGAGGGCCAGGAAGGATGCTGACTGCCCCGAGGGGCACCTGCTTCTGGAAAGCCTGCTGCTGCTTCAGCCTGCCTCTCCTCTCCACACTCCTTGGCTCAGCCTGCCACTCGCGCTCTCCCTCTGACACTCCTGTCCTCACCAAATTTCCTGGAAGCCTGAGTTGAGACCTCAGCACTAAGAGGTCCCCAAATGTGTTCGGTGGCCTGAGAGAACAACCACATTTGTGTGGTCTAGACTCTGGCCACATTTGTCCCCTGCCACACCATGCCAGGATCCCCTCCTTCTCTGTGTGTATTCCACGCATGTGTACACTCGCGGGCAGGGCTATACCGCCCAGAAGGGGAAGTGTTAATATCTCAGACAGGGATTCCCACCCAAGGGAGTGCATTAGGATCTGATGGAGGTGGGACTCTATTGTTTGCAAAGGCATATTCTAAAATTACAATTTTTTTGGTCACAACATTTAATTTGGAAGTTTCTATTGACATTTTGTGTTTATAAAAGGGTTTCATGAATTAGAAAAGGTTGAAATTTATACTGAAGTGGGGAGTCGTTTAGTCTGAATCTCTTACAACAGAAACCTCCCAAGTGGGACAAATGGCTGCCTATTGGCATCCCTGGGTCACTGTAGGGGAGGAAGTGGGTGGGGGTGGGGCGTGTCCCTCCCTTATTGTCTGGCCAGTCTCCTCTCATCTTCTCTGAGGGACATGTGGGGTGGGGGAGGGGAGCCCTCTGTCCAGTCATTCCTCTATCTTGGAGAACAGAGTTCTAGACCAAATAGTGGAATTTTCCCAGCTGGCTGGTTAGCTATTTAATGGGTTGAGCAGGGACTAGGTTTGAGTTCTTTTTAAGGCACTGACCGTGACAATGGAGCCTAGAGGCTTTCCTGCTGTGGGCATGGAGTATGGTATTAGCTAACTTTGGTGGAAAGGTAGGGGGCTGAGCAAAAGGTCCATGAAGGCTGAGGTCCTGGCTTGTAAATGGCCTACTGGGGGACTTGAGGAAGATTCCTTAGCCCTTCTGTGGCATGATTTCCATAGTGGCTGGAAGGGAAGAGAGAATTTCTTTGAGGCCTGTCTAGAGTCTGTTAATGGCTAGGGCCAATAATGTTGGTGTGAAGCACCTAAGACTTGGGGAAGAGTGGTCCAGGGCTGAGTACTGCCTGCCTGTGGCCCCCATCCTCTCTAATCCAGCCCACAGAGCTCTGACCAGGCTTCTTCCAGACTGTCCTGGATTCGGTCCCCCAAGGCAGGCCTAGGGCATGCAGGCTGGTGGAGCCAGGGGCCAGCTCCCTGAAGATGCTGCTTGGCCCAGGGGACAGATGGAGGGCCGGGGCTGGGGAGCCCTTTAGAGCCTGCACTGCTCCCTGGCTCCTGGGTCCCAGCCCCTGAGAGGGAAGGAGGGAGGGAGGGCGAGCGCCTGTGTACATTACAGATCACAGCTGCATTGAGCAAACGACGCCAGCTATCCACCCAGCCAGCGATTCCACCAAACACAAACAGCTGCCCAGCCTTGCCACCCCCTAGGCAAACAGCCCAGCTGGCTTGTCCGGCAAGGAGGTCAGACGGTCCCCAGCAGCCTAGAGACTGGCCCTCAGCAGCTCCCCCTCCCCTGAACGAAAAGGGGCCCGTTTCCTGCCTTGAGCCCACACAGGACGCCTATCTTAACGGCTCTGGGGCGGGTGACTCGCAGAGTGGCTTCCCCTGAAATGATGGGGGTGGAGGCCCCAGGCTCCTAACGAGAGTGAGCCCCGATGTTGGGGGAGGAATCAAAGGAACAGAAAGAGGCAGGTCGCCTTCAAGGCCACGCGGCATGAGACAGTTCCCCAACCCTACAGATGAAGAACGGAAGTTCCAGGTGCTCTCAGCACCTCTTTCAGAGTCCCTGGTACCTCCCTGCTCCAGGGGCACGGAGGGAGAGCAGACAGACCAGAGTCCATTGCCACTCCCACCTGCTTCTGTTCAGGACCACCCTGCAGAGGGAAGGAGCCCCAGAGAGCTGACTTAGCTCTCCCAGGTGGGGGACTTATGACTACTGCTGAGATCTTTCTCAGGTTCTAAAAATTCCTAGGGGCCTGCATTCTGGCTAGTAACATCCTCCTGGAAGGTGCTAGGCAGTGACTGCAGGAATGGAAAGGGGTAGGACTTGGGGGCAGCTGGGAACCTGAAGAATTTCCAGCCTAAGGCCTTGAAATTGATGCCAAGGCTCAGCCGAGCTTAGCTGGGAAAAGGGCATTAACTGCAAGATCCCCCGACGCCAGGGGGCGTCCTCTGCGAGCCTCCAGGGAGCCCCATTTCCTAGCGCTTCGGGTGCGTATGCCCAGGAAGGTTGTGCGCTTAACCCTACCGAGAAGCATGGGGTTCCTGGGTGCTCATATTGGCCGGAGTGCGGCAGAAGAAAATTGGGTTGGGGTCCACAGGGTGGGGAGTCACTCAGTCCTTCCGATCTTTCTCCGACCCAGCCGAGTCAGCCCAGATCCCTAGAGGCTGGGCTGGGCCCAGGGGCTATGTTTCAACCCTCCCTCCCTGCTCTGGGAGACCCAGCTGCCTAGAGGAAGAGTTGAGTCCAACGTAGACGCAGCGGGGAGGGCCGGGGTCTCAGGGCAAAGGGCGCGGGGACGGGTGGCCCTCGGAGCTGGCACGGGGGTCCCCAGCGCAGGGCGCAGTGCCCACCCACCTTGCCCGTGAGATCGTAGCTCGGACTGCAGGGCGGGGAGTGCTCGGGAGCCTCGCCATCCCTGGTGGCAGCGGCGCCAGGCGTGCCTGTCATGTCCCCGGACGAGAGGTGAGCTGGGGCAGGCGGCGGGCGAGGGACAGCGAAGGAATGGCCCCGCCTTAGGCTCCACCCACTCCTTCCCCTCTCCACCGCCCGGGCCCGGACCCCGACAGGCTCCTCCTTCCGTCCCGCTACCCCAGTGACACTGGCCCAGAGCGGGCTGTCCCGCGAGGGCGCGAGGACCTCAAGGTCAGCCGCCGAGTGGCAGGCCGGCCTCCTGAGCAACACTGGCCCGGCTTCGTGCTCTGAGGGCATGGACCAAATCCAGCCCCAAGACCGGTCCCCCAAGGTTGCCAGCCTCCGGGGTTAGATTCCCACATGGAGCGGTCCCTGGAGACCCTGCCTGCTACGGAAGGTGTGGCATTTCTGGCATCCGCGCGCGGGCGCCCGGGTTCTCGCTGCCGCTGCGCGGCGCGGCCAGCAGGCGACGCCCGAGCCCCAGCCAGCGGACGGTCATAGGCACCCCGGGGTCGGGGTGGCTGGGGACGCCCCTGGGCAGCCGGCGGCGCTGCGTTTGAGAGGAGGCGTGCGTTCTGAGGACAGCGCCCAGGCTGTGTCGCTTTTGCTAATACACCCCAGCCCGAGCTCATCTGAATATAGTTTTGTTTACCGACCCGTATTTGCCTGGCAGCACGTGTACACTGGGGTTTTCCCTGGCCCCTGGTGGGTGCTCAGACTTTGACCCTTTAGTGCCATCACCTCTCATGTCTCCCTGACCTGTTGGGCTGCCCCTTCCCCGCACACCTCCCAATCTAGGCGCTCCTGAAGGCAGGGCTGGCCTTATTCAGTGCGGCTCTCTGCCCCTGGCACCAAGTAGGCCTTAGACGTTTGGTATCAAGTGAATTCATAAAGTCGTGGATCATTTTGAGCAGTCTCCAGGACATCCAGGGAACCCTGCAGCTCCTGGTGACAGGGTCGGAATGTGTCCTGGGTTGCCCATAGCAGAGTTCTGGGGCCCTGTGGCCTCGGCCAACCCTTCAATAACCCCATCCCAACAGAATAAGGCAGGTGCATGACAAAGGGACTGTTTGAGGGGCGTGTAGGGGGGTGGGGCACCTGCATCTCTTAGCTTAGGTTTTTCGGATGAGGAGCAAGGGGCAGGCGTGGCTTATAGGCAACTGTAGGCCTGGTGGGAACTGTGTGAGCACCAGCCTCCAGCCCTGTGATTTCTGGCATCAGCTGGAGCTATTTTCTGGAGGTGAGTGTGCCGTAATCTCATCTGTACATAGGGTGGGACTCAAACAGAGAGCACTGTGTGGGAGAGGAGAAGCTGCACAGCACTCTGCAGATGCTGTGGTTGCCTGCTGCTGGGTGCCAGAGGCTCTTGTTACAAATAACACTGCAGTCCACTCGGTGCCCTGGGCTCTGGCTCTGTTGGGCTCACCAGGAAGTCTGCAGGGGCGAGGGTGTTCAGTGCAAGAGGGTAATGGCCCAGGAGGAAGGAAAGAGGGCAGGTGGCATGGCGCTCGCTTACCTTCTACTTCAAACATGCCCCGATAGGCCGTGTCCCTCAAAAGAGCTGTTGCAGTCCTGGCCCCCAGTACCTCAGAACGTGACCTTATTTGGAAATAGGGTCATTGCGGATGTAATTAGTTAAGCTGAGGTCATAGGAATAGGGTGGGTCCTTAATCCAATATGACTGGTGTCCTTATAAGAAGAGAAGATGCACAGGGACAAGACGGCCGCATGAGAACACAGGCAGAGACTGGAGAGATGCATCTACGAGCCAAGGGATGCCAAGCATTGCCAGGAGCCAGCAGAAGCTGGAAGAGGCAAGGAAGGATCCTCCCCTTGTTAGAGGGAGTGTGGCCCTGCTGACACCTTCATTTTGGGTTTCTAACCTCCAGTCGAGGTTTGTGTTGTGGGCTTGACCGAGATGCTCTTTGTCCTGTGGTAGGTTTGGAATGGAGCAGATGGCACATCAGTGTGAATGCTCCAGAAGTAGCAGAGAAATAAAAGCGCTATCCTGCTACGTGGGCTGCGCTGATGGGACTGAGGGAAGAGGTCCACGAACATGGCGGAGAGGTGCAGTGGGCTCTCCCCTGGGCCATACCTGTCTGGCTCGCTGGGTCTGGGGCATGTGGGCAGTCTCATATGCACAGTATGCCACACACTGTCTGCCAGGACATGGCAACATCAGGTGGTGTGTTCAAGGGCAGTCTTGAGTGAGTCAGAAGTGGGTCGGGGTGAGAGATGTTCCGAGCGGGTGCGGGGGAACTGGGTTTCACCCCAGAGAGAGGAAGTACAACTCACTAAGGCACAGGGCTCTTGAGATGTGGTGGCCAGGAGGGGGCCCATCGAGAACACAGCCTCCGGGAAGTCCAGGCCTCCTGACTTCCTTTCCAGTGCTGTGTACCACCGTGGGAGTCTGCATCTCTTCCCAAACACACACGCACACGCACACACACAACTCACGCCATGCACACACCTCATACCACACCACAGACATACACACAACCTCTTATTCCACATACATGCCCTACACCATGCACACCTCAAATCACACCACAGACACACACAAATACCTCAAATTATACCACCGGTATGGGGTTCCCTTGGGTTTGTGTCCCAGCTGAGGAGGAGGGTATGTGCCCATCTGTATGCCCATCAGACCCGTGTGTCCCCAGGCTCAGGCCTGGGTCAGGACTTCAGGCCCTCACTCAGAGTAAGCTGTCCACGGGTTCGTCCAGAGGTGAATCGATTTGTCCCAGTGCTGACTGGTGCCAAGCAAACTGCCGCGGCTCTAAAAGGCCCAGCCCGAGGAGACAGGGAGGGCCCGGCCTGTCCTATCTCTGGCTCCTTCGGGTTCTCAGTTTGACCACACACTCTCTTCCTTCTCACAGGCGAGTTGCCTCACTTTTCCTACCAGGATAGTGACAAAATTTGGAGGTCCCACACCTGTGCATCTGTGGAATGTGAGTCAGAATTTGCACCCCCACGCCCATAGCCATCCCACTGTCCGCCCTCCATGTCTGAGCGGGGAAGGGCGGGCGTGGAGTGGGCGAGGAGACGTGCATGTGGTTGCGGGGGCACCGTGTGTCCTGTGTGTTGAGGGGCAGACCTGGCATGGGCCCGCGGCGAGGGACGCCTGGCACCAGACATCCTGGTTCGCTTCATGGCAGCCTGGTCCAAGGCCTCAGGGATTTCCAGGCCCGTCTTGCCTCCTGCGACTCAGCATGCCCTTCCCAGCCCTTTGGAGCCAGCGGCTCCCTGTCCCGAGAGAGCCCAGGCGCTGGTGTTTCAGGCTGGATTCCAGCCCTGGCACACACCCTGGCCAGGCTCTCGTTCCTGCTTTACTCAGAAGCCCTGCCCAACCCTTCCTCACTGTTTGCAGAACTTAGGCAAGCCCAATTTCTGGGGTTCCGTCTCTCTCTTCCCACCAGTGTGGTGCTGCTGTATCCCAACCCGAGTGTGGCCTCGCAGGCCCTGTGCTCTGCTTGGTGCCAGAGGCTGGCCTCTCAAACACCCGTGCTGCCCAAGAAATGACATTTGCCCTTTCCTAACACTGGACACTCGGATTCTGGGGACTCCAACGGAGGGCCCTCTCCTCTTGATACCGTCCAAGAGAGGAGCGAAACCCTCTGCAAAGGCCTTCCCAGGACTCCAGGGTCACTGAGAGCAGCTGGCGGTGTGACAGTGGAGAGAAACAAGGGTGTGTGGTAGAAGGGTACTTCCTGGCTGTGGATAGAGACAGCTTGAGAATACTTCCTTAATCTGAGCCGCCCCTCTGTGCTGTGTTCAGGGAGAGACAGTGCTAAGAACTGAACTTTAACCCTTGACCTGTCAGCGCCCTAAGACCCCACAACAATGCTAAGTTTGGACTGTGCTTAAAATTTTAAGCCATCCTTTGCTTCTCCAGATTCATCTTGCCCCGGAAGGTGGACCTGAGCAACCTGTATCAAGATACTCCCTTGCTTTCTGGCTTTTAGTTTTGTTCAGCCAGTGGGGAGCCCCAGAAGGAGGGGGAGGAGCAGGAGGAGAGCAGAGTGGGAGGGGGCCAATTTATTGCCCAGGATGGTTACTGTGGGCAGCTGTGTCCCTCCCCTGAGAGTCACAGCTCCTGCCAGCTGGCCCTCTCCACACAGCCCTCTGCCCCTCATTCTGGTGGCGGTTCCCTCCTCTCACCTTTTTTAGGCCAGGAGTGGGCTGGAGGCCCTGTAACTGCCCAAGGGCACTGCCCCATCCCTGATGGTTTCTCAGCCCCCTGCCTACACCTTGGTAAATAGTCTTTTTATTAAACCTCCTTGGATGATCCAGTGTGAGTGTCCACCTGGTGCCTGCTGGAACCCCGACAGGCGTGCCAAAGCCCAGAGCCTGAGAGTGCTTACCGTGAATCCGATGCCCACTGTGGCCGAGAAGGAGCCTGGGATGAACTTGCCCTGGTCGAACTGAACCAGCAGAGATGTCTTCCCCACGCCACTGTCGCCCACCAGGATAGTCTGAAAGGGAGCAACAGAGAGAGGTAAGGGCCCACAGTGTGAATTAGGCTTCTGAGATGTCGTTGTGGCTGCGGGAGTGGACTCCTTCTAAACACACAGGCATGTGTGCACACACACCAACACATATGCACACACAGTTGCACACATACACAGAAGCGCACACACACACACACACACCCCCAACTCTTGATGTTTTTTCTTTTTTCTGAGGAAGATTGGCCCTGAGCTAACATCTGTTGCTAATCTTCCTCTTTTTGCTTGAGGAAGATTCAACCTAAGTTAACGTCTGTGCCAGTCTTCCTCTATTTTATATGTGGGTTGCCACCACAGCATGGCCACCAGTGAGTGGTGTAGGCCTGCACCTGGGAACCCAGGCTGCCAAAGTGGAGCGTGCCAAACTTAACCACTAGGCCATGAAGTGGCCCCAAACTCTTGATTTACTATCAAAGTCATTGAAGAAGGCATGAAAGCATAGAGGAAGTCTTATTTCAACCCAAGGTAATAAATATCAGTAATAAACCCGAGGTGACCATGAGAATGTACCCATCAGACTTCCAACCACGGGGCATAACTGGCTGAGGCCCCACTGCTGTGCTCTGCCATCCATCACCAGTGTGTTTGCGCTGAGGTCACACTTCCCGTCAGCAATTCCTAGCCAGAGGCAGAGCATGGCAGAGACATTGAGGCAGGCCTGTTCTTGGGAGACACAGGACTCCCCTAATGGCTGACTTGGGCTCAAGGACTCCCATACAGTTTTATAGAAACTTCCAGACACTGCATGGCGGTCCAGGACACTTCCACACAACCTCCCTGCCTTCTCTCTTTCACTTGGGGTCAGCCCTGCTTCATGGTCTGACGGCTCTCCCTGCCTCCCCGGGTTCCTCTCCCATTTCTTTCGGAGGTGTTTCCCCTAATAAAATCCCACATTTAATTTCCTTTTGGCATCTGCTTCTTCGGAGACTTGGACTAACACAATGGGTCCCCTGTATGGGAAATTCTGAAAAAAGTCTATAGAATTAAAAAAAAAATCAGCGTGTCTGGCTACATGCCTTGGGAAGAGTTTTCACTTGGCCCTGGAATGAGGCCTTGGAGAGGACAACATTCAAAGGGACAACATCCACATTCTACTGAATTTGGGAAAGAGGGGAAAGGCCACTTCTGTGCTGGGAGGATGAAGCGGGGAGAATCAGCATGGGAGTGCAAGTGCTGTATGTGAAAGAAAATCATAAGCAGCAGAGAAGAAATATATGATCACTCAGGGCCTGGTACCCAGCCGTCTCTTGATGAATGAATGAATAAATGAATGAATGAATGGATAAATGCCTTAGTTTCAAAGTGAGCAATATCCACTTTCCAAAGGCAAGCATTCGAGGTCATTGAGAAGGCTTAGAAGATGCCAACTTTAGCTGGACTTGCAAAAACATAAAGACATAAAACCCAAAAATGTAAAAGCATAAAGATTGACACAGCCTCCTTGGGTCGGACCCATGGCCCCAGCACTGTTCAGCTCTGACAGCGGCATCAAATCTGTAGAAGCGGGGCTGGCCCCATGGTGGAGTGGTTAAGTTCACATGCTCTGCTTTGGCGGCCCAGGGTTTTGCTGGTTTGGATCCTGGGCGCAGACATGGCACCACTCGTCAGGCCACGCTGAGGCGGCGTTCCACATGCCACAACTAGAAGGACCCACAACTAAAAATACAGAGCTATGTGCTGGGGGGCTTTGGGGAGAAAAAGGAAAAATAAAATCTACAAAAAAAGGGAAAATCTGTAGAAGGGCAAACATGAGGTTGTCCATGATGTTGACTTTGGACGTCCCCTGACTATGGTCCTTCGCCCTCACTTCCCAAACAAAATTCAATTCAGCTTTTATTTCCTCCTGGGTTAAAGGGCTCCATTTGTTTGTTGTGTGCTGTGGCTTTAATGATTTACATCTCAAATCCTTTTTATATCCAAATTCCTCAGGCTTGAAGAAGTGCTTCCCAGAGAGAGTATTCCAGAATGTGAGGGGTCAGTCTATCCATGTCCACCTTGTTCATTTACTAAAGGGTATGATAGATTCTAATTCTTTTCCCTTTTATCCTTTTCCTTTCCAGGGTGAAGAGTTCCCATCAATTTCTTCTCTCATCATATGAAAATGGTTCCATCTTCTTAGGACCTTTTCTGGTTCAGTGGGGACACGGTCCAGGGTGACAGAGTTCAGCATTTCAGATCCAGCTGAATCCTGCCCGGGAAGAGGGGCTGGATGATGATGCTCTTGTATTGGCCTTTTCAGAAACAGCAGCCCGTGGAGATGATCGCATCAGGAATCAGTTGATGACTCTAAGAAGACTTTTCTGGACCACAGTGGAGAGTTCAGAGCTGATCAATTTACAAACGTTATTGGATTATTTCTCCCTAAATCCAGGACCTCCCTCAGACCTGGCCCTACTCTGTTTGTGCCCCGCTCCGTGAAACATGTGATCCACAGGCCAAAGACCCGTGTTCCTTCTATTGACTAGGCTTTGCCCCAAGCTCCCTGCTAGTGCTGCATTCCCACATCTGAGGAGTGGCCAAGGGGTGGCTGTTTGCAGGGGTGTGGACGGAGCATGGGTGTGAAGGCTGGGATGTCCACGCGCATTCTCCTGAGGACCTTCCGGGTGTGGAGTGTGCAGGAGGGGGAAGAACAGGGGAGTGGCTGCGGGTGGGAGCTGAGGACCGGTGGATGGCTGTCACTAGGCTGTCATGTTTTGGTGAGGAATTTCTGAGAATCCTATGTTCAAACCTGGCTTCCAGGTCAGTAGGCAGGTTTATTTGTCAAGGTAGGAAGGTAGGACATACTTGATTTGATAGTTGTTTTAGCTTGATTGAGAACATTAAGATATTGAGACATATGGTATATGGGCCCCCATTTGTATTCTAGGGCGGGTCCTACAAATGTTAGAGATGGTCTGCCTAAGTCCATTACCTTACAATGGAGTTTCTCTCTCTACTCAACAGCTGCCAGGATTTTCCTGAAGTTTCTTCAGGCGGACTCCAAATTTCACTCCTTGGAGAAGCCGAATGTTAACTTCAGATCCAGATTTTCCACTGCACCTTCCCTCTTCTGGACTGCTTATGAAAATGTTAGATAATTGTGGTTCTGACAGAAACCTCCGTGTCAACTTCGCCACCATTCGGAGAAGTATCTTTTTTCTCTCTTCTTAAGTCATTTTGTCTATGTTTGTATTTGTGCCTCATCCACTTCTAAAAGGGATTTGAGGTGGTTTACAACAAAACCCACATATACACGAGGGCAGTTAAGGATACTGCCTGAGGAAAACTTCCCCAGGGCGAGGCTATGCTGTTCACGCATTTGAGCGTTACGTTGGGTTCTAGATTTCCTGGCAGTCAAGACAAAATGAGAAACCAGATGGGGAGTGCGGTGCTTATTGCTGATGAAGCCGGTGAAGGATGCCTGAGTCCTTTCAATCAACGAGTATTTTCTCCTGGCCTGCGATGCTGAGAGGAATCTCTCATGTGGATTCTTATACAAGGGGCCCTGAATGACAAAGTGGGCATTGTAATTTTACAGAAGATGCAGAGCTTTTCCTACAGCGTTTGTATTGGCCCTTGCTGGAAACTGGGGCGTAGCATTAAATCATACTTTGATGGAGGCTTCTCAGCGGGAGTTGGGCTAGTGCTGCCTGAATACATTGCTTTCCTGTGACTCTGCGATTCAGGGGAACACTGAGAAAACCTAGACGAGTGGCGTGCTTATCACGGCTCCTAAAGTGGCGTTGAGCAAACTTCTAACAAGACAGGAAATTCTGATGCCATAAAGAAACAGATCGATAGATCTGACTGCATGGAAATAAAAA
Source organism: Equus asinus (assembly GCF_041296235.1). Classification (NCBI taxonomy): domain Eukaryota; kingdom Metazoa; phylum Chordata; class Mammalia; order Perissodactyla; family Equidae; genus Equus; species Equus asinus. Next base: position 55,241,048 of record NC_091802.1, on the reverse strand, counting down.
CGTTCTGGAGGCCGGCCCCATGGCAGAGAGATTATGTTCACTTGCTCTGCCTTGGCAGCCTGGGGTTGGCTGGTTCGGATCCTGGGTGCAGACATGGCACTGCTCATCAAGTCATGGTGTGGCAGCGTCCCATGTAGGGGAACTAGAATGACCTGCAACTAGGATATATGGGGCTTTGGGGAGAAAAAAAAAAGAGGAAGATTGGCAACAGATGTTAGCTCAGGGCCCAGCTCCTCAAAAAAAAAAAAAGAAAGAAAGAAAGAAAGAAAGAAAAATGTTCAGGTTGACAGAAGATACCAGAAACAAAATCAAATGAGAAATGATAGACGGAAAATATTTTCAAGTTGTGTGACAGACAAAGGGTTAACTTGTTTAGTAACATAAAGAGCTCTCAAAAGCAAATCTCAATAGAAAAATGGATAAAGGATATGAACAGGTCTCTTTTGTGTGTGTGTATGTTAGTTTTATGTGTCATCTCATCAAGGCCATAGTACCCAGTCATGCAATTCAACACCGATTTAGATGTTGCTGTGAAGGGATCTTAGAGATGTGGTTAACATCTACAATCAGTTGACCTGTAAATCTTCAACAACCTGGTTGGGCCTCATCCAATTAATTGAAAGACCTTAAGAGCAAAAACTGAGGTTTCCCCAAGGAAGATGAAATTCTGCTTCAAGCCTGCAGCGGCGGCTCCTGCCTGAGAATTTCCAGGCTGCTGGGCTGCCCTACATAGTTTGGACTTGCCAGCCCCCACAATCATGTAAGCCAATTCCTTGAATTAACTGTCTCTTTATATATATATATATACATATTTCCAACTGGTTCTGTTTCTCTGGAGAACGCTGACTGATACCATAGAATATATAACAGTTTGATAAAAGGTTGCTAATGGTCAATATTGGGTGAAATTTGGGGAAGCAGATATAATGCGTCATTGGTGGGAGTATGCATCCGGGCATTTCGGAGAGCAATTGACAGTATCCATCAATGGTAGAAAGGCAAATTCTTCTGACTCAGCGATTCTATGGGTACACTTGAAAAAGTACACCAAGATATGTGTACAAGGATGCTCATTGTAGCAGTTGGAAGAGCGAATAATTCAGTAATTGGGACTGGTTAAGTAAACTCTAGAATATCCATACAATGCTGTATTGTGAAACTGATAAAAGAATGAAGCAGGCCTGTATGTGCTGTTTGGGAAAAACTATAATATTAAGTAAAAGAAGAGGGGCAGAGAGGTAGGCCTGTGTGGTGACTTATGTGTGTTTCATTTAGCTGTGTGTGCGTGCGCTTCTTTCAGGGAGCCAACAGAGGCCAACCGTGGTTAACTGTGAGGTTCTGGGGGTGGTGAGGTGGGGGATGGAGAGACTTTTACTTTTCATCTGATCTCTTTCTATGCTTTTTTCTAACCTTGCTTGTATTACTTCTTTAAAAAAAGTGTCAAATGGGAGTATTTCAGTGTGGGCATTATTTGCCATGTTTTCTTTTTTGTACTTTTCTGTATTAAAAAGCCCTAACAAAGGTAATAAACCAGTTGATGAAGTAAATTCATACATGAGTGACGCTTTTCTTAACCTGGAATAAATTGTTTTTCTTTAGAATAGAACTAAAGATTGGCAATAGGGGCTGGCCCCATGGCCGAGTGGTTAAGTTCGCGCGCTCCGCTGCAGGCGGCCCAGTGTTTCGTTGGTTCCAATCCTGGGCGCGGACATGCCACTGCTCATCAAACCACGCTGAGGCAGCGTCCCACATGCCACAACTGGAAGGACCCACAACGAAGAATACACAACTATGTACTGGGGGGCTTTGGGGAGAGAAAAAGGAAAAATTAAAATCTTTAAAAAAAAAAAAAGATTGGCAACAGACACACACACATATTTAACTGTGCTTGTCTCTGTGTGGGGGATTAGGGGTGATTAAAAATGCATCTTTGTGTTCATCTGTATTTCATTGTTCTCCTGTAATGAACACACATTACTTTTGTAATCAGAAAAAACGTCTGTGTATGTTGGGGAGGCCTGTTGTGCAAGGACGACTCTGGTAAGACCCAAGAGGAACGCCAATGTTTAGCCTAACTGTTGCTGCACACATGCTTGATTTTATTTTTCCAAATAAATCCAGTGCCCTAATCAGTGCTTTAAAGATCAAGCCCTCTGTGCAGAGGGAACTTGAACTGCAGCTGTTCCGCTTTGTCGATTTCAGCAAGCCTTGCACACCGTTGATACCTGAGGAGCAGGTGGCACAGATGACAGACACTCTGTCCTGAAAATCAAAGAGCCCTTTCCTCTTCTCACCCTTGCAGAGGGTTAACTCACTCTTTGGAGACCCATGTTTTTCTCAAAAATAAGCTTTGCCTCTGCCTGAATTCCTGGACAAGAGCTTGGTCGAGACTCAGTTTCCTATTCCACAGACTGCAAAAAGGGACATAAGACCTGGAAAATGCTAAAGGTTGGTGTTATCAGTTACCCGCTTCATTAAGTCGGTTTCCAATCCATGATAATACGTTCTTTTATTTTTGGAGAGCTTGTTTTAAAAACAACCATGGAGTGAATACACTGATGACAACCAGCTCAAGGATGCGCTGTCTTATTAACCCTTTGAAGTCAGGTTCCTTCTTCATTGTCAGCACTAACAGGATCAAAGGGCAGCTGACTTCTCTGTGGACCTCCCCAGCAGGAGGCAGGATGGCATACTTATATGAGCGAGACCCAGAGTTGAATTCCAGCTTTGCCAATTAATAGCCATGTGACCTTGGACAAGTTACTTGCTCTCTGAGCTTTAATATCTTTATCTGAAAAATGGGAATAGCATCGCCTTTCCTCTAGATTTGTAGTGAGGATTCAATGTGATAAGTATAAAAATATGGAGCATAGCACATAGTGAGTAGAGACGATGAAGCGCAGTTGAGTCCAAGGTGATCTGAAAGGGTTCGGGAATGGTCGCTGAGAACAATTACGGTTTATGACTGGTTCTTAGGTGCTAGACAGAGTTTCCCAGCAGAACCTACAAGGCCAGGGGAAGAATGATAATGCAGAAATGACAATAGTTCATTCCTTTATTCATTTTCCATCAATTATTTATTGAGCAACTACCATGTGCCAAATGTGGTTTTATCAGTTGAAGATATAGCCCCCAGGGACCTTCTAATCCAGAGTGGGAGAGACCCAACAAAATTGGTCCTTCAATACAGAGGTTCCTTCACTGATGAACAAGTTGGTTTCTGAAAAGATTGTCTGTGGTTTGCAAGTCCAAAGTGACCAAGAGGAGTTGGGGTTGCTGTCCCTGGATGCATTTCCACCAAAAAGAAATGCGAGCTGGCTCTCAAAAGTTTTAAAAACATCCTTCTTGGTGATATTTGTTTTATAGGACATCTTTTTCCAAAGTAGACGGTGTTTGCAGTGAAAATCTGTTGAGCAATGAGTGACATGAGCTCACCCATTGGTGACTCCGTCTGATTTCTGCAGTGACCTGGCATTTCTGCAGGAAGAGACCAAAGATGGGCAAACCATAAGCTTAATGTTAAAAGTGATTATCTCAGTGGTGAGATTAGAGAAAATTAATTTTTTTAAACCTTATCTTTATTTCAAAATTTATTTTCCTAAAATGAACATGTATTGCTTTTGTAATTTAGACCAACTTGTTGTTTTGAATCACAAGCCACTGATGGCTCTATTGGTCCAAGGTCTGCTCTGATCTGAACAACATCAGGGGGAGAAAGGTGGGTGGGGGTCTTGAAGCGGGGGGCAGGAGGGGCCATTCATGAAGAGCTGCGAGGGAAAGTCAGAAGGGCAGAGGGGAGGAGAAGCCATGGAACAGCTAAAGTCGTACGGAGTGGAGGGTGAGGCAGCTGCTGTAGGCAAGGTCTAGGTTTGTGGGGTCTTCTTTTAGTTCCTATTGTCACAATAATGCTGCAAGGAACTGTCCCAAACTCACTGGCCTACAACGAGTGTGTGAGTCTGCAGTTTAATCTAGGTGGTGCTTCTGGTCTCCGGTGGGCTCTCTTGTGCGTTGAGTGTCAGCTGCCTGCTGGCTGGGGCAGTTTGGCTCTGCTCCATGTGTCTCTCAACCCACCCAGTGGCTAGCCTGGTGTGTTCTCATGGCAGAAGCAGAGGTGTGTGCACGAGAGCGGGAGGAATGCAGGAGGCCTCCTCAGGCTGAGGCTTGGAACTGGCACACCATCACTTACGCTGCATTTTCTTGGGCAGAGTAGGTCACAGGTCTGGTCCAGACTCAAGGAGTGGAGAAAGAGACTCCGTGTCTTCAGTGAGAACAGGTTTGGGGTCAGAGGGTGGTTATCCAGGATGGGACCATCTACCACAGGCCTGAAGCTTATACAGCATCGGGGCCCTTTTTAAGAAAAAGGATCCCCAAATTACGAACACAAAATTTGATAAAGGGCTTTGAAAGGAGCCTGATCAGGTGAGGGGTGCTGACGTTTAAGCTCCGTTAGCTTCATGGCAAATCCGCCTTTTCCTCACTCTCATGAAGAAGTGAGCAGCTAGAAGCCCCACTGAGTGGAGCCGTGCATGGGACTGCAGCAGCGCCACTGTCACGCTGGCGCAGAGCCCAGCGAAGCCCCTCCAGCCCCAAGGTGACTGCGTTCTGGGCCACTGTCTGCTCTGGTCCTGATGAAGTCTGGCTGAAGGCTGTTTCCTGTTGCTCGTCCACCGAGAGGCCTAGTTCCTTGGTTTTCTTCAGTTCCACCTGGTTTAGACTTTGGTTTTCTAATTCTCAAGTGGGCCTTGCAACCAATTTCTCGTGGACCTTCTATTCCAGAGTGAGAGAGACCCAACAAAACCAGCCCTTTCAATATAGGAGCTCCTCCCTCTACGAACAGATGGGGTTCTGAAAAGATGGCCTGTACTTTGTAAGTCCAACGGGACCAAGAGGAGTAGCTTGAGCAAGTCTTTGTTTCCTGCAACCAGGAGAACCCAATGAATGCATCAACACACACAATGCGCACACACAATGCACCATAGCACACACGTGATGTATACATGCACACACAACTCACGTGCGCATACACAGCACTGGCACACACAGCAGTATACGTGTATACACATAGCTCCCACACGTATGCCCGCACACAAACAGGAACACCCCACATGTGTGCTCAAACAGGCATGCATACACGTGCACACATACACAAGGACTCCTATTCGTCATGCACACATACACACAGGTGCTTTAGGGCAGGGGCAATCTCAGATGATCCATCCAATCTGTTGTTTCACAGATGGGGCTGTGGAGGCCTGGAGACCCCGGCTAGCTGACTCCTGCGGAAGTCAATGGCCAAGCCAGGATTGGGCCCCAGATGGGTCTTTGCGAACGCAGGCCTCTAGAATAGGCTGACTCTCCTGTAGTCCCCAGAGGCACTGGTTTAGAGGAGCAGTCTTGCCACGGCTCAGGGACACTCGGATGAGCCTCTGTGCTTGATCAAAGGGGAGTCCTCCTTGGGTAAGCTGGGCCCGGGAGGGCCTGGGACCAGGGGGTTGGGCCACAACAGAAGTGTGAGCAACTCCGATGCTGTTCACTCTTTACTTCCCATGCCTAGGAAAGGAAAGATCATCCTACAACCCACAAAACATCTGCCCCCTTGTTTTTCAGGGCTGTCCCATCTTTCTTAATTCCTCGGCCATTTCCCCTGGAAGCCAAATGGGTCCCTGTTTGCAGAGGCCCGCTGTCTCTCAGCGTAACTAGACAGTGCCCTGGGCAGAGGACAGGCTTGCTGAGCAGTGGGGACCAGGGGCTGACGGGCCCTCACCCCGTATTGTGGACCTTACTTTACGGTCTGGAGATATGTAAAGAGAAAGGCAGTCTCTGACCACATCCTGGAAAAGCCTCGGCTTATCAGCTGCTGTGTTTTTCCATGCAAATAACCCTCCTGCACACCTACTCATTCCTGATTACAATGTGAGGGGCTTTTGTCCCTCCTTGGGACTCACTTGCTTCTCAAGAAGTCATAGGGTGTGTGTGACACATTGCAAAAGTGGTTCCAGGAGCAAAATATGAGACAGGCCCTATATTTTCCTACCCCAAGGGCTCACTGAGACCCCGATGGGGAGGGGGGCGGGGGATGGGCACAAGGTTGTCAGAAAGAAGGGAGTGAGACCCAGAGAGCAGGTGCTTCCTCTCTTCCAGCTTTGCAAGGCACTTGTTATAACATGGGAGTGCGGAGCGAGGGGGTAACAGCCATGAGCAATGAGCTGGAAGGAGCCCTGATATAACCGACAAGTTTCTGGAGGATTCAGGCTGGTGTCAATATCCACGGGCTGGGGCACAGCAGTAAGAGTTTCTGGTATGTTCTTGGGACAGGAGCCCCTCTTGCCCATTCGACCAGTAGTTCCCTTCTCACATGCCTCTACTCTTCGAGCTCCTTTCTGTGTAGTCTGGGTTTTGATTACCCCTCACCCCCTTATGCCACTCTCTGGTCTAGAATCTCCCCTCTGGCTTTCTGACTTGGACCCAAGCTCTCCTTAATATGGTTGACCTCCTGACCTTCTGGACTTTCAAGAATCTGGCTACACATGCAATTCCATGTTTAGGGCATTGTGTCCATCAGCCTTGGCTCTCTAAGATGTCTCTGATGAAGCTGGGTTCTCCCTGCCCCGGTCTTCCCACCAGGCAGAAGGATTGTGTAAGAACCAAACCCAGTGGGTCTGTGTCTGCAAGTCTCCACAAGACCAAGAAGCAGCTGCAAAGGTCTCTTTTTAGAGAACCCATCATGGCTCTGAGCAGGGAGGTATTTCTCAAAAGCTTATTCATGATCACTACGACTTGTTGCGTTGCTAACTGCCTTGAAATTTCACCCATCCCACCTCCTTCCTCTTTTAGTTTTATTGACCAGTGGGAAGTGTCTGAAGGAGGAAGTGTAAGAGCGAGAGTGAGCAAAAGCAGAAGGCTTGGGAGATGAGGGAGTCCAGTCTGTAGTTGGCTCTTGCTGGCAGGCTTGACCCAGGGGAACCTGTGTGAAGAGAAAATGCACCTGCTGCTCTTCTTTCTCCTCCTCTTCGGGTTGTCAGGTGAGCGGGGCCTGGGTCTGTACTCGTGGGAAACGCTTATCAGGCAGGAGGAAGCGGCTGGCAGAGGGAGGAGAGGTTCCCGCCAAGTGTCCTTCTGAGAAGCTGACCCCATTCTAGGAAGTTCCTTCAAGTAAGGAGCCCGTGTGTTTGACCCACTCAGTCACTCACCCAGTGTTTTAGTGCCCACAGTTGCCAACACAGAAGTATGGAGCATGGCCTTCATAATGAACCCAGTACAAGGCATCATTCCTGACCATCCAGGGGCGGAAAATGGATGGGCTGATGAGCCCCACTCATCAGGGACAAGCAGAGGAGCCCTAGTTGCTCAGGACAGCTGGTGAATACTTGCTCAGGCACTGTGACCCTCTGGAACGCATTATGAGCAAGGGAAGGCTTCGAGGAAGAAGTGAGGGTGGAGGGGGCTTTGAAGAAAGGAAAGCAGGGAGTTTGCCAGACAGGGAGAGAGGGGAGATTCTAGGCATTTGGCTTGGAAGGAAATAGAAAAGTTTCTGAGGGACAGGAAAAGTCAAGAGGAGGTGAGCTTGGTCGGGACAAAGAGGAAAGGAGGGGCTGAGATGTGAGCGGAGACTGAGGGCTCAAGTAAATTTCAACAGTAAAACAACAAATTAAGGGGATTTTCTTGACTTTGAAGTGTTAGAGGGCCTCAGGGCTCAGTCTTTGGGCTTCCTCTTGGTCCAGAGTTACTCCTTTGTTGATCTCAACCCCTCTCCTGGCTATACATACCATCTCTGTACAGATGACTCCCAATTTTTTATACCCAGCCTGGACAGCCCCTGGACTCCAGAATCTTCTGTCCAGCTGCCCATTCAACAGCTCCACTCAGATGATGCCATTTCAAACATGACCTGACCACATCTTCCCCCTCAAATTTCTTTCTCTCTCATCTTTGTGTTTGGGAACGCCATCTGTCTAGGGGCTCAGGCAAAACCTGGGGGGGAAGCCATCTCTTCTCTCATATCCCATAAAGATCCTTTGAAATTGTGGGCCAGATCCTGTCTCTCCTCTGGTCAAAATGCTCCAATGACCTCTCATCCTACTCAGAGTAAAAATCCAGAGTCCTTACAGAGGCTACAAGGTGCTCATCATCTGGTTCCCCTCCACGTCATCTCCCTGGTCTCCTCTTCTTCTCTGCTCCCCCTGGCTCAACCCACTCCAACTGCACTGGCCTCTTAGGTGTTCTTTGAACATGCTAGGGTACACCCCTGCCTCAGGACCTTTGCACTTGCTGTTCTCTCTGCCCAGAATACTCTTCCCCAGATAGCCACAGGCTCCAGTCCCTCACATCCTTCATGTCTTTGCTTCTTACTGAGTCTTTCATTGATGACCCCAATTAAAATAGCAATTTCCTTGCATTATTTTTCTCCATTGTTTTTTCCCTCCCTTCCCCCACCTTGATAGAATGTAAGTTTCAGGTGAGCAGGGATTTTTTTGTACCTAACAACCATACCAGGTACAGATTAGATGAATAGTAAATATTAGTCGAATGAGTGAATGTACCTAGTGGAGAGGAAATGATATGATCCCCACCCCCTGTCAACACAGACCATTTTTTTCTCTTTCTACTTTCATAGAACTGAACGGTTGAGACTCTTAACATTAACTGGAGAGGACACACATTGCTCATGAGGATGTAAAATGGTGCAGCCACTTTGGAAAACAATTTGGCATTCCTCAAAATGTCAAACATGTGGTTACCACATCACCCAGCAAGCCCACTCCTAGGTACATACCCAAGGGAATTGAAAACAAATGTCCATGAAAAAACTTGTATGCAAATGTCCATGGCAACATTGTTCCTAACAGTCAAGCAGCGGAAACAACATAAATCTGCATCAGCTGACAGACGGATGAATAAAATATGGCATACCCATACAATAGAATATTATTCAGCTGTAAAAAGCAACAAATACTGATACAGGCTTCAAGGTGGGTGAACCTTGAAAACATTACGCTGAGTGAAAGAATCCAGACACAAAAGGCTATATATCGTATGATTCCATTTATATGAAATGTCCAACATACCTAAATTCATATAGACAGAAAGCAGATTAGTGGCTGCCAGGGGTGGTGAGGGGGCTGGGGAGAGAGTAGGGAAGAGTGGGGTTTCTTTCTGGGGTGATGAAAATGTTGTGGAATTAGCTAGTGGTGATGTTTGCACAGTTTTGTGAATGTCCTAAAAACCAGAATTGTACACTGTAAAGGGGTGAATTGTATGGTGTGTGAATTGTGTCTCAATAAGAAAATAACCAAGGAGCAGAGGAAGACGTGGAAGCAGGGGAGTTCTGAGAAATTTTCTAGGCAGCATTCGGCATGTGTGCAGATCTGAGGCTCTGGAAGGAAGTTTGTGGCAACCAGCAAGCCCTTTGTGAGTTGTGACGATTTCCATGGTCTAATCTGATCGCTCGTTTCATCAGTCATAGAAATGAAAATGATACTTCCAAGAAGTGATGTGTGCCATGGGGAAAGCCGAGCTAGGTGCCCCGACTCATGGAGCCCCAGGGGGCGGTGGCAGTGCTTGGATGGCGTGGGCTGAGAGCACCCCTATGAGCAGGAGACGTCCAAGCTGGGGCCTGGAAGACAAGAAGGAGCAGGCATGTAAGCTTGAGGACAGCTTTCCAGGCACAGGGAGCAGCAAGTGCCAAGGCTGCGATGTGAAATGAGCTTGGCTGTGGCAAGTCTGAGGAAGAGAAAGGCCGGTGTGGCTTTGTTCCCTGCTTCGGAACAGCCTGGTGGGGCAGATTGGGAGGACGTGACTATCTCTTTGTGGAGAGGGTCTTAGGGGAGGAAAGTGACACATCCAGGACCACAAGACTGGCAAAGGCAGAGCTGGGCGTGGTTTGTGGGTGCTCAGCCCTGAGTTTTGGCGTAGAAATGGAGAAGGCAGACTTTGAGTGAGATGTTAGGAGGCAAACTGGCAAGACATATATGTGCATATAAAGGAATGCTTTTTTTCACTGATATCTGGAAATAGGGAACTTGACGGTGAGCAGAAGTGAGAGTAGTGCTGGGGTGTGTGTGTGGGCACCTGTGGTTTGAGCATGATCGAGGCAGAGGGGGAATATCCGTCTCAAGCGAGCAGGCACAGCTGTGTGCTGATAGGAACCCGCTTGCTCATGTGCACCTCTATGCCACCTCTCACCACGGAACTTCCAGTCACAAGTAACGAATTTCCCTGGCGCTGCTTCCCTCTTCCGAAGAGTTCATTGTTTTAAAAGTACAGTCATGCACTACATAAGGATGTTTCAGTCAATGACAGACCACAAATCTGATGGTGGGCCCGTAAGATTAGTACCATGTAGCCCAGGTGTGTAGTGGGCTGCACCATCTAGGTTTGTGTAAGTACATGCTATGATGTTCGCACAATGATGAAATTGCCTAGCAACACATTTCTCAGAACATGTCCCTGTTGTTAAGCGATGTATGACTGTGCACAAGAAAAGGAAATCAACCAGAAAGTTCCCACTGGTCTTTAAAGCATTCATTTTCTGTGAAAAAGGAAGATATTTTTAATTATCCTATTTTTTCAGAGAAAAATGATCTGCCTTGTCCAACTTAAGCCTCACCCTAAGTGGTGGCAGAGAAGGATAAGACCCCAGATGTGCCGACCCAGAGTGGAGACTAGCTGATGTCCTGTGCCATGCTGGAGATGGGGTCCGGTCCTGACTGTCACTCACGGATGGTGAGCCAGTCACCTCCTCCTGGGGCTCAGTTTCCTCCTGATCTAAGGTTATTCCTGATCATCTAGGCCATGAGTAACCATGCCTGAGGAGGATGCTGCTCCTTAGAACTCAGGGCTGCCTTCTGTGTCGGGAGGGTTCAGACGGCAGGACCCGTGCTCTGCTGAGCTTGATAGGGAGCGAGCGCCTGGATAGTGAGGTCCAAGAAGTGAGTGGAGAAGATGGTTCCAGAGTCAGGCCCAATACCAAATGCTCAGGTGAGATTGTCTAACAGGGCAACTAAGGATGGAGTGGCCCTCTGTATTAGTTTCCTAGGACTCCTGGGACATATCACCACAAACTGAGTGGCTTAAAACCACACAAGTTTATGATGTTACAGCCTGGAGGTCAGAAGTCTAAAATAAAATGGGTCAACTGGACTGCATTCTTCCTGGTGGCTGTAGTAGGAGAATCTGATTCCTTGACTTTTCCAGCTTCCAGAAGCTGCCGGCATTCCTTGGCGTGTGGCCCCACATCACTCTAACTTCTGCTTCATCATCACCTCTCCTTCTGTGCCTCTGACCCCCCTGCCTCCCTCTGATAAGGACCTTTGTGATTGTATTGGTCCTACCAGGATAATCCGGGATAATCTCTCCATCTCAAGACCCTTGACTGAATCACATTTGCAAAGTCCCTTTGTGCCATGGAAGGTTAAACGTATTCACCTGTTCTGGGGTTTAGGACGTCGACATCCTGGGGAGTCATCATTCTGCCTAGCACACCATTAAACAGCCCTGACCAGGCCCTAGATTCTTTTTCTATGATTTTCAAAGTGATAAGTAGTAATTGTTGATACTTAGGAAAGTACAGAAAAAAATGAAGAATTAGGAAACATAGAAAAAAGTGGGTCCATAATCTTAATGCCTAAGGCAACCATTTGTTAACATTTTGACTTATTTCCTTTTAATATTTTTTCTATGCATATTGTTTTTTTTTTTTTGAGGAAGATTAACCCTGAGCTAACATCCGTGTCCATCTTACTCTGCTTTCTATGTGGGACGACTGCCACAGCATGGCTTGATAAGCTGTGTGTATGTCCATGCCCAGGATCTGAACCCACGAACCCCAGGCGGCCAAAGCGGAATACGGGAACTTAACCGCTATGCCCCGGGCTGGCCCCTTTATGCATATTTTAAAACTTTGTTGAGATTATATTATATATGATATCTAAAAAAACATTTTCACTTCATATGAAGATTTCCACATAATTAAAAATATTTCTAAGTATATATCAGTGTCTGCATTCTATTTCATTTTATACTTAATTACTTCCCTAATGGATAGGTTAACCTTTTTTTCTTTGTTTTTGCTATTACATGTAATTATGTAATGAATCTTTGTGCACACATTTTTGTTAGCCTCTCTGATTATTTCCCAGGGACCAAATCCTAGAAATGTAATTACTGGAGCAAAGGGCGTGAGTGTTTTTGGTACGTACGACTGCCCTGCTGCTTCTGCACGGGCTCGACCAGTTCCATCCCGACCAGCAGCTTCTCAGCGTGCCTGTTCCCCCCCAGCCACGTCAGCAGTATGTTAGTCATAAAAATTTGGTTCGTTTGATATGTGAAAATGACATCATTTAGAATGTTTTTATTTGCTAGATTAAATTGAACATTTCAAATTTTATTATCCACCTGAATTTTCTCTTTGTGACTTGCGTTGTCTTATCCCTTATCAGTTCCCATATGAGGTCTTAATGTCTTTCTTGTCTGTATGCTTTAGAAAGAGAAAGGGTATTAATCCTTTTCTATGTTATTTGTTCTACGTATTTCTCCCGGTCTATTCCTCACCTTCTCAGTCTTTTTTATTAGTACGTCCAAGTGTTACATTTGGATATAGTCAAATTTACTGACTCTTGTGTGATGTCGCCATTAATTTTTTAAATTATTTTTTACTTTATTGAGGTCATAATAGTTTATAACATTGTGAAATTTCAGTTGTACATTATTATTTGTCAGTTGCCATAAATGTGCCCCTTTACCCCTTATGCCAAACCCCAACCCTCTTCCCCTCTGGTAACCACTAATCTGTTCTCTTTGTCCATGTATTGGTTTATCTTCCGCATAGGAATGAAATCATACGGTGTTTGTCTTTCTCTGTCTGGCTTATTTCGCTTAACATAATACCCTCAAGGTCCATCCATGTTGTTGTAAATGGGAGGATTTTGTCTTTTTTATGGCTGAGTAGTATTCCATTGTATATACATGCCACATCTTTTTTATCCATTCATCAGTCGGTGGGCACTTGGGTGGCTTCCACATCTTGGCTATTGTGAATAATGCTGCAATGAATTATAGGGGTGCATAAGTCTCTTTAAATTGTTGATTTCAAGTTCTTTGGGTAAATACCCAGTAGTGGGATAGTTGGGTCATATGTTATTTCTAATTTTAATTTTTTGAGAAATCTGCATACTGTTGTTCATAGTGGCTGCACCAGTTTGCATTCCCACGAGCAGTGGATGAGGGTTCCCTGTTCTCCACATCCTCTCCAACATTTGCTATTTTTTTGTCTTGGTGATTATAGCCATTCTGATGGGTGTGAGGTGATATCCCATTGTAGTTTTGATTTGCATTTTCCTAATAATTAGTGATGTTGAACATCTTTTCGTGTGTCTGTTGGCCATCTGTATATCTTCTTTGGGAAAATGTCTGTTCATAGCCTCTGCCCATTTTTTGATCGGGTTGTTTAGTTTTTTTGTTGTTGAGCTCTATGTGTTCTTTAGATATTTTGGATATTAACTCCTTGGTTTTATTTTTTTTTTTTGAGGAAGATTAGCCCTGAGCTAACTACTCCCAGTCCTCCTCGTTTTTGCTGAGGAAGCCTGGCCCTGGGCTAACATCCGTGCCCATCCTCCTCTACTTTATATGTGGGACACCTACCACATCATGGCATACCATGTCCGCACCCGGGATCCGAACCGGCGAACCCAGGGCCGCAGAGAAGCGGAATGTGCGAACTTAACCACTGCGCCACTGGGCCAGCCCCTTAACTCCTTGTTAGATACGTGATTTGCAAATATTTTCTCCCAATTGGTGGGTCGTCCTTTCATTTTGTTCATGGTTTTCTTTGCCTTCCAGAAGCTTTTAGTCTGATGCAGACCTATTTGTTAATTTTTTCTTTTGTTTCTCTTGCCTTGGTAGACACAGTATTTGAAAAGATGCTGCTAAGATGGATGTCAAAGAGTGTACTGCCTATATTTTCTTTTAGGAGTTTTATGGTTTCAGGTCTTACATTCAAGTCTTTAATACATTTTGAGTTAATTTTTGTGTATAGTGCAAGATAGTGGTCTACTTTCATTCTTTTGCATGTGGCTGTCCAGTTTTCCCAGCACCATTTATTGAAGAGGCTTTCCTTTCTCCATTGTATGTTCTTAGCTCCTTTGTCAAAGATTAGCTGTCCGTAGATGTGTGGTTTTTTTTCTGGGCTTTCAATACTGTTCCATTGATCTGTGTGTCTGTTTTTGTACCATTACCATACTGTTTTGATTACTGCAGCTTTGCAGGATATGTTGAAGACAGGGATTGTGATGCCTTCAGCTTTGTTCTTTTTTCTCAGGATTACTTTAGCTATCCAGAGTCTTTTGTTGCGCCATATGAATCTTAGGATTCTTTGTTCTATTTTCGTGAAGAATGTCATTGGGATTCTGATTGGGATTGCATTGAATCTGTAGATTTCTTTAGGTAGCATGGACATTTTAACTATATTTATTCTTCCAATCCATGAGCATGGAATATCTTTCCATTTCTTTATGTCTTCTTCAATTTCTTTCAATAATGTCTTATAGTTTTCAGTGTATAGGTCTTTCACCTCTTTGGTTAAATTTATTCCTAGATATTTTATTCTTTTTGTTGCTATGGGATTGTATTCTCGAGTTCTCTTCCCACTAGATCGTTATTAGAGTACAGAAATGCAACTGACTTTTGTAAGTTGATTTTGTACTCTGCAACTTTTCTGTCATTGTTGATTATTTCTAATAGTTTTCTGATGGATTCTTTAGGGTTTTCTATATATAAAATCATGTTGTCTGCAAACAACGAGAGTTTTACTTCTTTGTTGCCTGTTTGGATACCCTTCATTTCTTTTTCCTGCCTAATTGCTCTGGCCAAAACCTCCAGTAATATGTTGAATAAGAGTGGCGAGAGTGGGCACACTTGTCTTGGTCCTGTTCTCAGAGGGATGGCTTTCAGTTTTTCCCTGTTAAGTATGATGTTGGCTGTGAATTTGTCATATATGGCCTTTATTATGTTGAGGTGCTTTCCTTCTATGCCCATTTTATTGAGAGTTTTTATCATAAACGGATGTTGGATCTTGTCAAATGCTTTCTCTGCATCTATTGAGATGATCGTGTGGTTTTTATTCCTCATTTTGTTAATGTGGTATATTACATTGATTGATTTGTAGATGTTGAACCATCACTGTGTCCCTCGTATAAATCCCACTTGATCATGGTGTGTGATCATTTTAATATATTGCTGTATTTGGTTTGCCAATACTTTGTAGAGGATTTTTGCATCTATGTTCATCAGCGATATTGACCTGTAATTTTCCTTCTTTGTGTTGTCCTTGTCTGACTTTGGGATCAGAGTCATGTTGGCCTCATAAAATGGGTTAGAAAGTGTTCTGTCATCTTTAATTTTTGGAATAGTTTGAGAAGAATAGGTAATAAATCTTCTTTGAATGTTTGGTAGAATTCTCCAGAGAAGCCATCTGGTCTTGGACTTTTATATTTTGGGAGGTTGTTGATTACTGTTTCAATCTCTTTACTTGTGATTGGTCTATTCAGATTCTCTATTTCTTCTTGACTCAGTTTTGGGAGGTTGTATGAGTCTAAGAATTTATCCATTTCTTCTAGATTGTCCAATTTGTGGGCATATAGTTTTTCACACTATTCTCTTATAATCCTTTGTACTTCTGTTGTATCCGTTGCAATTTCTCCTCTTTCATTTTTAATTCTATTTATTTGAGCCTTCTCTTTTTTTTTTTCATGAGTCTGGCTAAGGGTTGTCAGTTTTGTTTACCTTCTCAAAGAAGAAGCTCTTAGTTTCATTGATCCTTTCTACTGTTTTTTTTTTTTCGTTGTTTCAACTTCATTTATTTCTGCTCTAACTTTTATTATTTCCCTCCTTCTGCTGACTTTGGGCTTTGCTTGTTCATCTTTTTCCAGCTCTGTTAGGTGTAGTTTAAGATTGCTTATTTGAGATTTTTCTTGTTTGTTAAGGTGGGACTGTATTGCTATGAATTTCCTTCTTAAGATTGCTTTTGCTGCATTCCATATGAGCTGCTGTGGTGTATTTTCATTTTCGTTTGTCTCCAGATATTTTTTGATTTCTCCTTTAATTTCTCCAATGATCCATTGGTTGTTCGGTAGCATGTTGTTTAGTCTCCACACATTTGTCACTTTCCCAACTTTTCTCTTGCAGTTGATTTCTAGTTTCACAGCATTATGGTCGGAAAAGAATCTTGATAAGATTTCAATCTTCTTAAATTTATTGAGGCTTGCCTTGTTTCCCAACATATGGTCTATCTTTGAGAATGTTCCAAGTGCACTTGAGAAGAATGCATATTCTGCTGTTTTTGGATGGAGAGTTCTATATCTATCCATTAAGTCCGTCTGGTCTACTTTTTCATTTAATTCCACTATTTCCTTGTTGACTTTCTATTGGATATCTATCTATTGATGTAAGTGGGGTGTTAAGGTCCCTGCTATTATTGTGTTTTTGTTAATATCTCCTTTCAGGTTTGTTAATAGTTGCGTTATGTATTTTGGTGCTCCTGTGTTGGGTGCATGTATATTAATGAGTATTATGTCTTCATGGTGGAGTGTCCCTTTTATCATTATATACTGCCCCTCTTTGTCTCTCATTGCCTTTTTAATCTTTTATTTAATTTTTATTTTTTATTGCAGTAACATTGGATTATAACATTATTTAACTTTCAGGTGTACATTGTAATATATTTCAAATTCTGTGTAGACTACATCATGTTCACCACCCAAAAACTAATTATAATCCATGACCACACATGTGCCTAATCACCCCTTTTGCCATCCCCTCCTCCTCTATGGTAACCACCAGTCCAATCTCTGTTGCTGTGTGTTTGTTTGTCGTTATCTCCTTTTTTGTCTTGAAATCTGTTTTGTCTGATATAAGTATGGCAACACCTTCTTTCTTTTGTTTGCCATTAGCTTGGAGTATCATCTTCCATTCCTTCACTGTCAGCCTGTGTTTGTCTTTAGAGCTGACATGTGTTTCCTGAAGGCAGCATATTGTTGGATTTTGTTTTTTAATCCACCCAGCTACTCTGTGTCTTCTGATTGGAGAATTCAATCCATTTATGTTTAGAGTGATTATTGATATATGAGGGCTTAACAATGCCATTTTATCACTTGTTTTCCAGTTGTTCTGTATTTCTCTTGTTTCTCATCCCATGTATTTTGGACTACCAATTCAATTAAGTAGTTCTCTATGGTGGTTTTCTCAGTTTTTTCTTTATTTATCATTTGTGTCTCTGTTCTGATTATTTGTTTAGTCATTACCATGAGGTTTGTGTAAAAAAAATCTCGTAGATGAGATAGTCCATTTTCTGTTAACCTCTTATTTCCTTAGTCTAAGTGGGTTCCATCCTATTTCTCTTCCCCTTCTAAGTTATTGTTGTCACAACTTATTCCATTTTGTGTTGTTAGTTTGTGGTTAAAATAATGAGATTATAGTTTTTTTTTTATGTTTTCCTTCCCTTTATCTTTAATGTTATAATTAAGTGTTTGCTAACCTGTTCTGATAGCTGCAATTTTCTGATTTTCTCTGCCTATTTATCTCCTTGCTCAAGGCTTTGTAAATGCTTTTTTTTTTTTCAGGTATTTGAGGGCCTTCTCCATCATTTCTTGTAGGGGGTGTCTTGTGGCAATGAACTCCCTCAGCTTTGTTTCATCTGGGAAAGTTTTTATTTCTCCATCATATCTGAAGGGTATTTTTACTGGATAGAGTATTCTTGGCTAAAATTTTTATCTTTCAGAATTTTGAATATATCATTCCACTCTCTCCTAGCCTGTAAGGTTTCTGCTGAGAAATCTGCTGAAGGCCTGATAGGGGTGCCTTTGTAAGTTATTTTCTTCTGCCTTGCTGCTCTTAATATTTTTTCTTTGTCATTGACTTTTTCCAGTTTTACTAATATATACCTTGGAAAAGGTCTTTTTACATGGATATAATTAGGAGTTCTATTGGCTTCTTTTACTGGTAGTTCCAGTTCCTTCCCCAGGTTTAGGAGGTTCTCAGCTATTATTTCTTTGAACAAGCTTTCTGCTCCTTTCTCCCTCTCTTCTCCCTCTGGAATATCTATAATCCTTATGCTGCATTTCCTAATTGAGTCACATATTTCTTGGATAATTTCTTCATTTGTTTTTAGTCTTAGCTCTCTCTCTTCCTCCATCTGAAGCATTTCTATATTTCTGTCCTCCAAATTGCTAATTCTGTCCTCCATAATATCAGCTCTGTTATTCAAGGACTCCAGTTTTTTCTTTATCTCATTCATTGTGTTTTTCATCTCCAACATTTCTGATTGGTTTTTCTTTATAGTTTCAATCTCTTTTGTGAATAATTCTTCTGTTCATTAATTTTATTCCTGATTTCATTGAATTGTCTTTCTGAATTTTCTTGTAACTCATGGAGTTCTTTTACAGCTATTTTGAATTCTCTGTCATTTAGATTGTAAATTTCTGTGCCTTCAGGATTGACTTCTGGGTGCTTGTCATTTTCCTTCTGGTCTGGAGTATTAATATACATCCTCATATTAT